>NC_085934.1:15250000-15875000 GCF_963556715.1 Cydia fagiglandana
AAAGGTACCTACACAGGCTTGAAATCTGTTAAAAGGAAATGTTAAGTTTTTAAAATAGTGTTTCCTTATAGCTACAACATTTCTACTCGCTCTATATGTAATTATGTAGGTACCTACTTATTATAGTTTTAGCAAGAAAGTGTTCACGCCACGTTTCATGATCTTTCAGCATGTCCTTAGGTGCCGTGGGCTCAGCCAGCTGAATTTTTGAAAGATCCTAGTTGTTACCAGTGGTAGGTAACTACTCGGATTTTTCCCTCGGTTAGTGCACGAACTAGCGAGCGTTAACTGAGCGCACCAAAGTAGGATGGTTGACCCTGTAGTTGACCAGACACCAGTAGTTGACCAGTAGATAGAAAAATGCATGCTAAAAATTTTCTATCTTTGTCACACTCATAATTATTATGGTCAACCATTAGCCCTAACTGGTCAACTACTGCTGCATCCACCCTAAACGACTAGATGTCCTGTGTAGTGAATAAAAAATAATAAGATTTTAAAGGTTTAAATAGTTAATGGAAAAAATGCCTCGGATAAGATCCGCAGTAAAACATTGGACTATTGGAGTACAAGGGTCCTCTTGTTATTCTAACCTGGTTAATGGGAACTTGGTAGGATATTGAAAAGATAAAACCAAATATCTGACATGCAATTTAATATACTCCGCTAAATCATTACAAGGCACTCCGCCTTAGGGCGGGCGCTACTCAAAATACAATCTGTTTCTATAAACCGTTGGCGGTTATGGGGTGACACTATAGTAAACCTTAATCTACGGTCGCGAGACGGACGAAACGCGGAGTTTTGGCCAAAACCTAAAACGAAAGTCTAGTGCACTCACGGATACCGGGTGTAGCTTTCATCCTGGAACTTAGCGTAGCAGACAGATCGACGTAGATCAGCGGCCGGCGTTCATCGAGCCCCAGCTGTGGCAAGCTAAGGCGAGAACAACCCGCGGCGCTCGGACTTTCACGGGAAGGACCCGCACGAAGACACCTTGGAGTCGTCGGACGGCAGCATAGCCATCCGACGCACGGCCTGCAGGTCGAGGCCGCGTCCTACGGCGTGGAAGCAGCGTCAACATGACGCTCAGCAAAATCGGGGACGCGCAACAGCGCGCCAGGGAACACGATCACCAACCGTGCTCATGTCCATCGGCGACACGGGACGCACTAAGTAAATCACGCGCACAATTCACGCACAGCGATATACGCACTTTACAAATCGGTCTCCCACCAGCCGGACCAGGCGGCGGAAGGAGACGAGGCAATTCCTCTTAATCTTTAATTAGAAACCATCTACATCCTAGCGTATTCCCTTTCCAAGTCCAAGTCTAAGTGTAAGTGACCGTTCGAAATAATCTCCTCCCGGACACGTTGCGTTTCGGTTCACATCAACACATTAAACGTCAAACCAACCTAAACCTTTTCCAAATCATATGACTCTCGAAAAAATATCAATGCTCATTAATACTTGTAATATTTTAAGTGGTTAATAATAATTACTAATAATTATATTTTTATCGTACGTTTTCTACCTTGTTTCATTCAGAATACCTTCTTTCCGATGCGGTAACTAAACGCATAGTCTACTCTCTGACAGTTCTCCTGTCAAAAATTTCAACCTTTTGACACCTTCATATTCACTATTTATGTTTCATAAAACTTCCGAAAATGATTCTAAAATACTAATTAAATTAGGATGTGACCTATTTGAGCAGTTAGGGTAAACCAGGAGGATCATTTTGATATGCATGAAGCCAGGTTTGGTTCAACAACCTCCGCGCAATCTGGGTGACAAGTTCCGTTCAAGTGGCATACTCTTTAGACTTGTTTCTTCGAAACCAGTTAACCAGGAGGCAGGATATGCTAATCAACCTACAGCTGAGAAGGTACATTATAGTTTTACATAAGTGTCATACTCTGGTGTATGTTATTCTGTCCAAAATGCGACACTAATGTTGTACAGGTCACATTGTATGAGAAAGTACATGTTTGGTATAGGAAATTATGTAGCATCGCTACAATATCCCCTCTCTCGGCAAAGAGGTTAAGCACCGGTTAACCGAGGCAGCCGGGGTAACCGGAGAAAAAAAAATCTTTTCCCAAAAAATCATCTGGTCCAGTAGGACGTTAACTATACATGCGGACATATACATGCGCTCCATATTTATTGTCGTTTGACATTAGAAATCACAGCGTGTGGCCACCACACTGTGGTTTCTGCTACTCAACTAAAAAATATAACCTAGATTTCCTTTGAGATAGTCTTAAGTTGTATAATGTAGTCGCTATAGTTAATAATGAGCTAACTCTCATTTTGAGGCTAATTGATATCTTTTAATGCTAACAAAAATATTAGTTATCTTTGATTAGGCTAATTTATTCTAATTAATTAGTATATTACATGTAGTTATATACATAATGCAATATTAAGAATTAAGTTTTAATATGGCATGCCCTACTATGTACATGCCTATGAGTACAAAATTAACTTACTAGTACCTTAATGTAATGTGGGAACTAGTTGCTAATTTATATCTACAGATTATCCAATACAATAGTGGAGGCTAACTTGTAGCTCACACTCAAGTCAAATCCCAATGTGTAGCCAGTGGGCTTACACTAAGTAAAAAAAAACTTAGTTTTCTTTTTCATGTCTAAGTCAGTGAATCATATCCAATATAATTACATCACCCTGGACCCTTAGGGTGTGTAGTCACAAAAAAATTTGGTTTCCCTGGAAACGCTTGAAAAAAAATCTTGACCAAATGAGTCAAGGAGGTACGCGTACTCAAAAAAAAAATGGGTTGTTACCTAAGTTCACCCAAATAAAAAAAATAAGTTACTAACTTGAAAATACACCTTGTAAAGTATAATATTGAGCATAATGTCACTGAACCAATGCTTTAAAATTAAATGGTAACTGATTTTTTCCAGATTACCTTAACTACAAAGCGGTTTGCTCTAGCAGTCGGAAATTCGGAGGTTATGTGACGAATCAGGAATACTACTCCAAATGGAATGCAGCATGCCGTTCAACAACATGTCCCTACCTTTAGCGAATACAAATGGTGCATGTTTCAGCAGAACTTTAAAAAATGCTATGCTAAGATAGCCGAAATTGAGGTTGATTCTAAGAGCAATTTCCTCAAATTTCAAAAAACAAAAACGAATATGAACATTTAAGTTCTATAAAATAGTTCTATTTAGAACCAAATAAGTCAAAAACGAAAAAATTTAGAGTGTCTCGTCTGTCATACTAAGTCTGCGGAATGAAAAGTTTGAGTTGGTTTGAGCAATAAAAATGAATAAATATTTTAATACTTTTGAAATGGGTGGGTCGGGCGGGTGGGTGTCTAACGCGGCACCCCATGGTCGCGTATTAAACAATGAGGCATTAGGCATGGGTAGGGATGGGTAGATAAGGTATCCCCCCCCTCCTACTTCATGAAATTCCTCTCCTTCCCCGTCCGGCATGTCGGTAGAAAAAAATGGTTTGCTTGTGTCAGGGTATGTAATAAAGTATAATAAATTGGTAACACTTCACTTTATACAGGAAGTGTTAAAATAAATTACCTACCTCTCAAATGGAGCATGGTGAAAAAAAATAATATGTGGCTGAGCGCTATGCTAACTAGTCATAGTGTAGCCTAATAATAATTGTAATAATTGATGAATTTGCTACCCTGTCACAAGTAAACTTACAAATTAATTAATATTGTATTTTTAAAACAAACAATTTCACTCAATTTTTTAAATATTAAGTTTTTTTAAATGACAAAAATTTTATAAATTTATGTTATCACTCTCCCAAGCTCACAGTAACCAGGCTATATATTGAATTTAAGCTTTCTTCGGGCGCCATTGTAGTGTATAAAAAATAATAAGATTTTAAAGGTTTAAATAGTTAATGGAAAAAATGCCTCGGATAAGATCCGCAGTAAAACATTGGACTATTGGAGTACAAGGGTCCTCTTGTTATTCTAACCTGGTTAATGGGAACTTGGTAGGATATTGAAAAGATAAAACCAAATATCTGACATGCAATTTAATATACTCCGCTAAATCATTACAAGGCACTCCGCCTTAGGGCGGGCGCTACTCAAAATACAATCTGTTTCTATAAACCGTTGGCGGTTATGGGGTGACACTATAGTAAACCTTAATCTACGGTCGCGAGACGGACGAAACGCGGTGTTTTGGCCAAAACCTAAAACGAAAGTCTAGTGCACTCACGGATACCGGGTGTAGCTTTCATCCTGGAACTTAGCGTAGCAGACAGATCGACGTAGATCAGCGGCCGGCGTTCATCGAGCCCCAGCTGTGGCAAGCTAAGGCGAGAACAACCCGCGGCGCTCGGACTTTCACGGGAAGGACCCGCACGAAGACACCTTGGAGTCGTCGGACGGCAGCATAGCCATCCGACGCACGGCCTGCAGGTCGAGGCCGCGTCCTACGGCGTGGAAGCAGCGTCAACATGACGCTCAGCAAAATCGGGGACGCGCAACAGCGCGCCAGGGAACACGATCACCAACCGTGCTCATGTCCATCGGCGACACGGGACGCACTAAGTAAATCACGCGCACAATTCACGCACAGCGATATACGCACTTTACAAATCGGTCTCCCACCAGCCGGACCAGGCGGCGGAAGGAGACGAGGCAATTCCTCTTAATCTTTAATTAGAAACCATCTACATCCTAGCGTATTCCCTTTCCAAGTCCAAGTCTAAGTGTAAGTGACCGTTCGAAATAATCTCCTCCCGGACACGTTGCGTTTCGGTTCACATCAACACATTAAACGTCAAACCAACCTAAACCTTTTCCAAATCATATGACTCTCGAAAAAATATCAATGCTCATTAATACTTGTAATATTTTAAGTGGTTAATAATAATTACTAATAATTATATTTTTATCGTACGTTTTCTACCTTGTTTCATTCAGAATACCTTCTTTCCGATGCGGTAACTAAACGCATAGTCTACTCTCTGACAGTTCTCCTGTCAAAAATTTCAACCTTTTGACACCTTCATATTCACTATTTATGTTTCATAAAACTTCCGAAAATGATTCTAAAATACTAATTAAATTAGGATGTGACCTATTTGAGCAGTTAGGGTAAACCAGGAGGATCATTTTGATATGCATGAAGCCAGGTTTGGTTCAACAACCTCCGCGCAATCTGGGTGACAAGTTCCGTTCAAGTGGCATACTCTTTAGACTTGTTTCTTCGAAACCAGTTAACCAGGAGGCAGGATATGCTAATCAACCTACAGCTGAGAAGGTACATTATAGTTTTACATAAGTGTCATACTCTGGTGTATGTTATTCTGTCCAAAATGCGACACTAATGTTGTACAGGTCACATTGTATGAGAAAGTACATGTTTGGTATAGGAAATTATGTAGCATCGCTACACCTGTTTAATTAAATTTTGTACCTCACTCAAAATGTGAAACGTTTTTACCTCGTTGTGGCTGTGCTCCTATTAAGATGGAAATAACTCTTTTGATCCATTAAAATGGCACAGCCTTTTGTGGCAGCAAACTCGATTTTATTCAGAAAAGTTGAGCTTTAAAATCGTGTTTCGTGTGCTTTTAAAAAATCCTCAATTAATATAGCTAGGTACATAGATAGGTAACTACCTATAATGTAGAACCTACCTGTATTTTTTTAAAAGCTAACCTACGCACTACACTACGTTCGTATTGTACCTAAAAATACTGCTTCGCTATTTGTTTAGCGCTATTTTTAAAAGGTAATAGTGTTAGAGTTAGACCAAGAAAGATCTGCAGCGATTTTGATAGCCCACGCAGTGCAAGTGTTATTTACACGCCATAATTTCATCGAAGTTTGATGTTTAAAATTACACTTACAATGTGTGGACTGTCAAAATCGCAGCAGACTTTTCTCGGTCTGGCTCTACATATATTATTATATTCTACATATATTAAAATAATTTAATTCAAGATGCGGAATTAAATCAAATGCTACAATTGCAAAGAACTTGGTCCAGTCTCACAAGCACGGCAATAAGGGTCTACAAACTCCGATTCATAAAACGGCATTTTCATCTCAGAATACATACGGCGGGATTCGGGAAATGAATTAGAGATGCGCTAGATAAGATATAGTAAAGATATGTGACGTTCCACGGCGAAAGGTACCATTACCCCGACTGAATATTGGAGCGGCGTTAATAATAAGTGTAACGCTACGTCTTACGTAGGCGAACAACGCGCGAACGCGGCGCGGCGCGGCGCGGCGAAATCAATCCTTTGATGCCCATAGAAGTGTCCTACGTTAGCGATCTCGTTGCGAACGCGGTGCGGCGCGATTTGCACGCGAATGTCAGGCGGCGCGCCGCGTTCGCGCGTTGTTCGCCTACGTAAGACGTAGCGTAAACGCCAGCTGCCATAAGGTACCTGTTGCCGTGGAACGTCACATATCTTTACTATTTCATATCTAGTGAATGTCTAACGGCGCGATATCTTAAAGTTCGAATCGCGCGGATAAGGTCGTAAGTAGGGCATTTGACTACTTCATCCGATCTTACAGACTCTGAGGTACCGTATGAATCCATTATTCATTTTGCGTATAATAAAACGAACTCATACTAATGAAGCATTAAATTCGCAAAAGGATGTTTTTTTATTTATTTTGTGGGCCACGACCGGTCATTAGTATGTCTTCGGGTTGCTAGGATAACATGTCTTATATTCACTAAACCTTATAAAACAAAGTCCCCCGCCGCGTTTGTCCGTTTGTATGGTTGTTAGCGATAAACTCAAAAACTACTCAACGGATTTTCATGCGGTTTTTTCACCTAACAATAGAGTGGTTCTTGAGGAAGGTTTAGGTGTATAATTTGTTAATCGGTGCGAAGCCGGGGCGGTTCGCTAGTCGGAAATAAATCTAGATCTATTTCATAAGTTCATAACCTGTCATTATATTATACAATCATCAGAAGTTATTTAAACTATACATAATCTAATCCCCTAAGGGGTCATCCATTAATTACGTCACACGTTTAGGGGGTGGGAGGGGGTCAAGAAAATGTGACATGTTGTGACATGGGGGAGGGGGGAGTCACAAACATTGTGACGTCATTTTAACTTCATCACTATTCATCAGTAACCGAAAATTAATTTATACTTTTTTATTCGCTGTACATTTAAATAATGAGGTTTTGGAAGTAGGTAATTTTCGTTCCTTGGTTTTGTGTTTGTTATAAAATTACTAATATTACTTTTACCAAAAATATTTTTATTAAAAAAATAATGCCGAGTTAGTATTGCCGATTTCGTTGAAAACAAAATTGCCTAAAATGTGACGTCACACCAGGTGGGGAGGGATTTGCAAAATGTGACCAAGTGTGACAAGGAGGGGGGGGAGGGGTCAAAAAACCTAGAAATTCGTGTGACGTAATTAATGGATGATCCCTAATAGGTAAACTATGGGTAATGGCAGCTAAATTAAACACCTTTTAAGACAACATTTTAAACTTTGCCAATTGTTCGCCTGCGATCGTAATAAATCATACGGCACCTGAATGTTTTAATCAATTTACCTAATCGAAATTTGCATTCTGATGTTGAAGTATACTCGTAAAATATGCAATTTAATAAAATTTGTACTTAATTGAAGACGAATCTATAGCATTTGCACCTATTTAACGCGTTCCTATTGAATAAAAATAGTACACTAGGTGTATTAAAAAAAACGCTTAACTCGTAACAAACATATTTTAGGGAATGTGTTCTGGGATAAGGAGTATTAGGGTCTTTCTCATATAAGAAAAAAACTTTAATCTCCGTAGAATACTAAACCCGTTTAGATTTTTAACATGAGTGAGTTGTTTGGTACGGATAACCGTATAGCATAATATGCTTATAAGATTTGTTCGGCTTGGAGCTGTCCTTTTACTTTTTGAGATTGTTTGGCAGGATTTCATGAAACCGATTCGTCCCAAAGGCCACTTATCTAGAGGTCTGGCCCCGAGGCACGTCTAATGCTCTATTACACATAATTGAATAGACCCCCCTTAAATGTGTTATTGTGTACCTCTGTATTTACTTGTAGGTTATTAAAGACAAAGCCGGCGTCGTCTGGTAGAAAACGTGTTCGTCTTTATTTAATTACTTGTCTACCTTTATTTTATTAAATGTTCCACATGTTTGATTCTCGTATATTTTAAGATTAGGTAACTTGTATTTGACGAACATTTTTTCTTAGTTTCTATTGTGATTACCAAACTTTATTAACTTTATTATACAGTTAATTGCGGTTGTTACTACTTCTGTTCGCTTCTAAAAGCTAATTACTTGACGTGAAGGCAGTCCGGTAAGGCTATCTTCAGTCGGACCAGCTACAGCGGTGCAAAATGTTGTTTGTGATTTACTGATTAAGTTTAAGGCAAACGTTTGTCAAATATAAGCGTTTTCCTTACGTTTTCGCAAATTAAATTGAGTATGTAAAAAATTATTAAACGATTGAATAAGCCGTACCTACCTACCAATGTGCTTCATTGAGTATTAGGTCGAATCGAAATGCTTTAAGTACTTACCTAGGTAACTATACCTACCTACGTCATCCTGGTCATCTAGCAATAATAGTAGTACCTATACTTACATGACTGCTATATAATGAAAGGCATTATATAGCAGTCATTTAAGGAAGCAAACAAAATACGTCTAAAGAAACATCACACGAGTAGAAGCGTCAATAAGCTCTCTGGGATGTGTTCAGGAATCGCGGAAAGTTGATTCGGTGAACGGTCGGTCGCAGTTCTCGAGAATGTTCTCAGAACATTCCTGCAACATGGAAATTATTGTTTAAACAAGAGAATATACTTGAAATAAAGTTTAAATAGGCATAACTTAAAACTAAATGTTATTATGCATATATTATTGTCTATTACAGTTAGCTATTTTGTTGATGTGATAAATTTACCAATAAGTTGCTTAAATTCTCACTGTATATCAGAGAACATTTCGACTTTCGACAATTTTTTCCAAAATTTTTTTTTGTTTCATTAGAATCTAGAGGCCTCTGTCTCCCGCCATGCCAAATCTCAGCGCGCTCGGACCAACTTGAAAAAATTAAAAAAAAAGTCGGCCATTTTGATTTTTTTTAATGCAATTTATTTTGTCTCGGGGCCCTCTATGACATTTGGTCCTATCTCGCACCGTTTAAAAGTTGCCATACAAAATAAAAGTGGCCAGTTTTCCCGCAATTGTAGCATTTTTCCAAAAAAAATTTTTTCATAGGTATCTAGGGGACCTCGAGATTCCGTGACCAAAATTTCAGCGCGCTAGGACAAAATTAAAAAAGTAAAAAAAAAAGTCGGCCATATTGAAAAAAAATGGCGGCGTCAAAAACTGCCAGGGTCCGTCTATGACATTTGGTCGAGCACCCCCCACCTAAGTCTGACCGTTTGGCCGGGCCGTCATACATTTTTCTGACCGGAAGCGGACGACCAAAAGTCGGAATTTTCTGGGGGTAAGGACTACACCTAAACTATCGTGAATATTCATGGTATAAACTACGATAAATAAATAAATTCTCTTTCTCGAGAACATTCTCAGAAGTTACCGAGAATTTCTCATGTGGAAAGTTTCGCAACTTTGGAAAGTTCTCGTGCGTGCATTGCTAGTCGCACAACGTAGTCCCCGAACAAGATCTTAAGCTAGCGAGTCGCTAGGCTAGGAGGCTATAACAAAGGTCAGCTACTTTTTAGGTTATGTTATTTTGTTTATTTTAAGTAACTATAATTATTTTGTAAATTACCTAATCGGCCCACTTGCATCATCCCACTAACCCGGGGTTAAGCGGTTAAACCGTTAATTCAGTGTCAAATTGTACTGGTAACCATGGTAACTCCAATTTTAGTGGAATGGTGCAAGTGGGCCTATTAATAAAAGGAAAATAGACTTATATACACGTTTTGTTTTGATTTAAAATAGAAACATGAATTTCCCAGTAAAATTGTACGTCTGAAGACCTCGGATCCGTTTAAGTAGACATAGTTGTGGGGTCGGCGCCGGCGGTGAAAGGTGATTCGCCGCCGGATTACAAGTTCGGTTTGTCCGGCGACTTGTGACTTGCGGAAACTTTGCGGGCGGACCCACGGGCGCGGGAAATTAAAGGCGAAGCTTGAATAAATCAACACTTGGACAAAACAGTGTACTCGAGGTGTATATATTGTGCATTATGTTATGTATGTTTACTTTGCATCTTGCCATTATACCGTAGAACGTGGTTTTATAGTTCCTAGTAGTTTGTAGGTTTACTTACGCTACACTATGCTGATTTCCCGTGAAGTCTGAGGTGCTTTCATAAATTACAGGTAAGGTAAGCACCTAACCTGTATTAGATTTAACTAGTTTGTATCGATAACACCAAATTTTCCGCAGACATACTCGAGAATTTGGGACGGGTAACGCCGTAGGCGGGTGGTCTATTGGTCATGACGTTAAGCTGAAGACGCTGCAAGTGTACCTAATGTTTTAGTTTTTGTTGATGGTGAAAAATGTTGTGATCACTCGGTAGCAAAATGTGCATTGTAACCTCGCAACGCTCGCAAATCCTATTAATTTTAGCACGAAGGGTTTTACAACAATTTTGATCCCTTGTACAACAATTACATACTATTACTCGTAAAGGCGAATGTAGCGTAAGTGTTCAAGTAATGTGTTAAATTTGTTAGAGAACTGAGAAATTTGTTTGAAAAGTGTATAATGTGTGTAATACAAGTGTACTAATTTTATGATACTGACTACATATGTATTAACAGTAAAAGTGTCTTGGCTGTAGCTATAACTTATACTTAGTGTTTGCCTGAATAAAGAATACTCGTAAAAAGAGTCTCTATGCAGAACAAACTGTTCCAGATCATACCTTTGAACGAAAACTGTCGAAAAATCTATTTAAGGGTCGCAGATTCTTTTGGTGCGTTGTTTCATACGCTACTTTTGGATCTGACTGTACGCCTAAACGTGTTATGAAACACCGAGTTGCGGAAACTAGCCCGCGTAAACCAATAACCTAAGCTTATTTTATTTACCACCGCCTCGGGGATTCGTTCACGGTTTAACCATTATTTCGAACAGATTTCCCTTCGTTTTTTTTGTTAACATTGTCAGTCACTTTTGCCTGTGTTAAATAAATCTAAATTATATATTTAGGACTTTTAAACACAAATATTAATAGTGTCTGACTTTAGCTTAAATGTGCATTTAATTACAACGGATTTCTAGCCTAGTCGGCAGTGATAGGTACTGCCAACATAAATTTAATACCTACTCTTTAATGCGGATAAGGGTTGAATCAGGAAATAAGGCTGTATAGTCTTTAAGACCCTGTAGGTTCGTGTTCTTCTCTTTCTCACTGAGCGTAAGCGTCAGCGAGACGGATGTGCGTGCTCAGGACCGCGGATATCATGTTTTGGAATTCTATTTTGTTGTAATCTAATAAAGCGGTAGGTACGATTTTTCTAAAACTCCGCTCTCTGAAACTACGGCGCCTTAACGTCAGGAATGTGGACGAGACGTCAATCTAATTAAAGTATTGTGTATAGTAAATGTAATTGTGTGTATAGTTCGTTTTTTTTAGCATTAGAAATAAAGTAAACAATCTTGATGCGTCTTTTAATTGAAAAACACATTTTTAAAATAAGTTACGGCAAATATGTAACAATTATGAATCTATTACGATCATTTATATCCTTCTGCTTTCATAAGTAATAGTTACTGATTTTTAAAAAGCGTTTTTCAATTAAAAGATATGTCAAGATCGCTTACCTTCTTTGAAGTTCTTTCTAATGCTAAAAAAAACGAACTATAGTTTGAACATTCAGGGGTAAGAAGGTTCAAAGTGTGAAGATAAGTACCTACTTACTTCAGTCAGTAAAAACACTTTCACTGAGTAGGCAATTTTGGCACATTCAATTTAACCGTAGGTATTGGAACTTGGGGCGGAAATACAATTTGTATAAGTAGTTTTAGCACCTTTTACCTACTGCGACGGTTTCCTGCATTCATGTAAAAATCGAAATTGTGCAGGTTGTTGGTATTGAATGAACGTTGTTATGAACTGGAAGTTAATGTCATTTAGTCTGCCTTTTGATAAATTTAGTTTTCCGCTATGGAGATTAATTTACTGAAATTAATACCTTGTAATATGTTCTTAGCTTATATAACTTACTCTTTCTTACTTTTTTGATAAAATTACCCAATACGAAAATTGCTAATAACAAAAGGTAGGGTACATATAATGATGATGATGATGCTCTCCTGACCGATTCCGGCCACAGCCTGCCCGATTCAACTTTAAGATACGTCAATTAATAGGTCTAGAAACGATATGGATTAGATGTGTCAAAAGTGACGTTTTTGTTTGAAGAAACGTCACAACTGACACTGACATATCTAATCCATATCGTTTCTAGATCTATGAACTGAAGTAACTTAAAGTTCGAATCGGGTCTATCGACTGTGTGCTCTGGATTTTTTTATATAATACAAATAATCAACAATCCGCTCACAATCTCTCTGCTTAGCCTTAAGGTTGACTGGTAGAGAATGCCTTATGGCATTAAGTCCGCCTTTTGTACTATAAGATTTTTCTTTTGTGCAATAAAGATTAAATAAATAAATAAATAAATAAATAAAACAGGTAAACAGGTATCTTCCCAATTACTTAATTTATGTCGAGCCATTACCATAAAACCATACTTTATCGTATACATATTAGCATATTCATAAGGTACCTTCAAAAGTTTTAACATACTTTATTGTGCCGTCTGTAACTTTTAACTTGGTACATCTTGCTAAGATTAAAAAAGTTGTGAGTTCGTAATCATCAAGTTTTCTGTTGGATTTGAGTCTCGAGCAGACGGATTGGCTGGTGGTAAGCGATCACCGCCGCCCATGGACACACGCAACGCAACACCAGGGTGCTTAGCCAACAGGCCAATCTTAAACGCGTTTTTTAAAGCTCCGTAGCGTAGCGTAGTTCATTTCTCTCTATCACTCTCCCATAGTAGTGTGACAGTGACAGTTTGCGTTTCGTTCGCTACGGAGCATCTCAATAGGCTGATTGAGCTGACAATTTTAATTTTATTTACTGCAATAATAACTCATGTAGTCATGTAGCACGAATGTAAAGTATGATAAAGTTGAAATGAATTGCCGAGACATGATAGGGGTCATCCATTAATTACGTCACACGAAGAGTCTAGGTTTTTTGACCCCTCCCCCCCTCCTTGTCACACTTGGTCACATTTGGCAAACCCCTCCCCCCTAGTGTGACGTCACATTTTTTCTACGAAATCGCCAAATCGAATTAAGTAAGTAGGTACCGCTGATTTATTCAAACAAGAAATACATGTAATATAAACAAAAAAAAACAATTATAAACTAAAATTAAAAACTACAATAAATCTACAACTAAAATAACTACTAAACTAAAATAACCTATAAATAAAAAACTGGCTCCAACTCTGTGCCTTGGGGCAGTGTGCCAAGTAGGTACCTAAGTATTATTAATATTTTATCAAAATATTTTTGACGATATGAATATTAGTAATTTTATAACCCAAAACTGCTTAGGAAAGAAAAATAAACGAATAAAAACGATTATCGTTTTAAAAACTTGTCATTTAAATCTACAGCGAATAAAATAATTTAAATAAATTTACGGTTACTGATGAAGTTAAAGTGACGTCACAAACTTTGTGTCTCCCCCCTCCCCCATGTCAAAATATGTCACATTTTCTTGACCCCCTCCCTCCCCCTAAACGTGTGATGTAATTAATGGATGACCCCATATCAGGTCAAACAATTCCTTCCATATTTATGAAACCACGGTAAGATACCTAAGGGTCAAACAGAAAACTGTGTTCGCGTCTTTCCTGTAGACATACGCAAGAGTTAACTTGTCTACAGGAAAGACGCGAACACAATTTTCTGTTTGACCCCTAAAGGTATTTACATGAATACGTATTAATACAGTGTAATTATCTGAGTAAGTAATAAATCCATCTAACGAGCCATTACAACAGATTATTGAGTTTAAATTAATTACACTGAAGACGGTATCTAATTTGTTTCAGGTTCGGTGTACATAAATCAAAATGTGTTGATTATTATGATAAATATTTATGTGCTGTAAACCAAAATTGAAATAATTTGCTGTAGCTAAATACAAAATTAATGTTAAGTACGCTCTTAAAAAGGTTAAGAAAGGCAAATTAACGAGTAGTAATTGGTGCTCCTAACGCGTTAGTTCCGCGTAGCATTATTCCCGATCGCATTTTTCCCCACTTTTCATGGACGTCACACTAAATTAATAGGTTAGGTAGGTTAGGTTCGTTAGGTAGCTTCAGATGCCCGAAGGGCAAACCGCCCAGAAATAGGTTTTCGCGGGGCTCCGTCTAGCTAAGTTGTGAACTAAAGGATGACTCACGTTAGAACGGGCCGTGTCCGGACCGGAGCTTCCGGGGCAACGTTTTCTATGGAAAGAATCACGTGATCACCTGTCATGTCATAGAAAAGTAAGCGCCGGAAGCTCCGGCCCGTACACGGCCCGGTCTAACGTGACTCATCCTTAACGCTACGCGGAACGCGGAACTAACGCTGGTGGGGAAAAATGCGATCGGGAATAATGCTACGCGGAACTAACGCGTTTGGGCACTGATCTAGTCAAATTAACGAGTTATTGTAACAAGCCTAAATTAATTAATGATTACTAGGTATTTACATTTTTATACAAATCATAATTCCTTTATTACAAAAACCTATCAATTATAGAAGTCGATCCTTATTCACCGAATCCCTTAGATACTTAGTCCGTCATAATTAACCACCAACCATTTGGTACTTCAATCAAGTAATACGTAGGTAATATGAACCTATGTGAGGAAAACCATATGTAGGATGTAGGTAGGCCTAGGTAATACGAGTAATTATTTAAGCTAATTTCAGCACTTACCTATATACAGACAAGACATAATCAAACACGTTATTACGTTCTTTCAGTAAGTACTAACAAATTACGGTTCACCAGTATAAATTGAGATAATCAAATAGCTATTTTGAACCAGATAACAATGAGGGAACTGTATTTCAGCAAGAACACAAAACAGGCTAAAGCCAGCACGAAGTTGTAGACCGTCGACCTCTTAAACCCTTTCATTTCTTAATGGATTTGTCCGAGGCACTTAATCATTGTGATCTAATTTGAGGCTTGATATTAATTGTTATAAAATCTGTCTTGTGACTCGCGCGATGAACTTGTGTGAAGTTAATAACTTGTACCTAATACATAGTAATATGTGGGGACCAACTGATACGCGGTGAGGCTTAAAGCTCATAATTTAAAAAGAGAAGGTCCTTCTCGGGTTAGTTGCCGAATTTTATAATTAAGATCTGGGCCATCAATTACCTATATACCCATATCTCTATATCTATAGTATATCTTTGTTACCATTTACAGTAGGTGTAGCTAATTTATTGCCAGAGTACGGCAAATCAAAAAAGAAATGGCAGGTAGGCATGTTAGTAGTTTATGAATGTAGGTACCATAGGTAATGTCCACAATTTACTGATCAATCGTAAATCTTATTATGTACAAAGCGGTAAAACCTACGTGTGATGTTGTAGTTATTTTTATAACACATTGGGAGTGAGTGGCTCGGTTGTGCTAAATCAAAACATAGGTGTAGGTACATAGCATAGCATAGTTGCACGTTGTAGCGCTTTACCTCAAATTAACGAAAAGATAAGTACCGGAAAATTTGGCGAAGTAGGTACTTTATTAAAGCAATGTGTAGTATACATTGCGCATTATTAATATGACGTTCAATTACGTTTTAAAATTGCGACTCTTCAAACCGCATATTATATTTTTTAGTTAAGAGTAACGTAAAAATAGTTGAGTAACCTCTCGCAAGTCTTGCAATGGGCTATACAAATTTTAGGGTTCACGATATTATTTACTGCGACGTTGTTATCGCCTGGAAAGTCAGTTAAGGTTTTATGGCCATTAAACCAAAAGTCAATGTCGGGGAAAGGCCAAATACCGCAAGTAGAGCTCTAATGGTGTTATAAAATATTAAAATTATAGGTACTTACTGTAATAGCTAAGAATGATTGTGATTAGGTACATGACATTATATTAATCATAACTTGCTGTATGTTTTATATGTATGATGATTTCCAACGTAAAAATTCTTCAGGCTAATTACTTATTACCAAAATACGACTTTACCTGTACGAGTAATATCAAATATGGCCATTATTGGTCACTCATGCTGGACTACAACATAATTAATCACTGTAACTTTTTACGCGAATATTTTTACCCAAAAATGGTATTTGTATAGGTTTAAATTTTACTATTGGTAGCTTTTTTGTAACATGTGGTAATAAATTAATTGATTAACAAGAGAAAATAAGATAATATTGCGACACCCATTCTCCCATTCTTCGTAAATGATATTTTCTTGATGCTGCTGTGTTGTTTAAGGCTAAAGAGACTAAGAAAGTAAGATGTTTAAGAACATAAGTCCTTCTCTTATTTGTTTGGTAGTAATTGTCCCTAAGCGCAGTACACGTGCATTTTACAACCCACGTGTAAACTCGACACGTGTGCATAATGGAGAACGCAGAGAAAATGGTAAGAAATGTACCTAACATTTAGTTACTAAATCTGAATAAAATATGTTTCTACCGTTTCTCATCGGGCAAAATCCCCAACAAAACTGTGGGTAGTACAATACCCTCCTAATCTATCAGGGCCTTTCATCGACATGCTATGCAATAAAACCGGAAACCATTAATTTCGCACGATGAATAAAAAAGGTTTTAGACTTATACAATGGCGGAACTGACTAGTGGTAGTGATTAGTGACTCGAAGACTTCGAAGAGGCTGAGTTCATCTTTAATTCGACCAGATTTGGCCTAAGCCGACACCGCCATTGTTCTAATTGAAGTGGTTTCAAAGATTACTGGCTGTTTGGCCGTGTACGTATTGCCATTGCGTGCGCGAGAGAGTGCGTGTTGAGTACTTTAAGAACCAGCATAATGGGGTCTTGAAACTTGAACCAATTATAAGTAATCAGAGAGCACAGTTATATAGGTTCTTCACAGCCTTCTTTACAAGGGTGTGGAATGATACTTGAGGGTTCTGGTGACATTTTGTGAAACTGTGTCAGATAAAATATACCTATTATACTATTCATGATAAGTAGCTGATTGTGAAATTAGATGTTGACAAGTGGGTGGGCGAGTTTATTATTCTACCAACATGTTGATTTTATATGTAGGTAATTAAATACATGTAAAAGTTAAAGTTTCCACATAAGTGCATCGAATTCGCATTCCGATTATTGCCGTAGTAGCCACGTCAAATTAAGCCGAATTTGGGCAAGCTGCGGAAATAATTCGTGTAGTTTTGAAAATTGGTACAGGCATACCTTGTGGTGTCTAGATAAACATACTAAAAGTCCTCGAGGGTAGGGGGTGTGCTGGGGGTGTAGAGGGGGGTTGAAGGTACCTTTTTTCATATTTTTGCTCATATCTCGAAAATGTGTACGAATTGCATTATAATTACTTCGGACAAAAGTTTTAACATAAAATTTACTACAAATTTGGTTATGTTTATTTTTACTCTGCGATCAATACTTTAGGAGCTACAGGCTGTTAAAGTTAAATAAGAGATAAAAAATAGACGGTTTAAAAAAACGTCGTATTTTCATAATTGTTCATCATAAATAAAAATTTTAATTAAGAATAAGCAAACTAAATGACCTGCTGATAAAATATAAAAAAACCGGCCAAGAGCATGTCGGGTCATGCTCAGTGTAGGGTTCCGTACTTACCCGTCCGTCAAAATAGACTATTTGCAAAAACTCAAAAACTGCTTAATCGATTAGGTTCGCTATATTTTTCTCTGAAAGTCTTTACTAAGCTTTACTTTCACGATTTTTTTCATATTTTTTGGACCCATGGGTCAAATGTTAGGGGAACTAAAGTGGAAAACACAACTTTTTTTCTTTCAGATCGATTATTTCCGAAAATATTAAGCAGATCAAAAAATGGTTCTCGAAGACCCGTATTCGTTTTAAAAGACCTATCCAACGACACCTCACACTATAGGGTGGAAGCGAAAAAAAATTTCATCCCCTTTTTAATGTACGGCAGCCACCCTAAAAAAATATTTTTTCTAATTTATATTTTACAACTTTGTCAGCGTAACTGATTTATATATTCGTGTCAAATGTAAACATGAAAACTAGAAAAAAAATTTTTTTATGGTGGTTGCCCTACATTAAAGTGGGGATGAAATTTTTTTTCGCTTCCACCCTATAGTGTGGGGTGTCGTTGGATAGGTCTTTTAAAACGAATAAGGGTCTTCAAGAACTATTTTTTGATCAACTTAATATTTTCGGAAATAATCGATCTGAAAGAAAAAAAGTTCTGATTTACCCCTTAGTTCCCCTAACTTTTGAACCATGGGTCCAAAAAATATGAAAAAAATCGTGAAAACATAACTTAGTAAATACTTTCAAGAAAAAATATAGCGAACCTAATCGGTACAGCTGTTTTTGAGTTATGGCAAATAGTCTATTTTGACAGACGGGTAACTACGGAACCCTACACTGAGCATGGCCCGACATGCATATGGCCTATTTTTTTATATTTTATCAGCAGGTTGCTTAGCTTGCTTACTCTAAGCTAATTTTTTTATTTGTGATGAACAATTACAAAAAAACGACGTTTTCTTAAACCGTCTATTTTTAATTACTTATTTAACTTTAACAGCCTGTAGCCCCTAAAGTATTGATCGCAGAGTAAAAATAAACATAACCAAATTTATAGTAAATTTTATGTTAAAACTTTTGTCTTAAGTAATTATAATGCTATTCGTACAGATATTCGAGATATGAGCAAAAATATGAAAAAAAGTACCTTCAACCCCCCTCTACACCCCCAGCACACCCCCTACCCTCGAGGACTTTTAGTATGTTTATCTGGATACCACAAGGTATACTTGTACCAATTTTCAAAACTACACGAATTAATTCCGCAGATTTTTCTAATTTGCTTAGGCTATAGCGCAATGTAACGATTGTTGTATACTCGTAATTTAAAAATAAATGATTTCCGATATTAAATTATAACATAAGTTCGATGGTTCAAAGAAGCAATCCACATGTACTTTAAAAGTGATCGATCAATAGATAAATTGAACGCAGTGTTTGAAAAATGGTCTGGATGGTTATCACACAAATCGATGACCGCGGGCTCCCGCCACACGAAATCTGTCACCTCAGACTAATCTAAGTGCTTATTTCCATCTCTTGCAAAAATGACCCAAACATTCGAATAGCTATAGTTATACCAAGAAAAGTCTGCAGCGATTTTGATAGCCCACGCAGTGCAAGTGTTATTTTAAACGTCAAACTTCTATCAAATTATGATGTATAAATAAATAACATTTGCTCTGTGTGGGCTACCAAAATCGCTGCAAACTTTTCTAGGTCTGACTTTATATAAATTTCTCCCTACATACATTTCTACAGATTCTGCTCTTAGCGAGTGAGTGTCGCGATAGAATAGTATGTTTTATTGTGTTGAACTGTTTTATTTTACATATATAGGAGGACTAGCGGTAATTCTGTAATCAATAAAATAAAGATAGCTTTTCCTTTTTACCCATGTCAAAACTTTGTTTGTCACTTTTTTAACCATTTGGTAACTATAGATTGACTTTCCTTTTTCTTGTGAGTTAGTGAACATATATACCTATTATGTATTTTTTTTTGTTTTACTCCTGATAAACCTACCCACTTAGGGTTAGGTATACATAGATGATTAGGTAGGTACGTAAACGCTTTGTAAAATATAGAAGGATAAGGTCGAGAGTCATGACTCTCCATGGATTTAAAACAGGCAATTATTACTTATATTATACCACTAGGCTGATGCAGGCATGGCTTTATCTAATTCTAACTTTTTACCCTTTTTTGAACCTTGCTAAAAAAGATGGAATGGGATGGAATAATTAAAGGGGAATTTCGATATTAGTTTAATTTTAATATTTACAATAATAGAGTAAAATCACATCAATGACACAACCAAACAATATAAAAAAACTGAAGAATGACAATTTCTTTTTAAGACATTTCGAATTATAATTTATTTATTAACACAAACGACAAAGCGGTGGTGAGCATTAAAAAGCTCTTAATCTAAAAACGATCTTTATAATGTCGAGATTCTTATTATTGAATTAAAATAATAAAAAAAGTTACTACATAATAAAATGTATTTCTCAGGGATAGAGCGATGTTTAAGTTTTTTTCTGGATAAGCCGCTTGCCTGCGGCTGCCCGTGTAAACATGTTTTCAAAAGTTAATTGCTTTTGCGATATTAATTTTGCTCTTGTTCGCTAATCGTGATTAATTAAAATACTTTACACGCCACGTCACAGGTGTTTAAGATGCAATTTTCAAAACTTTTTGACTACTTTTTTAGTTCTTGAATGCTTTTTAACAAGCATTCGGTAAGTATTTTATACTGATTGTTCCACAGTGACAAAAAGTTAATTATTCAATGCGATGTTAAAATAATGTAAAATGCATAGAATTCACACCCAAGCTAACCTGTAGAAAAAGATAATAAATAATGTTTTTGAATTTTATTTATGAATCCTTCATAATACGACTCGGAGATAAGAACAAAATAAATAACAAGTAGTTAGCACGTCGTTATATTTCGGTTTAAAAGATATTTTTTAATCTTATTAGGTACCTTTATATGGTGTCTGGTGGTTTAGGTATATGTTATAACCTACTTTTGGTTTAAATGCAGAAGTTTAATTAAATATGTAGGTACATATTAGGCTAAATGTACCTATATATCAAACAATAATTTTAGTATAGGTTACTTTTTCTATACGAACGCGATTTTACGCGTTGTTTTTTGTCACTCGATAAAAACTTATTTCGTCCCTTCCTCATATAAGCATGGTTGTGATAAGAGACAGCGTGATTATTAAAGTGTCAATCACTTTAATACGCGCGGTGTTAAAAATGACACTTAGTTTATCACGTGGATAAGCTATCATTTATTACGTCTTCAGCCTGCTTCCTGAAAAATACCTGACACATGTCACACATGGTGTTTTCCTCTCCAATAGACAATATTAATTATTTATTAGAGTTAGACCAAGAAAAGACTGCAGAGATTTTGACAGCACACGCAATGCAGGTCATGCAGGTGTTATGTTAAACGTCAAACTTCTATGCAATTATAATCCGGACGACCGGTCTGGCCTAGTGGGTAGTGACCCTGCCTATGAAGCCGATGGTCCCGGGTTCGAATCCTGGTAAGGGCATTTATTTGTATGATGATACAGATATTTGTTCCTGAGTCATGGTTGTTTTCTATGTATTTAAGTATTTAAATATTATATATATCGTTGTCTGAGTACCCACAACACAAGCCTTCTTGAGCTTACCGTGGGGCTTAGTCAATTTGTGTAAAAAAAATGTACCTATAATATTTATTTATTTATTTATTTATTTATTTATAATGTATAAATAACAGTGGCACTGCGTGAGCTATCAAATCTCTGCCGACTTTTCTTGCTCCAACTCTACATATTTTCACTTTTGAATTATTCACACAATTCAAACGTTTCCTTTTGCTTTAACCTTTAAATTAGACATTCAGTAATGGTATACGGCTATTCCAGGAATTACCTTAATAGCTACCTATCTGTCTGGAGGTGAGTGGGATCTGACAGTGAGTGGCGTGCAAAACTTATGCGGGCCAAATTATCGCAGTAGACACCTTCTTATCCACTTCATCTTATATTAACTATCAAAGAATATTAACATATAAAGGCTTTCATTAATTTTTTACGGCCCTGAAATGAATTGTCAATGAAAGATTGAAAGATAATTAAATAAATAAGTCATTCAATGCTCATTCTGATTAAGGCGTGTCAGAACTCCCTGGCTAACTACCCCATGATACACTTACCTGTTAGTTATGACATATAGGTACAGGTAGAGTCAGACCGAGAAATTTCTGCAGCAATTTTGATAGCTCACGCAGTGCAAGTATCATTTTTAACGTCAAACGTCTATGAAATTACGACGTGTAAATAACACTTGCACTGCGTGGGCTATCAAAATCGCTGCAGACTTTTCTCGGTCTATCTATATAAGCACTGACTATGTGCGAACTAGCTGATGAGAGAATTACCTATGTAAAATCGATTACGAGTTGTAGCATGAATGTGTCTCATATTATATAGGTTCCAAAGGCGCCAGGTGGTGTCGCCGTCGTGTACGTTTCATTTGCGGAACATTTAGCAGCCACCAATAATAGCGTCATCATTCATTCCCTCCAGCCTAACCGTCATATTTTTCAATATTTCCTGAAATTTTATGGCGTTTGTAACATCGTGGGTAGTTTTGCAAGCGGGCCGGCTGGCCATGCCGTAATTGATTGGTTTCACACTCGACCGCTCGCCACGCTACATAGCACACGCCCGCGCCTCATCACAATATCCCATTGCCAAGGTTTCGGCGAAGAATAATGGGCCATATAAATTCAATATGGACCGGTGTCGGGGGGGGTTATTTGTAGTCTATATTTAATAAATGTCCAATAACATCTGATAACAGATGTTTCTTGTCGATTTAAGGGCTAACCATTACGGAGGTTTAAGCAAACATGTCCTTTCTTCCCTTTTTGATTTGATTGCAAACAATCAAATGTCATTATTATCAAACAAATAAACTTTGTCACATTCGAATAAAATATGAATTCATACACAGGTTTGATTAGAAAATAGGGTATCGCTTGGGTCGTCCCATTCGTTTTTCGTCAAATTCTTAAATTAGTCCTATTCTACTTTCGTCACCCATTCTACATTCGTCGCAATCGTCGGTGGATTTCAATGTAGAATGAGAGAACTTCAGTTTTTTAAGTTTTTAAAATGAAAGCAAAGGCAAAGTTCTAAAATCAAAGCTAAAATTAAAATTTTGTAAAGTTATGTACCTATTTAAGAAAAATACTCCAATTTTTTTTATCTATGTGTTTTGGGTCACCCTGTGTATCCCCATCGATTGTATATACATAGTTAGATTTATGTAGCTCCCTTCCAAGGAAATTCTAAGGGTAGGGTAACCTGAGGAGGGTAGTTAATTATCTGTACAGCTATTTCGTCTATTGTATGCTTCTTTGCAACCTACATGGTTTATATTAATAATTTTATATACCTACATACGTATTAGTCGTAAGTATTACATACCTACATAAGCACAGATGTGACGTAATTCTCGCATCTATATGTTACGTTATGTTAGGTGTCTCTTGAATCAATATGTCTGGCGTTTTGTGTTTAATAATTTACTGGTAAAATAAATTTAAAACACGCCGTTACTTTTAAGTAACCTTAAAAACTTACATAATGTGTTTTAGCTAATTGAAACTCAAGCCTTACATTTTATTCTCCAGAGTGTAATTTTGGCAGTGCCGCTTATTGAAATTGATCGTTGTTTCTCTTATTTTAGACAACAAAGGGGCATCATAACAAAATTAAAAAGGTTTCGTCATACAAGTTAATAACAAAAAACGAATAACAATTTTACTCCTCAAAAAAGAATCGGAATGTTTACGTCATACATATGTATGACATTTTCTATTTTAAAAGGTATAGCTGGTAGAGTTAGACCAAGATAACTCTGCAGCGTTTTTATATCAAAGACGTGCCGTGCAAGTGTTATTTTAAACGTCGTATTCTATAAAATTATGATGTTTAAATAGCACATGCACGTCTGTGTTATTAAAATCGCTGCAGAGTTATCTTGGTCTGGCTCTATATAATCATTCCTTGTCCCACAAATAGTCCGATACCTTCACGTCACTGTACTTATTTACGTACTTGCGAAAGAGAAATCTAACGACGTTTAATTAATACACATTAAAAATGATAAAATGTGTATAACATAATTATCTTGAAGGAAATACGTTAAAGCTAACAAAAATGTTAAAATAAATTAGTGAAATACGTTTCAGCAAAATATAATTTAAAAATAAAATTCACCGCTGCACGAGAAACTTTATCAACTAAAAAGTTTTGCATTAGATACCTGTTGTACGGACGAAGCGTAGTTGAAGTTAACATCTAAACGGGTACAGATAACGTTATAGCATATATTTTTTTACATTAAAACACTAAAATGAAATAGGATTTATTTTATTGTACAAGTGTTACTGGAGCAAACTGTTGTTTTAAATGTTTCTTCCTTTCCATATCGACATGTTTTTGTTTTGATTGGTGTTAAATATTGGACTAAGTGATATGCAATAATAGATAGGTGTTTGTTTTACAAGGGGACAAAGTTGTTGTTTAACCGCTCGTGCTGCTATTGATATCCGAGCAAGCGAAAGAATCCAAAATTAAAACTGGAATGGAATAAAAAATGGAATCTTGAGCGTTGCGGGAGTTTCAAAGCACGAGAGTTAAACAAAATTTTCCCCCGAGTGACATCAATTAAGTAAGTATTAAAAGCGCACTCTTACTGCCGTATTCGAACTTCAAGATATTCACAAGAGACGACACGTCCTAGATCCATTCTAGATACGTTATAGTTTAGATATCAACAAGTTCTCTTTTGCAGCGCAATTCGGGCAACCAATGTCACTTTTATGTTAGATAGAGTAAGATATGTATTAGATATGAATTAGATCTCTAAGTCCTATCCTGTGGAAATCGTTCAAGAGTATCTCCAGAATCGCGCAAATGTCAAATTTGACAGGTTAGATCTTAAACATATCGTTATCGTATCTTGGTGATGTCTAAAAGATGTCTACCAGATGTCTATTTCATAATCCGAATCGGGCCCTTAGTTAAAGCAATCAAATGCTATTCTGATAATACTGATACTACGTTAATCACAAAACTCTACCGTGATACGGTTGAATTTAAACTAACTATTATTTTCCTAATGGAGCTCAGCTTGTGTAAATTGCGCTAATCGCTAGCATCGAGAACTGTACGCTCTGTGGCTGCTGCAATCTCACGCGTCTTGGCTCCGCTAGCATGCTTCATTTAAAGCGGTTTCAGATATTTGATACACTTCTAAAAAGCAATAAGTACTTGTACTAAATCCAAGCTAAAAAATAATAAGACGACTTTAGGCGTTACTGATTGTATGTACACCCCAGGCCAAAAGTATGGAAACAAGCTTATACTCTTAGTCGACACAAGCATCATGGGTGTATGGACAAAACAATACTTAGTATAGGTATTTTGTGTTAGGGTGCTTCCTTCTTCCTTCTTCCTCGCGTTATCCCGGCATTTCGCCATGGCTCATGAGAGCCTGGGGTTCGCTTGACAACTAATCCCATGATTTGACGTAGGCACTAGTTTTTACGAAAGCGACTGCCATCTGACCTTCCAACCCAGAGGGTAAACTAGGCCTTATTGGGATTAGTCCGGTTTCCTTACGAAGTTTTCCTTCACCGAAAAGCGACTGGTAAATATCAAATGATATTTCGTACATAAGTTCCGATAAACTCATTGGTACGAGCCGGGGTTTGAACCCGCGACCTCCAGATTGCAAGTCGCACGCTCTCACGAAAGTAATAGCGTAGTAACTAATATATATTTATAAAATCAAGCAGGCTGGGTAAATCAAACATAGTATTATTAAGTATTTACACATTAAGTATTTGCTTTACGTATAAAATGACGCAGTTCTCCTGGATAAGACGATAAAAGAACAATAAAACTTCGTAAATACGATTTATGAATCGGTTTACGTGAGTTTCCCGTGCGATGTCATGACTTTTACACTCATGTAAATGATGTAACCATATTATAATGTGTGTACCTACTTGGTACTCGTTATCTTTGGCTTTGGATGGTTGCAAGGCATAAGATTAAGCAAGGCGGGAAAGTGGTTAAAAATTAGTGTGTATAATTTTTAAGCCAGACATGAAAATGAATTAATTATAGCTAAAAATATTTCCGTGTCATAGGAAAAAGGATGCACTAATTGCATAATGCCGAAAAGTTGACAAATATATACCCTTAATTTAATTTAATAATAACTTTTGCATTTACCACGTATAAATAGGAACATACCTGTATAAAATATTTCAGTCTGTGGAAAATACAAATAGCTTCCGATTACACTTTGGAAACTTAATCTAGTCCTAGGAGCAATACACCATGTACGCCATACGTTCCATCTCTGGCAGTGCACAGAACGGTCGGCTGCCCACAATCACTCGCGTCCTGGTCCGCACCAAATCGGTAAGTGGGTTTACTCCGGCGACAATCCTAATTGACGTATTCAGACAATTACCTATTTATATCTAGTATCTAGGCATTTATCGTGACAACTTGGAAGTCTGCCGATTTTTTCTAAGTAGGAGACAAGAATTCAAATAGGAATCACGAATACTTTTAAGTGGTATTTAAATTTTTTCCCTGAAAATTTACTATTTGTTCGTTCAAATTTTAATGACGCGGTTACCAAAATGACAAAAGCAATTAGTCAATATAATTTAAATAAGTGTTAGTTAATAAACTAAAACCAACTTTTATTGCGACACACAAGATACTCCTTACATTTTTACTGAAACCATGAAACTAACAAACTTGCTTTATAGCAATACATACTCGTACATATGTCTTTCCAAGTTTCGTACAAGAATGCCCTTGACACTGCTGTCGGATTAACATGCTTCTAAAGAGAACTTGAAACGGGCGAGATAAGGCCACGTAGTTAAACCGTCAAAGTAGGAACAATGTAATTCAGAGAACCCCTATACAAAAGTGTTTACGATTGCACGGAAATAAATTCACTTTATAAATCTTCGGTTCAAAACTTTAAAAACTGGAGCGACAATCGAATTTTTAAGACTTGTCAGTTCAGTTGTTATTGATTTGTTTAACTCAATTCGTCGAATCTCGTTCGTAACGAGCGAGTACCTAATGTCAAAATGAGATCAAATTAGCTTATATTTGTACTAAGTAATAAGATTTTTGTTGGCACGCCACTTATTACAGTCAATCACAGGCATCACAGCCACTGTACATCTAATCTACATCTACAATCGAGGCGGTTCGTAGGTTCGTAGCTAGTGTTGGGCCCGTAGCAGTCGTAGCGAGCGGTGGCGCGGCATCAGTGCTACGACCGCCGCGCCCGCCGCCGGCTCGCGCGAGCACGCAGCTTCTACGCGCCGTTAACCGCGTTTTACGAACGTTATAAACATTTTTACAACTCAAATCGACTCCGTAAAAATCTGTACGGATTATAAACAAGGTTTTTTTGCACTCTTTGTGTCGGTCCATTATTAAGCGATTGTAAAGTGTGATTATGGACTTTTAGTAATTTGCCATGTTTAGAAATATGTTTATATGTATTTTTGTAAAAGTGAAAAGTGCCAAATTTTAAAATGAAATTTCGCGTGTGCCATGTTTCTGATATGCTTTATTCTTCAGTCACCAAAGTATTAATTTGTGTAGCTGTTTCATTCTTAATAAAAGGTAACTTTCTTTTTTTATTCAAGCTACTTCTCTTTAAGTTTAGCTTAACTCTAACGATCCAAACTTCATCATTTTATTCAAGTGTGTGGTAAGATTAGAGTGAAGTTTTTATCTTTTCGCAAAACACTGTAATATTGAAATAATCAAATATAACGTTTGAGATAATCCTCATATTACTGAGTTGTTATGAAATCGCAATAAAGAAATCCATATGTTCCTAAGCTTCAGTCAAATAACGTATTCAGAATGTGCGTTGGGGATTTTCACAAAAAAGTCATAAATAGTTTGATTTATTTACTTGGCTACGAATGATGGACATTCAGACAGCGGAGACTTCATTATATTTGGTCTGGTTTGTCACACATATTTTACGGAATCCTGAAATTAAATATAAAGATATAAGGTAAACGTACGCGGTCCCAGTACATGTCATCTTGAAACTTAAATCATTGTCAATAAAGGAAGGTGTCATCTATTGGGCATTAGCATGTCGAGCACTAGTAGTACCTTATATTAAATGGATTTTCCTGTAAAAATGAAGATATTTCTTTGATGAACACTTAGTTAAAAATTAACTTGAAACATAAAAAACTGCCTTTTTTCTAACAGCATCCCTCAAAAATTGGATTGAGCCACTTCAACAGATTTCAATTACAGATCCTCAGGTTGACGGATTTATTGCTTTTATCCAAACTTATCACTATCTCGGTTTTATCTCGTCTCGGCGTTCGCCTTTTTTGGGACTCTCTATCCAAAGGGTGACAATCGGAAACGGAAGCCAATACTAAGCTCCCGCTGTCAGTCAGTCTATGTCAGTGTGCTGTATTTTATGTCGTAATAATTTTGTAAAGTTAATGGACGTGAAATTTTCTCATAGTGATTTTCTATGTCAGCAATAAAATTCTAAATAAAATATGTGATATTTTACGGTCTCAGTTAATTACGACCTACTATGAGTCAATTATAAGCCTTAAAAAAAGCCTTTTATTCCTTGCATCAATTTTTAGAAATTAAGGTTGGAAATATTTTTTTAAGTATGACAGTAGTGTATCTAAGTACTTACAATTTAATATATAGGCATATGAATGTGAATCTAAGTTTTTCTTTATTTTCTACACATATTAGAGTGCTCAAAAATAAAAATTAATTTAAGAAATATTATTTTAAATAACTAGGTAGACACTTATTTTAGGTTTTCCTCTTCTTTGATTACCTATTATGCAAGAACCCCTCTGTGGGTAAAGGCCTCCTCCAAAGGCTTATGAGCCTTAAAAGGTAGAAAAAGATTAGTTACCCGTGGAGAGACAAAGATTGTTAACTAGACTAGAATGCCTACAGAATATAATACAAATCATCCCAACAAGAATAAAAATTGCACTAACAAAAAATATTCTACAACGATTTTGATAGCACACGTAGTGCAAGTGTTATTTTAAACGTCAAACTTCAATGAAATTATGACGTTTAAATAACACTCGTGGGTACCTACTCTATATGTCTATACTCTATACTATACTATTTCTATATCTATACTCTATCAAAATCGTTGCAGACTTATCTTGGTCTAACTCTAAGAACTTCCAGTAGGTTTTCTATATAGTTACTAAGGCCCCCCCCCCACATCTGGCGTCTTTCGAGCGTCGGCGTCTGTCGACGTCGGTCCAGCGCTATGGAAAATGACGTCGCTGCGCAGTTGCGTCGACGCTGCGTCGACGTTGCGTCGACGTCGGCCATAGAATTGTAGACGCCGACGCTCGAAAGACGCCAGATGTGGGGGGGCCTAAAAGTAAAATAAATCGAAATAAATATCCTTTTGGAGATACCACGTATATACAGACACTAAAAAAATGTATAACGTCCTTGTATTTGTTTTGCTTTGAGGGTATAAAAATCATCATGAGTTCTCATTCCATGTACTTGCATTAATATGTTACTCTTCGAAGGCCGCAAAAATATGTGACACGCTCTTATGGCTCTACAAATAAGATCGTGTCAGATATTTTTGCGGCCTTCGAAGAGTAACATATTATTGCCGGTGACTGTACATTATAAATATAATATAACCCTGTAAATATTTAATTAATGTTCCAGTAAATATAAGCATGTTATACAGTGTGTTTTCTGTAACAGGAGCAATAAATTAAACCGTAGGCTGTACTCCTCAAACTGACCAACAATTGTTCAGCAACTTTACAAAAAACTCATGTTTTGATTTTTATTACACTATAAAGTTTATTCTAAGACGCAATGTATTGCAAATTTTGTTATGTTAAAAGCGTGACAAGTAACGTCAAACACACTGATGTCAGCGTACATTGAAGGCAATATTTATTTTGTATGTAAAAGAGGAAGTCTAAAGGATTTATAATTTTTTAAAGTTGCTGAACAAATGTGGGTCGGTTTGAGGAGTACAGCCTTTAGTTTAATTTATTGCTTCTGTTACAGGAAGCACCCTGTATTATATGACAGTGGTTTGAAAACGGATTACGTTACATCACAGAACAGGGAAAGGATATATCATTTTGCGGTACACGTCAAAATATGAAAGGAATCTCATCTCGGGTTTTCTTAATATGTCGTTGGAACGCAGATTTAATGTACTTATTTTATTTAATAAACCACTTTTTATTATTTCCTGTGACTTGACAACATCAAAATAAAATGATATAAGGTGCGGGGGGTAAATTTCGACTGCGGGGTAATTTAAACTAGGTAATCGAACTGTGACTCTAGTTCATAATGTAAAACATGGAAGATATTTCGACTACTTACTTGAAATTACCCCGCACTCGAAATAGTCCCCTGCACCTTAATATAATTTATGCATATTTGTTTGATCGTATATGATTGCAGATTAAAAAATAACTGCGTAGGTTTTATTTATTTAACACTAACGGGCGAGTTAACAAATTATTACACTCAAACCTTCCTCAAGAATTACTCTATCGGTACATAGATGAAAACAGTTTTCTGAACATGTGAGTATTGGCATTTGGGTCGAATAGGATACGTACATGTACAAGTACCTACGTGATAGGTTCAAAGTAGGTACAATTCTATTTTTTTAGAGAAAACTAGGCATAGGTACTGATAATGCAAACTTACCTTCTTCAATCTGTTTAAAATTCTAGACGTTTCCAATATAAAAGAAAGCGAGTATAGACTTCCGATAGAATATTAGCTTCGTATTTGTGGCTTTCACCTTAAATAGCTTTTAAGATCTGAGGGAAGATTTATTCTTATACCTAAATAGTTCAATTGTTTGTGTTAGTGTTTTTGTTCTGTTCATTTTATTATGCAGTCTACATCTAAGATATGTTTACCTACATTTTTCGCCTTATTACAAAGGCGTAAGGCCAAAAAGTGTAAACATATTTGACGTCGACCGTGCCTATCTATTGTCAAACGTGAATACGAAATTAATCTACAATAAATCTTGGATTAAAACATCATTGTTGAGTTGAGCAGTAAATTGCTATAAGTAACAAACACGTTCCGAGGGATTTAAGTATTTTAGGCATCAATTCATTAGAATTTGTAACACGTATCGGAACGTGAGACGTTGAGATTGTAAACGAACACCCGTAAATAGTTATTTGTTTTACAAGGGGGCAAAGTTGTTGTTTAACCGCTCGTGCTATACCCGAGCAAGCGAAAGATTCCAAAATTGAACCACGAGCGTAGCGAGTGGTTCGAAAAATGGAATCTTGAGCGTTGCGAGGGTTTCAAAGCACGAGGGTTAAACAAAATTTGCCCCCGAGTGAAACACAAAATTTTTCACCACACCAACCCGAACCAAATATTAAATGTTAAATATCAAACAAAATCAAATCCAAATGAATGTTATTAAATATTTATCATCCAAAATCATCATTTAAAAGTCAATTCTACCAGCAAACATAAGAAAACAACTCAAAATTTGCATTTGATTACTTGGCCTCACATGTGGATAAAATGCAACTTTGCTATTCGTTTTTGAAGTGCAAAGTAATTCTTTCCGAGCTGGTGTGGTGAAAAGATTATTTAAATCCTAATGCTAGCGTATGTTACCTACCTAGTCCGGAACTGGTTTGAGCCGTAGGTATAGCGTGGAACTTAATTACTACACGTTAACGGAACTGGTTTGAGCTATAGGTATATATTTACATGTTAAATTTGCAAGCAGGCTCTCGTAGAATTAATCTTATTGAATTAAAATATAGACACTGAAAAAATGACAATTCTCCTGTATGTAGGTATTTCAACGCATATTCCGTTCAAGGAACCATTGCCAGTACATTGAGCATGGCCGGCCACGCTCATTGCCGGTTTTTTCATTTAATTGTCAAGTTTTAATTCAAAGCAGTACTTTCCAAGATATTTTCAATATGGCAAATTAATTGAATCTGACCCCGACTTGCAGAACATTAATCAAAGTGTGAAAGCATTTAAAAAGTTTGCAGCTGTTATGGTGTGGTTTATGACCGGCTGAATTAGAAGTTGGTCAGAAATTGGAGAGAAATTTAGTCGAGGGTTTGTGAGGAACTCCACGAAGGCCTTTTTGGTTTTATAGTAGTTGAATATGTGCGGGATATTTACAGTTAACTTCAAAAGTTACTGGTCACTTTAGTGCATTTAAAGGGTCGTGCTGGGTTGGGCTGGGTTACTGTCAAGTTATTGTGTTGTAGAGAAATCTTACTTCTGTAATTAATTTCTACTACTAACTACCAATATTTATACAGTATACTGTAATAGTTATACATAGGTATTTATTTGTAATTTCTACACTTCACCAACTCCAATCGAGCCACCAAGTCGTGTTTTGCATCTCCGCCAATGGGACATGAATTTGGAATTGTCTTTCAACATGACTTGTTTACCTATTACATAAAGTTCTAAAATGAACTATGCGAGAATATAAAAAAATAAGTAGGTACAAATAATAATATTGAGCTCACCAGATAACACAGCACCACTCTTCGCCTGCATATAGTTCATATCAGGCGACGTACCTTTTTTCACGTGTGTTACAAAGAGGCACTTTCTATGCCTTTGGGGTACCATACGAAAACCAATTTCTTCTGCCCATGGCTGTGAATTGTAATATATATTATAGTCCTCCTCATCGATTTCGATGACGGCGACCTCAAAAATTACGGATTACGCCTGTTATGGGCCCGAATGTGGCTGGCCAGGCCGAACTTGGTCTTAAAGACTCTTCTGCAGGTGTTACAATAGAGTTGGCCAGACGCGTTGTATGTGTAATACGTGTAAGAGGGTTTCGGTCTCTCTTTACGTTGTTGGCGTTTTGCATCTAAGATGTTGAGGCAGTTTTCCTCAAACAGTTTGATGCGATTAAAGATGGTCGACCGCCAAGATGACCTGTCCGTAGCAAGCTCCTCCCAACGTTCAGGGTCGATATTGCAAGCGTTAAGGTGTTTTTTGAGCACGTCCTTATAATGCAGATGCTGACCGCCATGCTTCCGCTTGCCTTCCACCAATTCAGAGTAGAATACGGTTTTGGGCAAGCGGCGGTCATCCATACGGAGGACATGCTCACACAACCTTAGCTGTCGTTGCATTAGCAGAGCCTCCATACCATAGAGCCCGGAACGACGCAGGACCTCAGAATTTGGAACCCGGTCTTGCCATTTGATTCTGAGTATATATCTTAGACACCTTAGGTGATAGGTGTCTAGCTTTTTTATATCAGATTTGTAAAGGCACCATGTCTCTGAGCCATACAATAGGACCGGGATGATTAGCGCCTTGTAAACGCTAATCTTCGTCTCTAGCTTAAGATCATGGGACCTCCAAACCCGGTCAGCGAGTCGTCCAAAATTGGCAGCTTATTTGTTAGCAATTAATGTTGTGAGGTAACGTGCAATTAAATGGTAATTAACTAATTAGACGCTGTTAGGTGCTTAAGTCGGGAAATATCAATAAAACTCTGGCGACCAAGATATAACTATGTACAGTCAGCGTCAGAGAAACGTGACCCCCCTGGTTTTAAAACTATAGCTCACACGGCAACGTCGAAACATTAGTTCAACATCGCCACAGCCGTATCAAGCATCATATTATTTCAAAAAGTCATTTTTCCCTTTTGTCTCCCAACCGCCGTTGTTGGGACTCGATCCTCGGACCTCGCGGCTGTTATTAAGATTACATGTTCTTACATTAGTCCGTCACTTATACCATTGAGCCACGGAACACATATTATTACTTGCGAAAATATGAATCACTATCGTCAAATCGTAAAGGTGGAAGTTACTTACTCGTATGTCGATGCGTCCTTGTCTTAGTCATAGATACTTAATATAGTCTTGTCTTTGTTTATTATTATTTCTCTACCCTCATATCCGAATCCGAAAGTGAGTAACAACATCTTTAACTAAATATGTGTTTAGGTTGAATTTGGTATGATTATCCCGTTTCGTATTTTTTAAATTACAATTGAGTTTTAGGGTAACTTTGTAATAATTCGCATCCGCCGCAAATCATTACCGTCATCGTTACGTTGTTTTATACATGTTATTCTTGACTTGTCCGAATCCGTGCCAACTGAGTTTTAAAATGGTTCGATTAAACCCTTTTATGTGATCGAAAATTGTAGTGCTTTGGGAACAAAACCAGAGTATTAAAAAAATTGCACGAGAAATGAATATAGCGGTGAGTTACTTAGAGTTTCCTCCATTTCATTGGCCATGTTTTGTTAGTAGACCTATTAAGTTTAAATTGTGTTTTTTTTATTTGCAGAGGAGCACGGTTCGTAAATGGCTAAGGCGGTATGAAAGAACGGGTGACGTAAAGAAGATCGGCAAGGCCCTTGTCCTTCTGCCTACACAGAGGAATCTCAGCGGCACCGTAGTATTGTGCAAATGCATACCGACGCTCCATTTACTACAACTCGCTCAACAGCTGAACGATACCTGGAAATATTACGGGACGTGATGCTACCATCAGTTCGTGTCGCATATCCTGAAGGGCAATTTTTTTTGTGCAAGACAATAGTGCAGTGCATCGCTCACGGATAGTCCAACAGTGGTTAGAATCTCAACCAGACATTACAGTTTTCGACTGGCCATCTAAGAGCCCTGACCTGAACCCAATTGAAAATTTATGGGGTCAAATGTTGCTCAACTGGGACCCCGATCAGGTCAAATCAAAACGAAACCTTGATGAAGAAGTCTATAGAACGTGGGAACTTATGATATGAGGAATACTGGCATATGCTCAAACTTGGTAGCTAGCATGAAAAGTAGGCTAAAACAAATAGAAGAGAATAACGGTTACCCTCTCCAGTATTAGAAAAAAAATACAGCTAGTGAAATATAGTGTAATATTTTAATATATTGTTCTTTGATGGGCATGCTAAAGTTTTACTGATATTGTTCCAGATTATACCTTGTGTTTTTAGCATTACAAGGAAGCTTAACGTGTCTTTACATTTAAAACACTTTTGAAAAATAAGTCATAGTAAATACGTTACAGATATGTAGCAAGGACATATAGGTTTTACATTATTTTGGTTTCATAAGTAATAGTTACTTTTTGTTAGAAGCGTTATTACATAACAAGATTTGTCAAGATTGTTAACCCTTTTTCTAATGCTAAAAGCAAGGTATAGGTAGTAAGTGTTGTGTTTCCTAAAACTGTGGTAACGTGACAGGAGATGAATATTGTTATCGCTGGCCGATAACATGCTGTTTCTCTCTGAAACGTAGTTCATGGCTCGCAAGGTTAGAATATCTTCCCGTTTTATACATAACCATTATTTATCAAACCCAATATTTACATATAGTTATCTGTTATGCAACTGCATTACTTGCTATTACTTATTAAGACAGCTATACTTAATCGCAGCCCATGTAACATACCACAATTTTGATTAACTTACACTATAATATTGTTGTTTATTTACTATTAAAAGACAATTATGCTTACAATGCAGCTGTTACGCAAAGTTATTGATAGTTAGGCAACATAAATGTTCAATTTATATAATGGAAAATAGAAGTATCAAACATATATCTGCCAAACTAAACGCATATCGGTATAGTATAATAGGGATGTTGATTGTTTTTAAAATAAATTATTACACAACCATGTATGAAATAAAGCACCAGAACAATAATTATGAAACGTAGACTTAAGTTATTTTTAGCCACACTTTCTATTTTATAAAACTTATAGAACTATAAAATAAAGAGTAGGTTTTATAATGTTTCATATAAATTCCACAGCGGCAAATCGTTTTGACAGTTCGAAAAAATAAACTGGTGTAATGGCTTGTGCTTAACGTTAATAAAATACCAATAAAATACAGTGATTTTAAGATTGTTTTTATTTAATTTTTTCCTATTTCTACTATAATATTTGATATTACCCGTATTCAGTTTTCAATAGTTCTGAACTTAATAACACAGGTATGCTAACAAAGAAAAAAACAAAAAGATTCTAAAACTTTGGTCGGTCTCGAACCCGGTTTCTCGGGATCTTTAGTCCGCTTATGAAACCACACAGCTACGCAAACATTACGTGGGATGACGAAATTATTGTACAGTTTGTATGCTGCTATTAGGGGGGTCACGTCTCTCTGACGCTGACTGTACCTATATAGAAACAAAACCAAGGAAAATAAATGCTTACTATCCGTCCGTTCACTAAATAAAAGTAACATATAGAAATAAGGGATTGTGGTTTTTATGAGAGGGAAACCATCTAAATACATCAAACGTGATTTTTTTGCCGTTTTGTTTTCTACTTTTCCTTTCTTCCTAAGCATTATAGGTGAATGGATTTGATTCAAAATTATGTTTTGTTTTTATAAAACAGAATGTTGTTACCTTTCAAATACTGTTACATATGGATTTATATAACATAAGAAGTTAAATCAAGGTTACACAACATGCAATGCAAGAGAAAATCTCCGTAAATGTTTCTTGTGAAACGACAGCGAAGCACCAATTAAGGTTTATATCTGAGCTTGACATCTCAAGTGAAAATAAACAACACTGTTGAGTTTACAGCCGCACCACAAGTAACCACTATTGAACAAAATAAACTCCACAATTGCTTGCCTGTTCTTGAATTACGATTTCTAGAACGATTTATAGTTTGGTGAATGTTCTTCGTACATAAGAGAAACAGAGTGCTTACCAATGAGGGTTTCCGCGATCGAGTTTTTTATTAGATGACACCGTCATGGTACCGTGGCGAGAGTTCTAGCTGTCTTAATCCACCAATCATGTTTAACCATGTTTTTTTTTATTGGTGAATTTTGACAGCAGCTGTCAGAAAGACCTCTCTTCACGGTGCTCTTAATAATCATTTAAGCCCCCCATTCACACTCCTTACCTTGTAATCCGCCTCGCACGACTACGGCGTAGGATACAGCTCACACACCCTCCTACGGTTGTAGTTCGCCTTGCAGGACTACGGAGCAAGAAATAACTCACACACGGTACTGTTTTGCCGTCTATCACCACTATCACCAGTACTGCTTCGTTTCTCACAAGTGTCGGTCTACTTACTCTTGAAAATGTTACGTGCAATTAAAAAAAAAGAAAATAGCTCTTCTATGCAATTTTTTTGTTACTTGATAAAAATAAAACAGAGTGTTGGAAAAGAAACTGCTAAACATTCGCCAGAGAGCGTCATATTACTTAAGTATTGGTAATAATTGTTGCAATGCCTATTCCTCCATTGTTTTTTGGAGTGATTGGGTGATTTTTGGTCCCACAAACTGCGATTTTCTTTATAAATTTCAAAAAAATGGCACGCACTGTAGTCATACGTTAAACACGGCAGTCCGCAACGTAGGACGACAACCCACACACAATCCTGCGCGGCGGACTACAGCGGTGGGCGGGGCTTGTAGGATTTGTAGTACCCAAGAGGCATCCTACTTGGGTATTTTAGGACGGCACGTAGTCCGCGACCCCCATACACAATCCTACCCAATGAGGCGGACTACGAGGCGGACTACAAGGCAGGAGTGTGGGGGGCTTTAGAGGAATCATCACGATAGGTACAAAACAGCTAAATATCTCTCCAAACATATCAATAAAAACAACTTGATAAAACAAATTAATTTGGTCAAAAATTATTCATAACACAGCCTCTCCCTAATTTATCCGTTACATATGAGAGTAATCTAGGAAACAGATGCCGAACATTATGAAGGTTGACGAGTATAATCTCGCAGCAAAATGGTAGGTCATTCTCATTTGCATTTATTAGGTATAAATGGGATTCAATTTTACCATTTCCTTTCATAGACATTGGACTCAAAGGAATTTTAACCACTTAATAAAATTAATTTTTGGAACAAAGCTTAGCAAGTTAAACCGTGTTTAAAGATTTTGTTCGCGGAAAATGACTTACAAGATTAATATTTTAATCACTTTGTATGAAGTTATCAGTGATCTAAACGTCGTCTCTTTAAGATTTCCACCGTCTTTGATTAACGTGTCAAAAGTTCCCTGATGTCAACGAATAAGAAATCGAATTATCTTTGATTGAAAATTGGGATGAAAGCAAGAAGTCGTCCAAATATAAATGGGAATTAAAAAAGCCAGCTGGATCAACGAGAATTAATTTCGTGCCAAACATTTAGGGATAGTGTTTTCAGGAATTGGTATTTGCCTAATTAAAGTACATATACTAGGCGTATTTTTAATTTTGATACTTTTTTATCAATGATTAGGTAAATTTAAAAAAATAAATTCATGTAACTAAGTCCCTACTTTTCTGCTATGTGTGTTGGATAAGTATGCCCCTACGTTTAAAGAATAAATTTCATGTTTTTCCTTAATACCACTTTAGAAGTTACTTAACAGGTATTAAGATAATAAAGCTGATATAACAGTAAAAAAATAACAGTACTGTTTTATAATATTTCAATCAATAAGTGTAATAATGCTTTCTACTTCGATAAATATTTTCATTATAACTCTTGTTTCAATTGGTTTGATCGCCTGATTACGCTCATTGAGAGAGTTATAAAGCTAAAATATGAAATGAATTAATTATTAAAAGAGCTTTCAAAATATACCCGTTGCCAGTTTAAATTTCATCACTTATAATTTATTAATTATGTTTCGATAGTTATTCGTTTTTACTAAATCTACAGCGAGCTGCAAAACTGCATACCCACTTAATGAATGAATCCCATTCATAAAATGGTTATGCACTTTTGCAGCTGTGTGTAGGTACACTGTGTAGTTGTGTACGTACACTAACAATACCAATGCAATCTTTATGATTTATCGGCCTCCTAGCCTAGTGACTGCCTACGAAGCTGGAGGTCCCGAGTTCTATCCTGGTAAAGGATGACTCACGTTAGACCGGACCGTGTCCGGGTCGGAGCTTCCGGCGCATCGTTTTCTATGGAAAACATTATACGTGATCGCCTGTCATGTCATATAGTAGTAGTGGTTGACCAAAATCAGCTGCAAATGGTGTTAAAGGTATGAAAATCGGCACGATTAATCTTTAGGCCATTTGAATCAATTTGACCCGTAGCACCAAAAAATAAAAACAAACGGAAAGGAGTTATGACGTCATCTTTTTTTGTATGGAAAAATAAAAAAAATTGTTCAGAAACCTATCGTGTATGGAATTAAATGAAAGGGCGTTTTGAGCCGGTTCTAAAAATATATCACATTATTATATTTCCGTCACTTGCATTCAATTGAAATAAAAATAATTTTCAAAACATACCAAGTTTGGGCTCCTCCAGATACGAAACCGTTGAATTATTTTTTGCAAAATATACCTCAAGTAATACCCAATATCCTCATATTTAACCCCAAGAAATTAATTTCGAAAATATTTGGTTTTAGTATTATTTTTTAAATGTTTATTATTGCAAATTGTAATCTATCAATCCATCAATGAAACGGCGTCCTAGCCTAGTCGATAGTGACCCTGCCTATGAAGCAAGAGGTCCCAGGTTCGAATCCTGGTAACGGCATTTATTTGTGTGTTCATCATCATCATCACACAAATAAATGCCCATATACAAATATATACAAGCCCTGGTAAGGGCATTTATTTGTGTGATGATGATGATGAACACACAAATAAATGCCCTTACCAGGATTCGGACCTGGGACTGCCTGCTTCATAGGCAGGGTCACTATTGACTAGGCTAGGAGGCAATTTCATTGATAGATTGATAGATCACAATTTGTAATAATAAAAAAAATTAAAATAATACTGAAACTAAATATTTTCGAAATTAATTTCTTGGGGTTAGATATGAGGATATTGGGTATTACTTGAGGTATATTTTGAAAAAAATAATTCAACGGTTTCGTATCTGGAGGAGCCCAAACTTGGTATGTTTTGAAAGTTATTTTTATTTTAATTGAATGCAAGTGACGGAAATATAATAATGTGATATATTTTTAGAACCGGCTCAAAATGCCCTTTCATTTAATACCACACACGATAGGTTTCTGAACAATTTTATTTATTTTTCCATACGAAAAAAAGATGACGTCATAACTCCTTTTCGTTTGTTTTTTTTTTTGGTGCTACGGGTCAAATTGATTCAAATGGCCTAAAGATTAATCGTGCCGATTTTCATACCTTTAACACCATTTGCAGCTGATTCCCGAATTTCAGGTTGTACCGCTATCGCTAATAGAAATGTAAGCGCCGGAAGCTCTAACATGGCCCGGTCTAATGTGAGTAATCCTTTATTGAGCTAACTGTCGGGCTAGGTCGATTCGTGTAAGATTGTCCCATAATATATATGTTTTTTATTATGTTAGGTTATAATGTTATCTTATCTATGTATGTTATCTAGGTGGTGTATGCTGTGATGAAGAGTATCGCTTGGTGCGTCACCTTATGCAGAATTACGACGCTTCAGTGCGCCCCGTGGAAAACTCCTCGCATCCTCTCCTCGTTACCTTCGGAGTCTCACTCCATCACATTATTGATGTGGTATGTACACAGTACACATGAGCCGATTTTTGAATTTCGAACGCTCGATTTCGCGATTTTCCCTTCAATTCATCTCCACTACTACTTAAATTGAAGGGATGTTTATAAAAACAATATTACTGACTACACTGGTTGACACCTGAAACCTTAGAGAATATAACCAAACGGAGTGGCCATTAACAGGCGTTCCCCTCTGTCGAAAATAGGCGGCCAATGGTCAACCACATGTCAACCACACATATGGACTGACGTTTATCTGACATGACGTACCTATACATTTGATGTGCCCCTCCCCCGCAAAAAACGGCAGACTATTATGTAGGTACCGAAAATTATAGACATGGCGTCTCCGTTGGTTATATCCTCTAAGCCTGAAACGATTAACAATGTTCTTAAAAAAGTGTCAACCGCTCTAAGCAGTTATGTTGTTTTTGTAAACATCCCTTCAATTCTACTAATAGAATTGAAAACGAGTGGTCAATACCATCAATATCTATCTCGTATGTCAAATTATCAATTCGCCATTTTCCACAGACTTTCGAGTGACGAAATCGACCGCACAAAATTCAAAAATAGGCCTCCAGATCTCAAATATCAAAAGTGCTACCAAAATCGGAATAATCACACTCGAATCGAAATCGGACGGCACTCAAACTTATTTGCTTTTGTAACAGTATATTCCAAAATATGATCACCCACCGTTTCTCCTGAATGCAGCCTTATACCTTTTTCACACTTCAATTACTTAGTGTAGGTCATGATAGCGTCGGGTGAGAATACGTTTGTACCATACGCCACTTACAATACTTACATGGTTTGCAGAAGAGCGAAAACAAGCAAAAAAAAATTTTAATTCGGAAAATTTTACATTTAGGAAATATTGAACATATTTATCAGTTAGGCACATATGTTTACTATTTAAAGTACCAAACAAATATTGTGAATACAGTGGTAATCATGAAATAAAAGCGTTTTTATGACTGCCATATCCGTTTTTGATGAGTAAATGTTAAACGTATGACTAATGTATGATATGACACAAAAGTTGTGGATATGTCACACTTTTGTGATAATTTTCTGTAACAAAGTGTAAATATCCTATAGTAAAATGCGGATATGGCAAAACATTTTTCAAAAATAGTTTTTTTCATAAACCGATTAGTGTCAATTATAGCTAATTTTTGATTATTTTAGGAATCACTAAAAAACGATTTTCTCAAAAATGGATATGGCACAAACGTATTCTCATCCGACGATTAGATCTGTGGGTAGGTAAAGTACATATTTGTTGGCCCTGATTAGAGTGATTAGCACGTCTGGTGTCTGGCTGGTGAACAGACATTGTTGTCGGGACAGCATAATTAATACAGGTTGAGACCTAAATTATGTTACTGGCCTTGCTATACGGCCTATTTGTACGAAAATCTAACCAAGGAGTGTGAGAAGAGTGTCAAGTTTCATCTCATCAGCTCAAAAAGGGGTATTTCTTCGCTGCTCTTAAACAGTAAGCAAAATTGGAATTTGCTTTCTGCACGAGACTAAGTGTCAGTAAAGAGGCATTTACATTTAAATGTCATTTGTCGGCCTTATTTAAATTGAAATACTTATATACCATTTGTTCTGTCCTCTGTCCCTGAGACAAAAAACGTTCAAACGTCACTCAACCGTATTTTAACGGTTCATAATAGACCCCCGACAAAGTCAGGACGCATCGTTCAGGGGGCTTAGCCAAGTATGAGAATCTTTTGTGCAGAAAACGAAAGGATGCGTCTCTCTATTACTTTTCCATATTAGTGCGATACAGACAGATAACGTTTCGTTTTTTTTGCGAACGGTTATTGGTGTACCTTAGTTAGGCCCCAATAAATTCATATTTTTAGATTATCACGCATAAAATATACATATATAATCTTATTTTAATTACAATTTAAACGTGCAATATCTTGGTAAAATAGTAAGCAAATACCTAGGTAAAGTTAGACCAAGAAAAGTCTGCAGCAATTTTGACAGCCCACGCAGTGCCAGTGTTATTTTAAACGTCAAACTTCTATGAAATTATGACGTATAAAGTATTTCCCAACGCTCCTTAAAAGTTCCCGATTTAACTGTCAAACTGAAGTTCCTTATTTCCATATCATTATTTCGTTAGAATTTCTTTCTTTTTTTTGGTGTTTTATTGTGTATTTTCCTCCCACTGCTACGGTGAAACATTGTACATATAGGTATACGTTTGTGCCATATTGTGCGACACGAGATCAATGTTATTTACATTTCGTGCTTTTGGATACCCTTATACCGGGTGTGGCCTGAAACACGAGAAAATAATTAAAACATAGATTGTACTCCTCAAACGGTGACATTTTGTTCAACAGCTTTTAAAAATTATGAAGTATTTAGACTCCCTATTTTTCATACAAAATAAATATTATCTTCAATGGACGCCATCGACACACGCCATTATCATTGTGACTGACGTTCCTTGTCACGCCTTAAACATAACAAAATTTGCAATACATTGCGTCTTAGAATAAACTTTAAAGTGTATTAAAATTCAAACCACAAGTTATTTTTAAAAGTCGCTGAACAAATGTTGGTCAGTATGAGGAGTACAGCTTACGGTTTAATTTTTTGCTCATATTACAGGCCACACCCGGTAGAATCTTTTATTTTTATTATTATTTTAAGAAATATCGACGTATTTCCTTTTTTACACAATATATAATTTACACAATATATAATATATATCGATTTATCTGGTATAATATCAATGTTAGAATTGCTATCAATTACACGAAAAAAGGGTGCTTATCAAGACCGAAAAAACCTGTGCAATGATCAAAGAAGATTTTGAAAAAGAGCCTCATTATCCGGTGAATATGATCAGTGTACCTAAGTATTTACACGCGTCTGTGAACCTCAGTACATAACCACCCCTTAATTAAGGAATGTGTATATATTTACCCTGAGGCAAGTTCTTGAATCTCGCATTATGTTTATTATGTATAAAAATATTAAGTAGACAACATTACGAGTATCTTAGAATTTAGGTATAGTCTCACCAAACAAAGTCTGCAGCGGATTTGATAGCCCACACAGTGTAAGTGTTATGTATACGTCATAATTTCATAGAAGTTTGACGTTTAAAATGACACTTGCACTGCGTGGGCTATCAAAATCGCTGCAGAATTTTCACGGGATGACTATAGGTACCTACAATACCAGAACGCCTCGCCTTCGCGTAGGTAGACCTTTTTACCAGACAATGCAATGAGGGTAATGTGGTTTATTTTATTTAAAAAGATGTTTTTTCGTTTAAGAAATAAATTGCAGAATAAAGCATTAACTTTTTCATGTGATTAATAAATTCTTATCATCTATTGAGAATACTATTATCAACATTAGTCTCTTGTCCCCGTTAAGGGGCCCACCGATTTACAGTCCACCGGACGGTATCGGCCTGTCAGTTGTTTGGAACTGTCAAAATTTTGTTCTAACTGACAGGCCGACACCGCGATTTAGCGTACATATCGACGTTCGGTTCGTCAGTCGGGTAAAAATCCATACTATCCATACTAATATATATAATATTATTAATATTATAAATTAGAAATTAATATTATAAATGCGAAAGTGTGTCTGTCTGTCTGTTACCTCTTCACGCTTAAGCCGCTGAACCGATTTAGTTGAAAATTGGTATTTTGAGTCCCGGGGACATAGGGTAGTTTTTATGTCGGAAATCATCACTGAAGAGAGTACAAAGGGGGGTGGAATTGAAAGAGTTAATGCATTGCCTAATAATTGAAGTAAGCAATGCGCGAATTGAATGATTGCTATTAGCATTATCCAGGCCTACCTACTTTAGCTGCCGTCACTAATTCCGCGCAGACGAAGTCGCGGGCAACAGCTAGTAATCTATGTTGATTAAACTATTCTACACTTTCTACAGACCTTTAAACAAATGGAATGCTATTTTGGACAAATGCTGGTTAAGTGGGCGCAACTAATTCAATCGATCGATCAAATCCCGCTTTGTATTACAATTCTTCGATTATCGGTGACATTTGAAGAGGCCATAATTTGTAGAGTAGATCAACGTTCGGTAGACATTTTATCAATGGTCATTTGTTTCTGCGGGCGGACCCGCACCGTACGCTTTGAGCCATTTATCAACAATATACCGGGTGTGGCCTGTAACAAATAATTAAAACATAGATTGTACTCCTCAAACGGTGACACTTTTGTTCTACAACTTTTAAAAATTATGAATTATATAGACTCCCTATTTTTCATACAAAATAAATATTATCTTCAATGGACGCCATTGCCACGCCATATCTTTGTGATTGACGTTGCTTATCACGCCTTAAACAAAATAAAATTCGCAATACATTGAATCTTAGAATAAACTTTAAAGTGTATTAAAAATTAAACCACAAGATATTTTTAAAAGTCGCTGAAGAAATGTTAGTCAGTGTGAGGAGTACAGCCTAAAGTTTAATTTTTTGCTCATATTACAGGCCACACCCGGTATATGAATTGTTGGAAAACAAACAAGTAATGCTCGATATGAGGTTACCACGCCCGTTGTTTAGAGCTTAGTTATTTACGTTAGATTAAAATTTGGGAACGTGATCGATACGATAAATAAATGAACGAGCTTAACGTAACACAACAGAACCCTTCTAATTGAAATTCTGTATTCAAGATAGACAAAGGAAAATGTTTTTTTTAGAACTATTTTTATGTCACTTGTCAATTAATAACCAATAAATTCAATTAAATTTTTGATATAACCCAATAATTTTTCTGACTTACATACTGTTGCGAACGCAACCTTTATTTGTATAAGACTAATGCAGTAGCTAAACGCAGCCGTCGGGCTCGGCTAGTATTTGGAAGCTTTTTCTAAAGCACCAATAGGAGCGCTCCACATACCATGACTGTATCGCGGCCAATTAGAGGCACCTAACTCTTAACCACCATTTCGTACATTCAAATTATACAAATCACTCTTTCATCAGCCTCTGTACAATAACCACACCACTTCTACATTTACCTATTTTAGTCAAGGAACCCTTGTAAACCAGAAACTTTGGAAAATTATAATAGTTTACTTCAAATCGAAGCTTTTTATTTGAGTCGTCGAGATCCTGACCTGGCCGCGTAGCCAAGATGCCAATCGCTAACGCTCCGTAGCGATCGAAACGCAACTGTCACTGTCACACTAATGGGGAAGAGTGATAGAGATACATAATGCTTTTCGTTGTCGAAGCGATAGCGATTGTAACCTTGGCTAGGGGGCCTGCACGGCGGCTACACATACGATAATTTGCAAGTAGTAATACCTAAATTAAAATTGTAGTTTACAATTAATATATAAAGTTTACAAACGTATAATATACCTAAAAGTCAGAGGTAAATAACCAGTTGCATGTTTAATACCATACCAAGATCTAAATATATTCCAAACAACTAAGTTATTGGTGATTCCTTTGAAGACAGGTAACTTTTTGTCTGAGTTTGCACTCTAGTTTTGCAAGAAACACGGTTAATACGGCTATACATGTGTAGGAGGTAACACACAGCGGTTTTTTTACAGCGATGCAGCCGCGATACAGGTGCAATAGTGTCGCTGGTCATATACCCTTCCACACAACACGTAAACATGATTCTGCATCGCTACTCGATAGTGGATACATAGGTAAAGGGATAGCTACTGAGTGGCTGCAGAATGTTTCTAAGTACATATAATATTTGAGGTTATTTTTATCAAACACATTTTTATATATGATAATAATTGACACCATGGCAACAATGGCCATAAAAGACTGTCAGTTATTTAGATGTATAACTTAAATATGCGGGTTGGGTTGCTTAGGCTTACTTATGTTATTGCGTTATGAATATATGATCAGAACCTTATGGTAGTTTCCGGGATCTCACAAAAAATGGGAAAATAATGGTAACGCGTTTAGGCAAAAAAGGGCCAAGTTCGGGAAAACCATATATTTTAGGTAGTTTATTTAGTTTAGATATAGTTTGTATTATAATTTTTTGGTAGTAAAGTTATTATTGTGATAAAAAAATAAAAAGTGTCATTTTACATTGTACCTACATCGCAATTTAAACACAATAAGCATAATAAAATCATTTTTAAATTGTATACAAGTAGTTTGATTACCACACTTACTAGTGCAGCATTTTCTGGAGACTTGATTTATTTTGTCACGTTATCATTTCTGTTAAAATAAAAGCATTTATATTTTTGCTAATACTCATTTTCAGATGTAAATCGGTTTAACCTTTAGGAGGTGTTGATTCAAGTTTGTGTTTGATAATGTTTATTTTAAACAAAATATGAGCTAAAATGTGTTTGTAAACTCTAAATGTTTACAAATGAGACCAACTAGCGAACTGAATTTGAATAAAAATTAAATTCATCAATTTGTCACTGAACGCGATGACAATGTTGGTTTAAGTAGAACACGCTTTGCTAGCTATTTTAGGAAGTTGGAAGGGAAATGATGAATTTCCGCCGCCAGCGTCTCATTAAATGAAATAGGTGCCTTACCACGTCAATCTCATTTTCTTATTGGTAACTTCGAAAATATAAGACTATTACAGAAAATTGTTGAGGATTATCGGATAGGAGAATAAATATTTAGAATAAAGGGGGGAGGGTTGTTAGTATAACTTCAGCCTATAACGTACCTATATATCCCAAATGAAAAAGTCCAGGATTTTCATATATTTTTTCCAGTTTTCCTGCGCTAATAAGAACATTATTCTTTTAAAAATGCCTATAGTAGATTGTTGTCTAGGGGTAGCACTCATGGAGGTACAACAAGCTGAAACATGTCATGCCTACTCAAAATTAAAAATAATTAAGTACTTAATAATTATTTATCTGATATTCATTTCCGCGATCTCCGATTATCGTAAGTTCCTATGTATTTATTTTATGTAGTAGATGATTCTTAGCTAAGTGCAATAAAAGTGAAATGAACGAAACTTGGCTAACATGTATAGTTATATTTTTTTAAATTTCGTATACCAAATTTGCTGTGTATGCTGTTTATCTGTATTTTACAAGGTACGTGTGATGTGTTGTAGGTACGTCAGACGGAATTTCATATACCTAAATATATGCTTTTTTTCATGTAGTAGGTACGTCAAACGGAATTTCCTTCCTATACATGCATTTTTTTTCGATTACTTTAAAAGTATCTCACATGAATATGGAGATATATATGCCCATAGGAAACATCTCATTCACCTCATCTGTCCCTCGAGATAAGCATAATATATTGCTTGGAGCGAACTCATAGGAATAAGGTGGCAATTCTTTTTATACTTTAGGCAATTTCTTCGAGGCCTTTTATAGGGCAAGTTGGCACATCAAGATGTCATTCAATCAACATTCAATTTCTATTTTCATCGATTGTAAGTAAGGCAAAATAATGTAAGAAGTAATTTTCACTAAAATTGTGGTTACTAAAACAAGTTTAATTGAAAGATATTGGTGTAATTTTGATACCTATAGATTCGTTATATATTTCTATTTCTGCTTTTCCTCATCAAGACTTTTCTGGTGGGATTATTACAGAAGCGCGAGACTCACTTGGCTATCTGATTCCAAGAATTAACGTATTTATACAGTTTTACGAAAGTAACTGCCGTTCGACCTTTTAACCCGATGGGAAACTAAGCCGTTTTGTAATTAATCGTTATGAAAAAGTTCAATTGTTAAAAGCTCTGAAGCAGTCTAAAGACTTGTAAATTATTGATTGCTGAAAGCCAACGCTGCATGATATCAACGCTTCATCGTATCTGCTAGACCACCGAAGTGTTTGTTTATTTAAAACTACATAAGCGCGCGGTTGTTGTATGCGCTTACCACTACGTTTACCGTGTAAAACAACATTGCGTCATTGAATTAGGTATCTAATGTAAAATGAAATTTTTCCTACATTCCGCTGGTCGCTCTTTAGGTACCGCACAAAACCACGGCGCGCTTTAGAACCCGTACTCATACGGTTTCGTCACAAAAGTGAGCACAAATATGTTTTAGATTTATTTTATAGATATAGATACATATGTGTTGTTCTAAATTATACTTATATGCACGATAATGAATGCCCTGAATGGGCACAATGCACGTATGCCAAACGGCGCAACACAGCACAATGCATGCATTCATCGCCACTGATTAAACTGTCTCTATTATCATTTTCACCGCATATTTCGGTCCCCGCAATTAGTTCTGAAGTTTTTTAATAAACTTCCTTAATGAGTCTACTAAAACGCTATTCTATAATAGGTTATTTTTCTCGCGGATAGAATCAGCTATTCTGTATTGAACATTAAATCATGTAAGGGATTATGTACAAATCACGTAAGGTGTTTTTGGCTTCTTTTTTCTCGCAGCAATACAGTTACAAATTGGAACTTAACCTTTATAAGGTATAGGTACTACACGATCAATAAACATAAGTAGGTACTCATACTTTTATAAGTTAATAATATGGAATACCAACAAACAGTCCATATCCTACGACATTAATATCCTCATCACACTGTAATTTGAAAACTTAATGAAAGGTAGGGTTCCAGGAATATGATTATTATCGTACCTAAAGAATATTTTTCGCAAAACAACTGCGTTCCTTTCCCTACCTTCATTTTAATATGATCATGTCATACCAGCGACTAAGCGCAATATAAAATCTCTCTGTAAGTTTGCTTCTATAAGAAAGGGGTTTGTCGAACGAACATAAGATTAGGTACAGACAGTATCAAAAGTAACGGATGAGACTGTGCGTGAAAAGTATCTATCATTCACTAACAGCTTAACTCAACGAGATCTGTCTCTATACAAGTCTCTGTAGAACAATTCGGTTATGGCAGATTATTTATTAAAATACGATAGTAAATTAGTAATTAAATAAAACGGTAAAAATAATGCACAGTCAGCATCAATAGTAGCGTATTGAAACAACGCGCTAAAAGTATCTGCCATAATCGAATTGTAAATTCATAATAAAGTATAATTAATTTATGATGAATAGAGAGAGGTGATTGAAAGTAAGTATTTGGTGTAAAGGTAATGATTAAGCCAAAGGTATGATGCCAATGGCATTTAAAGATATACCTTAGCCACACTTTTGGCCTATCCTCGTGTAGATGGCGACACTTTTTGACATTTAACACATATCAGTGAAAGAACAAGGATCAAAGTCCAATGGCGTTCAAAAAGTTTTAATCATGTGTCGAAAGATGGCAGTAAATTTACTGTGGCCACAAAAATTACTTTGACAATCCTCTATACTAAACTCTCTTTGGTATTACTCAGGCAGCCTATTAAAATAATCCGTGTGTAGCAAAACAAATGATACTATTGTGATACTCGCAGTGCCGGATTTAGACATTTGCCGCCCGTAGGCTATGTCGATTTTGCCGCCCCTATCCACCTCGCTTATAGCTTTTTAAAGTACTTTCCAATCAAAGGCGTTTAATTTGATAGTACAACGCACCATAGTCATATTAAAATGCATATAAGGTGATGTCACTAGTCTAGATACAGGTTTATATGAGCCGTTTTTGTCAGCCAATGACGATGCAACCTCGTTATATTTGACTGATCTGATACTGGTGGGTACTGCTGGGTTTTAGCCATTGAGAATCAAGGTGAGGCATTGGCAGTCAGGCTGGATACAGCTAAGGAGTTTGGTCGGGTCTGGCATCGAGTGCTCGAGGGACTATGCTCTCGAAATGGCTTATATTGATGGGCCACAAATAATGGGCGTAAATAAAAACGCGAGCGTAGCGAGCGCGAAATTTTTTCGGTAGAAATAGTGCAATTTGATAGAAAATGGTAACATATTTAAGTGTTACTGTCAGTCCTCACTTATGGTGCTCAGACTTGGTCTTTGACGGAAGCTCAGAAGTCCAAACTCGGGGTTTGACAGAGAGCTGTGGAGCGCAGCATATTAGGTGTGAAACTAAGGGATCGCATCCGGAACCCCACGGTGCGCTCTAAAAGTCAGATAATTGATCTAGCTCGAAAAGCGGCCAAGCTAAAGTGGGACTGGGCTGGTTAGGTCTGCCGCATGCCGAACAACTTGTAGGCCAAGTTAACCACAAAGTGGGTGCCCCACGAGCCAAACCGGGGAACCGGTAGACCTCGTCGGCAATGGCGGGATAACTTAGACTCTTTGAGAGACTGGCCAGATGTAGCTCAAAACCGGGACGAGTGGAAGATCCCATCAATAATGCTCGTAAATAAAAATGCGAGCGTAGCGAGCGCGAAATTTTTTCGGTAGAAATAGCGCAATTTGATAGAACATGGTCATGGGCGCCGCCAGGATTACTTTCAGGGAGGTGCATATGTGTAATAGAAGCACTCGATGCCGTCATTTAAGTACTTACGTGTCAATGTTATTAATAATACTTAATATGCAAGTTTATTCAAAAAATAACATAATAATGCTGGCGCAGTCAGGTAAAAAATATATATTTTCTATTTTTTCCTACGTGTTTTCTTTCCTGCCAGAGGGGTGCAAGTGCACCCCCTTGCACCCCGCTGCCGGCGTCCATGAACATGGTACATTTTTAGGGTTCCAAGGATTCTTAGGATCACTTTGTTGTCCGTCCGGCCGTTTATCTGTATCAATATAAAGGGTCTTGACATGACAGAGGGCGGCAAAATCGACAAATAAAGCCTATTATTTAAATTTTACAAATAATTAGGGGAGCGGCAAAATTCTGGTCAACCCTATCTGAACAGCGAATAAAATATTTTTTTGAACAAAATTTGCCGCCCCCTAAAATCTGCCGCCCTAGGCTTCAGCCTACTCAGCCTAGTGGTAAATCCGGCACTGGATACTCGTATGAATTGAAATGTAGCTATGAATTTGTTTTCACATTTTGTTGTTTATAACAGGAAGAAAAAGATCAGTTGCTGACAACAAACTGCTGGATCACGCAAGTATGGATGGACTATCACCTCCGATGGAATACGAGCGACTTCGACGGAATCGGCGTCATAAGGATACCTTTCGAGAGGGTGTGGAAACCTGACATTATTCTTTACAATAAGTAAGTCGCTCATTTTCGTTACTAAATGTGAGAATTAAAATAAAACTGAAGTTATAGCTGACTCAACCTAATTTGTCTCTAACAAAGAAAGCACCTACATTAAATTTTATAATCAAAAATCAATATTATCACAAGGTAATTATTTGTAACTGTGAGTAGGTACTTTAGTTTCTGTTAAATCAGTGAAGCTCCATATTGCTTTAGTTTCACAGTACCATAATGCTTTTGTATTTTAATAAATCCGCTAGAGAAATTCTACCGTATTATTTACATAAATAATCCGTAAGAAGCTGTATCAATTTTCACTAAATAGACAAAATTAACTAAAGAAATAGGACACCGCAAAAGTGAAATCGGGAATTATTAGCGAGAATCCCTACCAGCTTGTCTCGGGTACTGGGGAGCGACTATTGAATTTCGATCGCTTGATTTCGTTTTTTTTTTTATTATTATGAATGGGCTTACTCATGGCCACAGACTAGCCGAGGCGTAGACGTGGCCTACGATGGAGCGAGCTCGCCCAGAAGGTGCCTGTTCACTCTTGATTTGAAGGTTGCCGGGTTATAAGAACACGGAAATATAGACGCCGGCAAGGAATTCCATTCCTTGGCAGTGCGCATAAGGAAAGTAGAAGCAAAGCGCTTCGTGCGAATTGGTGGAATATCTACCAAGTAAGGATGGAAACCGGCCGTGCGTCTAAAAGTCCGATGGTAGAATGGGGACGGTGGAATGAGCTCGTGTAGCTCTTGGGCACACTCCCCGAAGTGCAACCTGTAGAATACCGACAGGCTGGCGACTTTCCGCCGATGGGCCAAAGACTGAAGCTTAGCCGTTAGCTTCTTGTCGCCAATCATCCTCCTGGCTCTGCGCTCCACTGAGTCCAAAGCGGCGAGTTGGTATTTAGCTGAGCCATCCCACAGGTGGCTGCAATACTCCATACACGACCGGACTTGAGCTTTGTAAAGTGTTAGAAGCTGTCCAGGTGTGAAGTATCGCTTCACCTTATTTAGGACGCCCAGCTTTCTGGCCGCAAATCGCAATCGTCATTCGAAAATCTGTGGGAAACGGACAAATGCTAATTTTAGAAATACGAGCGATAGAAATTGGGAATCGAGTGGTATTGACCACTCGTTTTCGATTCTATTAGTAGAATTGAAATGCCTAGTAGTGGAAATATTATTGATCGATATACAAGAAATCGAATGGCCAAAATTCAATAATTGGCCCCGTTTAATGATATCTCCACTACTAGGCGTTTAAATTCTACTAATATAATAGAAATCGAGTGGCCAACTAATTCGCCGTTTTCCACCGATTTTCGAGTGACGAAATCGAGCGATCGAAATTCAAAAATCGGCCCCGTGGCCGGCGGCAATTTTCATCATTTTACAGGCATTTTACGAACGGACGCTCCTTGAGTTTTGTCTTCAAAATTTGCATACCACACCAACAATGGAGTTGAAATTTGCCATAAGTACCTTTGAAACACACTAGTAATTGCCATGGTGACAAAACTAGTATCAAATGTACCGGTAGATGAATTTTATTGCCCAACTCGCCACTTAATATCCGAGTTTATAAACAAATACTTATCTATTAGAATTTTTATAACCTTAACGAGTATTTCTGAAAACCGGTAGGTATTTAAAAACATTTAAGCGGCGATGAAACGGGAACAAAAAAGACACAATCCAATCCAAATTTTAGTCTAGCCGAAACAAGTTATTGGAAGGTTTTTAATAATCAAACAGTATTTTATTTTATTAATTATGAACAACAATCTTGTACGGAAATCTACTTAAATTAAAAATTAAACAAGCTTATAATTCGGATTGTTTGCTATTACCATCAAAGGCCGAAAGATAAAAAGGACAGCGTTAATTGAAAAACAGTGATGGCAATATCATGGTATGGTTTGAATTTTATCATAAATTTTTTACGCATGTTTTTTTCTAGTAACTGGGTTGGAAAAAATGTATAAACGCAACAATTTACCTTCATTGCTTAATTACGCATTATAAATAGTACCCTAACCTAGTCGGTAGTGCGTCTGTGAAAATAAGTATTAAATCCAGTGTTAATTTTCCAGCGCGGATCCCAACTACCGTTCCGCGGTTATCAACACGAACGTGATCGTTCGTCACACGGGCGAAGTGACGTGGCTTAGTCATGGCATCTACGTGTCTGTGTGTGACATCAACGTGGAACAGTTCCCGTTTGACGTGCAGCTGTGCACCATGAAGTGGGCCTCATGGACTTACGATGGTTTTCAGGTATATCAAATTTAAGTATAAGGTCAAGTACGTGATCTACACGATCATGGTAGTTCGTCTCGCGGGCGAGATGATGTAAAATATGGTAATACCGGCTACCGTAGATGTAGTGTAGTGTACATCATCATCATCATCATCAAGCATATTACCATTGGTGTAGTTTAAAGTAAAATAAACGAAATACTGAAATGAAATTCATCAACGAGAGTGATTTACACCAGTAAATAATGTAGGTAATATATTTCTGCCTAGGAGAAATAAATAATCCTTTAATAAATCGTTCAATGGCCCCTTTTCATCAGGTATCTGCTGTATTCAGTGTTTTAATCACGAGATAGCACTTAATACCGAGAAAGGTGTTATCTTACATTTTTAATTACGAAAGAAGGGAGTTTTTAACTCAGTTTTGTGAAGTAAAACAATACAAAACCGAGGCTTAGCGGGATACCTGAAGAGGTAAATTTTACATTCAAAATGTTTTCCTCATTTGTTGGAAATATGCATGAATAAAAGCTGTGTCCTCATTTAAATGGACTGAGCTGAAAAGGTTATGGCATGAAATCTATTTTTAAGCGAAGCGGTGCAGTGAATTTGTATAACTTAGGTACACAACTGATATTCTGTTGTTATGAATACCAGCAGTTGGATACACATACATGACTCTATTTATCTCGTATGAAATAATCAACATGTTTCTAGCGATTTACCTATACAATTAGGTTATGTAGGTACCTAACGACTGAACAGAAACACCTTTTCATAAAGTGTAATCTTTACTAAAAATATAAGTATTTTTTAAAGTGGAACCTGCCTGATTCCATATGGACCCATGTGATTGAATTGCTCATAAAATTAATTAATCGTTATTGCCAGCTAAGAGACGAAATATTGTTTAAACTCTAATTGCTAAGAAGCGGTGTCGAGTAAATTAGAAATACCGCGATACGAGGATATTAATGTTAGCAGTAAATCACTGCCTTCTACTGCGGTGAGTTGCATGGCCGACCGCTACGACTTTCTTGGAAAATATTATTTTAATCCTGCATAAAACTGCATTGTGCAAAACTAAATGCAAACGCTTTTAAAGTACATACCTACTTGTATTTGAATCAGTGACACGAGTATGAAACTGAAATAAAAATTATTTAAAGAGTGGTGGGTTGAGTTGAGATCGTTAGGGTAGAGAGAGATAAATCGCATTAATTTTTCTTTGACGGTATTAGATATACCCACGTTTTATGTCAACACGACATTATTTATTTTAACAAAACTGGATTCATTTGTTATTTGGTCTGCGGCGGGTAAAAAGGAGCTATAATCTTATGATTAACAAAATCGTTTTCATCCGATTTTCACAGTAATCTGAATAAAAGCAAACAAAATTAATCGTGTGTACCCACGTGCGTGCCATCATATATTTTGACCATCTTGTAACCAATATACTCGTATGTTTAAGGCAATATTCAAACTATATCATTACCTAACCGCTCAATAGAATAATACATTTTTACACATGATACTCGGCCTCACGGGGCTCACCTAATCTAATCTACTTACTTAGTAGATATTCTGAAATATCTACAAAGATTTCACTTCGAAATTAATGGGGCCTCGGAAACAATGTCTATTATTAATTTTTAAATTAAATCGCTGTCTGAAAAAATGTCACGGAGAATATTTTTCAGCACAGCAGCTTTCATTTATCACTTCATCGTTCATTCATCTTTCTCTGGTTTTGAGAATCTAAGTTGACAGTGATTTTGAGAGCCCAGACTGTGCAAGTGTTATCTAAACGTCATGATTTCATAGAAGTTTATAATTTAATTTTGTGGCCAAAAGGCTAGCTTTTGAACGATTTTGGCGAAATGCGATTTCACAGTTCGGGGCGAACTACTAGTACAGTCAGCTAAGAAAGTGGTCTACCACTTTTCGAGTCTATCATCTGATTGTTAGAGTCGAAAAGTGGTAGACCACTTTGTTGGCTGACCGTACCTATTGTTTAAGTTTACTTATTAGGAGTACAAAGATTTTCTCGTATCATTTTCCGAGCATACCCGTATTACAACGACAACGACCATCTATCTGAACAGTGTACCAGTAGAACAAATGTTTGTTAGAGAAATTTAATCCTGAATAATAATAATATCGATTAGTATAATAAAATGGGGAGTGTTTTTTTTTTATTTTACTTGGTTCGAGTCCCGGGCGAGGCAAACGAGTTTTAGAGAATCATTGAATGTAGTTTTGTTTCTTTTTAAAAATAAGTAAAATAAGCCAGGTTAAGCATTTAAGGTAGTTTCCCTCTAGGGCCCGACTTATCTTTCCACACTGTATAGGTACCTACCTATAGTAATACCTACCATGTGTTTCCCGAAAATGCAAATGTATACAGATTTTCATGGTCATGATTTATCATGAATAAGGAAATTTTTAATTTCACGGAGCGCTGCACAAATTTGATACGGCGTGCCAATAGTCATATTTACCTCTGAGAAAGTGAGTTTATTTATGTACTTACCACTGATTAGTTTTAGTTTACAGCACCATTTTTTTCTAGTTAGGTAAGTAGTTAGGTAGGTAGTTTAGTATTAATTAGGATCGGGACAGGTAGCACGCTCTCGTTTCAGAGGCCAAGATTCTTTGGATTGCTGAGCCAAAATAGTTAATTAGTTAGGTACCTATATAAATCCCAATGTAAACCTATTAAAATATTAATTAAGTATTAAGTATAGTATTAGGAGACTCCACAGTCAAATAAAATGTAGGTAGTTTTGTGGAGCATTGTCCTTAACAAAAAAGTTGTATCTTCTTGTGTAATAAGTAACTAAATATAAAAACCGGGCAAGTGCGAGTCGGACTCGCGCACGAAGGGTTCCGTACCATAATGCAAAAAAACAAAAACAAAAAAAACCAAAAAAAAAACGGTCACCCATCCAAGTACTGACCCCTCCCGACGTTGCTTAACTTTGGTCAAAAATCACGTTTGTTGTATGGGAGCCCCATTTAAATCTTTATTTTATTCTGTTTTTAGTATTTGTTGTTATAGCGGCAACAGAAATACATCATCTGTGAAAATTTCAACTGTCTAGCTATCACGGTTCGTGAGATACAGCCTGGTGACAGACGGACGGACGGACGGACGGACAGCGAAGTCTTAGTAATAGGGTCCCGTTTTACCCTTTGGGTACGGAACCCTAAAAAGGTAAGATAAGTAGTCTTTATTACATGAAATTCAAAATTACCTTATTCCGTTAAAATAACATGTAGGTATATCAGAGTAATGTAACTCTAAAAGTCATGTTACTCGGGTGTTTATTTTAGCTTTATCTTGTATTTATTACCTATGCAGTGATAACAACACGAGTGTTTATATATAAGATGTGTCGTGTGTGCATAATAATAAGTATTACGTTTGCACGATATTTCTTCTATATTGATTTGATCATGAATCACGCAAAATAATAGTGTATTAACATTGTAATCATAAATTGTTTTTGGCTTGTGATCCCGACAAGCGTGCCCATGACACGTATATACGCGTCAGTCAAATGATGAATGGATGTACCTATGAAAACTTGAGCCGCCGAGATTCGGAAAAAGTTTGCCACGAAAAACCTTGGCCCGAAAGAGTTTGAGGTATTTACTTACAATACAAATACTCTTTATTTCACACGTCAATAAAAGAAAACAGAAATACAAACAGAGGTAAACAACAGGCGGCCTTATCACTAAAAAGCGACCTACCTATTTACTTCTAATCAAAAGATTCCGGAGCCGAATAATTTTATTTATTAAAAAAAAAAAAGATAAGTGTGATATAATATTTAATGGAGATAACAGTGAATTTTGACCCTTAACATGCAGAAAAACAAACTTTCACAGCTTAATACAAGCAATAAAAGAAATCAGAAATGAAGTTTCGAAACGAACATTTCTTTCATACCCGGCCTGAGCCATTGCACCGAGAATATATACGACACAAAGTAATCAAAAGTGCCATGTAAGTAGGTATAGGTAGTATCACGGAAGTGTGACCGTGCTTCGAATCTAAACTTGTATCATATAGGAAACCGCCTTGAAGATGTCTACCAGACAAACTGCTGTATTCGAACTTCAAGATATTCACAAGAGACGACACGTACTAGATCCATTCTAGATACGTTACAGTTTAGATATCAACTAGTTCTCTTTTGAAGCGCAATTCGGGCAACCAATGTCACTTTTACGTTAGATAGAGTAAGATGTCTATTAGATGTGAATTGGATCTCTAAGTCATATCCTGTGGAAATCGTTCAAGAGTATCTCAGGAATCGCGAAAATGTCAAATTTGACAGGTTAGATCTTAAACATATCGTTATCGTATCTTGGTGATGTCTAAAAGATGTCTACCAGATGTCTATTTCATAATCCGAATCGGGCCCTTAGTTAAAGCAATCAAATGCTATTCTGATAATACTGATACTACGTTAATCACAAAACTCTACCGTGATACGGTTGAATTTAAACTAACTATTATTTTCCTAATGGAGCTCAGCTTGTGTAAATTGCGCTAATCGCTAGCATCGAGAACTGTACGCTCTGTGGCTGCAGATCTTAAACATAGGGTTATCGTATCTAGGTGATGTCTACAAGATAGGTATCTAATAGATATTTATTTCAAAATCCGAATCGGGCCCAAAGCCACCTGGCGGATCATAACGAAAGTCAAGGCCGACATTTACATCTAAAGTGCAGCAATAAGGGAATCACAATGGTTTAAAGCAGTCTCCAAACTTACCTGAGGGCCATATTGCGCCCCTGAAACATCGCGCGGGTAACGTCGTGTCTGGCTGCTGCTGTTATGGCTCCTCTACACGATGGGCCAACGCCGCCACTCCAAGGGACGCATTTATGCGTTAGAGGGAGCAAGTGATATTGCTATCTCATTCTACCACATGGCTGCGTCCCTTGGAGTGGCCGGCGTTGGCCCATCGTGTAGAGGAGCCATTAGGGCTGAACCCCTGGAGCCTGGCTCCCGCGAGCCGGACAGTTTGGGTGTCAGCGGGCCGGATTGGAATACGTCGCGGGCGGAATTTGGCCCGCGGGCCGGGATTTGGAGACCCACCATTAAAGCCTTGATTACACGCGGCGTACGTTGGTGCGTGCCTTGAATCGAGTTGCTGAACTAAGCGCGGGCTTCCATTACTCTTACGCTTGATTAAGTTTATAAATGTAATTACAAAATGAACATAATTAATGTCACGAAAAAAATTAATTATTTACCCTTTTAAGGCGTGAACACTTAACAGTTTATTAAAAGCTCAGCAAAGCCCATGTATTAGTATTACACATGGTGTAGCAGGCGTTCATAGGCTACGGTGAACACTTACCATAAATATACCCGTAGGTATACTTGTTTGCCAAAATATGATCAATACTCCAAATAGGAGATGGGTTAACAAAATTAATATAAGATTAAGAGCTAATGAAAGGAGAGTTTATCACCAAAAATGTGAGATAATAGTACATTATTGCAGAGGCCGGGAAAGGGCAATTCGTGGATGAGTTTCGATTTTGTCGGACGACGCGAAGCGGAGTCCGACAAAGAAGACGAATCCACGAATTGCTATTCCTGCCGAGGCATATATAGTGCTTTTCTCCAAACATGCGAGGAAATAAGCTAAAATAATTATTATTTAACCATCAAGCATCACTCAAATCAAACCTTCACATCCAAAATGTCAAAAACAATTTCCCTCTTTAATTCATTTTTAAAATTTAAAGTTACAAACTTATTCTGCCATTCAGTATTCGTTCATTCAATATAATTGTGCAATATAGTTGGTCAAACCAACTTTTCAGTCAGTAAGAACCAGGAAAACTATACCCAACCTTTTCTTTTGGGTGCTAGTACTAGTGTAAGACAAAGATAGTATGATTCTCTTTGTCTATGTTTGAAATGAGAAAGTCCTTTGACAAACTATATAAGCTTTATGAACACGGATGAGATTTAAAAAAAATATAAAAATAATCTTTGATTTTATTAAGCAGTATTCGCACGATCATACACGTGAAATGATAGCTGATCGGGTCGTGTAGAAGCGGCTCGCGGCAATAATAATTGGCCGTTTGCGTTTTTTATTATTAAAAAGTAAAAAACACTACAGTAATAAGTTATTACTGTAGTGTTTTTTACTTCCCGTCCGCTAGAACAGGACAGCGATAGTTTGATGTTTTTTAATTAGAGTTTGACATTAACGAAGAACTTCCCGTAGTATTTTTGCTACAGTAAGGTGAACATTTCCGAGCATATTGGAGAAAAAAGTTTTTATCCGTCAGCCCTGCGGCGAAAGAGGTCCTTGTGAATACAATGGGCCGCCTGTTTGCCTTTTAAATTACAACATTTTTTTCATTTTTACACCGAAAACAAACAGTGACTGCCAACATATTTTGCATGGTGATTAAATTCATTTTTAGGCAGTTTTTATTTTAGGATTTCGTGGGTAGCCAAAATGACTGAAAAGGAACCCGTATACCCATACAACCATTTCCAGTCGCCGTTACGACGCGGTGTAGACACATCTTGTGTCGACACCGTCTGTTTCGGTCACAATTCCAGTCGCAGAGTCGTCGCCGTGTCGACACAGTTACCAGAAATGGGGAAGGGTCGACACATGACACAAAGTGACATAAAGTGTGGTCGCCGTGTGCACACATTGTTACGAGTTTGCGACTACTTTATGCCAAAATCATTCGTTCATTCGTTCATTTTGTTCCTGTCAAATGGAAACTGTCAGATGGAAAAATAGTTAAATAAAAATAAGTGACATTAATACGCCATCTCTAAAACGGATTACAAGACGTAATTATATATTGTTTGCATTTATATTACAATAGGACTTAAATTATTATGGGGAATTAAACTGCTCGAGTGATTTGATAAACTAAGTGTAATATAATCAACGCGCCACCACATTGTTTTAGTTTAGCCGGAAATGAAATTGTTTACTTCTCAGTGCCTGTGTTCATAACTATATTATTTGATGCATTTTTAGTACTTCGATGCATATACTATACTTAAATAACAGAAATAACGCTTTACATACTACGAAACTTGTTAATTATGATGTATAAATATGGTTTAAGGCTGAGAAATATTGCAGTCACAAAGTAGTCGCAAATGTTTCGACTTTGTGTCGACTCTGTGTAGACACATGACACGCGCTGTCAAAAGTAATAACAAAGCTACTGGATTTGCAAAATGGCTCCTTGTGTTCATTTGTTTTCAGATATTCTCAAAGTGTAAAAATGCCGTGGTCAGAGATGGGACTTAATAGATTAACTGTTTATTCGACTAATTAATGGAATAAAAAAAGTTAATCCTCAAATTTTAATCGCGATTAGTTTAGTCGACCTAACATAGATAGAAATTGAATTAATCTGAATATTAATCGAATAAATTATCGATTAATTCTCGGTTGGAAGTTGACAGGGGCTATTTTTGTACGTAAAAATAATAGAAATATCTTGCATGCAGATGGTAGCCAAACACTTTGTCATAAAAGTCGAGATGGGTGTCGATGGGGGTTTTAGGGAGTGCCGATTTCGAAAATGATGACCATTTTGGAATCCAAAATGGCGGCCATGCACTGTGTCATAAAAGTCGTCATGGATGTCGTTTTATACGTTTTAGGGGGCCCCAATTTTGAAAATGATGACCATTTTGGAATCCAAAATGGCGGCCATGGACTATGCCATAAAAGTCGTCATGGGTGTCGTTTTATAGGTTTTAGGAGGCGCAGATTTCAAAAATGATGACCATTTTGGATTCCAAGATGGTGGCCATGCACTATGTCATAAAAGTCGTCATGGATGTCGTTTTATAGGTTTTAGGGGGCCCCGATTTAGAAAATGATGACCATTTTGAAATTAAAAATGGCGGCCATGCACTATGTCATAAAAGTCGTCATGGGTGTCGTTTTATAGGTTTTGGGGGGCGCAGATTTAGAAAATGATGACCATTTTGGATTCCAAAATGGTGGCCGTGCACTATGTCATAAAAGTCGTCATGGGTGTCGTTTTATAGGTTTTAGGGGGCGCAGATTTCGAAAACGATGACCATTTTGGATTCCAAGATGGCGGCCATGCACTATGTCATAAAAGTCGTCATGGATGTCGTTTTATAGGTTTTAGGGGGCCCCGATTTAGAAAATGATGACCATTTTGAAATTAAAAATGGCGGCCATGCACTATGTCATAAAAGTCGTCATGGGTGTCGTTTTATAGGTTTTGGGGGGCGCAGATTTAGAAAATGATGACCATTTTGGATTCCAAAATGGTGGCCGTGTACTATGTCATAAAAGTCGTCATGGGTGTCGTTTTATAGGTTTTAGGGGGCGCAGATTTCTAAAACGATGACCATTTTGGATTCCAAGATGGCGGCCATGCACTATGTCATAAAAGTCGTCATGGATGTCGTTTTATAGGTTTTAGGGGGGCTTTCGAAAATGATGACCATTTTCGATTCCAAAATGGCGGCCATGCACTATGTCATAAAAGTCGTCATGGATGTCGTTTTATACGTTTTAGGGGGCCCCGATTTAGAAAATGATGACCATTTTGAAATCCAAAATGGCGGCCATGCACTATGTCATAAAAGTTGTCATGGGTGTCGTTTTATAGATTTGGGGGGCGCAGATTTAGAAAATGATGACCATTTTGGATTCCAAAATGGTGGCCATACACTATATCATAAAAGTCGTCATGGGTGTCGTTTTATAGGTTTTAGGGGGCGCAGATTTCGAAAACGATGACCATTTTGGATTCCAAGATGGCGGCCATGCACTATGTCATAAAAGTCGTCATGGATGTCGATTTATAGGTTTTAGGGGGCCCCGCTTTCGAAAATGATGACCATTTTGTAATCCATAATGGCGGCCATGCACTATGTCATAAAAGTCGTCATGGGTGTCGTTTTATAGGTTTTGGGGGGCATAGATTTCGAAAATGATAACCATTTTCGATTCCGAAATGGCGGCCATGCAGTATGTCATAAAAGTCGTAATGGCTGTCGTTTTATAGGTTTTAGGGAACGCAGATTTCGAAAATAATAACTATTTTGGAATCCAAGATGGCGGCCATGCACTATGTTAAAAGTCGACATGGATGTCGTTTTATTGGTCATGGTCATCATTTTCGAAATCTGCTCTTCCTAACACCTATAAATTAACATCTATGACGGCTTGTATGACAAAGTGCACGGCAGACATCTTGGAATCCAAAATGGTCATCATTTTCGAATTCTGCACTCCCTAAAACCTATAAAACGATATCCATGACGACTTTTATGACAAAGTGCACGGCACACATCTTGGATTCCAAACTGGTCATCATTTTCTAAATCGGCACTTCCTAAAACCTATAAAACGATATTCATGACGACTTTTATGACAAAATACGTAGCCGCCATCTTGGATTATAAAATGATCATCGTTTTCGAATTCTGCACTCCCTAAAAGCTATAAATCGACATCCGTGACGACGCAAGTTATCTTTATTTTCAGATCTAACAAATTACTACAGAATACAAAGGACAAAAAAGAAGCGAGGAGGTAATGAAACAAGCAAAAATACAGATGATTCCTCGACGCAATTGGATGCTTCTTAAATTGTGTCCAGATTTTTTTGTCATAAAAGTTTTTATTTTTCACATATTACTCTCACAAGTTCCGTGACATTTCGACCTTGTAATTTTTTAAGTAAATGTTTTTGTTTATCTATGAGGATCTCACTAGAATAATATAATTAGGGACTGCTCCCGGTACTGGTTTTCTATACAAACACAGTAACGGAACCGGGAATTCCCGGTTCTCTTCATACAAACTCAGTACCGGGAGCATTCTCTAAATATAATCAAGGTATGTTTATATTTGATGATTGAAATAGTAACGCAAAAAAAATATTATATTTGTGTCTTATATTCCTGCCGAAGACTTTTATTTTTCCTTTTCCTTCTACACAAGTTTGGCCAAGTAATAAGAATTTAGGGCTCTCAATTTAATTTTGACTTCTACAACAGTAAAGCTACGAGGCCATGTTTGGTATCGTTTTCGTATAAATTCGCAGTACCAAATTTAGTTATGGTATCACATTAACACCATTCCAAAGTAAAAACATATAAACTTATTAAAATACTTTCTTTTAAACTCCTCTTCACGCTTAAACTGCTGAACAGTTTTAATTTAAATTTAGTACACATATATTTTGAGTCCCGAGACAGGACATAATAAGTTATCTCAAAAATCATCCTTTAAAGGTGTGAAATGAGGTGTAGGGGGGAATTCAGAATTGACTTCTTGAAGTGAATACTGTTTAAGTTTAGGTTTGAAGTCATGTTTTTTTATCATTTTTAACTAAATCAAAGATGTAGACCATCCCAAATTTAATATAAATCGGTTCAGCGGTTATTGATTTCCCGTACAAATTTCCACGCCACTTTTCATACCTTCAAAAGATGATTTTGGTTATAAGATCTATCCTATGTCCTGTTCCGGGACGCAAACTATTTCTATACCAAATTTCAACGAAATCGGTTCAGCGGTTAAGCGTCAAGAGGAGTTTTAAATAAACCGGCCAAGTGCGAGTCGGACTCGCGTATTAAGGGTTCCGTACATTAAGTCCGACTCGCGCTTGACTGCACATTTCTAATAGGTTTTCCTGTCATCTATAGGTAAAGAACTGTTTTGTGTATTCAGACGGACAGACATACTCACGCACGAGTGATCCTATAAGGATTCCGTTTTTTGCTTTTGAGGTACGGAACCCTAAAAATATTTTTTTTAATTTTGTGGAATGGTGTCAATGTGATACACTAAATGGATTCAGCAACCCAGATTTATACGAAAACGATACCATACACGGCCTAGCACCTTCACTGATGTAGATATATCAAGATAAAATTGAGAGCCCTAAATAAACTTTCAAGAGCGGATATCTCAAAAACTATTCAACATATCGAAAAAATGACTGAATAAACTTGTAACAAATTAAATTAACTTTCATTTTGTATAAGTGGCCATGTCGCTAAGATGCATAGTTTCCGAGATATAATTGAAAAACCGGAAAATGGGACCTTCAAAGCCCCCTCTCTTCCCCCCGCTCAAGGGCTACGGCCGGGGACTTTTGATATGTTCACCTCCTAACTTGTCCAAACCAAGTTACAGAGTCAAAAATTGTGTTCCGAGCATTTCCCTCTACAACTTTTTGGAGCATTCGTTGGCTGACCTAAGTAGCTTATTGCATTTCTTTAAAAACTTTTCTGTAAAAGGTTGACGGGTGTTGGGTGTTTATATGGTTTTGGTCGATTATTATCATTTGCATCGCCCATGATGACTTACTAGAATTACTTACGAGCACACGAGACACTAATAGTAGTTTGACAAACCTTGGTTTTCAAGAGGTATTTTATATTGACATTTGCTGTCACAAATTTGCTGTCAGATTTAGTCGCAAACCGCACGCAAAGTGCACACAAATGTGTCGACACCTTGTTACGGAAAAGTGTACACACGGCGACGACACTTTGTTTCGAAACAATTCTAGACACATTGTGTGGACTCTGTTACGACACATCTGACATTTAGTTACCACTTTGATGATTCTGCGACTGGAATGGTTATATGGGTAGTTTCGCTATGTCACTCACTGCGCCTCGCTCGTACTTAGTGATGTGCCTCGTAAAATGTAAAAACAATACGTATCAAAGAAAATTGACATTTTAAACTTCGAATAGGCCCCTGGCAAATTTACTTTTGGTAAATTATCAAATTAATTTGGCATTTTGTGCTAGATTTTATCAAATTATTTTTTTTAATGTTTCTCACTCAGACGCGATGTGTGTTTAACAGATGGAAACTCTGAAATTCATATTTATTTACATAAAAGGTACCTAAACCAGTAACCCGCGTGGAATCCGAGTGATGTTTAATTAAGCTCAAAAGGGATGTGACACTGAAGCCTAATATTTGACATCATATACGTTGTTTAAAGCTTAGCTTTTTAATATTCACACCACACGTCATGTAGGTAAATTATAATTGTCTTCAATCAGTATTTAATAGTATTTTATACAATCGTGATTGTTGATGTTGAAGGTGTTCCACAATAGAAACTCGAAATACGGGATACGAAAAACAGTTTAATCTCGAAAGTTACAGACACCACGTGATTTTTATGCGAGAGCAGTATGTACGTGTGTCGCGCGCGGATAGACAAGCCGACTGACCCGTGGTCAAAGACAAAAACCGTTGGAACCTTGTCGCTGCGTCACACGTATATCTACCTCCAAATTTCAGCTTAAAACTAAAGTTGTAATTATCGGAGTACCACAATAAGAAACAAAATTAAAAATAAACCAAAAAACCCATTTTGAGCTCGTCGCTAACACGCCCCACCCCAGTGCTGGCTCAGCACTCATTAACCAAAGGGATTCTAGCGACGCGCGCCGCAGGCCGTTTAAGGACACCAGATTTGGTTTTTATTTCCACTAGCCTGATCCGACCATCCCTACCTGGGAAAACTTGCTGGACGACCGCTTTCGGCCACACATTGCGTGGTGCTCCTGGATCTACAACTAAAACTAAGTCTCCTACCTTGAGTGGAGTTTGCTCATGGTTCCATTTCCTTCTAGGAAGTAGCTCCGGTAAGTATTCCCTAACCCACCTCTGCCAATACATATCGGCCAGCCTTTGACTGGTCCGCCATTGCTTCCGAAGGAACAAATCGGAATCGTCAAAGGCACCTAAAGCGGGGGTGTTAGGAGGAGAGTGGAGAAGGAAGTGGTTCGGCGTCAGAGCGCCGTCGCTACCCGGTTCCACGGAGACGTGGGTTAGCGGGCGGCTGTTGACGATGTTCTCCACCTCCGCCATCAGAGTGCTGAGAACTTCGTCCTTCGGTGCCCGCTCTTTAAGGACAACGCTAAGGCTTTTCTTAACGCTGCGGATGAGGCGCTCCCACGCCCCACCCCAATGGGGACTCGCGGGAGGTATAAACTTCCAACACGAACCATTGGTCAATGCAAAGTCATTGACAGCTTTGTTGTCGAGTTCCTGCACAGATCGTTTCAACTCGGTATCAGCTCCCCGTAGGTTGGTACCGTTATCCGAGTAGAAACAGTCTGGCCATCCTCGACGCGACGCCATACGCCGTAACGCCATAATGAGGGAGTCGGTGGTGAGAGAATGTACGATCTCCAAATGGATTGCCCTTACCGTAAGGCAGGTAAATATTACCCCGTACCTCTTTTGGCGTCCTCTGCCGACCACCACCTCCATTGGGCCGAACAAGTCAAGGCCGCAATGTGTGAATGGCCTCTGGTGATGTGCCATTCGACCAGGAGGTAACTCACCCATTACGGGTACATGTGGTTGCGCCTTGCGTATTTTACAATACATACATTTAGCTGCTACATGTTTAACCGTTGGCCTTATCCTCGTGATTGCATATTTTTCCTTAAGATTGTTCACAACCGTTTCCTGGTAATCATGAGCAGCCTTGACGTGATAATGCTTCACCAGCAATCGCGTCACATGGTGCCGCCCGTCCAAAATGATAGGGTTCTTGGTATCGGTGCTAACACCCTGTGCGGCATTAATACGGCCGCCGCAGCGAAGGACTCCACAATCATCCAGGTAAGGTGACCAGGTAAGTATTCGACTGTTTCGTTCGAGACTCATACCTTTTCTAATTGCAGCTAACTCCGCGCCAAAGCACTCTTCTTGTACCTGACGCACCAGTAGCAGCTCGGCTCGCTGCATCAACTCAGAGTCATCGTAAGTCTGCCTTCGACATTTATGTACGAATACTAACACATGATATGTACTCTCAATAGCCGCAACCACGAAGAGAAGCGCTCCGGATCAAGTACAGGTAAGTATGTAGCAGGTAAGTCATTAATTATATTTATAATTTCTGACCTTTCAGGTTCATCAGCTGCAGGACCGACATTATTACGCGGCCAGGATGACTCGTCACTTCTCAAGAACGAAGGGCCCTTTAACCACTCGTTCTGGAAGAGAGCGTCGTCATAAGTCTCGCGCGTTGCAATATCCGCAACATTCAATTTGGTAGGTACGTACCGCCATTCATTACTGCGCGTGAGCTCATCAATAGCGCCCAGCCGGTTTGCTACGAATGTTTTATAATTGCGCGCGTCATTCTTAACCCAGTGAAGGAATGTGGTTGAATCACTCCAGAAATAACGGCGCTGTACCACTAACCTGTGATCCTTTTGTAGACTGTCCGCCAGTCTCGCTGCCATAAGAGCCGACTGTAACTCTGCACGAGGTACAGTCAACAAAGGTTTCACGGGTAAGACTCTGCACTTACTTGCTATAAAGGCGACATATATTTCATTATTAAAAGTCCAGCGCCAATAAGCAACAGCACACATTGCTTTTGTAGACGCGTCGCAAAAAATATGCATCTCTAAATTATTACCATAATAAATATTCGTAGCCGATACCGGCGCACTCGGCGTAGCACTGCTACGCGGCTGATAAGTAGGTGGCGGCGTAGTATGCGCAGGCGGTGCGGCGGTCGCGGGACGCGCGGGGAAGGAGTCCTCTGCTACGCACGTCGTAGCACTGCCCGGCGGCTCTGCCGTCGCTCGGTTACCTAAGCCGCTTGTACCTATGGGACTTAAGTAACATCTAGGTATACGTACGTAACGCATTTCTTTTAAAAGATTAATCCATTCGCTCCACTTAACGAAAATATTATTTGGAATATTTTCGTCCCAATCAATAGATAACTGCCATAAGGACTGTAGCATTATCTTACCTTGAATAGTGAATGGAGATAAGAAACCAAACACGTCGAATATCGACATTATTACACGAAGCATGGTCCTTTTAGTAGGTACTTGTTTACCGCTAACTATATCGCTAGGTATGCGTTTGAGTGACAAGTCAAACCCAAACTCGTCGGTAGCGGGGTACCAGGTGTTCTCTCACCTTCTTGCTGTCGATCTAATTTGAACCTTAAGGCTGCTGTGCCTAAGGCTTCTTTTGGCACGCTGTCCAATATTGCCCCGCTGTTACTTGTCCAGTTGCACATGTCGAACCCGCCCTGTTTGTGAATAAAAGTAACATCTTTTACCATTTTTATAGCTGCGGCCTCGTCCGGCAAACTGTCCAAGTAATCGTCCATGTAGTGTTGCTCGCAGATGGCAGCAACGGCAGCAGGCATGGTGGACACGTAACGCTGTGCGTTCTTATTTTTGACGTACTGGGCGATAAAGGGGGACGAATTAGCGCCAAACACTAGTGACGTCATAGCATATGTTTTGACTGGCTGTTTAGAGTCAGTCCTCCATAAAAACCTAAGTGCGTCCTGGTCCTCGGGTCGTATTTTGACCCTTAGGAACATGTCACGCAAATCCCCGGCCACAGCGTACCTATTCTCTCTAAATCTTACCATAATGCCGAATAGGGACGCGAGTAGGTCGGGACCTTGAAGTAGGTAATCGTTCAACGATGTACCTTTACTTTTTGCGGCACAGTCAAAAACAAGACGAAGCTTTTTCTTGTTTAAATTGTTCACCGCATGATGAGGTAGGTACCATCCCATACAACCATTTCCAGTCGCCGTTACGACGCGGTGTAGACACATCTTGTGTCGACACCGTCTGTTTCGGTCACAATTCCAGTCGCAGAGTCGTCGCCGTGTCGACACAGTTACCAGAAATGGGGAAGGGTCGACACATGACACAAAGTGACATAAAGTGTGGTCGCCGTGTGCACACATTGTTACTAGTTTGCGACTACTTTATGCCAAAATCATTCGTTCATTCGTTCATTTTGTTCCTGTCAAATGGAAACTGTCAGATGGAAAAATAGTTAAATAAAAATAAGTGACATTAATACGCCATCTCTAAAACGGATTACAAGACGTAATTATATATTGTTTGCATTTATATTACAATAGGACTTAAATTATTATGGGGAATTAAACTGCTCGAGTGATTTGATAAACTAAGTGTAATATAATCAACGCGCCACCAAATTGTTTTAGTTTAGCCGGAAATGAAATTGTTTACTTCTCAGTGCCTGTGTTCATAAATATATTATTTGATGCATTTTTAGTACTTCGATGCGTATACTATACTTAAATAACAGAAATAACGCTTTACATACTACGAAACTTGTTAATTATGATGTATAAATATGGTTTAAGGCTGAGAAATATTGCAGTCACAAAGTAGTCGCAAATGTTTCGACTTTGTGTCGACTCTGTGTAGACACATGACACGCGCTGTCAAAAGTAATAACAAAGTTATTGGATTTGCAAAATGGCTCCTTGTGTTCATTTGTTTTCAGATATTCTCAAAGTGTAAAAATGCCGTGGTCAGAGATGGGACTTAATAGATTAACTGTTTATTCGACTAATTAATGGAATAAAAAAAGTTAATTCTCAAATTTTAATCACGATTAGTTTAGTCGACCTAACATAGATTGAAATTGAATTAATCTGAACATTAATCGAATAAATTATCGATTAAATCTCGGTTGGAAGTTGACAGGGGGCCATTTATGTACGTAAAAATAATAGAAATGTCTTGCATGCAGATGGTAGCCAAACACTTTGTCATAAAAGTCGAGATGGGTGTCGATTTATAGCTTTTAGGGAGTGCCGATTTCGAAAATGATGACCATTTTGGAATCCAAAATGGCCGCCATGCACTGTGTCATAAAAGTCGTCATGGATGTTGTTTTATACGTTTTAGGGGGCCCCAATTTTGAAAATGATGACCATTTTGGAGTCCAAAATGGCGGCCATGCACTATGCCATAAAAGTCGTCATGGGTGTCGTTTTATAGGTTTTAGGAGGCGCAGATTTCAAAAATGATGACCATTTTGGATTCCAAGATGGCGGCCATGCACTATGTCATAAAAGTCGTCATGGATGTCGTTTTATAGGTTTTAGGGGGCCCCGATTTAGAAAATGATGACCATTTTGAAATCCAATATGGCGGCCATGCACTATGTAATAAAAGTCGTCATGGGTGTCATTTTATAGGTTTTGGGGGGGCGCAGATTTCAAAAATGATGACCATTTTGGATTCCAAGATGGCGGCCATGCACTATGTCATAAAAGTCGTCATGGATGTCGTTTTATAGGTTTTGGGGGGCGCAGATTTAGAAAATGATGACCATTTTGGAATCCAGAATGGCGGCCATGCACTATGTCATAAAAGTCGTCATGGGTGTCGTTTTATAGGTTTTGGGGGGCGCAGATTTAGAAAATGATGACCATTTTGGAATCCAGAATGGCGGCCATGCACTATGTCATAAAAGTCGTCATGGGTGTCGTTTTATAGGTTTTGGGGGGCGCAGATTTCGAAAATGATGACCATTTTCGATTCCAAAATGGCGGCCATGCACTATGTCATAAAATTCGTCATGGATGTCGTTTTATGGGTTTTAGGGGGCCCCGATTTAGAAAATGATGACCATTTTGTAATCCAGAATGGCGGCCATGCACTATGTCATAAAAGTCGTCATGGGTGTCGTTTTATAGGTTTTGGGGGGCGCAGATTTCGAAAATGATGTCCATTTTGGAATCCAAAATTGCGGCCATGCACTATGTCATAAAAGTCGTCATGGATGTCGTTTTATAGGTTTTGGGGGGCTCCAATTTTGAAAATGATGACCATTTTGGAATCCAAAATGGCGGCCATGCACTATGCCATAAAAGTCGTCATGGGTGTCGTTTTATAGGTTTTGGGGGGCGCAGATTTAGAAAATGATGACCATTTTGGATTCCAAAATGGTGGCCATGCACTATGTCATATAAGTCGTCATGGGTGTCGTTTTATAGGATTTAGGGGGCGCAGATTTCGAAAACGATGACCATTTTGGATTCCAAGATGGCGGCCATGCACTATGTCATAAAAGTCGTCATGGATGTCGTTTTAAAGGTTTTAGGGGACGCAGATTTCGAAAATGATGGCCATTTTGGAATCCAAAATGGCGGCCATGCACTATGTCATAAAAGTCGTCATGGGTGTCGTTTTATAGGTTTTGGGGGGCGCAGATTTAGAAAATGATGACCATTTTGGATTCCAAAATGGTGGCCATGCACTATGTCATATAAGTCGTCATGGGTGTCGTTTTATAGGTTTTAGGGGGCGCAGATTTCGAAAACGATGACCATTTTGGATTCCAAGATGGCGGCCATGCACTATGTCATAAAAGTCGTCATGGATGTCGTTTTATAGGTTTTAGGGAGCGCAGATTTCGAAAATAATAACCATTTTGGAATCCAAGATGGCGGCCATGCACTATGTTAAAAGTCGATATGGATGTCGTTTTGTTGGTCATGGTCATCATTTTCGAAATCTGCTTTTCCTAACACCTATAAATCAACATCTATGACGGCTTATATGACAAAGTGCACGGCAGACATCTTGGAATCCAAAATGGTCATCATTTTCGAATTCTGCACTCCCTAAAACCTATAAAACGATATCCATGACGACTTTTATGACAAAATACGTAGCCGCCATCTTGGAATATAAAATGATCATAGTTTTCGAATTCTGCACTCCCTAAAACCTATAAATCGACATCCGTGACGACGCAAGTTATCTTTATTTTCAGATCTAACAAATTGCTACAGAATACAAAGGACAAAAAAAGAAGCGAGGAGGTAATGAATTAAGCAAAAATACAGATGATTCCTCGACGCAATTGGATGCTTCTTAAATTGTGTCCAGATTTTTTTGTCATAAAAGTTTTTATTTTTCACATATTACTCTCACAAGTTCCGTGACATTTCGACCTTGTAATTTTTTAAGTAAATGTTTTTGTTTATCTATGAGGATCTCACTAGAATAATATAATCAAGGTATGTTTATATTTGATGATTGAAATAGTAACGCAAAAAAAAAATATATTTGTGTTTATATTCCTGCCGAAGACTTTTATTTTTCCTTTTCCTTCTACACAAGTTTGGTCAAGTAATAAGAATTTAGGGCTCTCAATTTTATTTTGACTTCTACAACAGTAAAGCTACGAGGCCATGTTTGGTATCGTTTTCGTATAAATGCGCAGTACCAAATTTAGTTATGGTATCACATTGACACCATTCCAAAGTAAAAACATATAAACTTACTTTCTTTTAAACTCCTCTTCACGCATAAACTGCTGAACAGTTTTAATTTAAATTTAGTACACATATATTTTGAGTCCCGAGACAGGACATAAAAAGTTATCTCAAAAATCATCCTTTAAAGGTGTGAAATGAGGTGTAGGGGGGAATTCAGAATTGACTTCTTGAAGTTAATACTGTTTAAGTTTAGGTTTGAAGTCATGTTTTTTTTATCATTTTTAACTAAATCAAAGATGTAGACCATCCCAAATTTAATATAAATCGGTTCAGCGGTTATTGATTTCCCGTACAAATTTCCACGCCACTTTTCACACCTTCAAAAGGTTGCTTGGTTATAAGATCTATCCTATGTCCTGTTCCGGGACGCAAACTATTTCTATACCAAATTTCAACGAAATCGATTCAGCGGTTAAGCGTCAAGAGGAGTTTAAAAAAAACCGGCCAAGTGCGAGTCGGACGAGCGTATTAAGGGTTCCGTTATTCCGTACATTAAGTCCGACGCGCGCTTAACTGCACATTTCTAATAGGTTTTCCTGTCATCTATAGGTAAAGAACTATTTTGTGTATTCAGACGGACAGACATACAGACGCACGAGTGATCCTATAAGGATTCCGTTTTTTGCTTTTGAGGTACGGAACCCTAAAAAGATTTTTTTTAATTTTGTGGAATGGTGTCAATGTGATACCTTAAATGGATTCAGCAACCCATATTTATACGAAAACGATACCATACACGGCCTAGCACCTGCACTGATGTAGATATATCAAGATAATATTGAGAGCCCTAAATAAACTTTCAAGAGCGGATATCTCAAAAACTATTCAACATATCGAAAAAATTGACTGAATAAACTTGTAACAAATTAAATTAACTTTCATTTTGTATAAGTGGCCATGTCGCTAAGATGCATAGTTTCCGAGATATAATCGAAAAACCGGAAAATGGGACCATCAAAGCCCCCTCTCTTCCCCCTGCTCAAGGGCTACGGCCGGGGACTTTTGATATGTTCACCTCCTAACTTGTCCAAACCAAGTTACAGAGTCAAAAATTGTGTTCCGAGCATTTCCCTCTACAACGTTTTGGAGCATTCGTTGGCTGACCTAAGTAGCTTATTGCATTTCTTTAAAAACTTTTCTGTAAAAGGTTGACGGGTGTTGGGTGTTTATATGGTTTTCATTTGCATCGCCCATGATGACTTACTAGAATTACTTACGAGCACACGAGACACTAATAGTAGTTTGACAAACCTTGGTTTTCAAGAGGTATTTTATATTGACATTTGCTGTCACAAATTTTCTGTCAGATTTAGTCGCAAACCGCACGCAAAGTGCACACAAATGTGTCGACACCTTGTTACGGAAAAGTGTACACACGGCGACGACACTTTGTTTCGAAACAATTCTAGACACATTGTGTGGACTCTGTTACGACACATCTGACATTTAGTTACCACTTTGATGATTCTGCGACTGGAATGGTTATATGGGATGTGTGAGCGAAAGTGGATCGAGGGTCACTGACCTCCCGGGCAAAATCATTTTGGAACAAATGATTTACTCGATCCGTATACCTTTGAGCATACTCACAGTTCGCCGCCATTTTCTTTTCAACTCCCTTTAACCTATTTAGGGCGTTAGGGTAACTGTCAGGCATCACGCTGTTCTCGTCGCGCCACGGCAGACCAACTTGCCACCTGCCGTCAGCGAAGGTCGTCGTGCGGTCCAACTGGGCTAAGGCGCGGACGTCATCGCTGTTCTGACGAGGCTTGTTACACACACCTAGAGAGTCAATAGAAAAATAACGTCTTACTTCCTCATGAAGGTCGTGGAGCGCGTCTTCGTGAGCGCTCGGGCTGGGCGCGCCTGCGCCCTCCGCCGCTATCAGCAGGTTCAGGGCGGCGCGGGTGCCCCGGCCGTGCTGGGCGCGCATCTTCCCATGGACGGACCAACCTAAGACAGTGCGCGTAGCGAACGGCTCAAAGGGTTTACCTTTACATATTTCTAACGGCATAATTAAATCATAATTATCCTGCCCAATTAAAACCTCAGGGTTACAAGAAATTACATTAGGTGACCATTTGTCTTTTAACTTTTGTAAGTGGGCAAATTTATTACAATCGATGGACCTAAAGTCCTGCTCAGCAATATGCAAATTATCTACAGCTCGTAAACTGATATTAAAATTCTCACTACCATTTAAACTAGATACATCGATAGACACAACTGTATAAGTACATTCTAAATCGCTATCTTTCCACGCTCCGGTCACTCGAATTGTCTCAGTGCGCCCGCGCAGCCCGGCGCGCTCGGCGAGCGATTTACTGATAAGACTGATACTACTTCCGTCATCTAAAAATGCACTTGACGTAAACACACCGTTAGGTCCGCGTATTTTTATCGGCACCACTTTTAAAAACACTTTTTGGTCATTTATATTTATAAAGGATACTGTTTCCTTAGTAGGGCTCGACTCAGCTGTTTCCTTTGTATCCGGAGATTCCGACGTAGCATCCTTATCCGTATCGCGATGTTGTACATAATGTAATAGTCGATGATGCGCCTCGCCACACCCATCCTTGTCACATGCGGGCGCGGGGCAGTTCTCGCGATCGTGGCATGACACTAGGCACTTGAAGCATACTCCGTGGCGCTTCACATGACGCCAGCGGTCCTTTCTTAACGCCTTTTTGAACATCTTGCACTCAGTTAACTCATGTTTTGCACCGCGGCAAAATAAACACTTATTGTCACTGCGCGCCGTCGTCGCCGATTGTAATAAAACAGTTTGCTGGCGGTTAGCGTTATTATTATCACTTTTGTTTCTCGAGTGATGTTGATAACTGTTGCGCTGATCCGTGACGTGAATGTTCGCTGTAGTAGTTATTTTCACTGCTTCGATGTTTAAAAAGTCTCCAAGTATCTCCAAACGTGGCTTCTTGCCTTCGGCTATTATAGGAAAACTGTAGTCAGACCATTTCGATATAATGACGGTCGGTAATTTAGATAGGATAATATTAGCCATGTTTACGTCGTGTAGGTACTCTTTGCGGCCGACTGCATGTACGGCTGCGATGAAGTTCTGCACTTTGACTGAGAATGATACTATGTCCTTACTGTACTCGTTCGACATAGATGGTAGCTTGCGTAATCCTTGCATGATACGAGTTAAAATGCTTTCAGGATTTCCACACACCAATTCCAAGGTTTTCATAACTATATCGGGCGATGTAGCAGTAACCATTAAAGCCGAAACTGCTTCCCTAGCAGTTCCGTGTAGACATTTTCTCAGTCTCCATAGGTTCTCCTTCGGGCTGAATCCGCACACTTCGGTAGACTCTTCATAGGCCTGCTTAAATTGTAGCCAGTCCAAAGGGTCGCCAGAGTAGCTAGGTAGGTCTCTGGGAGTACATAATCGGCTTAGCAGGTTTTTGTCACTCTTTTGTTTAGCGGTACTTGCAGTTCGATTTTGAAGTGCACTTGCGAGCATTTGAATCGTTCCATTAGAGGTGCCGGGGTCAACGACCGGCGGCGGGCACGGCAGGTCCGGCTGGTTACCATGATCGGGGACTTGCTGCGCGGCGGATTCCAGCTCACGTTGGCTTCGTTCCAACCACTTCTCCACTTCACTCTCTTTGTTAGTGTGCAGATCATCATGTGGACTGTAATTTTCGTGTTCCTCATCCATCAGGTTGGCTAAATCAGCCTCAAGTTTCTTGTCGATGAGGGCCATTTCGATACGCGCTTTTTGTTGAGCCGCTTCTAGTTCCAGCTGTTTTCTTCGAGCCAGCACAGACGATGATGACGACATGGACTTTGCCCCCGTTAGTGAAGCGGGCGTACGTGGCACCGGGCGATGCTCCGATTTTACGCTGCTACCCGATAATTTAAACTCGGGGACGATAATCTTTGTTTCGTCATTGTTCTGAGCACTATTTCCATTAGTTGGCTGAGAAGGCACTTGTAGCTGAAGTTGTCTATCCTCTTCTGCTTTTCTCTCGCGTTCCCTGCGCGTTGTACTGCGAGTATTAACCATCGTCGCAGGCGGAGTATGGAACATAAATCCGGTCGAAGTGACCACTGTGTTGATGTTGAAGGTGTTCCACAATAGAAACTCGAAATACGGGATACGAAAAACAGTTTAATCTCGAAAGTTACAGACACCACGTGATTTTTATGCGAGAGCAGTATGTACGTGTGTCGCGCGCGGATAGACAAGCCGACTGACCCGTGGTCAAAGACAAAAACCGTTGGAACCTTGTCGCTGCGTCACACGTATATCTACCTCCAAATTTCAGCTTAAAACTAAAGTTGTAATTATCGGAGTACCACAATAAGAAACAAAATTAAAAATAAACCAAAAAACCCATTTTGAGCTCGTCGCTAACAGTGATATAATAGAGAGCTTTTCAGTCGAGTACCGTGTTTAGGCAACGAAGCTTGCTGAGTTGCCTAAGTCAGGTACGAGATTGAAAAGCTTGATTATATCACTATTGTATACAATACTTTTTCTACGAGCCAACATAAATAATACTTTAAACTAGTAGAATCATACAAACAAACCAAACCAAAAGTATACACAGCTAAAATACGCAAGTCCCCGCGATACCTTCATACTGGTACGCGCCCCCGCCGCCGCGCCCGGCGCGTTGGTCAACGACATCTTCTCGTAACTCATGAGGCCCTGGTACTTGCTCCGCGCTAAGTTAAATTTTTAGACAGTTGTTTTCTCGATTTTGGCCACCGTAGCCTATGGAGACTAACAAGCAACACTAAGTGGTTTTCGTAGTCTATGGATGTTGCTATTTTAAGGGTGTCACATGCGCGTTCCTGATTTATGAACCAATTGTTTCTACTATACAACCTAAAATAAATAATTAATTTGAGCTTTGGTTTTGTTTCGTCCTGTTGATCGCGGAGAGCTGTGATTGGTCAATTTCATTATAGTTGACTAAACTGTATCGTAATAAATATTATAGTTGAGTTGGGAGCCCATACATTAAAAATACCCAATAGAAGTTTGGTATAAGAAATCTTAATTCAAGAATTATAGTCGACGACTAGGAAAACACATTTTAGATGTTCCCAAGCGAAGCGAGATACTATTTTCCGAAATTTTAATTTATTAATGGTCATATAAACAAAAGGCAAGAAAGAAAGGCAAGTAGGAAAGCGGACCCTGGCAAAGGCCCGGATAACGCTAGGTAGGAAGAAGATTAAGAGTCATATAAAAAGTAGAAAATGTATATGTAAAACTTCTATTCACCCCAATTTCTTTGTATTACAATTTCTAGCCACGAAAGCTAGTAAATTGTGTATGCTACTCGAATATTCATGTCAATATTCATGTTATTTCAGAATGTAATTTATAATGACAGCATTCTTTCAATTGTATATGTATAACGGCGGCTAGGTTCCGACTCTTAACATTATAAAAATAGAATATGTATAAGTAGGTACCAATCACATTTCTACACTTTCTCCAGGGGATAAGGATCTCGGTGTCACCTAGAACGTTACATCTATTGGCACTAAATGTTAGCTTTTACAACATCAATGCCGTCTATAAGCCGATTTGCTGGTACGTCTCACTAGTATCTCACATTTTCCTTTCCAACCTACTATCGAAAAAGGATTTATGCTAACTAAAGCTTTTACATTACAGCTACTACAGTATATCATCAAGGTAAAATCTTTTTCATGTAACTCCCTAGCCAATCCTTTACACGCAAAAGGATGTTCTTAAAAATAGAACTACTGCCTACTACAAAAGTTGTACTAAAAGGATTATGGGCCATAAAATATTCAGGTGTAGATTTTCTCCAGATTTTAAATTTACTTCTCAGCGCTGCCATCTGACTTTTAAATCAGAATTCTCACTTTAAAATTGACTTGATCTGACTTTTTAGGTGTGTAAGAATATGTATAGTTGGGTAGAAACTGATCTGTGCCGGATTTCTTCTTTCTGACCAGCTACCTACTAAATGACTCAAAAAGCGCTGTTAAAACACATACGGAACCGCATGCTTTTGCATAGTTTTAATGGAGGTATATAATAAACCCTTTAAAATTTAAAACAATACACATGACGTAAAATTGGGACTCTTCATAGATATAAGAAACATTTAGTATCTCGATTAAAAAACACGTTGATGCATTTGTTTTCTATATGAAACACTTCATCTCTGTTGCTTGTTCCCTTGAAAAGAGTATTGTTACTCATACCAATGGTTGATGTCTTTTTTAATGTTAGATCTGTAGAAATATTTGATAATTGCGAGGGTATGCTGAGGAGTGAGGTTGAGGGGAGCCCTTGTCCAAACAAAATAAAAACACAACATTGTGTAGAGGTATATTATTTTTACTCCCTATTTCGTATTCTGTTAGGTATGAGCATCTCATAAAAGTGTTCCAAGAAGCGTGGGTGTTATACCTGAATTTATTGAGCATTAGATGGGTACTTGGGTAGGGACAATGACTTAAACCTACATAATAAATCAACTATTCCTGGACAAGTATCACTTATAAAAAACATAAAAATATTTCGTATCGTTTAGATTTTTCTTTTAATACAGCTTAGATATCTACACCTAGTATAATTCAAGAGATAAAGTCCTAAACTCCTAACTCCCTTATTCATAAAACTTAGTTACCTTTAACAAAATTCTGTTAACCCATCTCCTAGGTATTTCGTCTCTTTCTAACTAACAGAAATGTCTAAACGATTATCAACAGTATGTTAGATTTGATAAACGTTTATGAATAACCCCATTAGTAGGTACCTAATATTTCTTAAACTAACACTTACAAGTAAGTTTGCGCCATGATCCAAAATGAGTCTTGGCTTCCGACACAAGAGCACGCCATTTCACCGACATAAAAGAACTTACCTACTTCAATTTGTCTTTTCAAATTGAATTAAAATTGCGCGGAAATCTTTAATGGCGCGTGTCATTACAGCGTGGGCATACAAAAATAATTTAATTTCGTTCCTTTTAATAGAAATAAATGTCGGAAAAGACTCTATAATTAAAGATAATTTGGGAAAAATATTTTAGCTTTTACTATAACAGAGAGAGACGAATTATATAGTCAATAAAATTGTAGTGTTTCTTTGAAAGTATTGGTAAGGCGTAAAGGCAGACAGCTTCTAAATTGAAGGTTTAAAGGCTTAAATTTCTCGTTACTTTGTCATTACGTTATTTATCAGATTATTCAGGTAGGTAAGTGTGTCTGGAAGGGCGCGAAACGAGTTGTTCGACTAAGTTCTTATTTGTGGCTTTGCTTTGTATAGTTTTAAGAGCGTTTGCGAAGAAATTTAATTGTGTGTATGAAGTAGTCCAAGATAGGATCCGAAAAATCAATTTTTATTCAATGAGACTTTGTAGGTACCCAACAGCGGAAAGCATTCATTTCGATGATGGTGATGGTTATGATACAGATTGGCCCAAAAATACTTGAACCAGGGTTACCAGGGGTGCGAAACTTCTGAGATCGGCCAAACTCGGCTCCGCTCGGCTCAGCATTGCTCCGAGCAATTATTAGGGTTGGCACCACTTGACTTCCTTTTGCGTGCACGACCACAGATAAGATAATCACTTGAATTTTGACAACCCTAAATAGCCGAAAGGGATAGTGCCGGTCGACCCGGAACCACTGTCAAACTTCGGTTTTGTAGGAAGTTTCCTTTCTGTACGATAGTACTATTATTTATTCTGTGTTGAACTGAAACTAAATAATTTATTTCGGGTCTATGCATACCTACACTTGACATTTAGTAGTTACGCAATTCCGTTTCGATTATAGGATAAGCTATCGCGATCCGTGTCGTTGAGCCATATCCGAATTAGTATAAGTACCTAAGCAATACCTTTGATGTATAATTTTAGTTTAAGTACATAACATAATATTGACATATAGACCAGCGGTGGAACAAAAATGGGTTTTGATAACATTAAAGTTTTTTCTTTTTTGATATGTTATTGTAAGCATGTTAAATAACATTCATGTAAAAAGTTAGAAAATTTTAGGTGGAGCGTTCGGCCATATTTAAATATTTCAATTTTTGCTAAATAACTATGTAAATATAAAATTAAAGTTACAAAAAACTTTAACATATTCAATAACACTTTAATTTATTCACAATATTTGGTTTTTAGAAATCTGGAACAGCTGCTTTCTGGTGAACATAAAAACACGAATTATTATGCAAATACAGAATTAGAGTAACTGATATTGCAAAATTAGGATATTATCTATCAACTTAGTATACATGTAAAAAGTTAGAAATGTAGACAATGTGCTTGTCTAGATATTGATTTCTGGTTAAGCAGTATAGCCAATATTGAATTAAAGTTTGTAGAGTTAATATTACATGGTCATAATAAAGATCTTACTTCTCACACAAAAGATTAGAAATATAAAATCACGGCGACACTAAATACTGATACGAAAGTATGCATTCCGAGCTTATATTAAGTTACATTTCAAACGCGCGGCGTTTTCGCCCGCCACGCTGTGCGCCGTGGCAGGAGGCAGCGATCGACGGTCGCGGGCTAGCGGTTAGCGCGGTGCCCTTAAAAATACGCAAAGCGTTTATAAAATTATTATCAATGGTAAATAGTTATTTTACACAGTACACTAATGGAAACTTACCTTCCCTTATTTATTTCTATATGTACTAGGGATTGCCCACGGTTTCGTTTACGTAGAATTCGTTATCGTGTTAAGTATAGAAATAATAGATACATTTGAAAATTATTTTAGGTGCATTGTCATGCAGATAACTACCCTTGTTAAAGTATTCTTCAAATTCAATACACAGGTGTCATTTCAATATAATTTTGCGTAATTTGGCGCTTTTAGGTTATAAATGACTAGCGACATATATTTTTTAAGAGCGATCATATCCGATAATATTTATTTTATCATAAAAAAATAATTTCAAAGTAACGTTATTCAATATTTATCATTTTAACGTCAATATTACCCACCAACTGATCCAATTTACCTACGGAAACAACTCAAAATTAGCATCAAATTAAATGCCACTTTTCTTATCCGTTTCGAACAATCAAGAGGGCCTTTACCAGCTGATGTGGTGAAATTTTTATTTAACCTTCGTCCCTTGAAACCTTCACTACGCTCAAGGTTCAACTTTACGAACCACTCGCTACGCTCGTGGTTCAATTTTAGAATGTTTGAATTTGTGAAAGTACTTCCTGCCTCGCACAGCGAAACTGTGGAATGAACTGTCTGATACGACCTTCAAACCTTCAAAGACCCCCATCTTAAAGGTCGGCAACGCGCTTGCAACCCTTCTGATGTTGCGGGTGTCCATGGCCGGCGGTAATCGCTAACCACCAGTTGATCCGTCTGCTTGTTTGCCTCCTATTGAATAAAAAAAATGTTTCGCTTGTTTGGGTATCAATATTAGCACGAGCGGTTAATCAACAACTTTTCCCCCTGTAAAACTAAATAAATATGGTAGGTGAGGTGCAGGCATATGAGGCCCGGCGGGTAACAAGGCCCAGCATTCAAAAATAGCAGTTGCTCCCTATTATTCCCAATTATTCTGAATTTGTACTTATTGCTAAGAAGGCCCACTGTCAGTGCAGGTAAAAAGGTCCAGTCCCGGGCCTTATTGAACGTATGAGATGAAATATTAGATTAAAATATTTTAAGATAATTTTGATTATTTTTAATTTCTTATTAATAAGGTCGATTTGAAGAAACTTCTATGAAATTATGACTTATAAATAACACTTGCACTGCGTGGGCTGTCAAAATTGCTGCAGAATTTTCTTGGTCTAACTCTAATAAGTTTTCACTTGCTTTATTGAGCTAAAGACGTTTTAAAGAATCAAAAAGTCTAATAACATTGAGGCACTTATACTTTTTAAAGGCAGTAACTATTTACAAGTGACTTTTTTTGTTAATACATAGGTAGGTATTTACGATAGACGTGCGAAAAATAGATATTTTGCAACGAGTGACGAATTTTAAAACACGGCAAAAGGGAGTGTTTAAATGTGCTTATTATAGCACCGGTGTCGTAATGTAGCACCAGATGTACTGTAAAAATTATGTTAAGAGATAATACGAATAAATATTTATACTGTAAAAAAATATCCCACCAAACACATTTTCATGTAAATTGTTGCTAAGACGAAACCATAAGACTCGCACTGTCAAAAAGTTGTCAGATCTCTTGTCGAGTCAAGCTTCAAACTCTACAAGCCCTAACTTCACTAACTCTACACCTTAGTCAAACTATGTGGCTTGGTTGTTTCGCTACCGCCACATGGGCATAAGGTGAAAAATTTATTAAATTCATTATTTTTAGGGTTCCGTACCTCAAAAGGAAAAATACTGAACCCTTAATAGGATCTCTCGTGTGTCTGGCTGTCCGTCTGTCACAGCCTATTTGCTCCGAAACTACTGCACCAATAAGTTGACATTTGGTATACACATGTAAGTCTATAACCCAAGGACATACATGTAAAGTAAATAACAGAAATTCAAATAAAGAGGTCACTTTTGAGATGAATGATAAATAGAAGAAAAACTATATCTTGTTGTATATCAAATGAAGGGGCTCATTGTGAGAATCTCAGATATATTTTTTCATAATTTTAAAATAAATAGTTTAGAAGTTATTTAAGAAAATACAAAAAATGACCATTCCCCCCCCCCCTTATCTCCGAAACTACTAGGTCTAAAATTATGAAAAAAATACACATATTAGCTCTTTTCCTATACCTAGATGACAGGAAAACCTATTAGAAATGTGCAGTCAAGCGTGAGTCGGACTTAAGTACCTAGTTTTCCGATCCCTACGGGTTTTTTAAAGACATTTTACTCACTTTTCTCTAAAAAAAAATATATATTTTGTTAAAAATTGTGTAATGTACGGAACCCTTGGAACGCGAGTCCGACTCGCATTTGGGCGGTTTTTGTATTATACTTACATACAATAGTTCTTGTAGAAACGAAACGGCCAAGCCACATACTTTTGGTGTAGAGCTAGTAAAGTTAGAGGGCTTGTAGAGTTAGAAGCTTGGCAAGAGATCTGATAACTTTTTGACAGTGCGAGCCTTAAGGTTTCGTTTGGGCAACATTTTACATCAAAATGTTTTTGATGGGATTTCACTTCTTTTTGTAAGTTGCTTATGACAATCTTCCATCCCCTAATTTAAAGGGTTGGGGTGATTTACTATTATAAATCCTAAAATAAGTATCTGGGGGCATCTGTTACACAATGTACTTCTTACTGATTCCCCATATAAACCCTTCACTCCGTAAGGGTAAACTTTGGGGTTGAAATCTGCCTTCACCCCGTAAGGGTAAACTTTGAGATTGAAATGTATTCTATATCCTTCCCCATAACAATACCTATCTACATACCAAATTTCAACTAAATCGGTTCAGCGATTATTGATTCCCCATACAAAATTAAACCCCCTCTTCATCCCCTTAGGGATAAAAAATTTCAAGTTTTTGAATTTATTTGTTATTTGTGTACTAAAACTATCTTACATACCAAATTTCAGCTTCTTAGAGGACTTCAGGAAGTACCCGGTATTGATGATCATCAAGTGAGTGAGTCAGTGACGAAATCGAAGTTTTTAGATATGAATAAAATCTAAAGTATAAGAGCTATGCAATTGATATGCTTAATAAGTCCGAGAACTTTGTTTATCTGGTATAATCCAACCCCAAGGGTTCCAAAAAACGACGAAGTGCGTCGAGAAAAGATAGATAGTGCCCTTGCGCTTTGCTCATCTTGGCGCGGCCCCTTCCGTGCCCCCAAATGTTAAAAGATGATACTACTGTAACTAATAAAAAATGATGTTTAGTTACCTACTATTTTCGCGTAAACTAGACTATTTTTATATCTTTAGTTATTAAGGTCCAAAATAATTATTTTCACTTATTATAAATAAATCCTCCTGATATGAAGTATCAAATATTGTTATTTGTATATGTATAACTCTTAAGTTAAAAACAATAAAATCTGTTATTACCTACTGTCAAAATGATTATTTTTTGCGGGATTAAGTAATACACTGCTAGTGTTCAATAAGGCCCATAATAGGACTTTTATAAAAGGTATATTTTCCAAGAGTATCGTAATATTTTTATAACTATTTTGGTTAATGAAGAAACTTAAATAAATGAGCAACCTATTTGAGAGAGTTTTTCATTAAAAAAAACCATTTTAATTTAAGGTGGGCTGTATATAGGCATAAACGGCCCACACGGAATATACAATAAGGTAAGTGAGGCCACTTACCTTATTGTATATTCAGGATGTATACCGTGTAATATTGAGCAGTTAGTTTATAATATACATATTATGATATTGACGTTGAATAGGACAGGACATGACAATAGGAACCAGAAATAGGTATAGTTGGTCAAACCAATTTGCCAGTAAATAAAAACAAAAAACTATATTCATCCTTTTCTTTTGGGTGCTAGTACTAGTGTAAGTCGAAGATAGTATGATGATTCTCTCCGTCTATGTTTGAAACGAGACAGTCCTTTGACAAACTATGTATAGTAAAAAATAGTTGTGAATATCTTGTACATTTTTATTACAATATTAGTCAAGATAATGAAATATAGCTGGTCAAGCAAATCTTGTCACTAAAAAAAGGCGCGAAATTCAAATTTTCTATGGGACGATATCCCTTCGCGAATACATTTTTCAAATTTGCCGCCTCTTTCTACTGACAAGATCTGATTGACCAGCTGTAGGTATTTTTACGTAATAAGATATTTTAATTTCACGTAATGTCCGCATCTAATTTATATATGTGCACGGTAAACAAACAAATGAATGATAAGAAAAGACAGACAGTGTTACTGAGCGGGAGGTGGGGCGAAGGGCGAGGTATAGGTAGGCTATGATAGGCTCTCGAGCGCCGCGCCGGCGACTGACGGACCAGCGCGGCGTAAGTATGTATGAATTTCGCGCCTTTTTAACTAGATTTTACTATTACAATGCAAGCTACACACAGAAATTTCTTACTTTCCATAATATGGCTGCGTATATTATTTTATAGTAATAGACTTATTTTTACAGACTCTAATTCAATATTAGATCTTATAGGACAAAAAACGCATATTAATTCTAAAGCTCATATCATCTTATTCTTCTAGCTTTTTAGCTTGCCTATTAAATCAAATCCACTGCAGACTACTCTTGGTCTGACTCTAGCGTGGTATATCCGATATACTTACTTATGAATTTGAAAAAAACATTTTTTGTGACATTCTCACTCGTTGAGCCTTTTTGCATAAAGGATGACTCTCGTTAGACCGAGCCGTGTCCGGGCCGGAGCTTCCGGAGCATGTGATCACGTGATCACCTGTCATGTCATTTAAAAGTAAGCCCCGGAAGCTCCGGCCCGGGCACGGCCTGGTCTAACGCCTCGGCCACGACATTGAGCGACTTGCGACGACGACAGCGATAACCATACTGCCGTGCTAACAACATACGCAGTAATCGCAGTTGAAAAGTCATGCAATTGTTTATCTTGTTCTCTTTGAATAAGTTCTTTATTTAAACGATGATTTTCATGCAAGTACTGCTCATACAATAAGCAGGGCAGCATAGCCATCGGACTTTTCGTTCCCACCTATGGTTATCGCTACCGCCGTCGCCAATTGCGTAATGTCGTGGCCGAGCCGTAAGATGTTCCTACATATATTTTACACAATTTTTGATATCAGTGATATCAATATATTTGTTTACAGTTGGACTTAATAAAACAATTCGACGAAGGCGACACAACGAACTACCAGACGAATGGGGAGTTCGACCTAGTGAGCTTCGAGGCTAACAAGCACATGAAGTATTACTCCTGTTGCGTGGAGCCCTACCCTGACATCACGTACATCATCAAGCTGCGGAGAAGGCCCATGTTCTACGTGTTTAACCTCATTCTCCCGTGCTTGCTTATTAATGGGATCGGTAAGTTATAATTGATTTTACTAATGGGTCAAAAACAAAACTGTGTTGGCGTCTTTCCTGTAGACATACACAAGAGTTAAGGACTATTGAGGTTAATTTTCTTATTTAACCCTTATCCACGTGAAAAGGTCCTCCTTTTATTTAGAGAACTATTATAAAATCATTACTTACATGCCCACAAGCTGTTAACTATTGCCCACAGGAAAGAAAACTAGCGTGTTCGCGCGAACTGTACATTTTCTCTCCTGTGGGCAATAGTTAACAGCTTGTGGGCATGTAAGTTATGATTTTATCACAGTTCTCTGAATAAAAGGAGGACCTTTTCACGTGGATAAGGGTTAAATAAGAAAATTAACCTTTATAGCCCTTAACTCTTGTGTATGTCTACAGGAAAGACGCGAACACAGTTTTGTTTTTGACCCTAATATCATCATCGTCATAGGCCTGTCAGTATATTGCAGATTATACAAACAGTGTCAGGCAGGACGACAACGTTTTTCATGGCTGTATAAGCCAATACGGGAGCGGCAACCACGACCGCATAACAGACAGGTGTAATTTGGCCGTGGCAACTGATGTCGGGCTGATGACCAGTGGCGGATTTGCCCTAAGGCCAAGTAGGCCCGGGCCTACAGCGGCAAGTTTTTTGGAGCGACAAAAAATTCGCTAATGATAACAAAAAATAACTCAAAATGTAGTCAATATGATGGGTGCTGAGAAAGGGGCGGTTACAGAGCCTGGGGCCTAGGGCGGCAAAGACTGCAAATCCGCCACTGCTGATGACGCTTGGCTCGCTTACTTGCGAGTGTCTTAAACCAAGCGTCATTGAGGATTTTACTAATATAGGTACCGAAAATCAGGTAACTTTAGTCCACAACTTACAAATATGGTCCAAATTCAAGTTCCAGTAAATTATGTATAAGAGTTTTTCATATTATGTTGAGTATATAATATAGAAAAAGCATTAGTGTAGGTATCTAAGCTCGAAAATAAATGTAACGACTACAAATCATTAATCATCGCTCGCGTACAAACGCATCATTCCATCAGGCGCTGCTCGAACCAGGCTCGGGAATATCCAGCAGAAGGTAATTGATTTACAGTATCAAGTAATACTAATATTTTTAAAACAGTGCTCTATTTATTGGTACAATTGATTATTAATTGAATTTGTCAACACGTTTTTTTAAAAGATGTTACCTTAAAAATCGTCGGGATTTGATGACATCTCCACTATGAATCTCCAGCGCATGCTTCAGAAAGACAGAGCAGTGAATTTTTTCCCACACCTGGGCACACTGGCTATACATATATGTATTATTTCCCTATGATAGGTACTACTAATAAAAAATGTATATTTATACTTCTTATGTATATAAATACCGATTTATTCTTTTTTAATTCTGATTACCTACTTATCACTTTAATTATAATTTGGTTGTTTAGTGATAGTACACAGATATGTGAATGGGAAACCATAGGATTGTTATATAGTCCAACAGTGGGTCAGAGTTCAATTTGACTGACCATACATAACATGGAAGTAGGCAGTCGAGTGACGGTCGCAGTTTTAGATCAGGGTAGGTAATAAAAGAAGTACGCAATTGTTGGGGGCTCCGTTACAACCAGACAGTTTAAATTTTAGGGTCGGCAGTTTTATGCCTACGTGTAGCGTACAGCGTACCTACGTTTTTATTCTTCTTAGACTTTATTCTACTCACGAAAAAATAGAAACCATACCAGGCGTGGCTCACTCCGCGATTTCGTCGCTTTGCTACAGGTAGCTAAAAATACATCCGTTCGACCCCAATTTTGGGGTTTGCCATAAGCCGCGCGTGGCGCTGTCGCCACCTAGCGGCCATATCTGTGCTGTTCGTGACAGACGCGTTTTGTTAGAGAGTGAGTCTTCTGTACATACCTAGTACTATTATTTATTCTGAGACCATACCCATACCCGTATCTGTTTAGTGCGAGAGGTTCGTCTAGTCTGAATCGTAAGCCCCTTAAACTTGCTTTCGTGGCAGGTACCTACCTATATTTTAAACCTGATCCAAGCTTACGTTAGTAAAATCATCCGCGGACTTACGAGTAACGATTTAAATTTGAGTCAGTTTCAAGATCCCGATCCATAATTCAAACGTATTCATACTTGGATTGATACAATTTACTTTTGCGAAAGTGTAATTTATTGGAAAGTTTTACGAGTGGCATTGAAACAAATCGTTTGGTAAACAAAGTTTTGGGTTATTGGCTGGGGTGAGTTGAAGCGGGCAAAGGTATTTATCTGTCAATCTGTGAAGGTACTTGTACATATCTTACAAACTTTCTGCTATCAATAAATCATATCATAAATTATATTAGTTTAATAGTTTTTGTTTCACACCTGGTAAATAAAACATTCTGTACTCTGTACACAAGTTACGTTTTGTTTCGCCTTTTCTGTTCCCGAATGTTATGAATATTGGGGTATTTCGTTACCCACAATTTTCATACTGCAGGATTTTCGCTGAGCCAAAATGCTTGCGACACTTGTCAGTTCAACACATTTCGTGCCAGAAAGAGTCATGGTATACGCATTGTGATTCAGTAAAATCCTGGGACAAACAACAATTGAAAAATACTTATCGAGACGACAGATCGGTCAACAAGTCACATCATCATTTCCGTACATGTTTAATGTCGATTAGAATTTCCTATAAACGATTTTCTACAGCTGAGATAGTTTTGACCGATGTCCTAAGATACTTACTATTAAAAATCAGGTGAATATCCTTAACTTTATTAACAAAAGCGGTAACTTTTGTTAGGCAGCGTATTTATGACACATTCATATTTTATTAGCTTTAATGTTTATGTGGCAGTTTGAAAATGCTTTAGACTACTTTAGAGAGTTGGACCAACATGATAGTTTTACGGTTAAAGAGCTTAAATATTTAACTGCTAATTGCCAAACAGTGGCGATCATTATAGTGTTTTTCAAACTCGAATTTCCATATAATTTATAACTTAAATACGCTAAATCTCACAAAATTGTATTGAATTGACACTTTTCAGCGTATTTACACAGTTTTAAAAATACTATAAACTAGCGTAAGATTTTTTTGCCTGAGAACTAAGGTTTTTTTTACTGGCAGCTCTTCTCGTGTTCTACGTACCGTCGGAGTCTGGCGAGAAGGTGACCTTGGGGATCAGTGCACTACTCTCCATGACGGTGTTTCTCATGACCATCAGGGACACCTTGCCACCAACAGAGAAGACTCCACTTATTAGTAAGTACTGGATTCCTAGCTAAGAAACAATCGACGATAGAAAACGCCAGTCGAAACTTAAGTAAATAATGTATTTTTCGGTTGACGTTTGTCGATGTATGATTGTCATCTTGGCTAGGATCCTTGAAGATTAATTCGAAAGAAAATAACTATTCGACATTAACTTTTGTCAAATAGTATTTGCGTAATAAATTCAATGCAAACACATTTATAAGTCTGAAGTAAGTAGTTAAAACTTTTAATAAGCTTGAGGTAAATTAGTACCTAACTAATCGATACTGAACAGAACTAAGTAAGTAGTCTACTTTTGTGCTAAAATGAACTAGTAACTCATGACACAATGGATCTAGCGGAATCCACAAACACTTGATGTCAATAAAAAAGTCACAAGTTTTAATGGACTTTATTTGTTCTCAGGTCTGTATTACGGAGTTAGTACGTGTCTAGTATCGTTCTCGGCCTCCCTCTCCGTGGTCACTCTAAATATATCCTACAGGCGAGTTGAATTTGTCTATGCTACTACTATTTTATGTTCGCACTCGATTTCAATAATGTTTTTTTTAACAAAAGAAAAAACCGGGCAAGTGCGAGTCGGACTCGCGCACGAAGGGTTCCGTACCATAATGCAAAAAAAAACAAAAAAAAAAGCAAAAAAAAAACGGTCACCCATCCAAGTACTGACCACTCCCGACGTTGCTTAACTTTGGTCAAAAATCACGTTTGTTGTATGGGAGCCCCATTTAAATCTTAATTTTATTCTGTTTTTAGTATTTGTTGTTATAGCGGCAACAGAAATACATCATCTGTGAAAATTTCAACTTTATAGCTATCACGGTTCGTGAGATACAGCCTGGTGACAGACTGACGGACGGACGGACGGACGGACAGCGAAGTCTTAGTAATAGGGTCCCGTTTTACCCTTTGGGTACGGAACCCTAAAAAACAGATTTATGGGATGAATACACATCAATATAATGAATAAAGCTTTGATTGGTCTTTATGTAAATAAATAATTATTATATGTATAGGGCATTCTTACACAACTTAACAATAAACTTATGGTAACATTCCATTTCTAACCGCAGCTGCTGCACTACCGGTACCTACTGAACGCGTCGCTGTCATTGTCAATTTCCATAGTAAAAGGAACAGTAGTGCAGCTGTCGTTGGAAATGGACTGTCACCATTAATAAGACTTGTATTAGACAACGATATATGGAACATATATGTAAATTGATTTTATATTTACTTACGATTCTTGCGAGCGACATGTACATCTGCATCTGCAGCTACAAAAGCGTGTATACCCACTAAAATTATTCATAAATTGGGTATGCACTTTTACTACATGCTGAAAATAAAATAAAATAAATATTCATTAAGTTGTACTAGGTTTCCCAAATTATATTTAACCTGCCGAGTGTTGCACGACTTCGATTTTTTTGTATAGAACTTAGAACTTAGATATCGAAGTTTGTGGAATTAAGTAGGTAGTTATTAATTTCGTTTAGTTGTCATCATCATCATCATCATCTCAGCCATAAGACGTCCACTGCTGAACATAGGCCTCCCCCTTGGACCTCCATTCGTACCGGTTGGAAGCCACCCGCATCCAGCGTCTTCCGGCGGCTTTAACAAGGTCGTCCGTCCATCTTGTGGGTGGACGTCCTACGCTGCGTTTGCTAGTCCGTGGTCTCCACTCGAGCACTTTTCGACCCCATCGGCCATCTTCTCTGCGCGCAATGTGGCCTGCCCATTGCCACTTCAGCTTGCTAATCCGGTGAGCTATGTCGGTGACTTTAGTTCGTCTACGGATCTCCTCATTTCTGATTCGATCACGCAGAGAAACTCCGAGCATAGCCCTCTCCATAGCTCGTTGAGCGACTTTGAATTTTGAGATGAGGCCGATAGTGAAAGACCACGTTTCGGAGCCGTAAGTCATCGCTGGTAAAACACATTGATTAAAGACTTTCGTCTTGAGGCACTGAGGTATGTCGGACGAAAAGACATTACGTAGTTTCCCGAACGCTGCCCAACCGAGTTGGATTCGGCGGTTGACCTCCTTCTCGAAGTTGGACCTACCTAATTGGACTACTTGTCCTAGGTAGATGTACGAGTCAACAACTTCGAGTACCGAGTTCCCAACAGAGACTGGGATGGGCACAACATTGGCATTTGACATAAGTTTCGTCTTGTCCATGTTCATTTTCAAGCCCACCCGTTGTGAAACTCGGTTGAGGTCATCGAGCATCATGCTGAGTTCCTCCATCGACTTTGCCAAGACTACGATATCGTCGGCAAACCGAAGGTGAGTGATGTATTCGCCGTTGATGTTGATGCCAAGTCCTTGCCATTCCAGAAGCTTGAAGGTGTCTTCCATTACGGCAGTAAACAGTTTCGGAGAGATAACGTCTCCCTGCCTTACAGTAAGGTTGTGATTAGTCAACAAAACGTCCAATCTCTTAACAATAAGACGGAGAGATTGGAAGTGCTATTGAAAACTGACCTAAATAGTGACATAGTGGCTTTTACGGAGCACTGGCTGACGGATGATAAAATTGCATGTATACATTTAGATGGCTATTGTTTAATATCGCATTTTTGTAGAAGACAAGCAATTCACGGTGGTTCGTGCATTTTTGTTAAAAATTCCGTCAAAGCAGTCGAAATAACAGACATACAGCAACTTTCAAACGAACTTTATTGCGAAATATCCGCGATAGAATTACTAGACCTAAATCTTATTGTTGTGTGTATTTATCGGACAAATAGTATAACCGCCAATGAATTTATGACTCGCTTAGAAAGTGTGCTCGCTAAGATCGCGGATTATGATAAGGATTGCATTATTGTAGGCGACATGAATATTGATTTTTTAAATGATGACCCTTCTAGGAATAATTTGATTGATTTACTAGCTGTATACAATTTTAGATGTATTGTAGATTTTTATACTAGGATTAGCAGTCATTCGGCTACGTGTTTAGACCATGTATATACTAACTGCCGGCCCGATGTAACGCATGCGTCTCCTGTGGCTACAAACATTAGTGATCATCACGCGGTGCGCTGCGAGGTGATGTACCAGGCTCGCGCGCCACCGGCGCCGGCGCGGTTGGCACGCGCATTTACTCATGCGAACCGAACTTCCTTCATAAAAGCATTATTCAGTATAAACTGGAACGATTTGTGGAATCGCCGTGGACGCACGGCTGCGCAGATGGCGTCATCTACTATAAATATTATTAAATATCACTTTGACAGTTGCTTTCCATTTAAATTGTATAATCGTAAGAATCAATCCTGGGTATCAGATGACATTCTCAATTTAAAACTATTTTTATTTGATATTATTAAAATTGGCAATGTGTTTCCAAATAATGAACGCCTAAAACAAATAATCGACAGTACACATAAGAGGTATAACGAGCTCGTTAGGCAGACAAAATACGACCATTATAAAAATACTATAAAAATGAGCCAAAGTGCCTCCAAATCCATGTGGCAAATTGTAAATAAGGAACGGGGCAGAACCTCACGCCCTCTGGCAGATTTTTTTGATGTTGTCGTAGACTCAGACGGGACCAGTTTTGCATCGAAACAGGACGCTGCGAGTGCTATGAACAAACGGTTTGCGTCCGCGGCGGCGGCATGTGGAGCACCGAGCGCCGACTTGCCGCAGGTGAGCGCCGCGCTGAGCCTTGCCCGCGCGCCGGCTGATTGTAGCCTGCTCCTCCGTCCGTTCTCTGTAGCTGAGGTGTTTCGAATAATCACCAAAAACATCCCACACAAAGCCACTAAAGATCTATACGATATTTCTATGGAGCTCATATATATCGCTGCCACTCCCCTATCACCTGTGCTGGCGGATCTGTATAATCAATGCATTTTCGAAGGAGTCTATCCCTCATCCCTTAAAACAAGTAAAATTTCACCTGTGTTTAAGGGAAAAGGAAAAAGAGAAAACATTGATGGATACAGACCCGTCTCCATAATTCCAGCGGTGGCTAAGGTGTTCGAAAATGGCCTCAGCTCGCGACTAACGGATTTTCTTACGGCTACAGACGCTCTGTCTGCGCGGCAATATGCCTACCGCGCGGGCCGCTCGACTTGCGGGATGACGCGTGAGCTGGTGCGCTGTGTTGTGGGTGCTCGCGAACAGGGCCGGCAGGTCGCTCTGTTATGCTGTGACCTGTCGAAGGCGTTCGATGTTGCTGACCACAGCGTGCTCGCTGTCAAACTGCGCCACTATGGCATTAGAGGTAAAGCGCACGCACTCTTAACAGATATGCTTCATGGTAGGTCCCAGGCAGTGGTAGGTGACGGGGGCAGAGTGAGATCGGAAGCGATATCGACGGCAATGGGAGTTGCACAAGGGTCGTCGGTGTCGAATATACTTTTCTCGCTGCTTCTAAATGACCTTCCGGAAGCAATAACAGCGGGAGAAGCTTATATGTATGCCGATGACGTCGCTGTTGTAGTATCCGCACCCAATATAGATGAACTCGAGCAGCGCCTAAATGAAGTTGCTAGTCAGGTATCGCGGTATTTCAGTGTGAACGGCTTAGCACTTAACTTAAAAAAGACCAATTTCCTCCATTTCAATCTTGCTGGAAGAGATCCTAGAGATCTAGTGGTACTCGTGGACCGTGTCAGAATAGACCGGGTCCAAAGCGCCGCATTTCTGGGCATTGAACTTGATAGGGGCCTCCAGTGGGAAGCACACACTATGAAAGTTTGTAACAAACTGGCGGGTGCCTGCTTCGCACTGCGACGCCTGGCAAGGGTGGTGCCCAGGGATGTGGTGAGGTCCTGCTATTTTGCCACTGTGCACTCGATCCTCCAATACGGTGCGGAGCTGTGGGGCCGCGCTGCCGAATGGGAGCGTGTCTTCCGAATGCAGAAAAGAGCCGTCCGAGCGATTGTACAGGTAGGACAAAATACATCTGCAAAACCACTCTTTAAGGACCTCCAGATACTCACGCTGCCCTCTGTAGTCATATACCAAGTAGCTGTCTATGTGCGATGCCACCTTAATGAATACGCGAGAGGAGCTGACGTGCACTGTCGTAACTTGCGGAATGCCCACAGGCTCCTGGGTGTTAAGCATAGGTTAGCCAAGTCAGCGAAACTAACCCACGTGATGGGGCCGACTGTGTACAACAGACTGCCGAGTCATGTCACGAATGCGCCGTCATTAATGAGCTTTAAAATACAACTGAAACGATGGCTTATCGAGCACACTTTTTACAGCTTTAATGAGTTTATGGAGTACAAAATAAGTACCCAAACTTAGATTTATATTTAATTTTTAATTGTATATCATATTATTATAAATGTAAAATGTTACAAATCTTATTTTGTAAATAATTTCTTGTAAACAATATTTTTGACATGTAATACGAACTATTATGAATAAAATATATGAAATATGAAATATATGAAATATTACGCCTCTTTGCAATGGAATCGCCTTCGTGCTCTGCTCCTGTACTCGGACCGACATGGTGGTGTTACTATACAAATACTTCAACACTTCGATGTACCGATAGTCAATATGGCATCGCTGAAGAGACTCAAGCACCGCCCATGTTTCCACCGAATCGAAGGCTTTCTCATAGTCCACAAACGCTAAGCATAATGGTAAGTTATACTCTTCGGTCTTCTGTATAACTTGCCGCAGCGTATGGATGTGGTCTATGGTACTATAGCCTTTTCGAAACCCGGCTTGTTCGGGAGGCTGGAAGTCATCAAGTCTGTGTTCGAGACGGTTCGTGATGACCCTTGAAAACAGCTTATAGACATGGCTGAGAAGCGTGATGGGTCTGTAGTTCTTCAATAGGCTGTTATCACCTTTTTTGAAAAACAGCACCACCTCGCCTCTATTCCATGTTTCAGGCGTTTTGCCCTCGCACAAGACGGAATTAAAGAGCTTCTGGAGGACTTTAAGTACCGGTGTTCCACCCGCTCTCAGAAGCTCTGAAGTGATTCCGTCTTTGCCCGGCGCCTTGTTGTTCTTAAGCTGCTTCAGGGCCATCCTAATCTCGTACAGACTGATGTCCGGGATATCTTCGGTATAATGTCGGGACAGCTTGGCTCTTGGATCTCCTACCAAGCTGTCGACGGGCTTTGCGATCGAAGTGTATAACTGTCCATAGAACCTCTCGATCTCGCCTAAAACCTCCGCTTTGCTCGACGCTATGCTGCCATCTTCCCGTTTCAGCTTCGTCAGCTGGCTTTGCCCAATAGACTTGTCCTTTGCGAACACTTTGGAGCGTTGGTTTCGCTCAATAGTCTCTTTAATACGGTTAGTATTAAAGAGACGCAGATCATGTCGCAAGGACTTAGATATACGTCTATTGAGTTGCCTATATGACTTCGCGTCATCGGGAGACTGCAACTTTAGCGAGCGTCGTTCAGCCATGAGGTTTAAGGTTTGCTCGGTCAATTTCTGAGGTCTATCTTTACGGCGGGGTCTAAAAAACTTAGACCCTACTGTGTGGACAGTTTCCACTAGCCCGTCGTTGATTTCGTCCACTGAAGCCAAGTTCTCTAGGCAAGCAAAGCGGTTAGAGAGCTCGAGTTGAAAGCTTTCGGGGTTTTGAACATGGGCTCGAGTAGGTCGGAGCGTAGACTTCATCAGGCTGGACCTTTCAAGTTTAATATTGACCACTGTATAACGTTTAGTTGTACCACTGTATATATATTGTATGTAAATAAATGATTTTTTATTAAAAAAAAAGGAGGTATTTAGTTAGTTTTATAATTCTCGTGTCACAAACGAATTCGATTAGTTATCTGATAGTCTAAAAAACAAGTATGTAGCTTATCTATTCTTTTTGACCTTATTAATTACACATGTTATATTTGTCTAGCGCAAGTAATAAGCAAATCCTTGAAATTAATTAGATAAACTTTTAAATATTCCCTAGTAGTCCCTACTTACTTTCATTCATCTAATTATACACGGTGTTTGACTTTGTGTAATCGCAAACGTTTAGGAACCAGGAACTAAATTCAACTCTATTAAACTCACGCGGGTTAAACGCGCCCGGTAATTAGCTATTACGATGTGTATCTATAGTTTTGGAGTTGTAATTAATTACTCAATCTCACTAAATGATATAATTTAGACTTTGTAAATAATTATATTTGTACTTCTTCTTCCTCGCGTTATCCCGGCATTTCGCCACGGCTCATGAGAGCCTGGGGTCCGCTTGACAACTAATCCCATGATTTGACGTAGGCACTAGTTTTTACGAAAGCGACTGCCATCTGACCTTCCAACCCAGAGGGTAAACTAGGCCTTATTGGGATAAGTCCGGTTTCCCCACGATGTTTTCCTTCACCGAAAAGAGACTGGTAAATATCAAATGATATTTCGTACATAAGTTCCGAAAAACTCATTGGTACGAGCCGGGGTTTGAACTCACCGCTAGGCCACCAGCGCTTCCGTACGTACAAATAATTTTATTTGTACGTACATAAGTAATTTTACAGTATATATAATTAACTAATTTACCGCCCTAGTGTGGTAATTGGCACAATACGTGCATATGTCGAAAATTTAAAGGGCCATAATATTATGTAAACGTTGTACAATACACGTGCGAAAAGATAATTCGCATTCGTGTCGTTTAAAACACTCCCTTGGATCGTGTTTCAATATATAGCCACTCGTTGCGAATTTCCTACTTTTCGCACCTGTAACGTAATGTACTATATAATGCATGCACCTACATCATAGGTACCTAATATTATATGTAGTCAAGAAATATTTAGATTACATATGTACGAACAAAGATGAAGTTTAAGCTATGTAAGCAGTTCCCACTGAAAGTTTATAACCTCTTTCGTAGTACTTCAAGACAAGGTCCCTAAAAGGTCTATCACTAAAAGGATTTGCATAACATTATTCCCAACATTACGAGTAGATACGACGCGGCCTAGAAGCGGATCATTTATCTCTTTTGCTGTCACGTCATGTCACGTGAGGGATTTTCTATGTCACTAATGATTTAGCACCGGATGTGATAAAAAATGCCTAGCCGTTCGACACACCTGAGTACAACATATGTCCTGTACTAAAATCCGAAGGCTATATTTATTGGTTGAACATCGGAGCACGAAATTGGGAGTCCAATTTAGATTTATCAACTTGTTACGGTTTTGATCTTATTTTAATATGACCTTGAAGATCGCTCACGCGGATTGGTGCCTAAGAGATGAAGTCGAGAGAGAGTTGTGTGTTGTATGCGTGCTGTATGTAGGTTGTGATTAATGGTAACATTCCATTTCTAACCGCAGCTGCACTCCTAGTACTGAACGCGTCGCTGTTATTGTCAATTTCCATAGTAAAATGAACAGTAATGCAGCTGTCGTTGGAAATGGACTGTCACCTTAAGTCTTCTGTTGACTTGTGTCTATGCGCCCCAATCACCAAGATGATCGTTAAGGTCGTATCAAAACCAGTTGAAAAGCGTATTAACAAGTTGTTAAAATTGAATTTGGTTCCGCGTTAGCAGCACCGCGGACTGTGTATGAAAAAATAGATCTTGATGGAAAAATATAATACTTACCAGAAAATGATATCATTTGTAACGGTTCAGAAGAGATTTTCCATGGAAAAGTTAACATTATCACTATACCTTATAAAACAAAGTCCCCCGCCGCGTCTGTCTGTTTGTGTGTTTGTATGTTTGTTCGCGATAAACTCAAAAACTACTGAAAACCGCATGCGGTTTTTACCTATCAATAGCGTGATTCTTGAGGAAGGTTTAGGTGTATAATTTGTTAACCCGTGCGAAGCTGGGGCGGGTCGCTAGTAGATTTATATAACAATACTTTTAATGTTGTTAACACACGTAAACCTGTAAGGGCCTGGTAATGTTACTTTTGAAATAAATTTAGACTTTTACTCGGTCGAAAGGCTACGTAATATAGGTAACTAAGATAACTGGTAAAAATAAGCATGAATGTATATCCTACTCAGCCTTCACGTTTAATATCGTTCCCCAAATGTCGGCATTAAGTAAATTATATTTGTCCTACAGAGCGTTGATGCGTATGTATTATCATTATTAGTTCCGGGTCTCTGCATTTAGTGAGAGAGCGCCGTTTAAGGGCTCACTGCCCTTTGAAGCATAAATGTAGTGTAAACAGCAGTGAGCCACGGAGATAATCCTGTAATAACTCGGGATGTTAATTTTAACACTAGGTTTCTACCTACGAACGCAAAGATAAAGATGTTGGTTGAAGATGTTTCGTAGATATTCCAAGGGCCACGTTTACACATACCTACCTGTTATACATCGGACATCATCTCTCGTAACGAGGACTCCATGGAACGCTTAGTAGTGCAAGGGAGAGTCGAGGGCAAAAGATCTCGTGGCCGCTCCCCAACACGATGGACAGACCTCATTAAGTCCATCACAGGAAATTCAGTCAACGATTGCTCCCACTCCACCAAAAACAGAGCCATATGGCGACAGATCGCAAGAGCTGCGGTGGCGCAGAAATCGACCGTGACATGACCACGACCACTCTGTCAAGAGTGCACGACTAAGAAGAAAAAGAAGAACCTGTTAAACATTTAATCATTATCGGGGTCCCTATGGTTCCCATAAAGTTTTTAAGTCATAAACCGTTCACTTTTTAGGATTTTCGTAAGGTTATCCTATAGGTTAGGTTAGGTTTGTTTTATGGCAATCATGAAAAGTGAGGTGTTTCTGAACCAAATAAATTATGACTAACGATAATGCGGGCAAACAATACTTTATGACTTAAAACTTTTTGGGAAACAATAGAGACCCGATCTTCATCAGACCGCGGCTTGTTGTAACATGACAACGCGTATTTATAAGACCGTATTTATATTGCTATGATAACTTATTATAGTATACGGTCGGCCGAAAAAAATGCTGAGGTTTTTTATGTACACGTATTAACTAATATTAAGTTAGCCTAATGCATCCTTGTTACCAACATGTGTGACAAGCTGATGCCATGCCATTATCCTTACATAAAGGATGACTCTCGCTAGACGGGGGCCGGGCCTAAGCTCCTGGCGCTTCATTTCTAAGGAAAACACCACGTGATCAACGATCAGTCGTCATTAGAAGATGACAAGTCGGACGCTTCGGCCCGGGCCCGACCCAGTCTAGCGTGAGTAAAGGATGTCTCACGTTAGATCAGGCCGTGTCCAGGCCGGAGCTTTCGGCGCTTAGTTTTCTAAAGAAAGCACCACGTGATCACCGATCAGTCGTCATTAGAAGATGACAAGTCGGACGCTTCGGCCCGGGCCCGACCCAGTCTAGCGTGAGTAAAGGATGTCTCACGTTAGATCAGGCCGTGTCCAGGCCGGAGCTTTCGGCGCTTAGTTTTCTAAAGAAAGCACCACGTGATCACCGATCAGCCGTCACAGAAAATGACACGTCGGACGCTTCGGCCCGGGCCCGACCCAGTCTAGCGTGAGTAAAGGATGTCTCACGTTAGATCAGGCCGTGTCCAGGCCGGAGCTTTCGGCGCTTAGTTTTCTAAAGAAAGCACCACGTGATCACCGATCAGCCGTCACAGAAAATGACACGTCGGACGCCTCGACCCGGGCCCGACCCGGTGTAGTGTGAGTAATCCTTAAGAAGGTTGGATTAATTTGATGATATGATATTGTTGAGTGAAATCGGTTGGCACGATTAAATACCTGTAAATAGTTGTGGTGTCCTTGGTGTGTAAAGTCGTGTGTTTTTCGTAGAGGAGTGAGAGGGCAGCCGGTGCCGGCCGCGCTGCGCGAGCTCGTGCTGCAGCGGCTCGCGCGGCTGCTCTGCATCAACTTCGATGTGGACGCCAAGGTAAGGTATAACGACTATTATAGACTGACCGCTTAAATGAGTCCTCGCCTGCGCGGTACGGGGGCGACGGGGTATGATGACTAAGGACGGCGGGGTAGGTGCGGGCGCCGTACGCCTGCCGCTCGCACATTCCCCGCCACCCTTAGTCGTCCTACCCCGTCGCCCCGTACCACGCAGGCAAGGACTCATTTAAGCGGTCGGTCTATAGGTAAAGAAGGTAAGGTTTAAGCATAATAAACATTCAGACTTATATCGACCGGGATATGAACCGTGATTACCTTTTGTATTGTTTTCGAGCTCCCGATATTTCCACGGAGTTACCCGTGAATAAGATGCATGTAACTGCGTCGAAATATCGGGAGCTCGAAAACAATACAAAAAGTAATCACGGTTCATATCCCGGTCGATATAAGTCTAATAAAACTAACAGTGAATCATTGAAAACCGACAAGAATCATATTTAAAATAAGAACTCAAGGCATGATAACGCCTTTATACCACTTTTACTCGCCATACTTATCTGACGGTGGTGGTGGCGAGTAGGATTCACTATTTGCCTCTTAATTACTGCAATGGAGGAATCGGCGTATGATCCGTACGCTATCCAGGATCCGTACTTAATTGCAAAGGAGCACTGAGCGAGAGACATTCGTGATATCCCCCCTGCAGTGGCCGCGGCAAATGTAGCGGAAGAAATCGGATTTCCCCATGTACATTATATGTATATTATTTTCCATCATCTGTTTTCCCTGCTTCTTTTTTGAACCTCTAATAAATTTATTTATTTATTCGTATGGCATTCAATTTTGCATTTTGAGTTTAGCCTCTAGGTTTTTGTAGTTCTGCTGATCAGCATCATGAATTAAGCAACAAGATTTTCATGGAAATCTGTGTTTTTTGGTAACGTACCTAAAACCTCCTACCCTTCTCCTTCCTATACGTTCATACTTTACGATCTTCCGTATTCACAACAACGTAGGTAAATTCTTAATCGACTTTTTAAGGGTTTGCTAATAATGCTCAATTAAGTCCTTAACGGGGGGATTGATTTCGTCTGACTGAGCTTCACACGCACGAGGAGTGACTAATTAAATTTCGACTTGTGCCTTCCTAAATACACTTAACTAAATTATGATACTGTAGGTGTTTACAAATACTGTTAATACATCCGGATACACAATGTTATCACAAGAGCAGAGAAATATTACACGGGACATACAAAAGATACAAAAGAGAACACTCCTATTTAGTGGCGGCATGCTTTATGACAATTTTCAGAGGGCTCCCTTGCGGCCTAGACCCTTCCCGTAGTTCGCCCTACATTTTATATGAAATTGGTACCTTATGAAAATAGTCACTTTGAGTATGTCGGTACAGTCAGAAAACTGTTTCTTGTTCCTTTTGTCTTGATCATGTTACTTTAAAATAAACAAATTATTTGTTACATACCAATTGCTGTATTGAGAGCTGTTACCTAATCAAAGGTTGGCTGCAAAGTGCGTAGGTACACTAGGTTACCCACTCCACATTATGTACAATTGTACACATTTGAGCACATATACGCGAACGTCAAAAATATAGGCTACCTTGAACGGGAAACATAACATAACAAACAAAAGGAGTAGAGAAGATACCTTTTTCTACTCGTCGACTGTAATTCTTGAAATAAGATTTCGTATACCAAACTGCATTTGGGTACTTTTAATGTATGGGCTCCCAACTCAGTTCAGTTGAGATATAGTATGAGATAATATACATTTCAGCACTTCTAGGTACGTATTTTTACTAAAAAGAGAAGAGTTTTGTGAAAACTCAAAAATGAGCTTAACCGATCACGTTTGTTTTAGTTCTATTGAAAGCTTTTACTAAGCTTCATAATAGGATTGAAGCGAAAAAAAATTATCATCTCCACTTTATATGTAGAGAAGGTATCTACCCTAATTTTTATGGTTGAGCTGTGACGAGAGATGTGCCCTAATTTTTATGAGGTATTAAGGCTGCGTTTCCAACCAATAAAATCACTGCACGCTGAGCGAGGAAAACAAATGAAGAGATAATTCTATAAGTTCTTAACAAATACATCCCTCGCAACTTGCGAGAAGTCGCAACACTCGCAACGCATCATCGCACATCTTTGATCAAACGCAGCCTAAGTTTTTATTTTACTTCCTTGTCTGCGTGATTGATTATATACCCACATCAAATTATATATGATTGATAGACAGAGGGATATACACTTATATGTAGACTATGGAACCCTGTAAAGTATCATAAATGGGAAAAAGATCACTTTTAAATTTAATTTTAACAAACAAATTTAGAATATTATCGAGTCCTACTTTAGCTGAAAGCTAGTTTATTTTTTTGACTTTCGCCTAGGTACACATGATTCGGCTTTAGTGTAGGTTCGATGCCAGATGAAGTGCGCTGAGGCCGAGGCGTCAATAATTATGTTCTTAATAATAAATAATAGGCGGTGATCTTGGACACGGCGCGGATAGTACGTCGGTTCCTCTCTCTGCAGCCCTGACCACCGGTAGCTTGGGCCGTGCCCCGCTGCTGGCGGCACCCCAGGTTAGGTTTTTTTTAATGTGTTTATATGTATTTTTTATTGTTTTGTAAGTGTTTTTATATTTTACTTTTATATTCATATTATAAAAACCCTAGCCTAAGAAAAACGATGAATAAAATAATAATAATAAACCTTATTTTTTGCTATTCAATTTGAGCATGGATTACATCACCAGAAGCCTTCAAGCACAAATACCTTGGTGTATGCTGTATGCGGACGATATCGTGCTTATAGCGAAAACGGCGGCTGAACTACAGAAAACCTTGGATATTTGGCTCAGGGAACTGGAGAGGCACGGGTTGCGAATCAGCCGTACAAAAACCGAATATATGGAGTGTGACCTGGGTGGAACAGAACAGCTTTGCTGCAACATAAACATTGAAAATACCGCAATACCCAGAGTCACTCGCTTCAAGTATCTCGGGTCGGTCCTGACAACGGATGCACGAGTCGATGAAGATGTAAGCCATAGGATCAACACAGCCTGGATGAAATGGCGATCATTATCTGGAGTACTTTGCGATACCAGAATGCCCACTAAAACAAAAGGCAAAATCTATAAGACTGCCGTAAGACCGGTCATGTTGTATGGTTCGGAGTGCTGGACTGCACTTAAGAAGCACGAACAACAAGTGCATACGGCAGAGATGAAGATGCTGAGATGGGCAGGTGGGGTAACACGCTTGGATAAAATCCGAAATGAATACGTCAGAGGATCCTTTAAGGTAGCCCCAATAATCGACAAGCTGAAAGAAGGGAGACTCCGCTGGTATGGCCACGTAATGAGAAGGGAGGAGAGCTACTCTGTAAAGACTGTGCTCAACATCAAAACACAGCCCAGGGGAAGAGGCAGGCCACCAGCCACGTGGTGGTCAACTGTCGAGAGGGATCTAAAGGCCCAAGACATTTCGCCAATGACAACCCGGGACAGAAGGTCCTGGCGCCGCTGCACAAGGAGGCCCGACCCCAGATGAACTGGGAATATGGGCAAGGACAAGAAGAAGAAGAATAAACCTTATTTTTTATAATGTGTTTATACTTATTGTTGTTTTTTATGTGTTTTTGTATTTTACTTTTATATTCGTGTTATAAATGACCTAGCCTAAGAAGAAAAATAAATAAATGAACCTTATACATGATTGCTAATTATTAAAAAATGTAGTTAACTAGAGACACAACTTCTCCCTTCATGCAACAGTTTTTGTTAACGACTGTACTTACTTACTTGATGTGGTGGAATACAATTACGTTTGCTTATCTTTCATACATATTCTATCTCGAGTACTCCGTAAGTGTACGTAATATGGAACACTAGATTATATTTCTTTTGTGAGTTATTATAACCCATTTACTGGGATTACCCTTGGAGCCACGTAACGTAAATACTGTTCATCGTTTGATTACACAAAATAATTAAAACGATGAAAGTGGGGCATTATTCATGTTTCCCTACGTTTACAAAACAAATGCAATAAAATAAACAAATACAATGGTGGAACAAAACATAAAATACTTGGATGGTATGCAAACATTTAGGACATTAAAATGGGGGACATTTAATTCGAAGCAAACGCTTTAGCTAATGCGTTGAGGTTGGGCGAAGCAGCAAGTAAAGTGCTTATCCTTTTTGCCAAACAACCCTTTCTTGTATGTAACCCTTTCCTTTAACTTTTTAGTTTGTTCAATCCCTTTCTATTATCCCTTCGGAATTCGGATTGATCTAGACATAATCTAAAAAAAGTCTTTAACTTGTTTCAAAAACTTTGTGTAGATAAGATATCTAATATGTATGTACCTATTTTTTTGTTTGAATATACAATAGATATAGAGGTACCTATGTTTTTTTCTGAATTGAAAAAGAAATTCAAAGTCTTATTGGAAATGGAAATATACAGCCCAACTTTCCAGCAATTCGTAATTGAATAAAAATGGGGCCGTTGGATGGGTAGGGTAATTACACTGGATCTCCATTTGAATTTGCTCTAGAGTTACAAGAAATTAATAGCACTTGATATCATATCTAATGAAGGGAAGAAATAGGTACTAAACCTAATACTCATATGGCTATAAGGTGTGTGTATTTCTTTTTGTTTCCTAGCCGGGCACAGATGGAAATAGGCGCTTCATATAAATAAAGCATTTCCTTTGTTGTCCTCGTCTCGTGTATGGTAGGGGTCACGTGGGGCGGAGACAGATGGGAATAGGTACACCATAAAAAGGTTTAAAATTTAAGTTTAAGGAGTAGGTACTTCGTACGGGAAATACATAAATGAGGATTTAGGCTTCCCTACTTATAAACTAAATTCAGTAAGTAAGAAGGTACATACATTTATTATCCATATTCATAATGCTCACTTTTAAATAACTGAACACGGTACTCATCTGAACCAGTATCGGATTGAATAATTTTACGGTTTAGACTCACTTGTTTTTAGTCACTCGCGCGCCATGTTTCGGACATAGTGAGTTCGTGCTGTGTATCGCTACAAGTGTTAGGTGACTCAAACCTTTAATGTTTTTACCAGGGTGACAGCACGCCAGTAGCGGTGGGAGTGCAGGTGAACCCTCGCACCGGCTCGCGCCTGAAGGCGGAGCTGAGCTGCGACGGCGCGCCCTTGCCGCCGCCCTCGCCGCGCTTCGCCCGGCACAACCACAACCACATGGGTAAGTTCAGGTGACAATAAAACAAACCATGACAGCGGATTTGGTTAGGCGAAGAATCGTGCGCCCAGTCGTGGCGTATCACCTACACCGCGTTACAAAACTTTACGCAGCGCCACCGCTTCGCCTAAAAGTTGTTGAAAAGGTCACAATCGGTTGTACTGAATGTCGAGTGCCTGGGTTGGCAAACCGCAGCTCGCGAGTCACATGCGTACAGCGTAGTCTTTAGAGGTACATATGCGGCTCTGTAAGTCAGCCATAAAATTAACCATTGGCAATTCTTCTCAAAAGTTTACCGACCCCTGCCTTAGTGTGTGTTATATGTTCTTAATATGAAATATACTTATATATCTGTCGTAGCCGTAGGTAAATAGCACTCGCAGCCCGTCATCCATGGAGTAAATTTTTCTCTGGTTATGGGTTTAGCATGCTTCCACTACCTTTCTATAGTGACCCAAGGGTAGATCCAGAAAGCTCTGTGAGCTCCGCGTTAAAAATAGTTGTTTTTGATTTTAACTTCGGCAAAACAACATAATCGGTAAACGGGCCCCATGACGGCCGATACATCAACCATAAACGTTTAATCACTTACCGCTGAGAAGACGATCTTTACGGAGACAAACTGATATATTATCCGTGGATAATATACAGGCGATCAACCGATTTCAGATATTGCAACATAGGAATATCCCATATTTTTCAAATACAGCCAAAATTAATCCGTTATTAGCCGAGGGCTGGCGAAGATAATCATATCTATCTGAAAAGCTAAAGGTATCAAAGTTTTATACATCCAGAGAAATAAAAGTTACTGCAAGAATTCTTAGGTAGATAGATAGCTTAAGCTAGAAGACAAACTGCTAACTTTCAAGTTTTATCAGTTGTTTGTCAGTTCAATTGATTGGTAATATCGTTGATCAGTATTTTATTAAAGAGATATTTATTATAGAAAAGTAGTAATTTAAGCAAAATCGTACGTCGTATTTTTATTTATTTATTTAAACTTTATTGCACAGTAAAAAATATACAATGACAAAAGGCGGACTTAATAACACACGGCATTTTCTACCAGTCAACCTTTAGGCCAAACAGCTTTAAGCTATATATAGTATTTTGATAGTTAAACTAATTGCGCTATAATTATACGGCGTCAAATATAATGCGGTAACCTGAAACCGCATTATATTTGACGCCGCATTTTAAATGTATGGCACAATACAGCGACATTTATTTCCTTACTGACACACATTTTTCTTAGACCTAACAAAATAGTTTGTATGAATAATTTAGTCGTTATTCTTTATATTTTTAATTCGAACTAATCCATTATTCTAGTCACGACTCATTAACCAATATTATTAAAGAACTCTTTGAAACAATTTTCATAATAGTTCGTGGGTTTATTCCTTTATCCATTTAATGACGTAGGTACCCACCTTGCAGAAGATCTTAATTAATTTTAATTCACCGACAGCGAAGTTTTGCTTCATCCAGAGCTAATGAAGAATGTATACATTAACTTAACATTCATTAAGTTTCATCGAGGCTCATTTAACCCTAAACTTTGCTTGTTAGTTTTATTGTTTAGCATTGAAAGAATTTGTGTAACTATTTGTTCTTAACTTCGATTCTTCCCGGAAGTCAGACGCACGCACGAGGAATTTAGACGATTTAAGGATTAGGCGACTATCCCGTGTGTAAGTTTTTTACCTTTCCCAAAGCGTGTCTAACATAACAAGGATCCAATTTATCGGGAGAAAAACACGCGACGTGGTAGCCATTTAATTCGATGCATTTTTGATTAGTGGCAGTGTCACGGACACTAGTTACTTGTCTCTAAAAATATCAAATGATATGGGGCCTATTTAACTTATCAAAGTATAGGCCGTGACGCACTAATTTCCACACAAACTAAGTGTATGTTCGGTAGTTCGTTTGATTTTAATGAAGAATTTAGACTAGAAATAATATCTAAAACTATCCTTTACTAAAATATAGTGCTGTATCTACCATTCATTTCCTCTCTTATATTGTAAGCATTCATTGATATCTAATACCAGCATATCTTGATTGATTGCGACCTCGCTTATGGAAAGACTTGTTTTTTTTAATAGAGAGGGAAATTATGTGTTCAGTCTGTGAAAACAGCCCTCTTCCCACTCCAATATTGATGTAACGTGTTGAAATAAGGGTATAATCGCAATGTTCTAGGCTATTTTTATTTTCGCTTAAATTGTGTATGTTTCTAGTGAATAGTAAAGTTGTAATGTTGTTTTTGGTAAAGGTGTAGTTTTGAATATTTTGGTGAAAATTTTATTATGTAACTTACCTATATGATATTTATTATACCGGGTATATTCTTTTATGGGCTTAAATGACCAGTTTAACGAGTTCGGAACGGGCGAATTCAATATTTGCGGTCAATCATCCTAATGTACCTTTATCTCCACTATTTGCACACATTTTCTAACAATGTGGTTAACAGCAGGAGCGATGGGTGCACAGAGTGACGCGAGCACCGAGGCCTGTCCGACAGCGTGCGTCCGCTGCGCATGCTGCGGCTGCACGCTGCGCGAGGCCGCCGCGCGCCACGAGCAGCGGGTCGCCGCTAACGAGCGCCTCGAACGTGCCAATCTTGAGTGGAAACAGGTCAGCTACTTACTTTAACAGCAGGAGCGATGGGTGCACAGAGTGACGTGAGCACCGAGGCCTGTCCGACAGCGTGCGTCCGCTGCGCATGCTGCGGCTGCACGCTGCGCGAGGCCGCCGCGCGCCACGAGCAGCGGGTCGCCGCTAACGAGCAACACAGAGACGTAGTACCGGGGCCTCCAACAGCGTGCGTTCGCTGCACATGCCGAGACTGCGTACTACGCGAGGCCGCTGCGCACCACCACACTGGGTCGCTTCCAACGAGTGCCTTGAACGCATCCATCTTGATTGGAAACAGGGTGCCTAGCCAATATGACATTCGATTGCAGAAAACGAAACGAAACTCTACGATTTTCATAAACTATTTGAGTTTATCTTATTTGGTTTAGTTTTCTGCAATCGATTGTCATCTTGGTTAGGCCAGGGGTCAGCTACTTATTTGATTGTAGGTAAATCTTGCATGGGAACAGTTTTGAATTATTCACGGTTAGTTTCACCAGAGTTATATCGACCGGGATATACAAAAGGTGCCTAATTACGGTTCATATCCTGGTCGATACAAGTCTTGCATGGGAATGTTTTCTCATCGCTGGAGTCTATGAAGTTACTACAGGTTTCATTTGATCGTTATCTAGGTATGGACATATACTTCGTTATCTACCACATGCGTATGAAACTATTAAGTAAAATAAACGTGGGTTTAGAGAGGTAGTCGATGTCAAAAAGAACAAAGGCGCTTTGTTGGTTTTCGCAAAACGTCAGTTAAACCCATATTTAGGATGATCTTTACACAGCTTAACGTCATATTGCTCTCCCATACATTCCGATAACGTGGGTGGATAATAGAAAAAGTTATACTTTGCTACGTTGCTTCTTGTTTAGAAACTATAATAAAGTAATACGCTTTTTAGGGCTCCGTACCCAAAGGGTAATAACGGGACCCTATTACTAATAGGATAAGAGTAATAACGGGACTCTGCTGTCCGTCTGTCTTTCGGTCTGTCTGTCCGTCTGTCTGTCACCAGGCTGTATCTTATGAACCGTGATAGCTAGGCACTTGAGATTTTCACAGATGATGTATTTCTGTTGCCGCTATAACAACAAATACTAAAAACAGAATTTAATAAATATTTAAGTAGGGCTCCCATACAACAAACGTGATTTTTTTTTGCCGTTGTTTGCGTAACGGTACGGATCCCTTCGTGCGCGAGTCCGAGTAACACTTGGCCGGTTTTTATGAGATATATACATGTTATAAATTTTAATGAAATTGCAATCTTGAAGAAACATAAATTAATATAATGAACAAACTTTTGTAAGTATCAAAGCAAACTTGATTGACAAAATTAGGACAGAATCTATGCAGAGTCACGATAGTTTTTTAATAAGACTTTGTACAACGGGTCCTTTATTTCATTAGTAGTTAAGTGCTTGTACTTATATTACTTTTGCATAAGCAAAGAAGCTGCAATATTTTATTTTTAAAGTACCTAAGTTTTATTTGAGATTAATAATGGTTCCTTACTGAATACTTCAAACCTTTTGCTTTTGCTTTCTTGAAACAAGGGGAGGTTTTCATAAAGTCCACTACTTTTAACGTAAATATGAGATATAAGGAAAATAATAACAATAGTGGTCACAAAAGAAATAAAGACCTTTGATAAGATTGTGTAGCGAATTTTCCTGCTAAATATATTCAGGGACAAAGTTGTGGTGGTGACCAGATATAACGGGAGACGAAGTTGAAACGAAAAATATTAAACTGTGCTCCGACCTATCTATAATTTGTATTCTCTTTATTTATTTTTCGTCTTAAGTTAGGTTATTTATAAAATGAATATAAAAGTAAAATATAAAAACACTTACAAAACAATAAAAAATGCATATAAACACATTATAAAATACCTAACCTAGGGTGCCGCCGGCAGCGGGGTAGGGCCCAAGCTGCCGGTGGTCAGGGCTGCAGAGTGAGGAACCGACGTACTATACGCGCCGTGTCCAAAATTACCGCCTTCTGCATCTGACCCTTGATCCAATCCCATTAATTTGTATTATTATTGTAGGTATTAAATATTTGTATTTTAAAGTTATTTTTCTTTTCACATCAAAAACATAAGTTTCTAGGTTCGCGTATATTTTTAACAACACTTTAATGGCGTCACATACACAATAATTCAAAATTCATAAATGTGACAAAATATAATTTCCCGATGCAGTAATAAAGTTTGACAAGGGTGATATCTGAATACACCCCTGATTTCAGTGGATTTCACCCTTATTTTATTCAATAACTTAAACGCAAGTCAATCAGCTTGAGTATTTTGCAGCCCTGAATCTGCTTCATCAATTACACGACGTTTCAGCAGGAATTGACGGTTATGCATGTCGCACTTAATTAATGAACAGCGTCGTCGGATATTGCCGGCGCGTCACGGTACTCACGACAGCTGTAAATTTACTAATTATCATCTTGAAACCGTATCTAACATAACGGTATTTAGGAAAGTAAACCCTAGTAGGACTGGTTTTATAAAAAATATAGTTCGATTTGTACTCGAAAAATTATGTAAACATGAAAATTTAGATCTCATGCAGCGTTAAAGTGACATTCCATTTCCAACTGCAGCTACAATACTGTTCATTTTCTATGGAAATTGACAATGACAGCGACGCGTTTCCATAGTAAAATGAACAGTATTGCAGCTGCAGTTGGAAATGGAATGTCACTCTTAGGGTAACATTCCATCTCTAACCGCAGCTGCATTACTGTCAATTTTACTATGGAAATTGACAATGACAGCGACTAGTTCAGTACCGGTAGTGCAGCTGCGGTTAGAAATGGAATGTTACCATCAGGATTTGGTAAGTTAATGAACCATAATATGGCTTTAATAATCATCAATACTACCATACATCCCTGGCTATAAATAAAATAGTTAAATATTTATAAAAAGCTACTTGAGCATAAAATTATTAATTTATTGACCTCGTAAGTCCCCGTGTACTTACCTGACCTACATGTACAGTCAGCAAAGAAAGTGGTCTACCACTTTTCGACTCTATCACCTGATTGATAGAGTCGAAAAGTGGTTGACCACTTTCTTGGCTGACCGTACAAGTACCCACAAATGAACTTCGAGTTTTGAACTCATACAGAAATACTTAAAGGAAGTATACATTTCGAGTTCATTCATTCGTCTTTCATATAAGGTCCCCCAAAAGCCGTATAGTTATTTAGTTTCTAAAAACCACGTATCAAAACGACTATGAACCAAGAGGATAGATCTAAATACAAGTATACCATATACAAGTATACCTAAGTACAAGTAGATGCGTACCCCCACGTGACTCAGTAGTAATTGACGTTTGACTCCCTCGCTTGAAAATCTATCCTTGACATTTTGATTAATCGGAACACTCCACGGAGTTAGGGTAGGTACTGCAAAATGTTCGAAACTCGAACAACTTCTCGAAAAAAGTTGACTAAAACGCAACCAGTCGTTTTTACACGTAACCGTTTTATTTCAAGCTGTGAAGTAAATCTGCTAAATTGGATTGGAACACGAAGTTAAATGAAAATGAAGACAGTATTTGAATCCGGGGAAGCGTTCAATAATTGATGGGCCTAGCAAATAACACCACCCGATCTGGCCTTGTTGTCTTTAAGGGGCTATTTGGCATTAGGAAGAAAATCCCGATTCAATAATTGTCAATCTATTTATTCGTGTTCTCAGGGCCATTATAGGATATTTAAAGCTGTGCAAATTATCGTGTTACCATAAGCTTCCTCAATTAACACAATTTCATCATGCTATCGAATATATGAAGCGGGTAGGTAAGTATTTATAGAAATTATAGAATTTTGTATATATGTACCTATAATTTTCTAATCTAAGATGTTAATTTGTGACGTTCCACTTCAAAAGGTACCTTATGGCGGCCGGCGCTTACGTCGCATAGCGCTGCAATAATATTGGAGCGACGTTAATAATAGCGTAAGCGCCAACCGCTATACCTTTAACCGTGGGACGTCACATTTAACATGCCAATATTCTTAAGAATCCATGTTTGTCTATGGTGAAACTACGTGCTTACAGCATTTTTACGGCCTTATTCATAAAAAAATCTATAATAGAGCCTTGAACGACATTTTATGGCCTAGCTCGGAAATATCACTGCGGTTGCGTCTAGTTAGGTACCTACCACCTTCTCATTTTTACATTTTGTAAAACATCGGTTCATTCAACCACAGACTTACGAGTATTTAAATTAATTCATCATCATCATCATCATCATCAGCCTACTCTCGTCCACTGCTGGACATAGGCCTCTCCTATTGCACGCCATTGAGCACGATTTGCGGCAACTCTGATCCAGCTCTTGCCAGCCGCCTTGCGAAGGTCATCGCTCCATCTAGTCTGAGGGCGTCCTACGCTACGCTTTCCGATGCGCGGTCTCCACTCGAGAACTCGTCTACCCCAACGGTTATCGGTTCTACGGCTAATATGACCGGCCCACTGCCACTTCAGCTTGCTAATCCGGTGGGCTATGTCGACGACTTTAGTTCTCTGACGGATGACTTCATTTCGAATACGATCCCTCAGAGAGACTCCGAGCATAGCCCTTTCCATAGCTCGCTGAGCGACTTTGAATTTATGAACCAGTCCTACCGTGAGTGTCCACGTTTCGGCTCCGTATGTCATCACGGGCAGGACGCACTGATTGAAGACTTTTGTCTTCAGACTCTGTGGGATTGACGACGTGAAGACTCGACGCAGCTTCCCATATGCTGCCCAGCCCAGCTGTATCCTTCTATTCGACTCTTTCTCGAAGTTGTTCCGTCCTAACTGCAGTATTTGCCCGAGGTAGACGTATTCCTGAACAACCTCGAGAACAGCCCCTTGTACTGCAATAGGTCCCGGAGCAACACGTTCGTTGAACATAACTTTCGTTTTGTCCAAATTCATCCGGAGACCTATGCGTTGAGAAGAATCAGCTAGACCGGTCAGCATATGCTCTAAATCCTGCAACGTCTCAGCCATTATAACGATGTCGTCGGCAAATCGCAAGTGTGAGATGTATTCGCCATTAATGTTAATACCATGTTCCTTCCAGTCGAGCGTTTTAAACATATCCTCCAAAGCATTTGTGAACAATTTGGGGGATATCACATCCCCTTGTCTCATACCACGATGCATGGGGATAGGCTTAGTCTGCTGGTTTTGGACTTGGACGGCCATGGTAGCTGCGTTGTACAGACATCTCAACACTTGGATATATCGCCAGTCGACTTGGCATCGCTGCAGGGAATCCAGAACAGCCCAGATTTCAATGGAGTCAAAGGCTTTCTCATAGTCCACAAATGCTAAGCACAGGGGCCGATTATACTCTTCAGTCTTCTGTATGATCTGCCGCACTGTGAAGATGTGGTCTATGGTGCCGTATCCTCCTCGAAATCCGGCCTGCTCCGGTGGCTGAAATTCGTCGAGTCTTCGTGCTAGGCGGTTCGTGATGACCCTCGAAAACAGCTTGTAGATGTGGCTTAGGAGCGAAATAGGTCGGTAGTTCTTCAATAGGGACTTATTTCCCTTTTTGAAGAACAGCACGACAACACTCCTACTCCACACCTCTGGAGTTCTCCCATCGAAGAGAACGGCGTTAAAGATGTTCTGGAGCTCCTTCAGTGCAGGTTTGCCTCCCGCTTTCAGAAGCTCAGTTGTGACGCCGTCCTCGCCTGGGGCTCTTCCATTTTTAAGCTGTCTGAGGGCCATCTCGATTTCGTCAGTGCTGATTTCTGGCAAGTCTTCGGTAAAGTGGCGGATTAATGTGGCTCTCGAATCCTCATTTTCGGAATCTGGTTGAGATGCATGCGAAGCGTATAGCTGGCCATAGAAGGATTCGATTTCAGAGAGAATCCCCGACCGGGACGATACAACAGCCCCACCGGTTGTGGTCAGCTTCGTCAGGTGGCTTCTTCCAAGGGACTGGACAAAAACTTTTGACCCCCGATTCTGCTCAATCGCTTGCTCAATGAAGCGTGTATTGGCGCACCGGAGGTCACGTCGTACTAGTTTGCCAATCCTCTTGTTTAGAGCCCGTCGCTGTGACGAAGTGGCAGGTGGGTCTTCCCGTCGTACCTTCATAAGCCTGAGGGTTTCCTCCGAAAGCTTCGACCTCCCGGCTTTACGCCGTACTTCGCAAAATCTCGTACCTTCATCCCTGAGGATTCCAACCACATTTTTGAGGGTCTGGTTTATATCAACGGCATTTGTGCTTTCCACGGCAGCGAATCGGTTCTCCAGGTTTGACTGGAATGCTTCAGATCCTACCATGGTTTGGAGCAGGCTAGGTCGGAGCCTGGACTTCATCAAACGGACACGTTCGAGCTTATAATTGATATTCAGAGAGCCTCTAACAAGTCGGTGATCACTACCGGTGTTAAACCTGTTGATCACTGAGACGTCTCTGAATATATGCTTTTTGTCGGTTATGATGAAGTCGATCTCGTTTTTTGTCATAGTATCGGGGCTCCGCCATGTCCACTTCCTTTGGGACTTTTTCTTGAAGAACGAATTCATCAAGAAAAGCCCCTCTCTCTCGAGGAAGTTGACAAGCATTTGCCCCCTATGATTCCGGCTACCAAAACCATGGGATCCTACTACCGACTCGCTGCAATTCTGTACTCCCACTTTAGCGTTGAAATCACCCATGACAACGTTGAAGTGGGCCTTGGTGGTGCGATGTAGGGCCTTCGATATGTCATCGTACATATCTTCCACTTCTTCGTCCGTGTGTGTCGAGGTCGGTGCGTAAACCTGTACCACCTTGAGGCTGTATCTCTCATTGAGCTTAATTACGAGGTACGCAACCCTGCTCGACACACTCGACATTTCCACGACGTTGTCACAGAGGGCTTTGTTTACCAGAAACCCTACGCCACCTTGGGATAGCTGGTCTCCCTCTCGAAAGTACATAAGGTGACCCGATTCGAGGGTTACTGTGTCCTCCCCCTGTCTTCGGACTTCGCATAATCCCAGAATGTGCCACCTTATCCTTCCGAGTTCTTCTTCGAGTTGTGCCAGGTGCTCATCCAGCCGTAGCGTGCGTCCGTTGTACGTCGCCAAGGTCAGTTGTTTGTGGCGGCCTTCCGTCACCCGGCGATTCTTCGCACCCCCTACCCTACCGTTACCGAGACCGCCGCCGTGGTCCCGGACGACAGGGCGACCGGGAACTGGGGGCCGTGGTTTTTGGTGTGCTTCCATGGAGGCTTTGCCCATAATCGCCACGCTGGGCAGGCGGGTTGGCGATCGCAGAGCGTAACATATCGCACCAGTGTCGCTGCTGCCCGACACTGGTCTGTTGGATTTTGCTACGCTTGTTTACAAATGGTTATACCGCCATCAGTCGGTCCAGAGCCTCGTCTGTTGTCCGGCAGGATGCACCACGAGCAGGTGAGGTTGGTGGGAGCTCTGAGGTGATATTTGTTCTCCCTTACATCCCCTCCCTCCCTTCACGAAGATAAGATGTACTAAGGTATTGAATAACGCCCGTCTGCGACTACATGATCTATAAAAGTGACTCATAACTTCTCTTTTCGACCGTAAGTGAGACAAGAGAGTTAAGAAGCGATTGCGAGTAACGGAGCTATAAAAGAGTTTTTATCGCCTGTTTAGAACCTTAAGTGAAAATTGCAGCTGCTTATTACTCATATAGATGTTAAGGTGGTAGAATTCACTTGAGCTATAACACTAGCTGCTTAAGATCCATTATAGCGGCCAAAACGGCTACTGTGGATCTTAAAGCTATACATGGACCTCTTAAAGACCTTGATGTCACCAGAGCCTGTAAGCTTAGAGTATATAGCTATTCTACAGCCGTTATATGTCTTTAGGTGATAAAATAAGTGCTAAGTGTCGCCTAATTGTTTGTTGGGTAGTTTTAACCATGGAAAACGCATTTTCGCTTAAAACGGATTTTACTTACTTTATTTAAGTTGCCGCATTTAAGATACTTAATTTTATTCAATGTGTAATTTATCATTGTTATTAAACTTGATAATTAAAAATTATTAGTTAAAAATGACAATTCACAGTTTTACTGTTGTCTATTGTTGTCTATTGTTGATGGTGATCTTACCCAAAATTGTGTGAGTCGCATATGACGGTACCCACTCAATCACCAGTATCACGAGTATAATATAATAGTATTCATAGTACATATATTAATCTGCTGTATTACCTAACCCTTTGCCTATGTACTTATGATTGTTTTAATGTAATAAATTTTTGGACTACTATTGGTGGCTCACAGAAACATTTCATTCAGTTTACAAAACATTGTAATAGGAATAATTTGGCCAAGTCCGAGATAACTCGAGGCATTTAGTGTTCCGTACGGCTACCATCAGTTTGGCATTGACATAAACGATATCGTGAACGTAATTTACTTCCTATAGGTATATCTCTTTCGCACTAATATGTCAGTACGAGCGAGATGCATAGAAAGTAAATTACGTTCACGCCCACGGTAGCGTTTATGTCAATGCCAAACTGATGGTAGCCGTACTGCTCGCATCGTTACATTTTACAGGGGTTGTTTGCCTGTTTTTAGGATACCGTATTCAACTACACACACAGAACAATAGTACAAAGTGTCTAAGTGCGAAGGCCGAAGGCCGAGCTTTAGCAAAATGTCATCGCTTTAGCACAGAGCAATAGTACAAGTGTCTAAATATGAAGGCCAAAGGCCGACCTCCGCGTAGCCCGAAGGCCCGAAGCGTCCAGGATGTCAGTGCTTTAACGCAGAACAATAGTACAAGTGTCTAAAAGCGGAAGCCGAAGGCCGAGCTCCGCGTAGGGCCGAAGGCCCGAAGCGTCCAGGATGTTAGTACTTAAACACAGAACAATAGTATAAGTATCTAAATGCGAAGGCCGAAGGCCGAGCTCCGCGTAGGACCGAAGGCCCGAAGCGTCCAGGCTGTCAGTTCTGTGTTTAACCACTGACATCTTGCAGGCTTCGGGCCTTCGGCCCTACGCGGAGCTCGGCCTCCGGCCTTCGCATTTAGACACTTGTATTAATTACCTGTGTTTAGAACTGACCTCCTGGATGCTTCGGGCTTTCGGCCCACTGCGACTTCAGCCTTTGGATCTTGCGACTTAGACACTTGTACTTAAAAATACTTGGAAAAGTTACGGGAGGCGCGCGTCTGTCGGACGCTTCGGATCTTCGAATCGCTCCTTCGGCCTTTGCATTTAGTTAGATTCTTGTACTATTGCTTTGTGTTTGAATACCGAAGTCGAGCATCTCGCGAATGCTTGATGTATTATAATAATTTAGAGTAAGGCCAAGCGCGCACCACGATTTTTTGTCCTGCGATAATTTTGTCGCAGAAATGCAACGTATGTGTTTATATGTTAGTGCGCGCATATGCGACAAAAAAATTGCAGCGATTTTAAAATTGTGATTTGTCACATTTTTCCGCGATTGTCGCAAAGTGATTGCAGCATGCGGAGTTGTATGGCCCCGCGCGCACTATGATAATAAAATCGCACCCCGGCCGGACCTCAGTCGGCATTTCGCTCTCCAAACCCCAACATCTCGGCACCTGCATCTCCAATGGAGTCTCAAAATGAGACGCTAGATGTTGACCATTTAATTATGGAAATAGACGGGGATCACCTTTGTGTTATAAATGCTCAAAGTCATACAGCAACGCATCACGTTTCATGACAAGCGACTGGTACGAAATCCATGTTGAGAATGAACAAATCGTCGACTTTTTCATCGCAGTGCGCGCAGTGAATTTTCTGCGATATACTTAGGGTCTCCCCTGATATATCGACGCGCATTCGGCAAAGCCGATAGGAAAAAGCTTTATGTCCACGCAATAAGAGCGAAAAAGCCGTCGACGCGTCGGCAGGCGCCGGCCGATGCGAGCCGAGCCGAACGACGACTTTTTCGCTCTTATTGCGTGGACATAAAGCTTTTTCCTATCGGCTTTTGCCGAATGCGCGTCGATATATCAGGGGAGACCCTTAAACTAATAACGCATAGACAGATAGTCCCCATACGGCTAACCTGCCAAAAGTGAAGCCGAAACACGATCGATGTGTGCGTGGAACGCTCGTGTTTTACGCTCAGCAAACACACACATATATACAAAATATGTTGCCAGTATTCATTTACTTCTCTCAAAGTAGAGGAATTTTAACAACATCCACACTTGGTTATTAATAATTTGGAAGTGTGTAGATTCGGTTTTGTAGCAAAAGCTTTTTGTTTATTTCGGGATTTGTTGCATTTCTGTACTTTGTGAAATAAGGATTAAATAAATAGCTGATAAGTTTTTACTATTTTTATTTATTTAACAAATGTGCATAAAATAATAAGAATAAATTTAAATAGGACAGAGCATATTCGACTGTGTTTAGTCCATTTCCAATGTTTCCATATTGCGTCATTCCGATCAGTCATAAACTGAAACGAACATGACACAAAATAAAAATGAGAAAAAAGTAAATACTTACCTAAATAATTAGCTTAATTATAATTTTCTATAATTATACAATGAAATTTAATTGAGCGTATTTATTTTAGAATGTAGACGCCATGTCCCATTTGGAGGAAAAAATATTCACTACACTGGCAACATTTAGAAGAAATGGCGGCTGACGAAAATTTGGATTTTTGTATTTACGATTATGTAAAAATATCACATTAATCTCGATACTTACGCGTGAAATGCAATATCAGGCGGTTTGTTTTTATTATATGATGTGTTGTGACACCCATTCACTGTACAAACAACCATCTTTCCTGTAGTTTTTGAATTTTAAACGGGAGGTGTACACATACCGATTTGACTTTGAGTACTGCGAGGGCCGTTCGAATACGATGATACGAGTGTGACGTGACACGTGACGTCGCACTTCAAATGGCTTCACTGGGGGTGTACGAACTAGGAATCTACGCCTTATAAATCTATGGCGATATATTACAGCGCGATTCTAAAATCGTGTCGCAAAAAATAATATCGTGGTGCGCGCTTGGCCTATAATACCTTAAATGTATACTCCTTCAATTTGAATTTAGAACTCATTATTATATTTTATTTGATTTTGTTTCTAGTTCTATGCCATATATATAGACTTTAATATTATTTAGAACTGCTAAAAAACAAGATCGGCTTACTTTAAATATTTCGTCAATTTTACCTTTGTTTCTAAAAACTGTGATATTTAACTGTCATATACGTACTATTAATGCCTTCCAAAATTATTTTCTCGTAACAGGACTGAGGGGCTACCGCGAAAACCGAAATTCGCAATTTGCGGGGATCTTTCTCTTTTACTCCAATGAAGGCGTAATTAGAGTGACAGAGAAAAATGCTCGCAATTTGCGAACTTCTATTTTCGCGGTTATAGCCCTGAATCTTGTTGCTCACCGATCCGTTCAAAAATATACATAAGTACTGAATATAATTAATAGTTATTATAATTATACAATTGATACAGAAATGTAATGGTACTTAATGAAAAGGTATATTGTGTATATTGTTTCGACGAATCAGATACTCTCAATAAAATCTATACATGAGGCCAAAGCTGTTCATAAATATTAAATGACTTTATTATCTCTATACGCCTTACTAACTCTATGTGTCCTATTGTGGAAAAAAAAACACAACGACAGTCAAGAACGGAATTCTTAATTTGAATTTTTCAGATTCGTGAGATGCCTAGTCCATTGGTTGGAAAGCCCGTGCGAAATTGAAACTTATTTGCAATATAATAAGGTCGTATTTTGTAGATCTCTCTCATACTTATAGTAGGCTATTGAGATAAAATTAAATATCCCACAAAAATAAGCAAGCAGAATTAAACTTTGTGTCAAAGACATAAGTCATAAATTTGAATGCCAAAGTTTTAACTTAGGATGTTTCTCGCCTAATATGAATTGACCAGTGTAAGCATCAGTTAGCTAGCCCTAAGCAACCAAAGGTCAAGCTGTAGTTGAAAAACTAATAAAGATAAAGTTAAGCTGATAATTTTCCCGCCGTCTCCATGCTTCTTTAAGTTGGGTATTGACTGGTCAGCTGCCTGTTAGCTATAGTTTTCGCGAAAATCGCCAGGACAGAGGTGAAAATTTTTGTATGAAAACTTGCAACTTTAAATGCATTTTTTGACGAAACTATTGCAGTCTAAAATGAAGTCAAAATCAGTCCATCGACTCAATTTTTTGCAAGCTTTCTAATGGTACCCCACACGATTCTTACAAATGAAAAAATTTTCAGCCTACCCCTCTCAACCCCCTAAATTTCCCCCTTTAATAAGAAATAAGCAGTTTTGACTTATTTACAATATGAGTGGTGGTAATTGCTATAACTGTTCCAAATTTTAGGTATCTATGTCAAACGGTCTCTGAGAAAAACGTATTTAACTGATTTGCAAGACCGAAGTGATCCCATAAGTGTTCCGTAAACAAAGTTTTGTACGGAACACTAAAAATGATTGGCTCTTATTAGAACAGTTTTATCTTACACCTTTATAGAAAATATAATCGTAATGTGTACGGTACGGCTGTTGGCAGGTGGCAGTGGTGGCGGACCGGGCGCTGCTGGCGGTGTTCGTGCTGGTGACTGCCATATCCACGGCGGCCATCCTCCTGCCCCAGCTCACCAACCTGCACGTCGGAAACACGCCCTTGAAACCACCCACTTAGAACACAATTTCAAATGTTTCGGAAACAAACTTTTGTGCCAACGAATAATTATTACCCTATGGTCAAAATTGTGCCAATGATTATTTTCATAACTTATTCAAGTAAGTGAATCCTCGATTCAACTTAAAGTTTTAAACGTTTACTATAACATCGGCCAAATCATGATATCGATAACATTTGGCTTAACTTTAAAAATATATTAAATTGTTTTATTTATCTGCCCTTTTGACAAAAAAATATTAAAGATTTAGTACAAGATGTACACGATTTATTAAAATAATGTGTAAAAAACGTTTATCATTTTACTTTCCGTAAAATGAGTTGTGCCAATATTATAAAATGTCAATTATTTAACTAAATGTTCATTAGGTTGAATAGTGTAAAATTTGTATGTTATAGGCGATGGCATTAAAGCTAGCTATTACTGTTTATACTTTGATTTATCTTATATTGAATCTTCGCCATTATATTAGCTTGTAAATACACTTACCAGATATCATATCACACAATTAACAAACAACAAAGTACACAAACAATGCAATCACTGACATTACTCATAATTGTTCAAATTAGTTTTCATTTTAAGATTATATTGATAATCAGTGGAGACACTTTAGAAATTGATGTTAGTTGTTGAAACATAATATTATAAAAACTAGTGTATGCTCAAGGTTGTTGCCAAATAAGATAATTAAAAACGAAAGTGTAAATAAGTATGATTAAGAAAGTTACAATAATATGTTATTGTATTTTAAGTGTAAAAAGTGAGAAATAAATTTATTGATATTATTTGAGTGTTGTTATTCAATCTGTTATATTTCGTTTATCGTCAAAATTAGTAAAAACGAGTTTTATCTGGGTGCAAACTAGTTTTCACTGAAATAAATTAATGAACAATTAGTCACAACTAGTTTTCACCAAGACACGTTGGCAAAACTAGGTTTGACTAAAAATCCCAGTTAAAATAAGTCTTCACCGAGGCCTGAGGGAAGACTATTTTAATTAGTGGAAACGCGTTTTCACTGAGTCGATGCGGAAAATTAGGTTTAACTAGGGAACATGTATTTTCACTTAAAATGTTTTTTACGGTAACATCTGTAACTACTGATATGAGTCGATTTTGATGAATTCAGTGACAAACGAATCCTTTGTAGCATCTGGGTAGCCTATGTATAGGTAGGCAAGTAAGTAGCCTACTCGATTATTCAAATCGACTCCTAAAAAAAAGAGGAAGAGCGTGAAAATACCAAAGCCCGATTAAAGCTCTAAAGCCCTTTACTTGTTTCTTACGAGTATTAATGGCTTGGTCTGATCACGACTTTGTAGATGAGAAAACTTCTCTTTGGTGCAATAAAATGCCACAAATTTAAACAATCTTCTAGAACGTAAATTTATGTCAACCGAATAAAATTTAATTAAACTGACGTGACGAGAGATGGTACTTCTTGAATAATATGCAATATAAAAATGCAAGTGGTAAAATTAAATGTCATGAAATTTTGAAACTTTGCGCAGATGATTTGTGATGTTACGTGCTTTGGCTGGTGAGTAGAATTAGTGGAAATTCTTGCCAAATGCGTGCCGTACCTGACGTGGTTAAGATTAAGAGTTGCAGATAAGTTACAACTTGTACACTGCAGTTATGTTGCAACAACTGAAATATACAATTATGAATCTACATTTCTACAATTTTCGGTAAACTTTTGAATATATTTTGGAATAGAATCAAATAATGTTTGGACTAACGTAAAACTTTACAGTTAACATGGCAGTAGTACCTAAAGTATAAACTAGAGATAGAATTGAATGCTTACTTAAAATAGTTTAAATATAAAGATATGATAGGTATGATATTAAAATATGATATGATTTCTAGATACGACGTCAGCTGGTTGTACCGGAGCAACTGCCGTGCCGTGAGTCATGTATTGAAACTTATTCAATTATTTGGGAGTACTGTGACAACTTGCCCGGGCTGCTCTTGAAAGCTAGGATTTACTTTAACAGATTCGCTTTATACTTACATGGATTTCAACAGTACTTTGACGAAGTGGGATGCTATGTTACGTAAATTGGTAAAGTACATTTTTTATGTGCATATTTAGTTGTATTTTAGAAGCTGTGCCTGTGACTGACTTTCTGAGATTCTCCGTCTGTGGTAAGTTACTTAATTTTAAAATATACTCTAATTTTCAAGTCTAGATTGAAGCAAATTCTGCCAACTTTCTTTACAATAAAAATAATAAAACCTTTTTTTTGTACTAATCATTCATTACATTACTTCTTGAGTAGTATTACAATTTTTTTACCCATTTATGGCGGACTAAAATTGCAAGATATACCTTTATAGAATATCGAGCAAATAATGGAGCTTCGAAGTATGGCCTAACATAATCCTTTGTCTAACCCGGTGTCTAAAATATCCGAAGAACAAACAGTTACTTCAGCCTATAGTACCAACAGTGTAGTAAGCAAATATTATAAATTATAACAATAATACATAGGTACATACTTGGGTTTGTTACATTATGCTGATCCAGTTTTCAAAAGCTAGTTAGAAAGTACCGTAGATAGGTAAGGTATATCCCAACAAAAACATAAATGTGAAATGAGAGCCAAGTTCAATATTAAGAATATGTGCCGTTGTTGACTCGCCGACAAAAGAATTGAGATCTATATGGGTTCCAAGGTCTGTGCTGTGTAGAAAATCCTGAAATTATAAAGGATTTGTTTTGGCTAGTTTTTACGTATAGGTTATTTATTATATTTGACTAGGTACGTTACTTTTCTAAAATTTGGTTTGTTGGTAAAAACTAGCCAAGACATATCCTTTATAATTTCAGGATTTTCTACACAGCACAGAACTTGGAACCCATATAGATCTCAATTCTTTTGTCGGCGAGTCAACAATGTCACATATTCTTAATATTGAACTTGGCTCTCATTTCACATTTATGTTTTTGTTGGGATATCATTACTTTTTGTAGAGAAATTACTATAGTAAGTATTCTATTCATCATGAAAGCAGTTTGCCTAAGCTGAAAAGGAGACCCTCGCTAACACGCGGTCAATTGTCAAAAAGTTTCAGTTTTCAGATTTTTTCTTTTGTATACACCTAATAATTTACCTTGATGCCAAATATCAAGTTTCTAAGTTATCTAGAAGTGGGTTAGGTTTTTGGTCTATATGTATTAATTATTTTTTTTCCATCGAAATATCAATAATTTCCAGTTTTCAGATTTTTTCCTTTATATACACCTAATAGTCTATCTTGATGCCAAATTTCAAGTTTCTAGGTCATCTGGAAGTGGGTTAGGTTTTTGATTTATATGTCAGTCAGTCACAAAAATGCCGGTTTTACACGTTGATTTATCAATAACTATATGAGCTATGTTTATGAAATTTTGTATTTTGGACAAGCTAAGGGGCTTGAATACATGTGCCAAATTTCATTTGTATAGGTAAAGTATTACACACGGTTCGTGTATTACACACGGTTGCTGCGTCGCCAGTTCCTTTTTCTTTGAACTTGGCTGGATACGCTACCGCGTGTCTAGATACAGTATTCTGATTGCAATAACTGGTTACAAATTTGATCTGGATGAAAATGAAAATTCGTTTTGAAAAATGTAGAGTTAATAATGGAAATGGTCCTACAGATATACTTAGTGCATAATTATTTTCCATTATATTTTCACGGAAACGTACGAACGAGATTTACCATTTCAGACAGTCTCTGTACAAAAAGTACTGAGGTTGATTCAAGTAGCATGACAAATACGTTTCAATAATAGTTTCAATTATGCACTTTGTCTGTAACTTACATTACCGATTGGTTTAAAGAAAAATTACAGATGTAAAAATACATAATAGTTTCAATTATGCACTTTGCCTGTAACGTATATTACCGATTGGTTTAAAGAAAAATTACAGATGTAAAAATATGGTTGTCTGTAAAGTCGGTTTACGGACGATAATTTTGCGTGATAACGTCATAAGAAAACATTACCGTTACATTACGTAACATTACCGTGGAGATCTGTCCACAACGTTACCATGGAGATCTGTCCACAACGTGACACTTTTTCATGCATGCTACCGGTGTTTATCGATAAAGACGTTATCACAATAAAAATGAATGCGCCTTTTTATACTTAACGACATAACATAAGTAAATACTTAAAAACAAAATACGAGTACGATTAAATATTGCTGTTAGGCGTCGCGACGCACAATGTGCCGTAAGCTAATACGGCGCCGCGGTGGTGCGCATTCAGCCGCTCCAAAATATTACCTACCCGCATTTGTTTGTCCTGTATCTGTTTGGCCTTATTATAGCCTCGTACCAAATTAATTTAAGTAGTTATTTATTGCGGTGACCGGATCCTCCGGATACTTGCTTGGCCCACGGGAAATTGCGCACGGCAGATTTATTTCACTACCGACTTTATAGCCAAACAATTTTAGTTAGTTAACGTCTAGACGCATTATAATAAAGTCGGTCGTGTCTTTTAACTCTATTTGTATTTATAGTTTTAGGCCATAGGTACTGTACATAGTGTAGATATTCATTTAAATCTTATTCTCAGGTAGGTATTTGCGGCAGCTTTCATGTTTGTGACCCACATAAACAGCAAAAGAGCCGCCTTCGATGGTACAGCCACGTCTTACGAAAACTGACAAGTGGGTAACAAAATGTTTAAAATAAATGATGAATTATATTTACTTCCTATTTTTTGTAGGTACCTGCGCGTATAAGTTACAAGCTAAGAACCCAGACTAAAAATAAATACCTACTAAATAAATGAGTTATCAAAAAGTTTTAGTTCCGTAAACATGTTTCATTTAGTTAATATAGATAAATATGTGAACATGTTTCAGGACGACTACTTTATACGACGGTTAACTTTACTAGTCACATTCGTTTTGATCGTAGGTAGCAACCGCGGAAAACCTAAATTAAAGGGCAATGAAAAGAAAATAGCGACAGAAGGTAATGTATCATATGTGTAATATGTGTGTAGCGTTACAACAGAATAACAAACACTCACAAACATTGAACACTTAACAAACATCGAACAGGCTAAAGCTACTTTGTATAATTATTACAAAAATGTTAATTCATTTCAATGAATTTGGATGAACTACATAAACTAATGCAGTGTCTGTGCGAACTGTATATAAAGTTATATTTAAGCTTCGAAAAGTTATAGGTATATCAATTAAAACTAGTGTCAAACAAAAACTACTGTTAACTGTTAACATTCATAGTAAAGCTTATGCAATAATGTTAGTAACGTAGGTACACATTTTATAAAACAAAACTTGCGTAACATCCCTAACCCGAATAATACGGGAACAGTAACATAATCGTTTACCGTATTCTCAAGCAGTTAATTTTGAAATGGTGTCAGTATGTATACAAAACACATCGTGTCCGTTCTCAAGCTGACGGCGGCGGCGGCGCTTTATTCGGTAGGATGCACAACACAAATATTGCCCTAGCAGATTCAGCGATGCAATTGAGCTGATATCAGGGGCCAAATTCGACACGTACAACTGTCAGATTTCGCATCCACGTCAAATCAACAGTTGATTTTATTGCATACTGAGTGTTGATTCCATCAACGGTGGATAATATCATTTGGTACAACCAAAACTCAACTCTAAACTAAGGGTGGTTCGGTTTGGTTTGCTTGTCACCCTAACTGTGGATTGTTAATGTAAAATTTTGACATTGTACGTATTCGAGAACTTATGATAGTTATGATTTTTCCCACATCAACGGGAGATCAACACGATACATCAAACGTCGCTTGTCGAATAGGGGTCCAGCTAGCGTGTTGCAATTTTAAAAATAAGATCTTAATATGATTTGTTTCTGAGTCTCCGTAATTGAGTCGTTTAGCTACAAACTCAGGTAAATCCATCCGTCAGATTATGCGATTTAGGTATTAAGAAAAGGTAATTGGGTATTTGCTGAGAGGATCGAATGGATTTACCCAAGTTTGAAGTTAAGCGACACAATTGTAAATGTTGTTGAGTCTTAGTAATATATCGTGCACCTAAATATGTCCGAGTAAAATACTCCGGTACTAAAGTAGAATCAACACTATCACGAATAACGTGAAGACCGACGAGTATCGGTATTTGACGGAAGTATTTCTTATTGTAGTGACTATGCAAATTACTATGCTAGATAAACCGTCCCGTTACATAGAAACTGTTAAACAACGTAGCCTAAACCTTTTAACTAGGACCTTGTATTTTAAATATAAATTCTTCCGATATTCATAAAGTAGATACTTAGTATAGGTACATTATTATGTATTTACTTGCTAAATTTGATTTAAATAATGAATACGTGGGCCATACTGAAAGTTTCTGGATTCTGATATATAAGAGACGACTTATTTTTTCTTAGTGGCAAGTCCAGGAATTTTCAGTATGCCCTAAGTATAATGTTACAGAATTATAATTATGCATGTATCGTCTCACCTGATGATCATATTTCAATTATTATAAACGTAGTGTACAAAATCACGAAAATAAGAGTAGCGTCTTATATTCGTGTAGAAAAATCAAGTAAAGCTTTTGTCGAAAAATAAATAGAAAATTCAAGCTTTTGTTGTGGCGAAAGGCAAGCGCCTCGCGGCGTCGCTTTATTTGCCTTATTCGAACTCATCAAATTTATCTTAAATGCGAGCCAGAACATCTACAGGATTCTGGTAAGTAACAATTTCCCTTTAGCTCCATAAACAAATGCATTTTATCGACTTTAGAATCATAAAAGCGTTTGAAGAACGGAAAATCGGCCAATTGTGAGTCAAATTCGCGCTCCGAAACGAAGGTTTCACATCGTGAGCCAATTTCTTACAATGTACATATTTTTCCTTAAGATCCCTCTAAATAAAGCCAGAAATCAGGAACAAACAAAAAAACGTTAAAAATAAAGAAAACCGCCTTTAAAAAGGATAAAATAGAATATTATTCATTTTAAGTAAAGTGCTGTGGTGTGTTTAAAAAAATCAAATAAATAGTACATCTCACAGTACCTATCCTTATTTGTTTAGGTACACTCTAGGTAAGTGGAAGGGGATAAAGTTCTTAGAACTTAATCCGGCTTTGACCTGTACAAGTTCCCGATTCGGAATTAAGAACTGTAACGGATTTGAACTGGTTTTGACACGAGCTTGACGATTGTCTTAGAGATTGGCGTGTATATCACGCATGACTTTCACTTCATTTTGCATGCTCCTATCAGCGTAAACGATTTTTAAAGTCGTATCAAAATAATATCGTCGTCGTATCAGAACAGTAACAAGTCATTAAATCTGAATTAGAATAGAATAAAATAGAATTAGAATTAGGTTACAGGGATTAGAGTATCTTCATCAGATGCATTAAATATTGTACCTTATGTAACAGGCCTTTTAATTAGGTATAATGAGTTCAGCCCGAAGCATTCTATTGTGATAATAAGTACAAATCTGAACGGATTCATGGAGAAATACGGACAAAGAATTTCAATATGATCTAAAATTTAGCACGTTATAAATACAACGTGATAAGAATATTTAATTAAGGGAGTCTTTTGTTGAAGAAAAAGCACCCGAGATTACAATTATGTATCTATTCAAATCAAATTAAGCTCCCTCCGTAAGAGACTCCAGGTAGTAATAATGTTAAGATTCCACTTTAAATACTTTTGTAGTTTCGACGCTTCCCGGAATAATGATTATAAAAGTTAAATCAGGGATGAACTTAGGATGTAGTTATCCTTCCTTGTATGTGAAGATACAAAGATAGAACTAGGATGCTCTTGCAATTAATGTTGCATACGAAACTTCAAACTACATATGAAAGTACAAAAAAAATTAAGCGGAAACAGGTGTAAATGTGATTTTCTCCTCTTTTATGCCCAGATTTTTTTACTTAAGTATGTAAGGTGGTTGGTTTTTACAAAAAAAACCCTTAACAATTTTATTAGTCATTGACTTTTTGAACGAATGTGAACAACACTGAAGTATTTGAACAAATTAAATTATTTTCTGAAAATATTTTTATCAATTTGTTTTTATCAAGTAGAAACACTACTATATAAATTATAAACTGAACTGACTATTACTATACTGATTATTATTATATATTGAATGTGAACACTTAAAGTTTTGAAGAAATGTATGTGTCGCGCAAGTTTTGACAAATTAGATATAACTTCTACCATAGAACACGCACTTAGAAACGAAGAACTAGACTCTACCTTCATAAGAATTCTAAAACAATTACTTATCATTCATTTACCTATCAGGAAAAGGATTATTTTGCCAATGGCCAACATTTAGTGCTCTTTCCATTTAGACCGGCGCTAATTACAAAAACAAGAGCAATTGGATTAGCAAGTCAGGGATCAAGTAGGTAGTCATGGGGTCATTAGATATCAATGAACGAATGAGTCTCGTTAATACCGTATTTTGTCTCCAACGCCTACGCCTACCTAATCCCCGGCGGACTCAGGAACCATTTCCCTTAATTGCTACATATTTCAATCGCCTCCAGTCTTAGTTGGCTAATTTATAGAATTTGATAACGAGTGTAGTAACAAGAGCACTAGTACGAAATGCTGTTGGTTTTCGCCAGAGTTTTGTCAGTTTGAAATACGAGTATAGTTTTCAGCGGCTAATGAATGAAACGAGCGAATGACGCGTATAGTTTCCAGCCGTTGTTTCAGGTCTGAGGGCCTACCGCGAACCACGTTCGACGTGTTGCCTCCCTGTCACACTTACGTACTAATTTACAAGTGCATTATCGATGTAATATGCGAGTTTTATAGAATCACTAAAAATTTATATGATGATGAAGCAAGTTAACTATTTAAGTAGGTATGTAAGTTTTTAGTATTCCTATATTTTTTATGGACATAGCCCTCAATTATGGTTTACAAACTTACAAAGAAGTATGGATGTTTTTTGTATTTATGTTGATGTTTTTTTTTTGCTGATTCTGGTTTTTTATTCAGCAAAAATAATACAGTATAATAAGTAACATCAAAAAGATTAAAAACTAAACATAAATACTAAAATTAAAAACTACCTAAAATTAAAAATGATGTTTTTATACTTAAACATATTATATTTTACAGTCAATCAAGATTTAAGGTTAGTCAAGACTCAAACGACCTGTCTGGCCCAGTAGCTCAATAGTGGGACCGGATTTTTGCACTAAAAGTTTTGATAATTCTAAAGTTGAAAAAGTGATACTTATCTGATATAGGACATATTTTTAAGCATATATGCTATATATGATGAAAAGTTAGAACGAGCGTTAGATATAAATTAGGTATTTATATATTTTTAGTAATGATTTTTTAATATTGAATTAAAGTGCAATGTTTAAGTTCCATTGTTTATAATATGTATGACGCTTTATAATGTAAAATTATTAGAAATTTTTTTAACGTGCTTCTTTGTCAAACTACAATTAGCTTATTATTTTGTCGATATTGAATTAAAGTTTAATAAATCCACAACAACATATCTAAATTTATAAGTTAATAGGCAAGCTAAAAAGCTAGAAGAATAAGATATATGCTTTAGAATTAATATACGTTTTTTGTCCTATAAGATCTAATATTGAATTAGAGTCTGTAAAAATAAGTCTATTACTATAAAATAATATACGCAGCCATATTATGGAAAGTAAGAAATTTCTGTGTGTAGCTTGCATTGTAATAGTAAAATCTAGTTAAAAAGGCGCGAAATTCATACATACGCCGCGCTGGTCCGTCAGTCGCCGGCGCGGCGCTCGAGAGCCTATCATAGCCTACCTATACCTCGCCCCTCGCCCCACCTCCCGCTCAGTAACACTGTCTGTCTTTTCTTATCATTCATTTGTTTGTTTACCGTGCACATATATAAATTAGATGCGGACATTACGTGAAATTAAAATATCTTATTAAGTAAAAATACCTACAGCTGGTCAATCAGATCTTGTCAGTAGAAAGAGGCGGCAAATTTGAAAAATGTAGGTGCGAAGGGATATCGTTCCATAGAAAATTTGAATTTCGCGCCTTTTTTTAGTGACAAGATTTGCTTGACCAGCTATATTTCATTATCTTGACTAATATTGTAATAAAAATGTACAAGATATTCACAACTATTTTTTACTATACATAGTTTGTCAAAGGACTGTCTCATTTCAAACATAGACAGGGAGAATCATCATACTATCTTTGACTTACACTAGTACTAGCACCCAAAAGAAAAGGATGAATATAGTTTTTTGTTTTTATTTACTGACAAATTGGTTTGACCAACTATACCTATTTCTGGTTCCTATTGTCATGTCCTGTCCTATTCAACGTCAATATCATAATATGTATATTATAAACCAACTGATCAATATTACACGGTATACATCCTGAATATACAATAAGGTAAGTGGCCTCACTTACCTTATTGTATATTCCGTGTGGGCCGTATATGCCTATATACAGCCCACCTTAAATTAAAATGGTTTTTTTTAATAAACAGGATATGAAGTATGAAAGCTCACTCAAATAGTTTTCTCATTTATTTAAGTTTCTTCATTATACCAAAATAGTTATAAAAATATCACGATACTCTTGGAAAATATACCTTTTATAAAAGTCCTATTATGGGCCTTATTGAACACTACCAGTGTATTACTTAATCCCGCAAAAAATAATCATTTTGACTGTAGGTAATAACAGATTTTATTGTTTTTAACTTAAGAGTTATACATATACAAATAACAATATTTGATACTTCATAACAGGAGGATTTATTTATAATAAGTGAAAATAATTATTTTGGGTCTTAATAACTAAAGATATAAAAATTGTCTAGTTTACGCGAAAATAGTATGTAACTAAACATAAATCTTTATTAGTTACAGTAGTCTCATCTTTTAACATCTGGGGGCACGGCAGTGCCCCCGCCAAGACGAGAAAAGCGCAAGGGTACTATCTACCTTTTCTCGAAGCGCTTCGTCGTTTTTTGGAACCCTCATAACTTGGGGTTGGATTATACCAGATAAACAAAGTTCTCGGACTTATTAAGCATATCAATTGCATAGCTCTTATACTTTAGATTTTATTCATATCTAAAAACTTCGATTTCGTCACTGACTCACTCACTTGATGATCATCAATACCGGGTACTTTCTGAAGTCCTCTAAGAAGCTGAAATTTGGTATGTAAGATAGTTTTAGTACACAAACAACAAATAAATTCAAAAAAAAATTAACGATATTCGATTTATCGACTGTCGATATTCGTTTCCGCTTACATTTACTAATGACTGGATTCCATGTGGATGAGATCTTAAAACCCTCGTCCCGATTAAAATTGCAATGTTTTTTGATTTCAATGGCTTCCCGCACTTTTCTACTGTAGAAATGGCGATCCGTGGAGAGGATTTTAGGGTTATGCAGCTCAATCCAGTGGTTTGGTCCTGACTCCAGCAAATGCTCAGCCACCGCAGACTTGTTGACCTGACGATTTTTGACAGCAGCTGTTAAGGAACATATCGCAGCTGTCAAAAATCGTCAGGTCAACAAGTCTGCGGTGGCATTTCTACAGTAGAAAAGTGCGGGAAGCCATTGAAATCAAAAAACATTGCAATTTTAATCGGGACGAGGGTTTTAAGATCTCATCCACATGGAATCCAGTCATTAGTAAATGTAAGCGGAAACGAATATCGACAGTCGATAAATCGAATATCGTTAGTGTTGTGTGTCGACAGAGTGACATCCCTAGTGCGCAAAACGTTCAAACTGATAAACAAGACCAAGTGCGGGTAGTTCGAAAAACTCGCGCGGCTAGAAGATGTTGATGTCAACTTGAGCCAGTCTTCTCCGAGACCACGGGGACAACGCCGTCCTCGAAACGTCGGAGGTAAATCTTAAAACTTAAATACGCGATTAAGTCCCGTTGTGCAGTTTGATAATAGATAGGTATTGTTCTGCGATATGTTCCTTAACAGCTGCTGTCAAAAATCGTCAGGTCAACAAGTCTGCGGTGGCTGAGCATTTGCTGGAGTCAGGACCAAACCACTGGATTGAGCTGCATAACCCTAAAATCCTCTCCACGGATCGCCATTTCTACAGTAGAAAAGTGCGGGAAGCCATTGAAATCAAAAAACATTGCAATTTTAATCGGGACGAGGGTTTTAAGATCTCATCCACATGGAATCCAGTCATTAGTAAATGTAAGCGGAAACGAATATCGACAGTCGATAAATCGAATATCGTTAGTGTTGTGTGTCGACAGAGTGACATCCCTAGTGCGCAAAACGTTCAAACTGATAAACAAGACCAAGTGCGGGTAGTTCGAAAAACTCGCGCGGCTAGAAGATGTTGATGTCAACTTGAGCCAGTCTTCTCCGAGACCACGGGGACAACGCCGTCCTCGAAACGTCGGAGGTAAATCTTAAAACTTAAATACGCGATTAAGTCCCGTTGTGCAGTTTGATAATAGATAGGTATTGTTATGGGGAAGGATATAGAATAGATTTCAACCTCAAAGTTTACCCTTACGGGGTGAAGGCAGATTTCAACCCCAAAGTTTACCCTTACGGGGTGAAGGGTTATATGGGGAATCAGTAAGAAGTACATTGTGTAACAGATGCCCCCAGATACTTATTTCAGGATTTTTAATAGTAAATCACCCCCAACCCTTTAAATTAGGGGATGGAAGATTGTCATAAACAACTTACAAAAAGAAGTGAAATCCCATCAAAAACATTTTGATGTACAATGTTGCCCAAACGAAACCATAAGGCTCGCACTGTCAAAAAGTTATCAGATCTCTTGCCAAGCTTCTAACTCTACAAGCCCTCTAACTTTACTAGCTCTACACCAAAAGTGTGTGGCTTGGCCGTTTCGTTTCTACAAGAACTATTGTATGTAAGTATAATACAAAAACCGCCCAAATGCGAGTCGCACTCGCGTTCCAAGGGTTCTGTACATTACACAATTTTTAACAATATATTTTTTTTAGAGAAAAGTGAGTAGTCTTTAAAAAACCCGTAGGTATCGGAAAACTAGGTACTTAAGTCCGACTCACGCTTGACTGCACATTTCTAATAGGTTTTCCTGTCATCTATAGGAAGAGAGCTAATATGTGTATTTTTTTCATAATTTTAGACCCAGTAGTTTCGGAGATAAGGGGGGAGGGGGGAATGGTCATTTTTTGCGTATTTTCTTAAATAACTTCTAAACTATTTATTTTAAAATTACGAAAAAATATATCTGAGATTCTTACAATGAGCCCCTTCGTTTGATATATATATATATATATATATATTTTATTTATTGAACAATAAGCTAAATAAAGTACATTATTATTACAAGACCCATCATGGGCAAAACCTTGAGGAGGTTTGTATGCCGATGGGGAGTTCGAGAAAATAACATGACAATATACATATCTATCTTATACTAATTAAAATTCTAACAAAATTCTCTTATATTAATTCATATTCTAATTCTCTTATATTAATTATAACAAGATATAGTTTTTTTTTCTTCTATTTATCATTCATCTCAAAAGTGACCCCTTTATTTGAATTTCTATTATTTACTTTACATGTATGTCCTTGGGCTAGAGACTTACATGTGTATACCAAATTTCAACTTATTGGTGCAGTAGTTGCGGAGCAAATAGGCTGTGACAGACGGACAGCCAGACACACGAGTGATCCTATAAGGGTTCAGTATTTTTCCTTTTGAGGTACGGAACCCTAAAAATAATGAATTTAATAAATTTTTCACCTTATGCCCATGTGGCGGTAGCGAAACAGCCAAGCCACATATTTTGACTAAGGTGTAGAGTTAGTGAAGTTAGGGCTTGTAGAGTTTGAAGCTTGGCTCGACAAGAGATCTGACAACTTTTTGACAGTGCGAGTCTTATGGTTTCGTCTTAGCAACAAAATTTACATGAAAATGTGTTTGGTGGGATATTTTTTTACAGTAAAAATATTTATTCGTAACAGTAAGTATTATCTTTTAACATAATTTTTACAGTACATCTGGTGCTACATTACGACCGGTGCTATAATAAGCACGTTAAAACACTCCCTTTGACCGTGTTTTAAAATTCGTCACTCGTTGCAAAATATCTATTTTTCGCAATTCTATCGTAAAAGAAAAGAAAACTAACGAAGAGGTTTTACGCATACGAGGGCCGCACTGAAAGTTTTGCGTAACTTTTGAATAAAATCATTTATAACCATAATAATACATTTATTGCTTCTCAAAATGTTTCCCTTTACATTCTATGCACATATTCACTCGCTCAGACCATTTTTGGAAGCATGAGGCCCAATCACTTGACTGCATGTTTTCGACGTGGTGATGAAACGTAGTAACTGCCTTATCCGGGGTCTTAAATGTCAAACCCCAAATTAAATCCTTAATTTTGGGAAATAGATAGAAGTCACAGGGTGCAATGTCTGGATTATAATCCGTATAAGAGACATTTTCCACGTTTTCGTAATTAAAAAATGTTTTTGCCTTTATTGCGGTATCGGTGGACGCATTATTATGACGCAGGAGGATGCGGCTTCTCGGTCGTCTCTCGCGGTCTTTTTCAATGACTGCGGGCACACAAATGGTAGTGTACTACTCAGTATTTAACGTTCTTTTATTATTTAAAAGTACGGTACAAAAAAGTCGCGTTTAAAAAAAACAGACGATCAAAATGTTTGGCAACGCTTTTGGCTTGTTGAACTTCTATGGGCCTCCTGTCACCTTCGAAAGACCCATTGACTGGACTAATGCCTTTTTTCCGGATCGTAGCAGTAAATCCAGATTTCATCTCCTCTAACCAGAGATGTGACTTATTTGAAATACTTGTATTTAAAATGCAAATACAAAATGCAAAATACCTATTTTGTATTTAAATACCTTTTGAAGAAAACTATTTTGTATTTTATTTGAAATAGTTTTTGGGACCTATTTTCTATTTTCAAAATACAAAATACTTTATAGTAGGTAGGTAATGTAGGTAGGAGTTACAATCTCTTCTGATGTTACAATCCTGGCAACTCTCTCATTCTCTCATTCTTTTAACATGGGACTGTTGAATCTGTTTAGTAACATCGCACATGACCACAAGCGTAGCGAGTGGTTAAAAAAGTGGAATCTTGAGTGTTGCGAGGGTTTCAAGGCACGAGAGGAGAACAAACTTTTCTGCCCTGGTGAAACACAAACGAGACGTTTTCATCACACTAACGAGAGGTATTATACTAGCTGTAAAACATTACAAATTAATGCTTTAAAAGTTGGCCGTTAAAAACCATCACCCATACCTACATCCTACCGGTTAATATGAGCAAACAACTAGAAATTTGCACTTTAGATAGAGGATTGATTTCAAAGAATAAAGAGAGTCCTTTCAACTCGGAAATTCCGAGTAATACTTTTTAATTCAGACTAGGTATTCACTACTCAGAGTACATTTTATCGCAAAGTATTTTGTATTTTAAAAAGTATTTTGAAAATACCTATTTCGTATTTTGTATTTAAATACAAATTCAAAAACTATTTTGTATTTTGCATTTGAAATAGTATTATCAAGGAAGTATTTGTATTTTGTATTTAAATACTTTTTATAAAGTATTTTTCACATGTCTGCCTCTGACGATGTTATATACAGCATTTGAACTTTCTTGCTTGTACTTACGCAGCATTTCTCGGCACCAGTCAAAAAGTACCTGTTTTTGGACTGAAGTTAATTCGTGAGGAATCCAAAGACAACAAGGCTTCCCGACTTTTAAATATTCTTGTAAAATCTTTTGTATTTGTCTCATACCTATCCCTAATTGTCCTCAAATTTCGTCATAGGTGATTCGTGGGTTTTCTTCAATGAGTCGTCTCACAGTAGCCACGTTTCCTTGAATGATCGCCGTGGACGGTCGACCTTCACGAAAATCATTATCTAGAATAATACTGTCTCTACTAAATTCACCATACCAACGCCTCACGATGCTCAGATGTGGTGCTTCAATCCCAAAAGCATTTTGAAGGCAAGCACTACACTCTTGCGGAGTAAGCGAACTTTTAAAATCATAACAAAATCATAGCTCTAAAAATATTTTCGCGTTAAAGCCACGTTCAACGCACTGACTTACTTTGACAAGCCATTAAAAACAAAAGACGATCGATTTGTCGCCAACATTTGTCACATTCCATAATCAAAAGCCTGTATTTTTTTTAAATATACAATTCATAATTTAAATGTTTACCAGTGGCCAGTAGTGCAAAACATTCAGTGTGGCCTATGTAGTAGGAGAGAGGAGGAGTTTGTTAAGAACTATAGACAATAGAAGAGGAAGGATGCTTGGGCACCTGATACGACACGACGAATTTATCAAAAATATCATAGAAGGGAAAGTTGAAGCAAACAGGAAGAGGGGAAGACCAAGGAGAGCGTACATGGATCAAATAAAGGAAAAGATCAAAGTCGTGTCGTATCGGGCTGTCAAAGAGAAGGCGGAGGACCGCCAAACATGGAAATTGCTCCACCGACAAGAGTCATACTCTTAAATATATGATGATGATCGTAAATACCTACCTATGTATTAACAAAAAAAGTCACTTGTAATTAGTTACTGCCTTTAAAAAGTATAAGTGCCTCAATGTTATTAGACTTTTTGATTCTTTAAAACGTCTTTAGGTCAATAAAGCAAGTGAAAAATTATTAGAGTTAGACCAAGAAAAGTCTGCAGCAATTTTGACAGCCCACGCAGTGCAAGTGTTATTTATAAGTCATAATTTCATAGAAGTTTCTTCAAATCGACCTTATTAATAAGAGATTAAAAATATTGAAAATTATCTTAAAATATTTTAATCTAATATTTCATCTCATACGTTCAATAAGGCCCGGGACTAGACCTTTTTACCTGCACTGACAGTGGGCCTTCTTAGCAACAAGTACAAATTCAGAATAATTGGGAATAATAGGGAGCAACTGCTATTTTTGAATGCTGGGCCTTGTTACCCGCCGGGCCTCATATGCCTGCATCTCACCTACCTTATTTATTTGTTTTACAAGGGGAAAAGTTGTTGATTAACCGCTCGTGCTAATATTGATACCCAAACAAGCGAAACATTTTTTTTTATTAAATAGGAGGCAAACGAGCAGACGGATCATCTGGTGGTTAGCGATTACCGCCGCCCATGGACACCCGCAACACCAGAAGGGTTGCAAGCGCGTTGCCGACCTTTAAGATGGGGGTCTTTGAAGGTTTGAAGGTCGTATCGGACAGTTCATTCCACAGTTTGGCTGTGCGAGGCAGGAAGCACATTCACAAATTCAAACATTCTAAAATTGAACCACGAGCGTAGTTAGTGGTTAGTAAAGTTGAACCTTGAGCGTAGTGAAGGTTTCAAGGGACGAAGGTTAAATAAAATTTTCACCACATCAGCTCGTAAAGGCCCTCTTGATTGTTCGTAACGGATAAGAAAAGTGGCATTTAATTTGATGCAAATTTTGAGTTGTTACCGTAGGTAAATTGGATCAGTTGGTTGGTAATATTGACTTTAAAATGATAAATATTGAATAACGTCAGTTTGAAATTGATTTTATGATAAAGTAAATATTATCGGAGATGATCGCTCTTAAAAAATATATGTCGCTAGTCATTTATAACCTAAAAGCGCCAAATTACGCAAAATTATATTGAAATGACACCTGTGTATTGAATTTGAAGAATACTTTAACAAGGGTAGTTATCTGTATGACAATGCACCTAAAATAATTTTCAAATGTATCTATTATTTCTATACTTAACACGATAACGAATTCTACGTAAACGAAACCGCGGGCAATCCCTAGTACATATAGAAATAAATAAGGGAAGGTAAGTTTCCATTAGTGTACTGTGTAAAATAACTATTTACCATTGATAATAATTTTATAAACGCTTTGCGTATTTTTAAGGGCACCGCGCTAACCGCTAGCCCGCGACCGTCGATCGCTGCCTCCTGCCACGGCGCACAGCGCGGCGCGCGCAAACGCCGCGCGTTTGAAATGTAACTTAATATAAGCTCGGAATGCATACTTACGTATCAGTATTTAGTGTCGCCGTGATTTTATATTTCTAATCTTTTGTGTGAGAAGTAAGATCTTTATTATGACCGTGTAATATTAACTCTACAAACTTTAATTCAATATTGGCTATACTGCTTAACGAGAAATCAATATCTAGACAAGCACATTGTCTACATTTCTAACTTTTTACATGTATACTAAGTTGATAGATAATATCGTAATTTTGCAATATCAGCTACTCTAATTCTGTATTTTCATAATAATTCCTGTTTTTACGTTCACCAGAAAGCAGCTGTTCCAGATTTCTAAAAACCGAATAGTGTGAATAAATTAAAGTGTTATTGAATATGTTAAAGTTTTTTGTAACTTTAATTTTATATTTACATAGTTATTTAGCAAAAATTGAAAATTTAAATATGGCCGAACGCTCCACCTAAAATTTTCTAACTTTTTACATGAATGTTATTTAACATGCTTACAATAACATATCAAAAAAGAAAAAACTTTAATGTTATCAAAACCCATTTTTGTTCCACCGCTGGTCTACAGTCGGTAGTGATTTCGCATGTGAAGTCGATGATAGTCGATGGTTTCAAACCCCGGTATGGGACATTTATTTGTGTGACCAGCACGGATTATATATATTCCTGATTCAAGGGCGTTTTTAACTATTTTTAAATATCATTAAGTTAATTGTATATGTTAATGACTATAGCTGAATAAATGATATGATACTTACTAATTTATTTATTTATTGCGCCGACAGGATGACACATGGTCTGGAGTCTATGATATCTTTATTTTAAGTGTATTGCGGATTAATCACCATTAGTGCACCTATTACCTAAGTATACATGTTATACATTTAAAAACGAAATAAAAAGATTTAAATCAGTGTGAATCCCTCCCACCAACTCAGATATTGGACATAATTTCGTATTTTGTTTTTAGAATAAAAAATGTGTGTTGTTCATCTATCGATACGCTCGAATTTTACGAACGAAACATCACTAGCTAGTTAAAACATTGCAGGCCTCGAGTCGTATGTAAAAGACTAGGTTTCACGGGCAGCAATGCCTTTGCTCACACACCGGTATGCCTATTCAAATGAGCAAGGCCACCACTGCTGTTCTCATAGATACTCGTAACAAGCCTCTGGATGATGGATATAGCTGTCTTTGTTTTACATGTTTGACAAGATAATTAAAAAATGAAACAAAGATACATGTGGAAATTAATCTGGCGGCTTATTAATCTTATTATGACTGTAATAAACCTCCTGTATTGTTGGTTAAGAATTTGATTTGGATTTATTATGGATACGCCTAAAAGCAAATACCGCAAACTCAGATAACTTTAGTCCACAAATTACAACTATGGTCCAAATTCAAGTCCCAGTAAAATATGTACCTATGAATATTTTTCAAATGATGTTATGTATCTAATATAGATAAAGCAATAGTAACTATAGTTATTTAAGCTCCAAAATAATGTAATGATTACAAATCAATTTGGGACTTTTTAGCGGTAGGAAAAAATGAAAGTGACATTATGAAAAGGCCAAACAATAATGGCGCATTCTTTGATAGTTCCATAATACCATCCCGTTCAATCATTTCCTCCCCCCCCTCTTGTCCATAGTTCTACTTCCTGAAAGGGAAATAATCTGTCAGCTGTCAACAGTGCATTTCTTCAATCATAAATGTCACTGTTGCTTCCTGTACGGATATGATGGTCGTTCTTGTCTTGTCTACGTGACAGCGTGATAAAACGGTGTCCGCCACTGTCTATCCGGTAGTACGGAGTATAAAGTGACAGTTATTTTATCACGCAGATAAAGATGGATAAAGCCATCCATAAAACGCCAGCTAATTTAAAGTTGGTTACATTTCTGCAGGACGGATTGTTTTGTAGATATACGACGTTACCACGGAAAGCGAGCCGATGCTCTGTGACTAAGTTATCAATTAATTGAAATACTGACAACTATTTGTACACGCTGGCTGCTGGGACAAGCGCTCGACCATTAAAACCACATTAATTAAACCAAAAGGGATTAATTACACCGCCATAACAATTAAGTTTTGGGGTACTTTAAGTTGCCATTCCACAAGAGACGGCCGGCGACAAGTTTTGATTTGACTGCCTATTGCTCGTCAACAATTTTATAGAACAAAAATATAGTTGGTCAAATCAATTTGTCAGTCAATAAGAACCAGGAAAACTATACCTTATCCTATTCTTTTGGGTGCTAGTACTAGTGTAAGACAAAGATAGTATGATTCTGAGGTCTTTGATTGAAATGAGACAGCTCTTTGACAAACTATATTTATCAAATTCATCACGTTTCAATTTCTTTGATAGGGTAGCAGCATCAATAGATGAAAGATGAGTAAGTAACTAAGCGACTAACCCAAATATAGATTTTTTCTATATAAGTTAGAACGGGTTTCTAGTAACTTATACTTTTTAATATTTTACGTCAACTTAAAACAATTTTATTCACCGGTAACAAAACAAAGAAGTATTTTGCGACGACAAATATAAAATACAGCTCAGTCCACAAACAGAAAGGGTGCGAAAGTCCGCTTCGCAGCCGGAAATAACTGTGTCTTCACTTTCCACTGGTTCCTTTTTTCTACCACGGGAAAAATATTTAACGCTCCAGAAAAGCAACAGATGAGAATGCTACACCGACGCACTCGCCAACTGAGATGAAATTGAGCACTGTGCCATGGCAGTGCCTTATTCTGATAAATGACGTTAATGCTCCAAGGGATCACAATTGATCACTTAAAAGTGACAGCCTTGAAACAATTCGCATGTAAGATAAGGCTTGATAATAAATAATAACAACCAAGCATACAAGGGTCACAAAGAGCAGTAAGGGAAAATCAAAAATTGTCGGAGACATTCATACGAAGCGATTTTTTGTGGATTTTCGGCGTGTGTAAATATTTAAATAACATATTTTCGATGTAGGAAATTGAAATAAGATATTAATAGATTTCAGTCTCTAAATACTTATAAATATAAAATTACCTCCTGATTTTTTACAAATTAAACACGTTCGCTTACCGGCCTGATGTGAGGGTTTTCGATAATTATTATATGAAATTATCTTAATCCGAATTTTAAAAAATCGTGTTAGTATCATAAACCAAATATTGAACTACTTACCGAATGTTTTTTTTTTTCAATGTAACATCGACTTAAATGGAAATTAATAAATAAAAAAGGTATAAACTCAACAATAACGTTCTTATTTTCGCGGTATTAAAAACTGAATATTCCCTTTAAATGTAGGTAGACGCACCGTCGTTACCTAAGTACCTACAAATCGGAGTCGACATTCTACTTCTGGTTTATTTTGCCCAAGAGTTAAGTACCTGCGTGTAATTGTGGCGGGAGTAATTTGCCCGCACAGTTTGTAATGTTGTGTCGAGTTGAATTCTCATTTGGATGCCGGTTTCAATTTACAGCCAGATCTGTCATGTGAATGAACGTCGTTAATCCCTTTTTCGGTACAGGGACTGTGGGCCCGATTCGGATTTTGAAATAGACATCTATTAGACATCTTTTAGACATCACCAAGATACGATAACGATATGTTTAAGATCTAACCTGTCAAATTTGACATTTGCGCGATTCTGGAGTACTCTTGAACGATTTCCACAGGATATGACTAGAGATCCAATTCACATCTAATAGATATCTTACTCTATCTAACGTAAAAGTGACATTGGTTGCCCGAATTGCGCTGCAAAAGGGAACTAGTTGATATCTAAACTATAACGTATCTAGAATGGATCTAGTGGTGTACCCTTGTTTTGCCGACAAACTTTTCATCGAATATTATTTCATCGACAACGATTCGTCGAAAGGTTAGTACTAGTAATATTGTTTAGCGTTATTTTGTTTCATATACTATTTATTTCAATTTTTCTTACTGCGTAGAAATACTATTCAACGAATATTACTTGATCGCTGATTCGTTTCAAATTATTTTAATTGGCACAACTACTAAACATTGCAATTCATTTGTTCGACGTATTGCTTTAATACATTTTTATATGTCGTACTACTCATTTATACATTTTTCTGGTGTAACAATTTTAGGTTTAGGTTAGGTTAGAAATGCGACCCCACACAGAAACGAACGGCTATCTAAGTCGGTTTAGGTTAGGTTAGAACTGCAACCCCACACAGAAACGAACGGCTTTAAAAGTAGGTTTAGGTTAGGTTAGAACTGCGACCCCACACAGAAACGAACGGCTTTCAAAGTGGGTTTAGGTTAGGTTAGAACTGTGACCCCACACAGAAACGAACGGCTTCAAAGTGGGTTTAGGTTAGGTTAGAACTGAGCCCACACAGAAACGAACGGCTTTCAAAGTAGGTTTATGTTAGGTTAGAACTGCGACCCCACACAGAAACGAACGGCTTCAAAAGTAGGTTTAGGTTAGGTTAGAACTGCGACTCCACACAGAAACGAACGGCTTTCAAAGTGGGTTTAGGTTAGGTTAGAACTGCGACCCCACACAGAAACGAACGGCTTCAAAGTGGGTTTAGGTTAGGTTAGAACTGCGAGCCCACACAGAAACGAACGGCTTTCAAAGTGGGTTTAGGTTAGGTTAGAACTGCGACCCCACACAGAAACGAACGGCTTCAAAGTGGGTTTAGGTTAGGTTAGAACTGCGACCCCACACAGAAACGAACGGCTTTAAAAGTAGGTTTAGGTTAGGTTAGAACTGCGACCCCACACAGAAACGAACGGCTTTCAAAGTGGGTTTAGGTTAGGTTAGAACTGCGACCCCACACAGAAACGAACGGCTTCAAAGTGGGTTTAGGTTAGGTTAGAACTGCGACCCCACACAAAAACGAACGGCTTTCAAAGTAGGTTTATGTTAGGTTAGAACTGCGACCCCACACAAAAACGAACGGCTTTTAAAGTAGGTTTAGGTTAGGTTAAAACTGCGACTCCACACAGACACGAACGGCTATCAAAGTAGGTTTAGGTTAGGTTAGAACTGCGACCCCACACAGAAACGAACGTCTTTCAAAGTAGGTTTAGGTTAGGTTAGAACTGCGACCCCACACACAAACGCACGGCTATCAAAGTCAAATATTACATTTTGAAATAATTTTATGCGTAATAAATTGTATTAAATGCAATCCAAAATGAAATAAGAAAACCCGTAAAGAAATACCACGATATAAACTATATACGAAATAACTCGAGTGCCAATTAAAAGTCCTAGATTTAAATTTACTAGTATCAATTCTTCGACGCAATGACTTGTCGATGAAATGAAAATACTTGAAACGTTGTCTTCGAAATAACATTCGATGAAATGTCTGTCGGCAATTCAAGGGTAAACCGGATCTAGTACGTGTAGTCTCTTGTGAATACATATCTAGAAGTTCGAATACGGCAGTGTATTCATCTTCAGCGGGCGCAGCGTGGTTCCATTTTTATCGCCTGTCACTATGCCCGTCACTTTCGCACTTACATACTTGTTAGAATGTGACAGGCATGGTGACAAGCGATAAAAATGCGACCGCACTACTGCCGCAGGTATGTTTATATTCTTACACTGTGTCAATTTTAACGATTGTAAACATATTAACAGTAACATTTTCTATTGGATTCTGTCAATCGAGTATATAAATTACTAAAAACTTAAATATAATTATTTAATATTAGTTTCCAATTGCAATCGTATATTTAAGGTACAGAATTCTTCAACGACTACTTATTCATACTCTGAGAGGTATCAATTTACCTGGTTATACTTACTTGTACAGTCAAAGGTAAAAAATATGGGTGCATAAATCATCTCAAAAATATGTCCCATAGCTCTTATGTCAGTGAATTAAGAACTATGGGACATATTTTTGAGTAAGTTGTCTACACCCATATTTTTACACTTGACTTTACTACAACTTTTATATTAAGTATAGAAACAACCTCAAATAAACTCGTTTGCTATCAATGTTTTCTGTGGGACAACCTACGCAGGTACTCACTTCTACACATGCATGTTTCACACCCTATTGGCCATTGTGTCATGTCTTGTGATTCGTGAAGGGAGGTAGGTATATTTATATTTGTTTTAGTTGTTTCTTAGAAATTATACAATAACTGATTTGTGTTTTTTGGCGTAAATTGTATGTATGTAGTTAAGTTATTATTTAAAGTTATTCTGTTATAAAAAAAATGGATATAGAAGAAGGTAGACTATTACTATTAAATTTAATTCCATTGTTCTAAAATTTTGACCAAACATGCTCAAATGTGATATAATGTCATACTCTAGAATGTATTTATTATTATATGTGAAATCTAAAACATATTGGCAGCAGCTTTAGAGCCCTAGTAAGTGATAAGGGCTCTGGCACTTTGCCATCACGGCTATTCATGGTTACAATGTTTCTGTTGGTTGAATAAATCATTTTCAACTTTTAAGAGGCGAGGCAGCTAACACAAAATTTCAATTTTAGGAGTTACATATCTTTTATATTCAAATTTGATTTCAGACTTCCTCACCTCAAAGGGTTAAGTAGGCTCTATAAACAAAGGAAGTACTTAGGTGCGTAGTTGTAGATAATATAGGTACTTACTCGATTAAAATTAAAAATAAACAAACATACAAGAGATGTAGCAATTTATAGCGAAATCTCCAAAGCTAATTTAAGTAACAAAACGCCGAACCTATTAACAAAGAAATTTATGTTTTTAATGGCCAGGAGGGACTCTTAAATAACTGGCGCTGTATTGTCTCCGCGTATATATTGTTGGCTAAATTAAATATTCCTTGTAGCTTTGTAACTATTTACTGGCTTTTAAATTGATTATATTAAAGGGCACAATCTGTGTAAGAGAAGGAGAGATTGATACTATATTAATAAGAGAGGGGGAATACCCCTACAGTGACCTAGCATTGTTTTTATTTTGTAGACTATTGAGTCTACAAAATATTTTGTAGACTCAATAGAGTCTACAAAACAAACATTTCTCTACAGACAGTGACCTAACATTGTTTTTATTTTGTAGACTATTGAGTCAATAGAGTATTGACTCAATAGAGAAATGTTCCAGTGGAGGCATTGACTAGACTATCTAGACACGCGGCAGCGTGTCAAGCCAAGTTCAAGCAAAGGAACTGGCTAGCCAGCGCCGAGTGTAATATTACACGAACCACTTGGTGCCACTTTTGACCCTTCTATAACTCAAAACATCTTTGACGTAAACACATAAAACTACGTGTGTTTAATTATATCCATAAGGATATCTAGAAGCCCAAATTTCATGAAGCTAGCTCAAACGGTTATAAAGGTATGAAGGTCAAAAAGTCGTAAATTTTAAGACTGACTTATGACTTATAGTACCTAAACCTAACCTACTTCCAGATGACCTAGAAGGATGAAATTTGGAATCCAGCTTGGTTATTGTGTGTAACCGTAGGAAAAAATCTAAAAATAAAATAAAGTTAAAAAATAGGGGGGGTCCCCATACAAAAAAAACACTTTTTATTGGGACTGACATATAAGTACCTAAACCTAACCTACTTCCAGATGACCTAGAAGGATGAAATTTGGAATCCAGCTCGGTTATTGTGTGTAACCATAGGAAAAAATCTAAAAATAAAATAAAGTTTAAAAATAGGGGGGGTCCCCATACAAAAAAACCATTTTTATTGGGACTGACATATAAGTACCTAAACCTAACCTACTTCCAGATGACCTAGAAGGATGAAATTTGGAATCCAGCTCGGTTATTGTGTGTAAGCGTAGGAAAAAATCAAAAAATAAAAAAAAGTTATAAAATAGGGGGGGTCCCCATACAAAAAAATATTTTTTTATTGTAGCGTTGGAACCGTTACAAGCAGATATTTGAAACTACCCCAATATATGTATTATTATATTTGCTATATTAAAATAAAGTTTAGTTAGTCAAAAAATAAGTGGTGTCCCCATACAAAAAACTTGTAATACGCTCTAAACAACCGGCCAACGGTGTGTCGTCGGCGGCGCGCGGCACCACATAATTATACAAAGAACAGAAGTAAAAACCATACAGCGGAAACACAAGAAAAAACATTAAATCTCAATACCTGCCTAGTTTTCTTTACAAAAAGTATTGATATCCCACCAAAAACATAAATGTAAAAAAGGAGAGCCAAGTTCAATACAAAAATTATGCTTGGCTGTGGGGCTCGCCGCAAAAAGAATGGAGATCTAAATGAGTGCCAGTGCCAAGTTCTATGCAAAATCCAAATATGTATTTATAGGAACAAAATAACATTATAAACAAGTATTAAACTCTATTTCTTTGCTTTATTGGATACCTATAACAATTGCTGTTATTTAAAAAAATGTGTGATCTTAAAGTAGGTTAGATTTGGCTTGGCCAGGTTTTATCAGAATTACAATATATATAAAATGATTGATATAATGAAAACTGGCCAAGTCAAATCTAACCTACTTTAAGATCTCACATTTTTTTAAATAACAGCAATTGTTATAGGTATCCAATAAAGCAAAGAAATAGAGTTTAATACTTGTTTATAATGTTATTTTGTTCCTATAAATACATATTTGGATTTTGCATAGAACTTGGCACTGGCACTCATTTAGATCTCCATTCTTATTGCGGCGAGCCCCACAGCCAAGCATAATTTTTGTATTGAACTTGGCTCTCCTTTTTTACATTTATGTTTTTGGTGGGATTATATTATCCACAGCACATACAAAAAAGACGCAAAATGCAGTCCGTACTAGCTTATCGTCCCTAGATTAAACCGACTCACGTGCATTTTATGTACGGTGCAGGTGAAATGAATCACACTGTAGTAAGAAATGTATCGTTTATGAAACCTTATTTAACTTAAATTGTCACTTTCTGTTTTCTGTTTCCCTTTGAAAATAGAAAGTGCCAATTTCTTGTTTAGTTCACACTTTGAAAACTGAAAGTGCCACGACAGAAAACGTAATACCTAGGTAATTTTAATTTTCTATAGGTACTTATTGTATGATAAAAACTGCATAATTAACGTAACGTGAAACGTCATAAATATATATGTATTAGATATTTTCATAATAAATAATTATAAATTCGAGAAAATCATAAGCAACAATAGCTTACAAATGTACCTATTGTTAGTCATTTCAAATATACTTAGGTCAACTGTTGATTCAATAACAACTTAATTTAATACAAACTTTATAAGTATATAATTTAGAGGTTTACTTGAATAACGAGCCGAGACTCGGGCACAAAGTTGCATTTCTTTTATTGCTTCTTGGAAAGTTAAATGTCAACAAATGTTTACTGCATACATTCTTTATCAGATACGGTTGGCACCGCACCGTGCATAAAGTAATAAAAAGGCCTTGAATAGTAGATTTTAAAACCCATTTTTCTTTATGTACTTTGTTATTTATCAATTAAGTGTTATTTATTATATAATGTTAGGTGTACCTACCTAAATGTTGATAGTAGAATTTACTTTCACCTGTCTTAATGTTTTTTAGGTTTCAAGTGGAAATTCACAAGATTTCTTGGTGTGTTATTGCATTATTTGTTTGTAATTTGCACAATACAGTAAGAAATGTACACGTCTATCTCGTCGCCGTCTTCACATCTAACTTAACGTAACTCAAAGTAAAAATTAATAGCAAGATATATTTAATATTTTACCATAATAATACTCGTAATGCATATTAGGTACACATAATTTTCTTAATTTTATCATGGTTTTGTTATGCTTTTCACCTATAAAAATCCACAATAATTTCTCACATTTCTTGGGCCACAACGCAGCACAATACGGGTAGGTACTTGCAACAAACCGCCACGTAGATGAAACTTCAATACCTCATCGGAGTCGCGTTCCACCCGATACACAATCGTGAGCCGGCCTCGTTGGTTCAAAATTGTATCTCTAGATTAATAACTGAAACCTAACCTGAAACTGATTTAAGAATACTGCTGTACACCTGAAGTCTTAGCCGAGTCCAAGTATTAAAATTTTAATAAATGGTCAAAATAATAAAAAAAACGTAATACATTGGTACAGTCGAACCTTCCTCCTTTTATAGTTCGTTTTTTTTAGCATTAGAAAGAACTCCGCAGAAGCAAGCGTGCAGTTTTTATCAGGCTCTTTAATTGTTAATAATTATTGAATTATCTAATGTAGCATGGTCAATACATATAATTTACTTGAAATTATTACCGCTAAAAGTGGCCGATTTGGAACCATAAGCTTACTTCTGCGAAGTTCTTTCTAATGCTAAAAAAAACAGACTATAATAAGGCGCAAAAGTAAACAACTACATATCTTCACGCAAATATCTTTGACATCGACTGTACCATGTTAACATGCTCAAATAGGTACTTAATGGCAGCTAGTTTAATTGCGTACCACTACAACGTTCATTAACTATCCTTCCTAAAAGTTCAGGCTATTGTTTCATTTGGCACTGACCGCTTAGCCGAGACCCTAATTATACTAGAAATAAGTTTTATCGCGGCCGAGCTGTTAATGACTGGGCGAGTTTCAGCATATTGATATAATTATGTCGCCGGAAAACCTCATTTTAACTTTCGGAAACTCGATTGGCATGGAACTCGAAGGGAACGATGTTTGTGGAAGGCAATTTTCGAACAGGAAAAAGGTGAAAAGCGTTTGCTCGAGATTATATTGGGAAGTGGGACAGTCAGGCGTGATTCGGTTGTCCGAATAGGCAAAAATGTTCCTCGACTTCCGAAACGCATTGGATCGGCGGTAATCTACTTGTACATGTTTTGTCTATAAATAAATGAATATTGGGGACATCTTACACAGATCAACCTAGCCCCAAATTAAGCAATACATACTTATATAGATAAATATATACTTATATATATAGAAAAGACCCATTATGACTCAGGAACAAATATTAGTGTCCATCACACGAATAAATGCCCTTACTGGGATTCGAAGCCAGGACCATCGGCTTCGCAGGCAGGGTCACTACCCACTAGGCCAGACCAGGGGCCAAATTCGACACGTACAACTGTCAGATTTCGCATCCACGTCAAATCAACAGTTGATTTTATCGCATACTGAGTTATGATTCCATCAACGGTGGATAATATCATTTGGTACAACCAAAACTCCACTCTAAACTAAGGGTGGTTCGGTTTGGTTTGCTTGTCACCCTAACTGTGGATTGTTAATGTCAAATTTTGACATTGTACGTATTCGAGAACTTATGATTTTTCCCACATCAACGGGATATCAACACGATACGTCAAACGTCGCTTGTCGAATAGGGGTCCAGTCGTCAAACCAGTGTACCTTTGAATAACAAAACCAGACATATCAATGGTGGTACATACTTATTAGACGTGTTACCAAAACCAACGCCTAGGCTAGGACCCATCCTACTACAGAAGTGATAGATAGAGAGATAGGTAGTATACTTAATCTGCCTAACCTCGCAAAACAACGGTAAAACATATTGGGAAATGAACTTGAACCTTTAATTCAATCACAAAAAATCGTATTTGCTTGGGATAGGTAGGTACTTACATAGTAGGTAGACAAGTTCGTAGAATACTCCTTAAAAAGTTTCACTTCTATCACGTCTATGGTACTGTACGCGTAATTTTATTCTACTCTTACTCAAGCGGCATTCTGATAAATATGTCTTCCCAATTTGATTCGCATCATATCGAACATCAAAATCAAATCAAATTGCATTTATTAAAGTTCTAATGGGTCTCTACATGTGGACAACCAGTCTCTATATTGAAGTTTACATTAAATTAGAAACTCATCAAATCTCACCAGCTCACCACATCTATAAATACATATAATTATACGCATTTATAAATACACATTTTCGTTCAGTAAGTGAATCAAGTTATTCGCACGCCGGCTTAAAAAAGGAACGAAAAAACGTAAGCACCTCCTGGAATGAAGGCACCTATATTGTGGAGTGAAGTATTTGTTTGTATACCTACCTAATATATTCAAGAATCTGGCGGCCGGAGCTATTCTCATAAAGAGCGCATTTTTGTCTTTAAGTGAATGTTTCTCGTGTTTTCGTTGAATAATTTTTGGATTTCACGCACATTTTAGACGGCCGCGTGTAATGGCGTTTATAGTGAAATAAAAACAAAGTAATATTACTTTTCAGTCTTCCAAATACGAGTAGGTATGTCAATTAATTTTTAACGAGTGTTTAACTGTTTATTATATTAGTCTAGACAAAGTTTTTTTATCTTTTATAAATGTAATATTAAATACTCAGCGCTTCAAATATTATATCATGTAACTCAAACCATATTATTATAATGAGATTATGATATTACATATAATAGAATTAGAAAAAGTACCTACATAAGTAAATATATTATATTAATTTACAACAAGATAAAGTAATATTAATATAATATAAACACATACTGGGCTGGCTGAGATGTAGGATCAGTATCGCCGTTATACGCGCCACCAGCATGTGTATTCGAGGCACACGCCACCGTTTTAAGTCGACCGCCAGGTGGCTTGGGTTCGACGACGGTGCCGCCCTTCCACACATCGATTGAAACCACTTTTCTACCCTACCCACATATGTATTACCTAACCCTTTGCCTATGTACTTATGATAGTTTTAATGTAATACATTTTTGATTTGTTTAATATAAACACATTGTATATGTTAAAATAAAAATTATCTAGCAGTTTGCTGTAAAGCGATATCTAAGTATTTCATAGAAAGAACAATAAAAGAAACAAAATTCAAGTACTTACAATAAAATCTGTCCTTACTCGTACCTACTTCGGAACCGTTTGGCTTCCACAATACCAAATAAATATACATAATAACAATAAGTACCTACGTAACAATTTGGACTAACATACATGCATTTGAAACTAATGAAATTCCATTCTCCGGGTGTATTAATATAAAACAATTTCAGTCATTCTGCCGAACGAAAAAGATAAGATCAGGAATCCGTAGGTAAATGTGAGCATTCACCGTACGATTCAATCGAAGTGCCTATCTCGAAATAGCTGACGTCCCTCATGGCACATTGCACCCTCGCTCACGACCGTTGGCGACTGCACCACCGTTGCTACTTCAGCTATTTTCCATCCAACAGGATTACTGCAATTGCAATTTTAGGCATATCTACGTAGATTGAAAAATTCCACCGCACACATGGCAGCAGTAAACATTTGTGGAGACATTTAGTTGAGTCAGGCGTGGCTCACTCCGCGATTTCGTCGCTTTGCTACAGGTAGCTAAAAGTACATCCGTTCCACACCAATTTTGGTGGCTAGCCATAAGCCGCGCGTGGCGCTGTCGCCACCTAGCGGTCATATCTGTCCTGATCGTAACAGACGCGTTTTGTTAGAGAGTGAGTTTTCTGTACCTATTATTTATTCTGTGGTTGAGTTATACCTATCAAGTCAGTAACATCTGTGGCCTATTTTATAAAGCTACAAGTTACAATTTACAAGCGGAAGTCTCTTTCTAACCCTATGTGTTAGAACGAGACTTCCGCTTGTAAATTGTAATTTGTAGCTTTATAAAATAGGCCACTGGCTGTAGCCAGCGGCAGTATCAGAGGCTTAGTGGGATGAAAGCTGTGTTAACGAAATCCTTCTCTTGCAAAAAGGTCTCGGATTAGCTTTAAACCTGACAAAGGCGATGGGGAGGAAGATTGTTTACTGGCATTTCTACCTCTGATAATCGGTTATCAAATTAATAAAGCTTATTTTGAAATACCTACGCAATTATTATTAATTCTACAGACTTGGATAATTTGAACTGGCTTAGAAGTATTTTTTTTTTATATTTTAGACATAAGGTACAAGTGTAATATTGGTAGATAGATAATCTATTTGATTCCAAACACATCTTAAGTGTTGTGAGTTATTGGCCAACTGTGCCAAGTCACTCAATTTCGTAAATAAATAATTGAAATTTCATCACATCAAATGATGAAACAGTAAAATATAATTAAGAGAGGGCGTAAAGCCAGGAAATTAAAAGAAAACAATAGTACATTGTGCAACATGAGGCGTAAGTTGAATATTGCAAACGAGAGTAAGTTAAATCGCGACGGCTTGCCGGAACGATTTATAGACTCGAGTTTGCAATATTATTACGCCCCGAGTTACACACAATGTTTTTCGTCACACTTGCGATACAAAAATTAAGTATAAAGACAAAAAACTGTTAATTATCGCACTAGAAACTTCATAACTCTCTAGGGAGAACGCTTTTTCTATAACTCCCGCTAAACCTGCGCGCAATTCCACATTTACTGAGCGAGTGTGATGAAAAAGATATATGATGCTCCGTGCGATACTTGCGTAGGAATATACCTTTTACCTATCTCAATTACCTATTTACTCTGGAAATAAAGGTTGGTACATACTTCTAATTAAAATCTCGGTTGTCTCTGCTATATTACTACGATTTTATAGTAAAATTATATGTATATATTTGTGAAAGCTCTCAGAGAACTCTAAACATCGCTGTGCTTTGCTTTCTATGGCTATAATTCCTAAATTAAGTATGCTTACAGGCCAGTTCAAAATCTGAGGATCACATGATGGATCATGGAATTCATGGATCATCTATGAACATTCAGAATTTCATACACCTTTCTATGACAAAATTACGGGTTACAAAAAATGAACTCAAATAAGTAGAGTGGTTTGTCTTGAAATATAATAAACAGGCAAGCAATAAGCAAAGAAAGAATTCGATTCAGTCCGTGTTGTCAGCAAAAAAGTTGATTTGATTCGCGCCAATCGCAGACGATTATTCGGCTAGAGTTTCATTAAGGCGTGGCGGTGGGTAGTATAGCCTACAGCTTAACTTCTAACTTCACTTATTTCTAGTTATAGGATATTAAGTTACGTTGGATTAAGCTTAATGGTACCTACAGAAATTGAGTTAGAAACGTTGTAAGCGCAAAGACGTTAATTATCCGGATAACAAAAGATTCGTGTCCTTAATGTGTGTGTAATTAATTTGGCGTTAGCTAGATACAAAGAAAGAGCGGAAGTGATTATTTCTTATTGATTTGGCTGTTTATTGTCTACGTACACTCCGTTTTTTGCCGTAGATTGCGTTGCAAATCACATATATTAAGTGAGTTCAAAAAAAGTTATTCTGTCATACATTCTTTGTTTTTTAACTTTTATAAAGGCATCTCTGAATTTTTTACTTAAGAAAAGCCTGTAGGACCGATTTGACTTTTATCATTTTTAGGGTTCCGTACACAAAGGGTAAAAACAGGACCCTATTACTAAGGCTCCACTGTCCGTCTGTCCGGCTTGTCTGTATGTTCGTGTACAGTTGAAATTTTCACAGATGATGAATTTCTGTTACCGCTATACTATATAACAACAAATACTAAAAAGTACAGAACCCTCCATGGACGAGTCAGACTCGCACTTGTCGGGTTTTTCATTATACCTAATGATCAAAATGAAACCATTTAATAACATTCGGATAGGTATCTCTTGTTTTAGACATTTATGTGGGTGAACTGTACCTATTCATTCATAAATTCTCGACGCAAACTTCTCTGTTATCCGTACTAAGATAACTTGATCCCCAGATTAGACATAATTATGCTTACCGGAGGACAAACATGCACTGGTTGACCGGTGGTGATGGACTCAATAACTGTGTAACAACAGCCCTGACAACCACAAAGAAACCCTTGAGATGGCCGCCCCTTGGCGGGCACGGACGCGGTGTCAGCTTACTTTAATAGTCAAATAGCTTCATTTTAGCCTTGACGTCCACTTCTTCTTATTATTGGACTAATGGGTTGAATTAATGCGCGGAAGAGATTACAGGTTAATTAAGAAATATGTTACATCTAAATGGAATGTAGTAAATCTGTGACGAAGCCTGGTTCGAAATTCGTGGTAGTCTGCGTAGAAAACATAGGTATACTTACTGAAGCTAACCTCTGTAGTTAATTTCTTCTGACATAGGCAGCCTTTAATAGAAACTCAACATTATACTAATCAACAAGTTATTAACAATAACAATTAGCCCCGAGACCTTATATTCTTTTCATGGAGGAGTTCCATTTTGAACAAATAGAACCGTTCAAATGCTTGGTTTATAGATGAAAATAAAAAAAATGCTTAAAAGAGCTTAAAGTGCTAAAAACTATCTGTGAGAGGTCTTGCTGTTCTGTTCAATTTAATTGCAAGAAAGTATGGTCGAGTTAGGTATCAAATGAAAGTACTCGGTTTACACATTTATTAACATAACATCTGTATAATTAAATTAAATAAATAAATATTAGAGGGGAATATTACACGAATTGACCGAGTCCCACACTCCACAGTAAGCTCAATAAAGCTCGTGTTGTGTATAAAACTGTATAAAAAAAAATAGCTGTATAAAATTGTAGATACCTATCGTAGGTACTTGAGGTTAAAAGGATCGTTTTTTTATGAAGTCAAAAGTTAAAGCCTATTTATGTACAGTCACCTGCAGTATTATGTTACACAACGAAGGCCGCATAAATTTCTGACACGATCTTATTTGTAGAGCCATAAGAGCGTGTCACATATTTTTGCGGCCTTTGAAGAGTAACATATTATAGCAGGTAGGGCATGCAGTACCGGTCCCGGTACCAAGAATTTCATTTCCCGGTTCTTTGCATGGCCGGAACCGGGATTCCCGGTTCTTCCCGGTTCTCAAGTCATCTTTTGATTACTTTTAAGAAATTGTTTCTCTTAGCGTACAATCTTTATGAATGACTTATTTTCATATAAATGATGCCCAATGGAGCAAAACACGGGGTCACGGTAGATGGGCAGGATATACAGTATGTTGATGAGTACATTTAAGTACTTGGGCCAGATAACCTCCTTTGAAAACAGGCAAACCATAGAGGTCAATAGACGTATTGACAACGCCTGGAAGAGCTCATGACCAGAGTCCATGAAGGCGCTACTGAAGGGTGACCATCCCCTGTGTCTCAAGCGCAAACTCATCGACATGTGTATCCTGCCTATCCTAACCTATGGTGCTCAGACATGGTCATTGACTGAGGCTTTAAAGTCCAAACTCAAGGTTTCCCAACGAGCGATGGAGCGCAGTATACTGGGTGTTCGCAGGACTGATAGAATCAGAAACACGGTTCTGCGCTTCAGAACTCGAGTTGTAGATGTAGGTGTCAAGACCGCTAAGCTTAAGTGGGACTGGGCTGGACATGTCTGCCGCATGCACCCTGAAAGGTGGGCCAAAATGGTTACGGAGTGGGACCCACGGAACACCATAGATGGTGCTGGCCGTAGTGCAGGCAGACCGAAAAGGAGATGGCGGGACGACTTGGACGCATTTTATCCGGATTGGCGGGAAACTACAAAAAACAAGGTCGAGTGGAGGAAACGAGGGGAGGCCTTTGCTTAGCAGTGGGACACTCAACCAGGCTAACAAAAGATACGCGTATACGAAATTAACCGGCACACATTGCCTCCGCCTGGGACGAGCCACACGGCCGTAGCGTAGTCGATACAGCACTATATGACGGCACGGCCTGCCTGCACTAATGCCACTAATGCCTACTTTACTGGGTTAGTTTGTCGGTTTATATGGGTCCCCCGTTTCATAGCACCATTATTAAATGTTATATAATGTCCCGAGCTAAAGTACTAAAACATTACTTCTATTGAAATGGGAATAAATACCCTATAATATGATGAGAACCGGGAAGTACCGGTGCCGGGTCTTCAGTACCGGTTCTTTTGACACTATAAAATTCCCGGGAATTCCCGGGAATATGAGAACCGGGAATTCCCGGGAGCATGCCCTAATAGCAGGTGACTGTACCTTAGTTTCTAGTGTTGTGTGGTGTTGTGCGTTGTGAACTTTGCGTATCAAGAGCCAACAGGCGTTTACAATGCTTTCGTATATCTATATTATCTATTCAGTATAAATAGTATAAAGTTATAATTTAACACACCTACTAAAAATTAGACTATAATATAAGTTACTTTTTTGTTAGGAGTAACCTAACTTAGGGCACTTGCACCATTTCACTAACCCGGGATTAACCGGTTAAATATGGGCCATGGTTACCAGTACAATTTGACACACGGTTATCGTTTTAACCGCTTAACCCCTGGTTAGTGGGATGGTGCAAGTGGCCCTTAGTGTCATTAGAATAGTGTCCCACTGATGGACAAGTCTGGTTTTTGGTTTTTCCCATGATTTCGGGTAGAAGTACAATGATTCCCACGGTACACCATAGAACCATAGATGGTGCAGACAGACCGAAAAGGATTGCGTGGCGGGACAACTTGGATTCTAAAATAAAAAATAAGTCAATAGTTTAGTGATTATTAAAGACAATGGAAATGTAAAACCTAAATTTAGTAACTGACGAAAGAGACGCCTTAAACGGCCAAATCCGAAATACATGAGACACGATGAAGGTATCTGTCTTCTCTTTCTTATCTTTTTTCTGTACATTGCTGCGTCCCTGTCATCGGTTACTAAATTCAGTTTTAGCAAGTTTTATCAGGCCTTTTAGTTTTTATTGGAATCCTACGTTTAGTACAATTTCGCTCGACGGTCGCGCCCTCTTCTGCCTCATCGTTAAATTAAGTCAGGATCAGAATGAGAAAATTAATTGTAAAACAAACAATTTATTTAATCAAAGTACAAGAATGGAGTTTAAAGAAACATGGAAAGCATAAAGATGGGTTATTGTCGCATCCCTTGCACTGGTAAGTAGTGGAAACCCTAATATTATTTTTCGTACAGTTTTTGCAGTTTCGCCTGGTCGTCTGTATGATATGTTTATGTTTATTGATTCTGTATGACGTTTTAGGAATCTTGACTAATATGTGCTCCTTGACTGGGCTACGAGCAGTTGCCGGTAAAAGATGTTCTAGGACCAATAATCTATAATTATGGTAGTTTAATTTGGTGCCCGAAAACATATTTGATAGCTTATGAGCGTTATAAATGCTCAACAATAAAGTGTATACGAACAGTTTTTTGACTAAGGGCAATTTGTTTATTTCACACGGCAAGTAATTCAGCATGTCGCTGTGTGGATCGGATGTTTCGGCCATAACCTCTTTATACACTCTTAATGATTCAGGCATTCGGTTCGGCGGGTTGTCTTTTTCGTTCTTGAACTCAGTGGTTACGTAGGATGTTGCTACGCTTTCAAATTCATGTTTACCTACGTGTAAACCATCGCAAAATAACGATTTGCATTCATTATGCTTTAGTCGTGCATTCACTAATTCTTCTGGCATCAGAAATCGCCTCTCGTCTATAATACCAGTACAGTAGGTTCCGCGTTGGAGTAAGTATTGTGCAAACGAAGGAACAATAAGTGTTGCCGCACTGTCCACGTAAAGCGCGTGCCCTACGTTAAATTTGTCTTTCAACATTTTGCACGTAATATTTTCTACATCAAGAGGTATATCACGTCGAGTGTCCATTATCATTCGCACGATTGGTCCACCTGGTTCATGTAAAGATATTATTTTCAAGTGAAAATCTTGAACGACACCAGGATCAAAGTCGATCTTATTTATACAGACAGATATATTTCGTCCCGGATAATAGATATTATCCATTACCTCGTTAAAGTGATCGGCCATTGGGTGATTGAATTTAAGGTGATGGATTCTCTTCTCAGCCTCTATACCGGGTAAGGTCAAATAATACATTATCGCCGTAAATCTTTGCGGGGTCATGTATTCAGGAAAGCAAGACTTGTAAAGTCTATGTGGTCTCCAGTAATCGACAACATTTGTAAATTTCGCAGTCCCCGTGTGTAGAAGAAGCCCTATAAATATTTTAAACTCTGCGACCGTAACGTCTTTCCAAGCACGCGAGTAACAAGCGTCGCGTTTATAATCCTTCTTTCTAAACGCATGTTGGTTAGTAGCTACCACAATATCTTTTAGGTACTCGTCATCGATAAAATATTCAAAATAGTGAGCAGGTTTGTTTGTGGAAGGCTTTAGCCAAGCTTGTTTTCTGGTGAAAATGATTTTATGTATCTCGTTATCGTCCTCGGTCCAAGGTCCGTACATAAATGTTTTAATATCCGTCCTGGGAAAGTTACGAAACGTGGGAAAAAATGTCTCACTCTTAGGACGGTCTTCTCTACACTCCTGTAAGTAAGGGAGTGGAGTATTATTACTATTAGGTTCCAGATCATTTCCTTTTAGAGTCGAACTGGCTAATGTTGGATCGGTTATTGAAGAAACTTCTCCTTCTTTCTTGATATCTAACAAAGGGTCGCAGTCCGAGTCTGATTCTTCTTCTTTAATTATTAATTCTTCATTGAATACCTGGTTGAATTCCTCTGCCTTGTCAATGTAGTCCTCCAGTAAATCTTCAGTATTCGAAGTCTCGTTGACGATTGGCTCGACTTTGATTTTGTTCGTGCAATCTATAATAGAATATTTACCATTGGAATTCATCTCGTACACGTCGTCCAAGCGGCGCAGTTTTACACACACATTCGCGGCTAACTGTTCTAAAGTGCGTCTCTTCTGTCCAGGTGTGAACCCAGACAGAACAAAAGTTGCTTGTATTTCTTCCATTTACATTTATTAACGAGGATCACAAACAGCAACGCGTGCCTTCCTGTGGCTTATACTCTACTGACGCGAAGTTAGGAATGTCACACGATAGCGCGTTGGCCTTGCCCGAGCGAGTCAGGTACACGATTTGGCCGTGTGAGCGAGCGCGAGCGCGAATACGGACGCCAGGTGGCCGAAAGCAATGTTGCCGCTCCGCTCGGGAATGCGCTGACACTTTATTATTATTTTATTTCTCCATTTTTGAATTCACGGGCCTGTAAATCCCGGTCGTTTGATAGGTTTGCGTGGGAATATAGATCCAATACGGACAGGCCCTTATTATTAGTAAAAATGATCGCTCAATGTTAATATAGGTACTTACATGACATTAAAAATCATCATTTTTTTGTGTTTGTATGCATCCATATGTGGGATATACATTAACAGTAGTAGGTGTCAAAAGAATAGAAAACTACCAATATATCAAAAGAGAACAAGATATCGAACGTGTTGTGTATTTCGCGGTAGCTATATTCTTATAGAATGTAATAAACTAATAAATATCTATGTATAAAAGGTAACATCGATAACAGACATGTCGATATTTTATTTTGTCAATCATCACTTTATTTTGTCACAAAAAATTCAGAGGGCCTACCGCGAACCACGTTCGACGAATTGCCTCCCTGTCACACTTACGTATGAATTTACAAGTGCGACAGAGAGGCAACACATCGAACGTAGTTCGCGGTAGTACTCCTAGTCTGCTTGTTATTTAGGTAGTGTGGGTCAAATCTTGGAAGCTAAATTTGACCCACTTCTCGATTTCCACACATTATGTAAATCGGATGACAATGCAATATTGTGATGACATGGAGCTGATCTGATGATGAAGACAGGAGGTGACTATGGGAACTCTGTGATAAAACAACGCAAAGTACCTAATTGTGTTTGAGTTTGTAAAAATTGTCTGGATAAGTACTTACTTATTTATTGCCTGTTGAGATGCCTGTAAAGATTGTACCAAAAATGAATTTTTTGCCAAAACCTTATTTCTGATACCGTAATAAATGGCATTGTTATGGGATTTTTTTGCAATTCGTCTTTATCTTAGTAAACCGCAAAAAATCCGTTTCCCAATCATAGCATAAATCCATAATTAATGAAAAATTGTAATTTTGAAATTCAAATGGACCTACAAAAGGTACGGCGCCCATAAAATGCAAACAGCTGCTGTAAATCACAAAAGGAATAAAATCAATATAGCGGCATTTACTTGGTGAGCCCAATTGAATCGAAACGCAATGAAATGGACGCAATGCCGGTCGGGACTAAGCTCGCCCAAATAATTTTAACTTGATTAAGCTTAAATAATTTGCAAGTTATTTTCATTAGGTACAATAATATACAGTAGAATCCGCTTATAATGACATCGAAGGGAAGTGACAAACACGTCATACTAAGCGGATGTCATATAAAACATAGTTGTACAACTTATTATTTTTGTTATGTTTTCCAAATTAATCTCAAATTCCTTTGTGAGAAATAAGTTTTATTAACCTTGGAACAAATATCAACTTGTCACTGATGATCAAAACTAAAATACCTTACACGCCACGAACGCACTAAACGTCATCGCAGGGAAAGACGTGGTGACGGCCACGAAAACCAGCATAAGTGTCAGTATAACCGGACATAATTTCATGAAAACGGGATATTTCGGTCATAGTAAGCGATTTGTCACTATAAGCGAAGTCATCTTATCCGAATTTGTCACTAAGAATTTTATATGAAAACCAAACTTCGCACAGTAATTATGTCATAGTAAGCGGTTGGTCAGTATAAGCGGAGTCATAATAAACGGATTCTACTGTACATACTATAGTTAGGCGAACGAGCAAGTGTAGGACAGAGTTAGTATACGATGTTCGCTTGACATACAACTTGCTTGCCTCGTGACTCATGGCCCAGGTGTTAGAGGGTTCCTGAGTTTTTTTACCATTTAAGTATTTTGTACCTCTCGCCTTCGAAACGACGGGGTATTGGAGGTCTGACGCCATAGCGTTTATAAGGGAGGTGAGACATAAGATTAGGGAGAGGACCTTGGATGCTCGTGCGGCACCTTTGTACCCGGTACAGCTCGCGGAGGTCTTTGAGTACAATATTTTATTTTGTGGTTAATGATTAATTAAGTTATTTTTTTAGGATTTTATACAACTATACGCAATTAACTACGATATGTAGTAATAAAGTATGCCCTTTAATTATTTATAATATTTCTATTTATTTATATATCGTCGTCCAGTACCCACAACAAAAGCTTTATTAAACTTAGTCTTGGACTAGGATGATTTGTTTGTCTAAAATCTCAAAATCATTTTAACAAAAATTTGCTCATAAAATTCCTATAGGCGTTGAGGATAAAACCTAGACCGACCTAGACTGTTAATTTTGTGCAACTTTGCTTCGTTTCAAAGTAAAGTTTCTGTATGCTAGACTTACAAATTAACCAAAACATACGTTTAAAAAATGTCATACAAATAATTATATGCAGTATCAAATTAATTTTAAATTATATTTATACATGGTCATTTTTGGACCGTTAGCCATATTGTGCGAGACGATTAGGTAGGTCATACTGATTACTTAACAACTTTTTCTATGGGACCAACCGACCCTATGAAAAGCGAGTAGGTACCTCTATTATTATTTATAACTGGGTGGATTAACTATTTTATATTGCTTTATGGATGGCACATTATGGAAAGGGTTTATATACTCTGGCAGTATGCAGGCAGTAAAAACATGTTATATCTACCGTCAAGGGGCTATTTGGAACAAGGAAATTAATTTATCTACCAGTCCCGATACTATTTATCATAGCAATGGTACAAACATTGTGCAAAAGTTAAATAAATAATAATGTAGTCGCAGTAAAAAAAATAGACTCAAACTTCACACTATTTGATTTTTTATTCTAAACATAATATAACTATATTACAATATGACGAATTTGATCAGCCATCGAAATTAAATACTAATTTATTAGTCTTAACACTTAAATATTAATTACTTAGATATAGTAGTAATAGATAGTTGTTGTAAATAATTTCCATAACATTCAAAACCACTAAATAATGTTCAAGTGCCATCCTCGGGGTACACCGTTGCTGATTTGTTTTGCGTCTCGGATATCGGTCTCGAAGGCGCGGAATAAGTTTCCCCCACGGGATATTTACTGGGATAAGGGCAAACCCATGTTCATTTTCATGACTCGAGGCGATATTTGCGGTACCTGTTTCTATCTAGTAGCACAATTTGAACGGAAAATTGTGAATGGATTTGTTTATATAATCCACCGATTTCGAGTTCCATTAAACTTTCGCAAAGTCGATGAAATCAAACAGGTGAGTAAACAAAGATTTATGAGCTCCAAAGTTTTAAAAGTGTCTTACAAATTTGGACAAAAAAACGTTCGTAAAGTACTTATAACTTTCATTGTTTTTACCAGATTTTGCGACGCAAATGAGGGTAATGTGTATTGTATATTAAGAAAGCGTATATTATCGTATTTTCCTGCATTCTTAATCAATAAACGGGTTAGGTTAAATTCAAACATACTTTAATTTCTCTCAAGTGGATATTAAAACACTTTTTCACATGACCTTTTCGGAAAAGTGCTTTTTCTGCCATGCTAGGAGAGATCAAAGTGGCACTTTTCTGTTCTAGGACATTTTATTGCCAATAATAAAATATGTGCTTAATAAAAATTGTGTTTTGGGTCCAAATTAACTTTTCCGTTTTTCAACTTATCGCTTTCAGAAATAAAAATGCTATTGTAACAAGTTTTATTGCTTTTTACTCTAACGCCGCCGTAAAAACTAAACAGTTAATCGAACGAGCGAGCGAAGCGAAGCGAAGTTCTTACATTCGACTTCGGACACGCGGCCGGCTAGCGGCACGTCCCGGCATTTCGATGTTTTTAAGCTGAACTGTCAGAAGATAGTTTGATACTCAAGAACTTAAGTAAATTTGTCCTAATTTAAATGAAATTGGGTAAACGTGTAGTTGAGGGCAGTAAATTTTAGTCATTAAATTATGAGCAGGCTTTATGAAGAGGTTATTAAGCTAGAAGAGCTTAAAATGCTAAAAAGCTATTGTGAGGGGTCATGCATTTCTGGTCACCTTTTTTGTAAGAAAGTATGGTCGAGTTTGGTATCAAATGAAAGCGCTCGGCTTGCACTTTTATAATATCGTCTTTAAATTTACCATTTTGAAATAATTAGCAAGATAAAAATAAACATAGTAAGTAAGTAAGCATAAGTTCGCCTTTGTACATAACATTTTTATTTTTGTTTTGTTTTTGTCCATTTTATGTAAACCTGTTTATGTGCAATAAAGTGACATACATACATACATACATACATAGTATAGGTATTTGACATTTGGCAAGAAACTATGGAAGGTAGAGGTTCTACACTCCATAGGTACTTACAAGAAATATTACGGCTTACCACAGATACAGTTTATTTTAATCTCTATGGTGACTCAGTTAAAGGCTCCACAGAGCTTACAATTATAGTTTGTCAAAGGGTGTGATCCTCCACAGCCGGACCACCTCGTCCGATTGCGCTCAGTTTTTAATGGCGAAATGTACCTCTAATGTACTTCATGTACCTCGTCGGAAATTGAACGTACCTCTGTAGTTTGGCAGATATATGCGTTTAAAAGGGGTCCGGCTGGGGAGTAAAATCTGCAGCCGGACCACGCCTGGATCCGATCATATCTGTTATTTTGAGATATAATTTAAATATCAGATGAATGTACCTGTTACGTACCTCCGAAGAAATCGTTTTTTTATTTAAAAAATGGTCTCATAAATGAATTTTCATACATTTCATTTTTTGAGTATACGCGTAAGCGCCTGTCAAAAAATAATAGCAACATAGTAGAAAACAAATGTATTCAATTCGAGCAAGTCATCTAACGTGTCAACTAGATACAAAGGTTATAGGGAGTGTTTTAAACCGACACGAGTTTAGTTAGTAGTCTTTTTCATTTAATTTTAGTCATTTGCATAGTTTTTGTGTAATAAATTTTTGAAGATCGTGTTTTAGGCCCCCGGATTTTACGAAAAACGTTAATAATTTGCAAATTATTTTGTAAACTTTCCGTTGTTTAGTGCTATTGGATAAACCATTCAAAGACGCAAATTTAGTGGCAATTGTGACTTCTCTAGGTATATTGGTTATAAAGATATTAATGAATTTAATGTTTTTGGTTTTCATTTTTTTTCTTCCATATTCCGCCGTAGTAGGAGCCCATATTTGTATGACAGCTTCATTTATATGTCTTCTATCCACCCTATTTTTTACAAGACCTAATTCCGTGAAACATTCAAGTAATCATCGAAACACTATATCCGGGTTATCCGGCCGCTAGGGTTGGCACTTCGGTATTTTTATTTATACGCCATTTTCTTGGGGATATCTGGTTTCGACTTGTGGGAAAATGTGATCCCACTGCTTCGAGAACTGATTTAGTAAGTACCTATCAGGCAAGTGAGAGTCGGGTTCGCACACGAAGGGTCTAAAAAAATTTTACCATGTCATACAGTGTACGATGACACGGGTCCTCAATGTGCAACTCCAACTCGTACTTGACCCTAACTTTATTTAATTTAATTTTTAAACATTTAATAATTGGAATTTAAATTTAGGGCAGTACGTTTCAATAGTGGCACTACTAATGACGGCAATACCGCGAGAACAGTTTTGTCTGACAAACATCGTGAAGCATTTGCAAACATCCTTGGCTTAGAGAAGTGGCTTCTGGACGATCCCCACACAGTTCTAGTTGTATTGTCGAGTGGTCTTCCAATAGACGCAGAGAAGTTTGGCAATTTTTGTAAAGAACTAGTCCAAAAATATGTCAATACTTACAAATGGTGTCCTATGACAGTCACCATACATAAAATTTTGGCCCATGGCGCTGCAATCATTCGAAACTCGTCTGTTCCAGTTGGTATGCTTTCCGAGCAAGCAGCAGAGTCACGGAACAAATATTGGCGTCACGATCGAGAACACCATACTCGGAAATCGGATAGGATAAAAACAATGTCTGATTTGTTTCACAGAGCACTAGTCTCATCAGATCCAGTAATTTCCGGACAACAGATGTCACAGAGAATAAAATATATTAAAAAACGTCCCCTACCATCTGCCGCAGTAGCTTTATTGAAAGCACCGCAATCACCACAGGCACAGGAATCTCAGGAGGAAGCCCCAACACCAACATCCGAGTTCTGTCCAGACGACAGTTATTACGAGGTGCAAGATGGGGCAGAGAGCCTCGAAGTAGAAAATGATGACCCGACTAAAAACAGATATATACAGCAGTGTTTCACCTTACTGCATGGTAATGAGGTCCAAAAGTGTATACGTCTCTTTGTAGTTGACTGTCATACAGCTAACGACCAAAATGTAAATATTATCTACCCTAATTATAAAGAGGAAGAATTTGTAAGTTATCTATAGCTAATAAATTACTAAATCTTAAAAAAAACTTATTATTTCATATGTGTAGGTTTTTATTAACATATTAAAGTTTGTTTTTACCACCCATAAAAGTGCTATACTGTGTATACAGCGTTAATATTATATCCGGCTGAACCCGGATATTGGTAGTGGCAGCCCTGACCGAAAATTTTAATTGGCTTTAAATTCAATCTTCCACGGAATTAGATCTTGTAAAAAATAGTGTAGATAGAAGACGTATAAATGAAGCTGTCATACAAATATGGGCTCCTACTACGGCGGAACATGGAAGAAAAAAAATAAAAACCAAAAACAATAAATTCATTAATATCTTTGTAACCAATATACCTAGAGATGTCACAATTGCCTCTAAATTTGCGTCTTCAAACGGTTTATCCAATAATACTAAACAACGGAAAGTTCATAAAACGATTTGCAATTTTTTTTAAGTTTTTCGTTATATCCGGGTGCCTAAAACACGATTTTCAAAAAATTATTACACAAAAACTACGCAAATTGGACACGCGGGAATTTTAGTCTCGCATTTGTAATGATCTAAACTTCAGTAATTTGCAATAAAATGAGGATGTCACTTTTTTGGCTTCTATAAAACACTGTGAGACCTACACTTTTTTCCAACTTGATATACTTTTCTTATTTTTTGATATATCTGGTTAATCAAGTTTTAACATTATGTAAAGGATATTCACAGTCATTTGGTATGTATTTTGGACTAATCCATTCAGCCATTTTCAATTTATAGCAGTTCGAAGTCAACTGTGGTTTGTGAAATTTTTGAACGTTTTCTAATAATTTGTTAGACCAAGTATTGAAAATGTTACAGTACGTTATATATTTGTACTGCCGACTTTATGACGTCACAGCAATTATCCCCACCACTTTCGCGCTTGTCATCTCATATATTTGGGTTCAAGGCATTACACTGAATGCATTGATACCATATTCACCCATATCCCGGACGACATGAGCGGAAATCGATTTCTAGAACACTTTTCTTTCGCTGGCCGGTCTACTATAAGAATGTCCGTATACTTAATATTTATTTATAAATTACGCACAAAGAGGCAAAGTAAATCACGTTTGTTGCATGGGAGCCCCACGTTAATATTTATTTTATTATTTTTTAGTATTTGTTGTTATAGCGGCAACATCTCTGCGAATTTCAACTGTGTACTGTAAAACGTTGTACAATACACGTGCGAAAAGGTAATTCGCAACTCGTGTCGGTTTAAAACACTCCCTATAACCACCCACATTTGTATCTAGTTGACGCGTTAGACGACTTGCCCGAATTGAATACATTTGTTTTCTACTATGTTGCTATTATTTTTTGACAGGCGCTTACGCGTATACTCAAAAAATGAAATGTATGAAAATTCATTTATGAGACCATTTTTTAAATAAAAAAACGATTTCTTCGGAGGTACGTAACAGGTACATTCATCTGATATTTAAATTATATCTCAAAATAACAGATATGATCGGATCCAGGCGTGGTCCGGCTGCAGATTTTACTCCCCAGCCGGACCCCTTTTAAACGCATATATCTGCCAAACTACAGAGGTACGTTCAATTTCCGACGAGGTACATGAAGTACATTAGAGGTACATTTCGCCATTAAAAACTGAGCGCAATCGGACGAGGTGGTCCGGCTGTGGAGGATCACACTGTCAAAGGACTGTCCCGTTTCAAACACAGACAGAGAGAATCATATTATCTTTGTCTTATGGTGTAAGACAAAGATAATATGATTCTCTAGCTAGTACTGGGTACTAGCACCCGAAAGAAAAGGACGAGTATAGTTTTTTTGTTCATAAGAACAAGTGAATAATTACTGACAAATTTGATTTGACAACTATATTCGCACGCGTTTTCAATCCACTGTCGACTTTAGCCTGGCCACAAGGCCACAGACGTTCGGAATGGGGTTAGCAACTGTCAAAGGTTTGCATAGATGGCGCCATCATAGCTTGCCTCTTTGTCTATGAGATTTGGCTTAAATGACTGGTATCCAGGACATGTATATTCATTAAAAAATAAAATTGACACAATTCTAGGGATTGACAGGGCAAGCTATGCTGGCGCCATCTTCAAAATACTTCGACCGGCCAACCCCATTTTCCGAACGGAATGACATTTGTAGAGCGACGTCCCGTTCCTACCTGTCATTCCGTACGGAAACTGAATGAAAATTCCGAACGTCTGCGGCCAAGGTAAGTATACAACAAAATATAGATGAAGATGGCGGCCATGCACTATGTCATAAAAGTCGTCATGGATGTCGTTTTTTAGGTTTTGGGGGGCGCAGATTTCGAAAATGATGATTATTTTGAAATCCATCATGGCGGCCATCCACTGTAACGTAGACATTTTCTTGGATTTTAAATTAATATTTTTGGGTTGAATTCTGTTTCTTCTTTCAACGTTTTTAACAATATCCCAAACTAACTCGATTGATTGCACTTCTTTGCATAATCTGTTGCATTCAGATGCACCGTTTGATGCTTATCTGTTGTCGGGGTTGTCATATGAGTAAAAATAATTAAAACTTGAGATATTTATGTTGTCACTCCAGGAAAACTTTGTATGATTTAGGTATGATTTTTATAGATAGAAAATAATATTGATGTAAAACAAAACATAGAAATTACAGACTGACAAAGTGGCTCTGAAATGAAACATTATTAGATTTAATGATAAAATATATTTCTTAGGCTCAAGAAAGAGTTCTCTAGATAAATCAGTTCAGAATTTTCGAAGGATTTGTGTCTTCAGGGATTGGCACCCTACTTTTGTTTTAGGCCTTTTGTTCTCAAGATATGAGGAGGTCATTCTGAGGTGACATGCACTTTTGATGTGTGGACCCCTCCGGGGACGCACGCTCGCATGAGCCCTATTTTGTGATAAGACCACACATTCCACATGGTGGTCAAAATGGTGGAAGCAGTTCGAGTCCTTCGGTGTGTTCCACTGAGTAAGTATAAATGGAATTTAGTTGTGATCAATTCCAAAATGGCGCGAAACATTGTGGGTTTGTTCTTAACCAAGTTTTGGTTCTTTACAGAGTTGACTCCTGCTCGAGGGAAGGGAGCGCTCCGCCAGAAGTCCTAACAGCTTCCAGTGCGGTGAGCTAAATTTCCAATTGTTTCATTTTTTCTCTAGCGGCCATAAAGGGCATCGGCTAATAAATCCTTTTCTCGCTTTGCAGGAGCCGGGATGTTTCTAGAAGTTTCAAGATGTTTCGAATTTGAAGTTTTAAAATGATGCTGTGGGATCTGACCCACGTCATCTGCACTGGCCGGCTCCAACCAGGTTAGCAGTCAGCTTCCCGGGGATAGGCGAGGTCACTCCCCGCTGCTCCAGGTCCGGTAGCAGTTTTTGAGGTCGGTCCGATGCATCTTTAATTTTTAAATTGCGTCTGCGCTCGGCTACAAATTTAAAATGTGATTTAGAGCAATAGTTATTTTAATTTAAAGTTTTGAAAGTTCCGGTGCATAAAACTTAGGTATTTCGAAATTTAGTCTTTAGTAATTAATTAATTGGTGTAAACCTTATAACATGAACCTGTGAAGCGACCCAGCTATACCACTGAGCTTTTACATAATAATATTAGGTTAATAAAGTTTGTTAGATATCAATTTGTTTAATTGTTTCTCCTCCTAGCTTTCCTACAGCAAGGTTTCCATTTAGTTTATTTTATTTTATTTTGATTTCAATTTATTTTGTTAACATGGCTGTTTCCATTTTAGACAAGCCGGAGCTTTTCAATCATTTATTTTACCCCCCTTCAAAACACCCGTGTTACAATGGCGCCCAAGAATTTTTCAGGTTTCTAAATAATTACTTGCTGCAGGAAAAGTCTAGACTTATTTTTATGCACCAGAAAATAATTTTGTTTCACTCACCTTTTGTAGAGTATTTTGTTACATTTCAAAGATTTTTTGGGTATTGCATACCATAATTTGGGCATTTGCTCACATTTATGATGTTTTCTGCACATTTGCATGGAGTTTTTTTTTGAAAATCATAGAATTTTGTATGATACATTTAGAGGTTATGAAATTTTGCTGACTTGACAGATGTCAATAACACGTGTTGCATTTTTAGTAAATTTGGATACTATTTTGAAGTTTTGACACTAGTTTTCATTTGCTTTCACATTTAATATTTAATTTAAATAAAAAAATAAGAATTTTGTATTTTGTAACGTAAGAGTACACAATTTTGCCACTTGGGATCACTTGTAGAACTTATATTTAGTCCGAAATTTCATATTCTAGGAAAAAAATGTGTGAATTTTAGTAGAATGTCGTTTTGTGATTTTTATAGATTTGATGGAACTGCACTTTCATGAATATTTTATAGTGAGTTTTGTAATTTGTTTTTATGTTTAACAGTTAAGTCTGAAGGCATAGTAATTTAACCACATACCAAGTATTGTTAAGGAAAACAATAGTTATATTAACATAATTTAATTTCATTTTCTTACACAGCACAGTTTTTGTAAACATGAAGCACCAGAAATTTCAATGCAGTAGCATATTTAGTTTAATAAAGTTGAAACGCAACACTCAATTTCACAGCTCATTGATAAATGAATTTATTTAGGAAGGTCAAAGCAAATCAGGAGCTCTTCCTAGGTCCAAGGAGCTGTGGAAGCAGTGTCGGCATTTTATTTTTCAGAACTCTCCGCATAGCCGCAGGTTAAACAGTTTAGTATGGAAGTCTGGTCTGGCAGTAGTGTCCGGCGAGATGCTTGTGGTGTTTCATGATCATTTAACTTCTTAAAGGAAGATATTCTTCTTCGGCGTGTTAGCGCTTATAGTTCCAGAACAATAGACATGATTTCATTTTCAAAATTAGAAATTCCTGTGATCCGGCTGTCCAGTTGTAGAAATCACTGGATGCTTTTCGTTTTTGTAGTGGTAATATCCAAATTCAGCACGGTTTTGATGTAATCTGTAACAAGTTCACTTCAATTTTGGGTTTGAAATACAAATTTTTGGTTAGTTTATTTCATTTGACTTTGAAATGAAATTTAGCGTTTAATTTGAAATGAGAGGGATAATCGTATGAAAAAGATGATTCCTGATCTCATGATTTAATGTTTTACCTGTATTTTTGGTAGTTTTCGGTTAACTCTGTGTAGTTTTGAATCGCTGATTTAGCGTATTTAATATTTACCGTAATTCGAGTTTTTAACGGTACTTCACACAACGTAAGAATTGTGTTTCATATTAGATGGTAATTTTCCAAATTAAAATGGTATTTGCAACCAAAGTTTTGTTCTTTGTAGTTTAAAGTGCAAAGTAAGGTTAAGTCATGAAATTGTTTTTTTTTTGACACAGAGTAAGGGTGCGTTCGGAAACGCGTAAACTTTAGTAGTGTTTTCTTTAATTCGTAAAGAGTTCAGCGTTTATAAAAACGCTCGTTTTTGGAAATACATTTTGTAATTTGTTTAAATATTGATATTTATTTAGTTAAATACAATATAGTTTTATGGTTTAGAATGTTACGAAATTTGGATTTAACACTCAAATTTAATGAGATAAATTGTTTGGAAGTAGTTTTTTTTATTTAGACCTTATATCGCCAAGAATACAATTTGTAATCTCGGTTTGAGAATTGGCGGAAATTTCGAATAAGGCTGGCATGTTTAGGATTTTGACACAAGTTTTGGTAGGTTTTCAAGAAGGTGGTATTTTCCAAGGCCTCGCCTACACAAGAACGTTTTGTTTCACAGTTGTCTCGTACTTATGGAGTGTTGGGTATTAAGGTAAAATATCCAATCACGACTTTATGCACGGTACGTGGTGAACAGCACTGACTGTATTCACTACTAATTTTGTTGCGGAGATGGAAGAACAGGATTTGTAATGCGTGAAGTATGGTAGGGGCGAAAGATGAGATATGAACGGTATGGTGAAGTGCGTGATGTATAGATGGGGCGAAACAACTTGCTCACTTTTTAAGGTCAGAGCGAATCCTTAACATAGCCAAGGGTTTGTATTTCGGTAGTAGGTTTCGAGTGCTTACCACACTCGAGCACGGTTTTGTGCAATTTTGCGTATTTGTGGCTACGCATTTGGTCGGTATGGGGTTCATACCCAGCAGTTACCATTTTTGAGGGGCTGTTTTAAATTGGGTTCTTGCTTTTTTGGACATATCGACCGCGGTACCCCTTTTGGTTTGGTACCTTTTGTTTATCGTGTTGACGATCCAGTGAGCCATTTTTGAAGGCATTGGAACGGCACTCGGTGTCTCCGCCACCTTTTTCATGCCTGCTACCGCAATGCAACTCAGCCAAATGGTTGAAATTTTTTTCGGTGTAGTATGGTTTTAGAGTTTAGGGGAGTTATCCTTGGACGCACGACCCCTCGTCTTGTACCAGTCGTCGTGCCGCCAAGGACGACAAACCACTCACCTGCTATATACCTCGTTTTTGTTTAGGTATACCATTTTTTTGTTTTGGTTTTTGATTCCGGAGAGTTGGGGGGACAGGTGTACCTCATCAACTCAAAGGGCCGTTTTGGATTTTTTGGGTTTTGATTTGATGATTGTTGTCTACCTGAAGGGTTGGGACAAGCCTTAGTGTCCTCAACCGGTAGGGTTACAACAAAGGTTTTCGTTGGAAGCTTATATTTGGTGGACTATAGGTCTGATTTTCGCCCGGTCTAGCTGAGTTTTTTTTGAGAAATGCTGAACATCGGTCCTGGCGGTTGGTTTTTGGCTTTTTCAGCACAACAAGCTTTTATCGCGTTGTGCTGAGAAGGCCAACGGTTTGTTTACGGGTTGGAAAGATAGACGGAAGTTTTTTTCTATGTGCAGCGCAGTTGGCCGCATAGTTTTTTTTCACCTTCCGTGGTACTGACGTGGGTTCGAGATTATTATTTAGATTTTTTTGTTCGGTCAGAACAGCAGTTATTTTAAATTGTTTAATGTTAGTATGATTTTACTTTAAGATTTTTTGGGGGTTCGTTTGAGCATTTTTGGTATGTTTTGAATCTCGAAGTTGCGTCAGACTTTTTGTTTACATTCTAGGTTTTCTAGGTCAGTTTGAGTAGGTTAGTTTTCTTGCCTTCACTTTGTTTTAAATTTTGTTTTAGGATGAAAGTCGCTGAGGACAGCGAGCGGTTCACCTACGTTGAACCTTAAAATCGGGGAGGGGGGTATTGTAACGTAGACATTTTCTTGGATTTTAAATTAATATTTTTGGGTTGAATTCTGTTTCTTCTTTCAACGTTTTTAACAATATCCCAAACTAACTCGATTGATTGCACTTCTTTGCATAATCTGTTGCATTCAGATGCACCGTTTGATGCTTATCTGTTGTCGGGGTTGTCATTAGAGTAAAAATAATTAAAACTTGAGATATTTATGTTGTCACTCCAGGAAAACTTTGTATGATTTAGGTATGATTTTTATAGATAGAAAATAATATTGATGTAAAACAAAACATAGAAATTACAGACTGACAAAGTGGCTCTGAAATGAAACATTATTAGATTTAATGATAAAATATATTTCTTAGGCTCAAGAAAGAGTTCTCTAGATAAATCAGTTCAGAATTTTCGAAGGATTTGTGTCTTCAGGGATTGGCACCCTACTTTTGTTTTAGGCCTTTTGTTCTCAAGATATGAGGAGGTCATTCTGAGGTGACATGCACTTTTGATGTGTGGACCCCTCCGGGGACGCACGCTCGCATGAGCCCTATTTTGTGATAAGACCACACATTCCACATGGTGGTCAAAATGGTGGAAGCAGTTCGAGTCCTTCGGTGTGTTCCACTGAGTAAGTATAAATGGAATTTAGTTGTGATCAATTCCAAAATGGCGCGAAACATTGTGGGTTTGTTCTTAACCAAGTTTTGGTTCTTTACAGAGTTGACTCCTGCTCGAGGGAAGGGAGCGCTCCGCCAGAAGTCCTAACAGCTTCCAGTGCGGTGAGCTAAATTTCCAATTGTTTCATTTTTTCTCTAGCGGCCATAAAGGGCATCGGCTAATAAATCCTTTTCTCGCTTTGCAGGAGCCGGGATGTTTCTAGAAGTTTCAAGATGTTTCGAATTTGAAGTTTTAAAATGATGCTGTGGGATCTGACCCACGTCATCTGCACTGGCCGGCTCCAACCAGGTTAGCAGTCAGCTTCCCGGGGATAGGCGAGGTCACTCCCCGCTGCTCCAGGTCCGGTAGCAGTTTTTGAGGTCGGTCCGATGCATCTTTAATTTTTAAATTGCGTCTGCGCTCGGCTACAAATTTAAAATGTGATTTAGAGCAATAGTTATTTTAATTTAAAGTTTTGAAAGTTCTGGTGCATAAAACTTAGGTATTTCGAAATTTAGTCTTTAGTAATTAATTAATTGGTGTAAACCTTATAACATGAACCTGTGAAGCGACCCAGCTATACCACTGAGCTTTTACATAATAATATTAGGTTAATAAAGTTTGTTAGATATCAATTTGTTTAATTGTTTCTCCTCCTAGCTTTCCTACAGCAAGGTTTCCATTTAGTTTATTTTATTTTATTTTGATTTCAATTTATTTTGTTAACATGGCTGTTTCCATTTTAGACAAGCCGGAGCTTTTCAATCATTTATTTTACCCCCCTTCAAAACACCCGTGTTACACCACTATGTCATAAAAGTCGTCATGGATGACGTTTTATAGGTTTTAGGGGGCCCCGATTTCGAAAGAGATACCATTTTGGAATCCAAAATGGCGGCCATGCACTATGTCATAAAAGTCGTCATGGGTGTCGTTTTATAGGTTTTAGGGGCCACAGATTTCGAAAATGATGACCATTTTGGATTCCAAGATGGCGGTCATGCACTATGTTATAAAAGTCGTCATGGATGTCGTTTTATAGGTTTTGGGGGGCGCAGATTTCGATAATGATGACCATTTTGGATTCCAAGATGACGGTCATGCACTATGTCATAAAAGTCGTCATGGATGTCGTTTTATAGGTTTTGGGGGGCGCAGATTTCGATAATGATGACCATTTTGGATTCCAAGATGACGGTCATGCACTATGTCATAAAAGTCGTCATGGATGTTGTTTTATAGGTTTTGGGGGGCGCAGATTTCGATAATGATGACCATTTTAGATTCCAAAATGGTGGTCATGCACTATGTCATAAAAGTCGTCATGGGTGTCGTTTTATAGGTTTTAGGGGGCACAGATTTCGAAAATGATGACCATTTTGGATTCCAAAATGGCGGCCATGCACTATGTCATAAAAGTCGTCATGGATGTCGTTTTATAGGTTTTGGGGGGCGCAGATTTTGAAAATGATGACCATTTTGGATTGCAAAATGGCGGCCATGCACTATGTCATAAAAGTCCTCATGGGTGTCGTTTTATAGGTTTTAGGGGGCACAGATTTCGAAAATGATAACTATTTTGGAATCCAAAATGGCCGCCATGCAGTATGTCATAAAAGTCGTCATGGATATCGTTTTATAGGTTTTAGGAGGCGCAGATTTCGAAAATGATGACTATTTTGGAATCCTAGATGGCGGCCATGCAGTATGTCATAAAAGTCGTCATGGATGTCGTTTTATTGGTCATGATCATCATTTTCGAAATCTACACACCTGTTTCAAATAAGGTATAGGTAGATGCATCCTAGTAAGTCAACAACATCTATATCTACTATCGAATTGTATTTTTGATAGTAGTACGAAATGTAATCTGAAAGGAGTCAAGTAATATATTCCCGTAATGAGGAATCTACAATGATTCCAATTACTAGTCATTGTAGTATTCGAAAATTGATTCCTGATTCCTCAAATGGAATTGTACTTAGTAATTCGGTATTGTTAGATTACAAAGTAATCTGGAAATCGGTAATCAGATTACCGATTAGAATAAGTAATTTCAAGTAATCGTGGAATTAGGAATCAATTACGAAATGCCCATCTCGGACTAAGTAGCACTGCATTCAATTGATCTTTTTGGCGAACCGCGAGTTCACAGTTCGGGGCGAACTACTAGTATAATTATCTAAAACAGGCTTATATTTAAATAGTTGGTAGATTTCGGTATTGTGTTGGCAAGGAACTCTTCATACTCGTACGGAAGCCGATGAAAATGTGAAATACTGGCCACTCGTTGGCGTGTCCGCCGCACGCTACCGGCGGAAACGCGCCGTGCGGCTTTATGCACGTTGGAACAACTTTTGAAACGATCCTTCCAAAACATGGAATCGAAAATATATTGCTGGCAATTCTAAAATGACAACATATTTTTCACAGAGATCCCAACTTAATATTTCTTCCAATCACTTTGGTATTTCTCACAATTATAATACAGGGTTACTTTTTTACCGGTACAATAAATTTTACCACATCGATAATATCGATAATAGATCACATTGCACAAATAAAATTTCGCATCAATTAATTTATCCTTCACCAATTTAGTAACTTCTGGTTGCACTAATTACAAGGTGTCAACGGTATGAAATCGCGCGCGATGACGTAAACAAATAGTTGCCAGTTCGTGCGTTTGCTAATTGATGCGTAAGGCATCCACATTTTCTAGTACTTTAGCGGATAAGTTCGGGCATTGGTATTTTTGTTTTTTTGTTCCCAAATAGTAGTAACAAGGAATGCTGGTATTTTTTATTTTTGGCAACAATTACGTATGTTGATTTATTGTACTGGTAAAAAAGTAACTCTGTATTACTTACATAGTAATTTCAAATAGAAGCAATAAAAAAGAAAAACAAATTAATTGTAAAACATGCGGTGATTATAAATAAAATAAATAAATGTTAAAGGACAATTTTACACAGATCGAGCTAGTCCCTAGTTATTATATCAGTTTATCAAACGTTTGAAACTAGTGTTAACTACTTACTGCCAAACCAATTCCATACCCCGGCCGGCGAGAGCAAAAATGCGTCTGCTCCTAGTGCTTAATTAAATATCGACTATTCTATCGACATATGGATGTCGATAGAATAGTCGACTTTTAATTAAGCACAATTTTTTTTTAAACTGAGCCATTAGTATTTGTTATTTATTTCAACTTGATACCTCCACGCGTTTCTAAGAATAACCCTAAAACAATTTTCTATCAACATAAAATTATTATTATTATAAAGTTATTCACAATAAGTATCAGAATGTGTTGAAGAAGAACGTTGGCATTTTAACTTTAAATAATTTAAATAAATTGATATCTGGCAGAGAAGTGGAACTACCTAATACAGAACAAATTCATAATCACTATGAATTATTTCGTTTTGGTCCGATTACTACAGTAGATTTAGAACGGTCCTTTAGTTGGATGAAATGGATTTTATCGGCAAGGCGAAGGAGTTTAAAATCAGAAAATTTAGAAAAAATGCTAATTGTATATTACGAAAATTACATAAAATACTGAATAAATACAAACACTTGGTTTTAATTTTGTTTACAACAACAATTAATACTTCTGCATATCATAACGGTGGTCCAGTACATCGTGTTGTTTTTATCGACATCGACCAAAGTGTGTGTCCTCGCACTATTAAGCTGTCAACGCATTTTTGCTCTCGCCGGCCGGGGTATGCCAATTACTTATATGAGTCCGTATAGTTAAAGTAGGTACTTACCACAGTCAGTCACCTTCACTCCGTTTCTATCATCAATAACTCTTATAAAAAAAAAAACAGAAAAAAGTATTGCGAATGCGAAGTAATATTTTGTACATTTACCAGTAGTTAGGTAAATCAAAACAAAATTTTAAACGTCACTAAAATATCAGGGCACAGCATTGTAAACATTAAAATAAAAACTTATCTAATAAATCAATCAGCAAAATTATTTCATTTGCTCGATGATAGCATCAACAATTCATGACATGGACTTTGGATGACCCACGTGCTGGCCTGTTCTAGAAACAGACATAGTGATGCGCAAGCGTTATCAATTATCATATTACATAAATATGTGTATCGTTAGGCCACATGCACCGTACAGATGAATGTGACTGACTATCAAGTAGGTATCCACAGTAGAAAGAATGAGCGCGCCGCGCTCTCAAGTATGTGTGGTTATTTCTTCGGAAGATAATTATAAATATTTTTGATTTGAAGAAGAAACATATATCAAACAAGCCAATCCCATGCCCCTCGTTCCTCGTACATGAAAATGGAAAATCATATAATTTACAGGAAAAGGTTTGAGACCGTTCAAAGAACGAATTTTCTTTATACGCTTCCACCAATTTCCACAACATTGCCTACCATATCTTATATTAGATAAGTACCTACATGGTTTGAAAACATATTTTCTCTACCAAACACCTTATTCTTAAAATAAGTAATAATGGAAGATTTATTTTTTAAACGGACTTACGTTTTAAGTTAAAGAAGTAAATAGGTATTAGTCAAATCAGACACGTAAATTTTGACATATATTTTTATTATACTAAAAAAACTACTTACATTTTTTATGAATTAATAGTTTATAAGTAAATATTTAATTAAGAGCTTTTACCCCTCGAGATCCTGTGTCATTAGCGTTGAAACATAATATGCACCTATAAAATATATAAATGGACCTAAGGTTAAAAAAATCGTCACTCGGTCGCTGGAAGTAAAACATTCAAAAGTAAAACTTAGTGTTTTGTGTTAGGGTCGGTCGAAGATTAAGCACTAAAACCGTCAAAGCACCGCCTTCTTACAAATTGTAACTAAGCTTTGAGGCCCTGGGCTTTAAACTTGACCGAGCCCTAATGCAGCGAAATTTTCTCTGGTGTAAGTAAGGGCTCTAAAATATACTACTACTTACTGCTGGTCTATGTACTCTCTCTGCTGTAACCGGCGGTGGCGAGAAAGACAATGAGATCGACTGTTTTCTTGCCCTGGAAAAGTGCGAATAAAAGCGATGCATGGACAATGTTTCTCTTACTGGCTATTCACAATAGGAACCTACTTTTCATCGCCGACACTTTTGCACTTACATACTTGTTAGAACGTGACAGGCATGGTGACAAGCGATAAAAATACGCCGCCACAGGTGACTACTATTAGGTACTATGTAAAACAAAATATGCTAGCAAAAACAAAGCTGCTCATCGTTACTCACTTCTCACCACCGGTCGGACATCAGCCATAAGCGAGAATCAAAATGTAAGTACCATTCAAACTTCTGGAATACGCTCTGGATAACGGCCAGGAATGTAGTCCGGATTGTTGGGATTGTACTCCCAGATGAGGTACTCTGGCTCGCCGAGGTACAATGGCGGGATTTCCTCGCTGGGTTCTCTTTCTTCGCCCAACATCATTTTGTTGCGGTGGAGTAGCTCGTTCACCCGTGCCTGAGTCGCATCAGATATATCTGTAAATTACAATTTAGTAACGAAACTTAGTATAAAAATCACTGAACACGAAGTTACAAATAGATGTAAACAACAGGCGGCCTTATCACTAAAAAGCAACAAGGACAAAGTTTTTACAGCCAATTCATCAGAAATGAGATGTTGGTTAAAAATACATGATAAGTATCACAAAAACTTAATCTCGCCGTACAGGCTTTGATTCATAGTAATTTTGTCTTTTCATTTTAAGGTCACATGCAATTTCTCAACTTCCGCATTTATGAATCATAGCCAAAAATGTATTAGGTACACCACAGCTTAATTTTTTGCCCTCGTACCTACCTATCTAGTTACATTTATCTATCTAAGCATGTGGCATTTAAAAGTATAACCATTAGGTAGATATATTTTCATTACACATGTCGAAGTACTTACCTATGCATAACTTTCTCATTTTATAGGTGCATAAGTTAGAGGAATAAAAATAGAAATACATACCTCAAATTAATAATCGTAGATAGCTGATGTGACAAAGTATTGATAATGTTTATCTACTGATATTGTGCCACTTTATTTAGGAACATTACCAATATTATCAAATAACGATGAGTAACGTAAAATAATTCAGCATGGGTCTAGCAAAACACAATATGACAATATCAATATCACCTTTAACATCCTAATAATTAATAATCATGTTGCATTTTTTTAAAGTCATTTTATAGAAATTTACAGACTACCTATTGTAGGGATAGGTACCCAGGTAAATGTGCCTAGCACGCTGCCGGCGTTGCCTCTTTGAACAAACAGCGAAATATGCTGGACTAAATATGCGCTGCACCTGGGGTCACCACTTTTTTCTCGGAGACGCTGACCTAACTTTCTTATATATATTTTTTAGCGTCAGCGCAACAAGGGCCGCTGGTCTCTGTGGCACGCGTGGCTCACTACGCGATTTCGTCGCTTTGCTTCAGGTAGCTACAACTACATCCGTTCCACACCAATTTTGGTGGCTAGCCATAAGCCTCGCGTGGTGCTGTCGCCACCTAGCGGCCATATCTATCCTGATTATAACAGACGCGTTTTGTTAGAGTGAGTTGTCTGTACCTGTACTATTATTTAAACTGTGTCTATGCCTACTGGTACATACTTGTTCTACGCAAATCCAACCAGAGTATGACTCTGTTTTTCTCCAAGGCACGAATAAGTGTCGCTTCCGCTTCCCCAGACAAATCGTTGGCAGCCATGTCTAACCTTGTTAATCCGCGATTGAGTCTAAGGAGACCCGCCATCTAAAAAGGTTTTATGTTTCAAAGGACTAGTTTTATCTCTTTGTCAAAAATTTATAACTATGGAACTTTCAGAGGTAAACTAGTACGATATTTGTGGTGCTGATAAATGTGGTGCTGGCGAAGAATGCTTGGAGTATCGTGGACCGAACACCGCACCAACGTCTCCATACTCCAAGAGCTCGGCATCAAGCAGCGTCTATCCTCCATCGTTCAAGCTCGCATCCTCACTTTCTTTGGACACGTTTCTCGACGTGGAGATGTGTCCATAGAGCGACTGGTAGTGCAGGGCAGAGTAGAAGGTACCCGAGCGCGAGGAAGGTCGCCCATGAGGTGGACGGACCAAATAAAGGCAGCAATGGACGGCCCCTTGCACGAATGCGCTAAACGCGCAGCCGTCAGGGAGGAGTGGAGGCGAGCCGTCAAACGTGTCACAAAGGGAGACTTCCAATGATGACCACGACCGCTCTGTCAAGAGTGTCCCGATCAAGAAGAGATACTTGTCCGTAAAGTAGATATATTTAGGTAATACTTATTTTATAACAACAAATATAACCTTACCTTTTCAGCAGATACTCCGTAAAAACCGCAAGAATTTATTATTAGTGTTTGAGGTTTTACTTTGCACCGCACAAATGCTGCCGCAAACATTGTTGCGCACTCAATAGACATAGGGTTCAAACTGAAATCTAAAAAAACGGACATTATTACGTTAATAATGCGTAGTGAGGAATAATTCAATGAATACTAATAATACTATTAATAAGTTACCCAGCAGTTCGATAGGCGCAGCAGGATTCATCTGCAGAGCATAAGCTATGCCTTGCACTGATTTGAATCGATTATTGGCGACTCGCACTCGCTTCACATTAGTGTGAATAGAAATGAAACCCCCCAATGCATTCATCCCGTAATCGCCAATCTTGCAATGATTAAAATCTAATTCTTCTATAGTCTCCATTTCAACGAGATATTGCAAGATTATCTTAACTTTCAAGCAATCTAAGTTGCTACGATTAATACGAAAAATTTTCAAGTGTCGCAAGTCTTTCAGCCCTCTACATAGGGATTCACAATCAGCTTGGCTGAATTCAAAATATCTCGTCAAATATCCATCTTGGAGATTATTTTTACCAAAAACAAGAGATATTTCTTCTAGATTGTAGAGCCTGGCCAACACTGGTTCGAGTGGAATGTGGTCATATACCTTTTCTACGCTAAAAGGACACGTATCTTGAATTACAAATTCATTTGGAATCGCAGGTGTCGGCTGATGCACTATTTGAAGTTGGTTTAAACCCAAAAAGTATATGTAAGGGCTTACCTGTGAAATAAAAATTACAGTGGACAAATAAATAATTCTGTCAGTAACTTAGTAGTACGCATATAAAAGCATAATAATAATTTGAAATAACTTTACTAGAATTGCAAGTTCCGTGGCTTCATCCTCTAAAAATACATCCGGGTTTGCTGTTTCAAGGTAATCCTGGAGGCAGGCAGATAAAAATTTTCCTTTCCAAAACGTCACTCCTAATTCCACTCGCGATGGAAATTTATAATAAAAAGACCTTTTCCAGTATTGTTCGTCCTGAAAACATCAAAGTAAATTACATATATGTTATAGTTTCCTTGAACAAAACATTATGTACCTATGTTACAAATCGCACCCTAATAAGAGGTACACTGCATCGGAGAGGAATATTTGCGGGATACAAATCCATGAGCATGTCGACATCTTTCTGGAGAATACTGTGCAGCGGGTTTATTCTGTGAAATATCCTGGAAAGTGCAAGTGCAGCAAAATACGTCAAAGGAGGAGGAGTAAAGCCGTCATCCCATTCAAAATCTTCGGCAATTACTTTTCGGGCGGCCTCGCCTGGGGAATTCTTCATGATTTTGGACGTCCTATAGGCCTCGCGGGTGTTCGTCGATATTACGTAAGGTATTTTCATGATAACAAGTTTAATATTTCACCTAAGGTGTTAAGTGTGCGGTTATTGTATGTAAATCGTGATAAAAATATTTAATTTTCACATTTATAATATGTAATATGACATTTATGTGTTGACGTTGACAGAAAAATTTGTTTTACTTATTATACCTTAGGTCAATACCAGAGCACTGTCAATCAACTGTCAATACATTACTATTATATTTAGAGGTTGTAACTTGAAAGACGGCCCCTTAGCCTCTTTAAAAGTGGCTAAAGGGCCTAATTTTACACATTGGACTAGGATGATCACGCGCCAAGTTACAGAATTTCACTGGACCAATTTTATTTTTTTCCATACTATCCTGCACTGTCACCCCATACAATGAGAATGATAGCGCCCTCTTAGCAATGATATTAACTGGTCAGGCTTTAACACTAATCAATGTAAAAAGCGGCCAAGTGCGAGTCGGTTCCCATGAAGGGTTCCGTAGCAGCAATTAACATAATAAAATTGCGGTTTACGATTTATGCCGTAATTAAAAAAAAAACTACTTACTAGATCTCGTTCAAACCAATTTTCCATGGAATTTTGTATGGTAATGTATACCATATATATTTTTAATTTTATCATTCTCTTAGTTTACAAGTTACAGGGGGGGGGGGACACATTTTACCACTTTGGAAGTGTCTCCCGCGCAAACTATTTATTCAGTTAAGAAAAAAATGATATTAGAAACCTCAGTAAGGGTTCCGTTTTTTGCGATTTGGCTACGGAACTCTAAAAACGGGCCATAAATCAGGCCTAGATCAAGGACCTTAGGCACCATCAACGTCAAATTCTCCCCCCCTCTCGCTAAGAGAGGGATAAGGAGCGGCGAGTCCCACACACTGTGCGTAAATGCATTCCCACTCCGTCAAAAAAAAAAAGGTACCATCAACGTGGACATTCCATCTAGGTCACTACGTTAACCCTTATCTTGGCATCGTAACACCCGTGATACATGGAACTTAAAAAAATCTAGCAAGTTCACTTTATTACCTAACAAAATAATTCTACCATCAATATGTCGAGCTACCCTCCTTACTTATAGAAACAAATAATGGGCACGAGTGTCATTGTAAATTAATTAGTAATAATCAACATGGCGCCGCGGAAACAATAGATTTCGGTTCGTACAGGAAGTTTTGCATTTATTTCTTATGTTAGTATATATTTTTCCATAATCTACATTTTGATGTCTTTACTGGCTCTTAATGCATACATATTTACAATGCCTTTGAATTTAAAAACATTTAATACATAGAACCTTACATGAAACTGTTATGTATTATATTTGATACAGTGCCAAGAACTCAGAAATGTACATATCGAAAGGATTGTATTACATTTAATACATTGCCAAGTTATCGTCAAAATAGATTTACATGATTTTTTAATTTTTTTATTTTTGTGGGGTTACAAAACATGCTTCAATTATAGAATATTAGTTGTCGTATTATTTAGTTATTTAACTTTGATTTTTTTAAGAACTAGATGTTATTTAACTATATATTCGTACGCTGTAGCACTATTGCTACGCCGTAGCCCGTAGCACGGAAAAATATGTGTATGGCAAAAAATGGCCCCAAAGTAAAAAACAAAATATTTTTTTTTACTTTTAATTATTTGTTTACTTTTCATATTTTACTCAACTTTTTGCTGACGACTTTTTTGAAACTTTACGGGATCAAATTTTCCGCCCATGTGATCAGGTATTCGTAGATATATTTTATATTTACAGGTTTAATAGTCATCTGATGCTTTAGATTGCGTTTAATTAGCAGTAAATGCTAATTTCTGTTGCATTACATGTTTTATTTTTATTATAATCTACATTTTTCTTTTAAAAAGTAGGTAACTATTTTGTCGAGTTATTGGCACTGTATCAAATATGATACATATGATTTTCCGAAACTGGAAAATCCTGGATTTTTTTTCTTATTTTTTAATAGTCTAGTATGCTCAATAGGTGACAAAAAACTAAAAAAAAAATTATATTTAAGATATTTTGAGCCTTGCCAAGATAAGGGTTAAAGCGCCTTTAGAGCTTCAATCTTTGAAAGTGTAAGTAACACGATACGAATGTAAACACAACCATTAACCGGCTGTTTCCGGCCATGGTTAATTTCCTTGTACGTCTTTCTTGATAGGTATATTATTCAGCCCAACCTAAGGTCCATGTTAATCTATCGCATCCATCGAGTCGTATATTCATCAAATACTTAGTCTGCATTATCTGCTACGAGTAATTTGTGGTTGGGGTTTCTCTAGATCATATTTAAGTAGAAAGACGATGTTCAGAGCCACATCCTAATTTAAGTTAATCATGCAGTGCATGAAATACTTATTTATGTTTTGAGTATATTGGAGTTTACTTCTCAAGTACCGATTTTCATGTACATATGTGACGTCCCACGGGTAAAGGTACCTTATGGTGGTTGGCGCTTACTATTATTAACGTCGCTCCAATATTATTGCGGCGCTATGTGACGTAAGTGCCAGCCGCCATAAGGTACCTTTTACCGTGGAACGTCACATATAAGTCCGGGGCGTGAAAATTTATGGGGAGTAAACTCAAAAGTTGCGATACGTCATGTTTTATGCGCAACTTATTATGTCTTGCGCATATAATTTATTACAAAACAAAAGAGGCAGATATCAGAAAGTGAGACTACCTGACGGCAGTCTATCGTTTGTCTGCCTCTTATCTTTATCTATGAGATAAATATGTTTTGCAATTACGTTAATGTAAATCTACCTGGTTTATATACCTATATAAATAGACAGAGACTACACTAACAATTTCATTACATTACAGTTAGTCAGGTATATGCGACGTCTAATGCACGGTGTTTTTTTAACTCCGTTACCTTCGGGGTATGGTTATGTACATTTAAGGAAACTGAATGGCATAAGTAGGTAATTTTTAATTTATAATATATATTTTTTTTTTTTCGAAATAAGTTATTATTGGTAGCGTTGTTATACTACGGACTATCTACAGACAAACAGACATTCATTTCATTATATTTAAATCCACTAAACAGTTGAAAACTATGACATATCAATAACTTGATATAGTACTTGCGTTTAGTGGCAGATGTATAAACTCATCCTAAACACAAATCAATATTTAAACAGGCCTTAAGGCTAGTGTACATGCTCGTACGGACCTCATCGTTTAAAAACAAATCGTTGATTATCTATTACCGGTTGAAAAAGTTACTTCATTTAAGCTCAGGAATGCACCTTTAAAATTAACGGACTTAAAAAAAACAAGGTGTATATGTTTACCTGTTCATTTTGTTAGTTACCGTGACATACTGTTGTTCACTATTGGATATCGTTACAGTATAGGTACAATTTTTTAGCAATAAAAGTAGATAGGTATCTATATCTAATCATTATAAAAAAGGAAGTGATACCATTAGTCGACCTCAATATGTTTACATTTTTCTTTAGAAATGAGTAAGGTGTAGATACCTATCTACTTATATTGCTAAAAAATTGTATCTATACTGTTACGAAAACCAATAGTAAACAACAGTATGTCACGGTAACTAACAAAATGAACAGTAAGTAGACATATTATGCAGTGTAAACTTAAATGCCTAGTGTTTTAATTACCGAAATGTCACGCCACGCTAAAGAAGAAGTGGATCACGTGAAAAAGGCGTTCATGCAAGCTTTAAAAATACCCAAAGGGTTGTCTTCGTCTTTCATGTATTAAGCGAGTTTTTGCTTATATTATATGCTCTTAATTATGTAGGTAATCTAAATTTTACGTCATTTATGTCTATTATTAAGGTGTATTTAATTCTGGTGATTCCTGAAGATCCCGAAATTCATTTAAAAATTCACTCATATTCCGTTGTTAAAGAGTCCCTTTTAGACATTGGAATTATCCGCCTTTTTTTTCGTTTTTTTTCGTTTTGTATTAAATACCTGAACTGAATATACCCAACCAATATAAAGTTAAAGGGAACACCTGCAAAGCTGCATTTGGGTAGATTTTTTCATTCGATATATATTGTAGCTCTAATTAATGTGTATAAATGAAAATATTGTACTTGTAGGTATTTACCGTTGTAATTTATGTGTCACTTCATACTTTGTTTTTATATCAATTATATCATTAATGTAATTTACTTAAACATGCCGATGACGTTATCTTTTCTTTGTGATGGTCGAGCAAAGGCGCAAAGTCCATCATTATTCCAGAAGTAACAAACTTATCTTTACTGTTCGGAAAACGCTTGACGTACACTGTTTGCCCATGCTCCTGCGTTCGATACGAGATTTCTACACATTATTGAACCTCGTGAAGATACTAGTGCCGTCTTAAACGGTAATTTTAAATTGTTATAAAGTGTATGGCTTCGGTCGTTTCCGCGCCCGCTCGGGTATGTTCGGATCAAAACAACGCTATCAAGATTGTTTGGGCCAGTGCCGGTGGTGGTTTGCTGGAGTGACTTAGTTACTATAGTGGAAATGGTACACTACAAAAAAACGAAGAATACGGCTTTTGCTGAACCAAAGATTTCCTTTGGCAGGATTGATCTTTGGATCCCTAAGATAGGTTTACGAAGTGGATCCACCTGAATTTTTCATGCAGGTGGGGGGAGGGGGGGTTTTAGCCTTAACAAAGTCTGAGGTTAATAACTGCGTAGGGTTTAGGTATACAAGTCAAGTTTGGTATCATTTTCGATTAAATCGAATGTCTAAATGTCAGTTCTGAAATAATATTTAGGTCAATAGATAGTAAAAATAAAAAATAAAAATAAATCTATATATATAAATGCAAGTGTCCTGACTGACTGACTGACTGATTCATCAACGCAGAGCCGAAACTACAAAAGCCAGAAAGTTGAAATTTGCACACCAGATTACATTTATAAAGTGTACAAGAGATAAGAAGCGATTTTGAGAAATTCAACCCCTAAGGGGGTTAAAAAGGGGATGAAAGTTTGTATGGGGTTAAAGTTTTCTTTTAAGCTAGGAATTTGAAACTTCGTAAAAAGATATATTATTAAAATACAAGAAAACTAATTTCAGCGTTTTTGAAAATTCATCCCTTAAAGTGGTGAAAAAGGGGTTGAAAGTTTGTATGGATATCAAAATTTTTTTCGAGCTCGGGACTTTTAGGGCTATTATTAGAAGACAGGAAAAGTAATTTCAGCGTTTTATAAAATTCATTCCTTAACAGGGTTTAAAAGGGGTTGAATGTTTGAATCCATTACAAATGCTTTGAAACTTCTTAAAAAGGCATAATAGCCGATTACAAAAAAAGTAATTGCAACGTTTTTGGAATTTTAACCCCTAAGGGGGTTAAAAAGGAAATGAAAGTTCGTCTTCGGGTGCAAATTTAATTTTAAGCTTGGAACTTGAAACTTTGTGAAAAGGTATTAAATTAAAATACAAGAAAACTAATTTCAGCGTTTTAGAAAATTCATCCCTTAAGGTGGTGAGAAAGGCGTTGAAAGTTTGTATGAAGATCAGATATTTTGTGAGTGTGGAACTTGAATCTTTGTATAAGGGCATACCTATTATTAGAATATAAGAAAAGTAATTTCAGCAACCAACATCAAAATTCACTTGACTTAAAACTTCATACAACTTGCTAAAAAAGAAAAGTAATTTCAACATTGCTTGGATATGAAAATTATAGGTACTAAAGATGTAAAATGTTGAAGATAACATTCCACGCGGACGAAGTCGCGGGCAACAGCTAGTTTTAATATGAATTTTAAATAATACGCAATTCTATTTAGGTATGTAGTTATATACCACATTGCCTCGCACTCGCACTGATTGGGCTTTGCAGTGCCGCAAAGAATAAGGCTTTACAGAATAAGTATATCCCCCCTACAAGAGATGCTCTTAAAATGCATACACTTAGGGCAGCCTACCAAGCAGGTTATATATGGGGACAAGCTTTTGACTCCTCACCCATTCCCTCCCCATCAAACTGGGGATGGACTGAAAAGGAAGCACAATGGCAGCCAATATGGACAACTCAGCACAGTAACTGGAATGCGGCGCGAGAGTTGGTAAAATGTGGATGTAAGAACAGCTGTAGAGGCCGTTGTTCTTGTAGGCGAGAAGGAATGCCATGCACACTCCTATGCAAGACCTGTAATGGCAACTGCGATAATTCCAGGTATATTTATGTTCGAATAACTTTCGCTTTTAGTTCGCTTGCTTGTTTGTTTCAACTTTTTTGGGTAATCATTGTTTTATATTTTTTACAGTGTAATGGACCGCGAAGCACTCATCGAAGATGATTAGAATTGGATCCAGAGGTATTGGAGGACGAGGGCTAGGAATCATTGTGCCATTTTTATTTTTATTTTTTGTGTTAGATTTTTTTTAAATAAATACTCTAATGTTTACTTTTTTATTTTATTTTACGTAGTTTAACATCTTTATCGTGCAAATATGAGTCCTAAAATGAATTTGGCATCCTTAAGTCATACGAATATGGTACCAAACTTGGAATAGTAGCATAATTAATGCCTCTATAAAGATTGAGACCCTATTTTCCTCCAGAGCAGAAGCTGCCAAAACCTCAAAAAACTAACATCAAAAATCGCGGTGGCTCCACTTCTTAAATCCATCCTTAGGCCTTAAGGACCAATCCTACCAAAGGAAATCTTTGGTTCAGTAATAGCCGTATAATTTACCGTACAGATGCAACTACTACTTTATTGTCATTACTACAAGTTGTATAATAACCGGCGCTTGCGCAAGAGAGTTAACTTGTTTTACTTCATTTTATTTAAATAGAAAAATATTGTTTACAAGACTCGGGATATAATGGATTCTACAAATGATAAAAACAAACCTAAGATTGGTAACGAACAGGCGCCAGCTGCGAGCTACAATCCTTGGAATTTACTTTTTAGGCCAAGGAATCGTACAGAAAGTGAGACAAGTACCACTAGCAACCCGCAGAATTACCAACCAGGTTAGTAAATTAGTATTTATATTATTGAATATTCATTGCTGCAAAATTATGTTCCAAATTTACAAATCTAGATTTTTTATTCAAGGTTCTACTTGTGGATTAATAGTTGTGCAGCAACTGTCTATTTCACAGTGAAATAGTCTGTTATTCAAGTCAATAGGTTGCCTAGTATCTAGCACCAATTACGTTATTGGTCCTCATAAATATTCGTTAGGAAATATTGATTATTAGATTATTACGTTTCGTATTTCGCAGTTATAAACCTCATAACATAACAATAACAGGTCTCATCAGATGTAAAATATAAACAAAACATGTCAATTTAGGCGGCAAGGTTTTTAAATGTTGTTCGCCTTGAGGTTAACCAGCCGGTTAAGGTATGACGAGCAGTTAAAAGAGAATGTAAAGTTGTAAACCAGTTCGTCATCCAGCCCAGGCGTTTCCGAAAAAACACAAAGACCATACATGACTGGTTCAAGTGCCTTATGAGTCCCAGACCCAGTTATCTCGAAGAACCTTGGATTAACATTGAACTTAATTAAGTTGTACCGACTGTATTCAATATTTTTTTTTATAAAACTGATCACTGTGTCCAAGATGGCTCGAAATATTAAATGTGTTGTGCTATGTTGTTTCTAAAATTGTACTAATAACAATTTTGATTTATATTCGTTGGCTTTAGTTACTCGATATGATACTTAAGGTGGTTCGCTTTTCATACAAAATTCAATCAAAGCTCGTTAAGTAACTACACACTATTAGTACATAAATATTTCCGCATTTATCTTCTTTCGAATATTCGTTTGCGCGAAATTAACAGGAAAACAATGTTTCATACAGAAATCATGCAAAAATCATAGTTAAATTTTCATCAATTTTACGTATGTGTGTGTCACAAATGTCGTGTACAGATACATTTGCGACGTTGCCATACCATTTCCGACGTTGCCGGGCTGACCACGGCTCGAATTTGGAGTGCCGTCATGTTTAGTGCAATTTTGTTGACACTGATATTTGACAGGTAGTTAATTGACCTAAGCGAGAAGTTCGTCAGCTTAGCTAAGAACTATCATGGCGTGTTATGCAAACAGTCGCTTTTTTGCTTGCAAACGGAAGATTCCCGGTTCGATCCCCAGTCATTGTATGCTGGAACATAACTTTTTGTATTTTTGTTACACCTAAATTTCGTATTGATTTTTTATTTTTATTTAATTTTTCTTATTATCATAAATCGATTATTAAGTATGGGCTACACGTATTCTTTTATTTTTACAAAGATAATTAGAAATTATACTCTTCCTAATCTCTCTGATTTTTACAATCAGGACATCCTCACTGCAATAAAAACCGGGCAAGTGCGAGTCGGACTCGCGCACGAAGGGTTCCGTGCCATAATGCAAAAAAAAACCAAAAAAAGCAAAAAAAAAACGGTCACCCATCCAAGTACTGACCACTCCCGACGTTGCTTAACTTTGGTCAAAAATCACGTTTGTTGTATGGGAGCCCCATTCAAATCTTTATTTTATTCTGTTTTTAGTTTTTGTTGTTATAGCGGCAACAGAAATACATCATCTGTGAAAATTTCAACTGTCTAGCTATTACGGTTCGTGAGATACAGCCTGGTGACAGACGGACGGACGGACGGACGGACGGACGGACGGACGGACAGCGAAGTCTTAGTAATAGGGTCCCGTTTTACCCTTTGGGTACGGAACCCTAAAAAGAAGTGTATAAAATTTCCTGTGGTTAAAAATAATGGATTTTGTCTATGAATGAAAAACACAATTATTACTATAGTTTGTTTTTTTTAGCATTAGAAATAAGGTAAACAATCTTGACGTGTCTTTTAATTGAAAAACACATTTTAAAAATAAGTTACGGCAAATATGTAACAATTATAAATTTAATACGATCATTTATATTCTTCTGCTTTCATAAGTAATCGTTTTTGATTTTTAAAAAACCTGATAACACTGAGTATGTGGGGGAAGCGCTGCTGGCCTAGCGGAAAGCAATTCGGAGGTCGCGGGTTCTAACCCCGGCTCGTACCAATGATTTTTCGAACTTTTGTACGAAATAGCATTTGATACCTACCTATTTATTCACCGATACCTATTTTTCGGTGAAAGAAAACAATGTGAGGAAACCGGACTAATCCAAATAAGTTTACTCTCTGGGTTGGAAGGTCAGGGCAGTCGCTTTCGTAAAAACTAGTGCGCATGCCAATTCTGGGATTAGTTGCCAAGCGGAGATTGAATATCTGGGAGACCGACCAAAGCTTACAAATCATAAAAACTCAAAAATGCGCGTTTTCTCATAGACCTAGCTAAGAGATCAAACCCCTTATAGCAAATTTCATCGAAATCGTTAGAGCCGTTTCTGATACCATCCAAATATATAAATAAATAATTATATATCTAATAATTGCTCGTTTAAAGGTAAGATAACACAAAGGAGAAACAAAAAGAAATTACCTACTCGCACCAGTCTTGAACCCCAATCCTCTTGCACGTATTTCCACGAACATACCGTTACGCTATTGCAACATACTTACGTTGTGTGAAATTGTCTACTACAAGGATCACGGAAACACTGTTTGCATGTGTGAGTAATAGTAGGAAAAAGCGTGACAGCAACACTCCGTCGAATTAAAAAGGTGGTTTTTGCACAATGAAGTATTCAATGTTTATTTTAATAGTTCAATATTTACTTAAAGAGTGCGCGAAACATACTTTTAAGTATACAAATACCAAGACCATTTCACAAAAAAATAAAATCTGAAATTTTGCAAAAGTGGTGCCATCTAGCGAGAGTTAAGTTTTGAGTAACCTAGGCGAACCACCTTAAAGGAAAAATCATACTTGCCTAAAGGCGTCTACTGTCAAAGAAAAGCTATCTTTACTTTTGTTTAGTTATTATCAACACAAGATTTTTTTATTTATTATGAATGGGCTTACTCATGTCCACAGACTAGCCAAATGCGTATAATTCATCCAAAAAAAGGCATAGCATCTAAGAGGGGGCATAACAGCAATTAGAATCTTACTAGGTACGTTGCTACATTTGGATATTTTGGACATGAGAGAGCTTCTGCTTCCACCTACTAAAACGTTGAATGAAACATTATTTTAAAAGCCTAAACATGTTTATTAACTCTGTTTTCGCCAAATCCCAGCTTTTCCCAATTTTGTACGTCTAACCGTAATATTAACAACATTAAGAAAACGCGCAGTTGTTAATTACCTATGATATCAGAATCTGTTAATGTAAATACTGATACGCTCAAGGCAAGAGGCCAACAAGTTTTTGGGTCTCTTCGTGATTACCGGGGGGCAAGACTTATCTATAATTACTTGGAGCCTAAGATAAATGTATACGTATTGTACATAAAATCGTGACAGATAGACATAATAACTTAATATTTATTTATGGAGTGTTATTTTTATATTTACTGCATTTTTATAGAATTTTAATGAAAAAGAAAAGTGAAGTGATTATTTGATTTGTTGTTTCTCTGGAATGGTAAATTATCAAACATGCTATCTTTATATATAAGCAAAGCCCCCAATTAAGTATATTGTACTGCTTAGCAACAAATAATAAAAATATAATTAATAATGAAAAAATAAAACGATGGGTACTTATTTATTTATTTAAACTTATTGCAAACAAAAACGTAATCTACATTGAATCATTTTACGGTTTAGACTCACTTGTTTTTAGTCACTCGCGCGACATGTTTCGGAGAGCCTAGGTCTCCTTTCTCAAGCACTAACAGTACCTAAGTAATTGTGTGACTGTACGGATGTCTAGTTGTCATATGTCGTTTAATTTCATGGTTGTATTAATTGACTGTTCCCAGGTACCCAATTTGGTGGGTTGCAGAGGCAGACTAGCAAGTCAAACGAGGAATACTTGTGGATGATGTAAGTATAAGTTTTATAATATTTTAAACTTTCGCGTTTTGAGCACATATTAACTCACATTTATAGACGGGTCTAACTCGAATTTTATTCAATTACCTTGATTTACCGACGTTTCGACACAGGTTTCACTACACAGTGGTTTCAGTATAAGTTTTATCCTATTGCTCAAGATACCTAAGAAAATATGAAAAAATAAAACACTTATTATCGTATAAATCTAGGCAAAGACATTTTTAATAGTTCGGCAACCATATACTTACAATGGTAGCTGGACACTCAGTGCTCACTTGTCAGACAACTATAAGAAATCACCAAAATAGATAGAAACAATTGTAGGTAGTATTTTTACACTTAGGTTAATTTGAATTATTTATTGAGAATTGTTCATACGACAACGGTTTCCCTCACTTGAATTTTTAGCCCTCGAACCTGAGGAAGGACCCCCGACGGGCCCGAAACATGTCGCCAATAGCGAGTAAAAATTCAAGTGAGCGAAACCATTGTCGTATATATGAACAATTTAAAATATGTCTCACGAAAGTTTAATATCGATTATTTATTGAGATGAGATATTTTGATGATTTTAAGCATAGGTATAAAAAATGTGACAGATGTTATTCACTGTGAAATTATTAAAATTCAAGAGAAATTAAATTATATAAGTAATCAATGTTTCTTAAGTAATCATAGTGAATTATCATTAGCAAAAATAATGTCATGCCTAATTCTAAAATTATGTTCCTAATTAATTAAAGAATTCGTGTTAGTTTAGTAAATTAATTAAATTATAAAAATATTTTATCCTCTAGCGGCCCACCATACAAGGAAAATTGGCAGTCAAATTTGAATCAATGGTAGTAAGAAATATAGTTGAATTTGCTTTGTCTTAAAATCGAACGAAAGTAAACAAAAGCAACTCTGTTCCATTTCATTGTGATTCAAAATTCATTTGAGGTAATTTGTACTAGAATTAGGACATTGAACCCAAAGAGTACCAAAAAACAACTCTGTAAATAAATAAAAAATATTGTTGATATTTTGCACTTTACACATTACTTGTTACCAAAATTGTGTAAGGTGTAAGTTAAATGTTTTAAATACTGTGCATGATAAGAATAAACAATTTCTACATACAAATAAAGAAATACAAATACATAGAGCACCCAACAGTTACAAAAGAATTACAGCAGTATGTAAAAATCCAATGATTCCTTTCTGATGAACCTAAGAATGCTGTCCTAAAAATTAGTGTTTTATACGATGACGCGATTATAATATAAATATTTTTTTAAATCGGTTAGATCATAACAAGTTGCCGACCAAATCTGCAATACTACATATATGCACTGCATACGCTTGCAAAGTTGCAGAAATTTAGCAAATCTTTGCAACAGCGTCGTTAATTACAGATCGCCTAAAATACGACTATCAAACCCCATAAGTGGCACAAGGAGTGAAGTTAAAGCGGGCGATTGAGCAACTTGGCTATATTAGCAATAATGGTACCTAGATCAGAAGGTCGACCAGTCGCCACGCTGTTGCAGTAGTTGCTATTATTGTCATCTCCATTGCATGCGAGCTTAGATGGATGAGTGAGAGGGACGGTTGCGAGCAGTTGGTTAAGGTGTTGAAACCTTGGTTGCACCGCGACGCCGGCGCCGGTGCGCGAGCGCACAGTATGTTTGAGCCACACCGCGATAAACAACAGCGCGTACAACTGAAAGTGACAGTGAAAATACACGTGACGTTATGTAGACATTAAATCCTGATTTCCTGAAGGAAAACAAGGAGCAGTGAATGGCTGCGGTCAGTAGTTCAGTGTTTAAAGTGTTCCTAAATTGTCTCCATTTAAATATGTGCATAAATGTAAACGCCACAACTTCGAATTTATAAAATTGTGTAAAAACTTCGCAATGACACGATTAAATGTCCATTATGAATAAGTGAGGCTATTTACAAGCCTGTGATACTACATCTAGTATATGTAGGTAAAAAGACTAATAGGTAACACAATATGAAGTAATTAGTTAATTAATTAACATATGCCATTGGTTTATAAAAGTAGGCACTCATTAGGCACATTTTTGTAGCTAAGTTTAAAGTGCGTACCTAAACAATGTTTTGATGTAGGTAATATAAGGTCGATGAACGTGTTTATTCTCTTTGTCCCCGCCGGGTACAGGTCAGAATAGGTGTTTACACATAAATCATTCCCATTTGTCCCTGCCTCATGTATAGTGGCGGCCATGTGCGCCGGGGACAAATGGGAATACAGATACACCGATACACGCATTGACACGCCCCAAGTTAGTTGAACCTCTAAAATACCTGTTTGTGCATTTTATGTTAACATTGTTAACACAAGAACTTTTTGTTTACTTATTTCTGGACAAATATATGCAAACAAAAGTCTCAAAGGTCACTGCACGTCACATTCAATGCCATGAAAACCAGTTCATAAGTTATGGATCCTTCGTTGTTTCATAATAATCGGCATTCTGTGTGGAAGTTTCGAAATGAAAAGACGTTAAATCCTTAACATGTTAATCCGTTATGATTCATATACCTATAGTGTGTTTCTTTCTATAAAACTAAACCAATGCAATCTAAAAGAAAAACCAAATAAACGTGTTCTCTGTAATAATAGGTAAGTTTACCTATAGAAGGTTACTTGTGACGTTGCAATTTAAGTATTTCCATAAATAAATACCAGCTGTGAATAATATAATGTACTCGAAATGGCTGTGAATATACAGGATGGTTCAAACCTACACGTCCAAAAATTTCTTAACAAAAGTTAAAGTAAAAAAAATCATGTATCGAAAATCGATCCTATCTCGTCGCATAATAATTGATTGTCATAATGTAATGTTACGCAAAAAACTCTTTTCGCATATTTTTTCTCTAGCTGAAACAGAAAGTATTTACTAAAATATTTTGCATAGGTTGTATTTGTATAGTAGAATAGGGCAGGTTAGGTTAGGTTTGTGTTATAATTTATGAATGTTAATATTTCCAGCACAATAACAATTATGCGAAATGAGTTTTATGCTTAACATTACATTAGGACAATCAATTATTATGCAACCGAATATGGACCCTCGGCTAACATATATGGGGTATATTCTCATAGCCCACGACGTGTCCAAAAAATTTTGGACGTCAATGTTTGGACCATCCTGTATGTAAAAACTAAACAAACAGTGGCGGAAATCTGCCAATTAGTTCATAAACATTTAACACCAACCAACCATTTCATGAATCTGTACGTTACCAATTTAATTTTCCGCTATTATAGCTAATTTTCAGTATTTCAGAATGTTTACTTTGATAAGAAAATATTGTAGTTTGAAATTCGTGGTTTTGAATGAGGTACTTTATTTAATCGTATGGCGCATATACATATTAAACATTTTACAGTATATAGCTATATAACTATACTATAGTTAATGAGGTACTAATAAAAGAGCAATGCTCTTACAAGTATTTACCTTCTAGCCAACTTTGCTGCAATCGCTCCGTTTTAATTTCCTTCCAAACTGCGGTTAGCATAGAGTCTATGTATATTCTTTAGAAGTTTGACGTCTGTTTTAAAATGCACCTTAAATATGCAGACTTAACGAATTATGACACAGTCTGAATAATTCAAGCTGTAGGTATATCTAACGTGATCAATTGATTGGGTAGGTATATTAAGTAAGTAGGTTATTTAGTTACCTGTATAAAATATAGGACGAAGTAACAACAAATTACAATAAAATCGACATTTTGTGATATATGAAAGTATGAATAAACCTGAGTTTCTCAGGCAAAATTCATTATACATATTTTTATATTCATAAATTGATCCGCGAGTATAATAATCAAAAAAAAATCTAAATCAAAATACATTTATTTCAGATAACTAAGATCCATACATTGATACATTCGACTCACAATAATAAATAATCATACAACACCATTACAATATAAATGCTAAATTAAATTAAAATACTAAAAATAAAAATAAAATTATAATAAAATCACATTTAAAATTAATAAATTAGGCACAGAAACAAATTAAAAATTAAAACACATAATAAAAAATTATATTTAAAATCACAGTCATCACTTTAAAAAAAAAAAACTATTTGTCATACGACACACACCCCTTGAGACTGTCTACCCACCGTTTCTGTATATGACAGCTACACATCCTTTCAGCAATGCCTTTTAGAATGCTGTTGTGACTATCCCTCAATCGCCTCTGCATCGACGCGTACTTTTTGCGCATTATGGCGTGAAACCCATCGACGCGCGCGCCTACGAACATACCTGAGGCGCTGCATCTACGGGGCAGTCCCATCAGCATTCTAAAAGCATTGTTGTAGTGGACACGCAGTGCGTCGTATGCTCGTCGCGTGTATCTAGCCCATAGGCTACCCGTGTAGAAAATCTGGCAAAAGGCTTTAAAAAGAGTTATTTTAACTTCCTGCGTGCTACGGGCAAACCTACGGGCCAGCATGTTGCTTCTCACAGCCAACGCCCTGCGCTCTCTCTCAGGGTCATCAGACAAAGTCTCAGTGATGATGTGCCCTAGATACTTAAACTGCTTAACTATGCTCAGCTCAGAACCATTCAGTACAACAGGAGGAATATTGGAAGGCTGGAAATTTCGTTCCGTTTTAAAAACCATTACCTCACTCTTCTTACAGTTGTACTGTAAGCCATGCGCTTGAGCATAGTTTTCACACGTACGGACTAGCTCACGCAACGCTCCGATCGAAGGGCTCAGCAGCACCATATCGTCCGCGTAACTAAGATTATTAACACAGGTACCGTTAATATGGCATCCGGCATGCATGCTGCTGAGCTCAACGATCAGCTCGTTAACGTACAAGTTAAATAATTTAGGTGACGTTAATCCGCCTTGTCTTACACCACATTGTAACTTGTACTCGCTAGATAGCACGTCCGCCCATTTAACCTGGTTTCTTTGGTTTCCATACCAATACTGGAACAACCTAACGCACTCCTCGGGCACACCCGCATCCACCAGCTTTTTCCATAGCACCTCGTATACAACACGATCAAAAGCTTTGGAAAGGTCTAAAAAGCACGCGTATACGGGTGTTTTGCGCTCGGTGTATTGCGCAACCGTGTGTTTTAGACATAATATTGCGCTTTCCTAAATAATATTATAACCCTGCCAATATGTATACCCAGCCAAGTGACAAGGGTTCAGGAAATTAAGCAAGAAATATTTTAGTAACATACTTATACTTTTGACATCCAGTAGGCTACCTACCTGTAGGTAGAACATGCCCTTCAAAAATATCAACAATGATAGGGTTAATCCGACCATGATATCTACTACTCTAACTTATCAACTGCCGTTATACATATAATTATTGATATAATTCAATAAAATTCGAAAAAATACTAAGTTTCGAGTATTATTCTAACCATTGTTTGTTTGGAGGTAATCCCCGTATTTATATAAGGGAAATAGCAAAAGAGGTACTAAATAAATGACATAATCAACATATTTCTGTCAAAAAGATAATGAAAACTCTAAAAATAAATTTCTAGAACTAGTACCTACATTAGTATTTGATACAAGTCACTAATAAACAAGTTTTATTTTGTTTGAGATACATAATATCCATATCTAGGTATGTATCTTAGTTTGGTTCTAAATGTTCATAACGTTTTCAATTCTGGTGTTTTTATAAATGTAATTGGGTCAAGGCAAAAAACAAAAGGCAAAATGCTCGTAGGTAATACAAGTTAACAACTGCCATGGTTACACCATATAAGGCCATATTCGAGTCTAGCCGCACGCCGCACCGTAATATTGAGATGACGAAACACATGCAACAATTTGATGATAGTGAATTAACATTTGTAAAGTAGTTCATAAATCTTGAAAAAAAAATCTACCTTGTTCGTTGCAAACTTAAGGATTACTCACGCTAGACCGGACCGTGTCCGGGCCGGAGCTTCCGGAGCTTACACTTCTATGACATGACAGGCGATCACGTGATGCTTTCCATAGAAAACGATGCGCCGGAAGCTCCGGGTCGGACACGGCCCGGTCTAACTTGAGTCATTCTTTACCTATACGCCTGATGGTAAGCGGTTACCTTACCCTGTAGACGCTTGCGTCTCATATGTGGGTTACTAATCCTTTAAAAATCTGTAGCTACACTGCTTATATTAAAAGCTCCATTTTTGACGTGCTTAACGAGACTTTTTATATATATTTAATAGTGACAGCATAAGGTATTTCACCATCGCAACGCAGGTATCAACGTGGGCCTATATGGTGAATGTCACTGTCAGTTATTTGGATAGTAGAGTACCTACACTTTAGAGGTCAACATTTTAACGCCTGATGGTAAGCGGTTACCTTACCCTGTAGACGCTTGCGTCTCATATGTGTGTTACTAATCCTTTAAAAATCTGTAGCTACACTTCTTATATTAAAAGCTCCATTTTTGACGTGCTTAACGAGACTTTTTTTATATATTTAATAGTGACAGCATAAGGTATTTCACCATCGCAACGCAGGTATCAACGTGGGCCTATATGGTGAATGTCACTGTCAGTTATTTGGATAGTAGAGTACCTACACTTTAGAGGTCAATATTTTAAGGTCGGGTATTGAGGTCTCGTGGGCACGTATGACGTATACGTCATCTCGTGGTTACCTCGCTTACCGTGAGGTAACTAACCTTACATGCATACGTACAATTTAATTTAATATACTTAATTAATAACAAACTTACAAGAAAAAGTAACCTAAAATTAAAACTACCTACAAAACTAAAACATACATTTTTATAAATGGTAGATGAAACGAGGCACAACTACTTAATTTGTATCAGTAGTAAACGAAATCTGGAAATCTAAACCTGTGATCCGTTAAAGTCATTAAACGGTAACACAATAATACCTACTTTAGGAGAAAATATTCTCTAATTACCAATCACGAGAAGCAACCATTTCAATACCTTTGTTAAACTGTCTTTATTGTAACAATAGTAGAGCGAAACGCCCCAAACATGCTCGTTCCAATTTAATGCTGAATGGAGCCACTGAACAGGATAACGACATGGTCCTCATTTAACCTAAATCCTTATAATCTTATTGTTAGTTGCTGATTCGCGGATCCAATGAATCCAAGACGAATTGGCTCCGGGTTGGCTCCTGTGCCACATTATGCGATAAGAATGTGATTGATTGAAGAGAGCGATTTGCCAAATACTTTTTCACACTCAGTATTCCAAGGTTTGCCCACGCTTTTAATGTTATGATAGTATGTGGGTAATATATCTTCATAATTATTTTATCGACACTTTCAAGTTGAGGTGAGAGGCTCTTGAGGATTAAATATATTATTGTATCAGGATTGTATTTATCCTTACAATAAGAATCTTATCTTTAGAGTGCTAGATAAATTTAATTGGCAGGCGTAACGCATTTCTGTTCACCATTTGTCTTTCGTTTGTTTATATTTTGAAATGTAGATAATTATATCTACTTCCATACTAGCTTATCTTAATGTACCTATCAGTTATTGATAACTATGTTACTTACTGACTACTAAAATTAAAGCTAAACCGTTGCTAATTAAACGTTCACTTTATCGGAGCTTTAAAGGACAGTGAAGGTTAAACAACGCATTTACGGCTTTTACGTATTTACTAGGGGCCAATAAGTTATCTTATAAAGAAGGACTATTTTAGAACTTTACGCCTAAATAAAAGCTGGCCATATTGTTGTTACATGCAATAATAAATAAAAGTGTAAATTTAGCTATTTCGCATCCTCCACTTTGTGATGAAAACGTGACAAAAGTGTTACAAAAGTTACAAAACAATGAGCGTGTATGTTTGTTATTTCAGGTGGCGTTCCTAGTCGCACGCTCGCCGACAGCTTGGGAAACACTGCGACCGAAGACGCAGCACGAATCATTTTAGTTGTTACGCTAATTTTAAAACTGTATAATTATGAACTGTTTGGAAACCAGCCGAAATATAGCGTGAAATGATAATGTTAGACCAAGTTGCGTTCGTGCCCACGTGGTTTTTGATGGCGTGGCTGGGCGCTTGCATACTGTTTAGTCCTTTCGCAATATTTTTTGTGGTATGCCTGCCGCAACTGCCGCTGCTAGTCGTGAGGAGGCTCTGTCACGTACCGTTCGAGTATATTTGACACGAAGCCCTGCAAGCACGGCAGCAAGTGAGATGCAAACTTTTCGGGTTATGAGTGATGGATCTAGAAGTTAAAATTATAGTGGCTATATGTATTTAAGTGTGTAAAAATTGTAAATAGCTATTAAGTATGAATAAACATAATTTTCGAGCACATATTTTTTAAATCTCCTTTCTGAGCGAATTCCGATGTCTCCCCTACCGGTAGTAGGTACCTACTATTAGTTATTCTGTGTCCCTACCGTGTTCTTCCAACAAGTTTATCATTAATTTTTATTCAATTCAAAGTTTTTATTGTATATATGAATCAGGTTACATTGCAGGTCGAAAATACAATTACACAGTCATTTGATCTTCAGGGACCATTCATTGCTTATTTTATGTGAACGACACGACAAATTAGTGTCAGTAGCATTCAAATTTACCATAACTTAGTTTTTGAACTTTTTAGGATTTTCCTGCTTTTTTTCTTAATATTCAAAGTGTTAAGGTACGGATAGGTATAGGTACCTACTATCAGCTAAATGGCATCGCCCAAGAAGTTAAAAATATTTAATTTGATTCGTATTAAAAGATTTTCCAGTTGAAAAACGTATAACGTTTTTAATTCCGCGCCTTTTTCTAATGACAAATTGGTATGTCTGACAATAATTTATACTCCTATGATTAATCATTGAAAAATGGTATCACAACTCAAAACTTAAAAAATGTATAAACACATAAACACATAATACTTCATTATGGACAAATGCTGATACAAAATACAAAATAAAGAAACTTGACCTTGTAAAATGTTGCCCTTCCTATGCTGCCCTCTATGGACAACTTCAGAAATTAACTGCTTATTGCTTGAGCTACGAGTAGAAGAACCATTGCTCTGCATTGAATTCTATGATTCATAAATAATAATGTAGATGGCGTTGTTAATGCATTATGACAAAGCAAAAGCGGATCCTTACAGGGCTATAACCGCGAAAATCGAAGTTCGCAAATTGCGGGGATTTTTCTCTCTCACTCTAATTACGCCTTCATTGGAGTAAAAGAGAAAGATCCCCGCAATTTGCGAATTTCGGTTTTCGCGGTAGCTGCTCAGTTTCACCATATCATATAAGTAGGAGCGTGCATGAACTATAAATAGGGGACAGCACAGGAGCCGTCAGATTTTTGGCGCGAGGCATCAATGTGAAGTTTACTTTATCTTACGTACATCCGATATAGCCCACAAGACAAGAATGGCAGAACCTTTTATTCACAAGACAACGTACGAGAACGGTAGATGGCAGAATTTGCTTTGGCAATGTTCATGTTTATGTTTCCGATTCAGGCCACAAGATGGCAGACTCTCCAACGCGCACGGTCCCTGTTGTGGTTATACGTCGCTACGTAAGCGCCTTTTAGTCGATTCTAGAATGCAATATTCGATGTTCATTTCTATCTACGTACAATTAATTCAGTCGATCGATCAAACACCGCAATGTTAGGAAAATCGCATGCAAGTTCTTGAACCGTCTAAAATGGGGTCTGCGAAGCACATTTATTTTGACTTGCAGCTCGCGATTATTTTTAAAGATATTCACTTTTTCAAGGCTTACACTTTACCAGGTGTGTCTCACTCCGCGATTTCGTCGCTTTGCTACAGGTAGCTAAAAGTACATCCGCTCGACCCCAATTTTGGGGTTTGCCATAAGCCGCGCGTGGCGCTGTCGCCACCTAATGGCCATATCTGTCTGCCGGCCTAGTCAAGGTTACAATCGCTATCGCTTCGACAACGTAAAGCATTATGTCTCTCTATCACTCTTCCATATTAGTGCGACAGTGACAGTTGCGTTTCGATCGCTACGGAGCGTAAGCGATTGGCATCTTGGCTACGCGGCCTGATCGTAAACAGTTGTGTTTTGTTAGAGAGTGAGTCTTCTGTACCTAGTACTATTATTTATTCTGTGGCTTTACGTTGATTTGTAATTATGTGTTATTCTTGAAGAATTTTCAGTTTTCGGACCGGAGCCGGGCCGGAGCTTTCGGCGCTTCGTTTTCTATGGAAAGCACCACGTGGACACCGATCACGATTAGCCGTTACAGAAAATTACATGTCGGACGCGTCGGCCCCCGACCCGGCCCGGTCTAGCATGAGCCACCCTTTACTGACCTATTCCATAGACGGACAAAAATACACAGGCGGACATGGCGTAGGTTCCTAGTTAGGTAACTAAAGTACCCTAAAGAAACAAAATAACTGTATCGCGACCATCATGAGGTTACCAGATGACAGGAATTCAGGAATGAGGACGGAACACGAAAATGTCAGGATTTTTTTGAATTGATAGACTTTTTTTATAAAGTACCTTTTTATTTCCAAGAAATCGAAAACTCACCAAAATAATACAATTGCACTTTTAGGGCCACGTACCGGCTCCATCGAGTGGCCCCATCGCTAACGGCTACACCCCCCCCCCCCCCCCCTCGTCGTCAAAATCAGGAATTTTGTCAGGAAATTCTAAATTTGTATCTGGTAACCCTACACTCGCAGATCCGTTGACTATAAGTACCTATCTATCTGTAGTACAGGGAAGGTAACTAGTTAGAAGACGATGGAACCCTAAATCCCTATCATTTCGGGTAGCGAAGGTTTCATGCAAAAGTCATCATTGGAGAAAAGTAGCCTGGTAGCTCCGCCTACACGTCCCCTTCCAAGATCTTGTTTTCTATGGATTTTATTTTAGGCCGATAGTAAAAATGTATAATATTGTAAGTGCAGTGCAGTTGTAAAAGGATTCGTCGCAATTATTAATTGAACTTAATTAGCCCAAAACACAAGAAGGTAAGGTTCGCAATAAGGCTAATTATAATGTGAAGCTTATCAGTTTAGTAGGACAAAGCACTGCCGCTGGGCGTGTCGCTGCATTCGCCAGCAAGGACGTGCCGGCAGATCTAGAGATCTGGAAGTGTCAATGCTGATTTTCACCAATCGACATTGCTGATTTTTACATAATTGGAGCATTCCACTAGCTGTCCCGTACAAACGCATTTTATTTCCTGTGTTGCGACTTTTTTCTCGGCATATAAAGCAGGCGATTATTTTTTTGTGCATATTTTTGACCATTTGTCATAGAAAAGAAAACTCTTATAAGTACCTTTAAATCTTCAGAAACCTCGCGTTTGTACGGGACAGCGGTAGACAATTTCATGGAATGCTCCAATTACTACTACTATTTAAGTACAGTCAGTTACCTAACATTATCTACTTTTCTACACAGATTATTTTTATACAGATGACGACGGAGATAGCGACGGTGATACTTATTTTGGATTGGGGCACTTAATTTCAATTCAATTTCTATTTTTGTCATGTAAATAGGTATACAAGATACTTACACTTATGTCCGTCAATTATTACACATTTTTTTTCCTTAAAACTATTACCTACACGCTTAATTAGGTACTTAACTAATACAATCACTGCAACACCTATCGCCCACAATTTATATTTAAGGCTAACACGTCAATGTATGAAAGTCGCTAATCGATGGTTAATTCCGTACAATCTTCAACATGCAATAATAAGAATATAATACGACTGATTATGTTCATTTGGTGCAAAAATATAATATTGTGCAAAAAAATATTACTATGTACTTCTACTACTGAATTAAATGATGTTTTAAAGGATTATGATATTTATGATACTAGCGAGATGACATAGACGCCTTTGATAGGAACTGGTGGGAGACTGGTCAAAACCGGGATACGTGGAAAGGGAGGAGGGAGGCCTTTCATTTGCCCAGCAGTGGGACACTCTAAATAGGCTTATACAAATAAATAAATAATGATACTAATTAACGTTTATAACATTTATAACGTTTTATCTTAGACAAAATAATAAAGATGCTCAAATTAAGTTATTAACACCGTGTACATGCATACATGCACCTTATAACTTGTTCTTCGATAAGTCCAAGGCTCTTCCAGCAGCGCGCAGCGCACACGCTGCACTGCGCGGGCGCTCCGAGAGCCATTCGACAACCACTCGCCGACGCGCGCGCAGCATGACGCGGCTCTCTCTGCCTCTGCACGTGAGTTACTAGCTTTATTATAAACTTTTATACTACCCTCCTAAGGCCTTAGGTCCAACCATAAAATCAAAAATAAAATCAACCATCTAAACTTCAGTGGGGTCCCCATATTGCTACTCTTTCCAGTAGACTGAGTTCTGCAGCTTTTGCAGTGAGCAAAATCCGTCAGTTAACTGATGTGAAAACAGCTCGATTAGTATATTTTAGTTACTTCCATAGCATTATGGCATATGGTATTTTACTGTGGGGCGGTGCTTCAGAGATAAATACCATTTTTGTTCTGCAGAAGCGGGCTATTCGAGCAATATATAAATTGAACCATAGAGACTCACTTAGAGATAAATTCAAGGAAATTGACATAATGACAGTGCACTGTCAATATATTTATGAGAATATTCTGTATGTACATAAAAATATTGTTAATTTTAGGAAAAATTGTGACATTCATAATATTAATACTAGAAATAAACATAAGCTCGCAGTGCCCTTCACACGGCTCCATAAAATTAAAAAATCATTCATGGGTAATTGTGTAAGATTTTATAATAAACTTCCAAACCATATTACTGAATTATCAATTAATAAATTTAAAAATTATGTAAAGCGTAAACTTATTTCTAAAGCTTATTATACCACACAAGACTACATGAGTGATAAAACAACGTGGGATTAATGGTGACTCGAAATAGATAATTCAATGTATGTACTTCTTTGTTAAGTTTTATTGACATTTGTTATTGACATTTAGATTTTATTCTAGAAACATTCTAGACTAGTATTTTTTATACAATTTTTTTTTATGTTTGACGATCTTTTTGTGAAATTCTTAGTATTAAATTTGATCTGTATAATAATCCAATATTACTATGGAATAATATTAACTTCAATAAATTGCTCTGATAATTAGCTTAAGATAATATATTATTATGTAAAACGTTCATAAGTGCTTGTTACTAGGCCTACATGAATAAAGTATTTTTGACTTTGACTTTGACTTTGACTTTGACATAGTATTTTATCAGTTCGATGAAATTTAATATTCAATTGAAACAGAATTGTATTTATTACGTTTCGTTAAATTTTCAAACAAAATAAATCAACTCCCTGCACTATAGGTTCAAATTTCAGTGGCAAATTTTGGATTTTTTATTTCTACAGCTTGAATAGCTGGGCCTTAGGAGGCTACAGGGCTATATGTTATTTACAAGACAAGACAAGACAAATTATTTATTTGTAAACATAGGTAACAATGTTGGATAGGTACAAAAAGTATTTGAGAACGCTATGTTTCGCCGACAGGCATACAAATTCGAAATTAGGTATACACATACCAATTAAATTACATTATTACAAGGAAATATACTTAACTAAAGAAATTAATCAATTATACAATAACTTAATCATAATTGCGCGTATTACAAACTCATAATTATTTATTAAAATCTATTCATATTTTTATGTCAATAAGTCATGCATATATACAATACTTATATTCACTAATTACTTACAAGCTAATTTAAAGTGTCACCAAGAAACTCTGGCAACGAATAATAGCACTTAGAAATTAATAAATTATTCAAGTCATTTTTAAACAAGGGTCGTGTGATCCTCCACAGCCGGACCACCTCGTCCGATTGCGCTCAGTTTTTAATGGCTAAATGTACCTCTAATGTACTTCATGTACCTCGTCGGAAATTGAACGTACCTCTGTAGTTTGGCAGATATATGCGTTCAAAAGGGGTCCGGCTGGGGAGTAAAATCTGCAGCCGGACCACGCCTGGATCCGATCATATCTGTTATTTTGAGATATAATTTAAATATCAGATGAATGTACCTGTTACGTACCTCCGAAGAAATCGTTTTTTTATTTAAAAAATCGTCTCATAAATGAATTTTCATACATTTCATTTTTTGAGTATACGCGTAAGCGCCTGTCAAAAAATAATAGCAACATAGTAGAAAACAAATGTATTCAATTCGGGCAAGTCGTCTAACGCGTCAACTAGATACAAATGTGGGTGGTTATAGGGAGTGTTTTAAACCGACACGAGTTGCGAATTACCTTTTCGCACGTGTATTGTACAACGTTTTACAGTACACAGTTGAAATTCGCAGAGATGTTGCCGCTATAACAACAAATACTAAAAAATAATAAAATAAATATTAACGTGGGGCTCCCATGCAACAAACGTGATTTACTTTGCCTCTTTGTGCGTAATTTATAAATAAATATTAAGTATACGGACATTCTTATAGTAGACCGGCCAGCGAAAGAAAAGTGTTCTAGAAATCGATTTCCGCTCATGTCGTCCGGGATATGGGTGAATATGGTATCAATGCATTCAGTGTAATGCCTTGAACCCAAATATATGAGATGACAAGCGCGAAAGTGGTGGGGATAATTGCTGTGACGTCATAAAGTCGGCAGTACAAATATATAACGTACTGTAACATTTTCAATACTTGCTCTAACAAATTATTAGAATACGTTCAAAAATTTCACAAACCACAGTTGACTTCGAACTGCTATAAATTGAAAATGGCTGAATGGATTAGTCCAAAATACATACCAAATGACTGTGAATATCCTTTACATAATGTTAAAAAATGATTAACCAGATATATCAAAAAATAAGAAAAGTATATCAAGTTGGAAAAAAAGTGTAGGTCTCACAGTGTTTTATAGAAGCCAAAAAAGTGACATCCTCATTTTATTGCAAATTACTGAAGTTTAGATCATAACAAATGCGAGACTAAAATTCCCGCGTGTCCAATTTGCGTAGTTTTTGTGTAATAATTTTTTGAAAATCGTGTTTTAGGCACCCGGATATAACGAAAAACTTAAAAAAAATTGCAAATCGTTGTGTTTGGTTTTTATTTTTTTTCTTCCATGTTCCGCCGTAGTAGGAGCCCATATTTGTATGACAGCTTCATTTATACGTCTTCTATCTACACTACTTTTTACAAGACCTAATTCCGTGGAAGATTGAATTTAAAGCCAATTAAAATTTTCGGTCAGGGCTGCCACTACCAATATCCGGGTTCAGCCGGATATAATATTAACGCTGTATACACAGTATAGCACTTTTATGGGTCGTAAAAACAAACTTTAATATGTTAATAAAAACCTACACATATGAAATAATAAGTTTTTTTAAGATTTAGTAATTTATTAGCTATAGATAACTTACAAATTCTTCCTCTTTATAATTAGGGTAGATAATATTTACATTTTGGTCGTTAGCTGTATGACAGTCAACTACAAAGAGACGTATACACTTTTGGACCTCATTACCATGCAGTAAGGTGAAACACTGCTGTATATATCTGTTTTTAGTCGGGTCATCATTTTCTACTTCGAGGCTCTCTGCCCCATCTTGCACCTCGTAATAACTGTCGTCTGGACAGAACTCGGATGTTGGTGTTGGGGTTTCCTCCTGAGATTCCTGTGCCTGTGGTGATTGCGGTGCTTTCAATAAAGCTACTGCGGCAGATGGTAGGGGACGTTTTTTAATATATTTTATTCTCTGTGACATCTGTTGTTCGGAAATTACTGAATCTGATGAGACTAATGCTCTGTGAAACAAATCAGACATTGTTTTTATCCTATCCGATTTCCGAGTATGGTGTTCTCGATCGTGACGCCAATATTTGTTCCGTGACTCTGCTGCTTGCTCGGAAAGCATACTAACTGGAACAGACGAGTTTCGAATGATTGCAGCGCCATGGGCAAAAATTTTATGTATGGTGACTGTCATAGGACACCATTTGTAAGTATTGACATATTTTTGGACTAGTTCTTTACAAAAATTGCCAAACTTCTCTGCGTCTATTGGAAGACCACTCGACAATACAACTAGAACTGTGTGGGGATCGTCCAGAAGCCACTTCTCTAAGCCAAGGATGTTTGCAAATGCTTCACGATGTTTGTCAGACAAAACTGTTCTCGCGGTATTGCCGTCATTAGTAGTGTCACTATTGAAACGTACTGCCCTAAATTTAAATTCCAATTATTAAATGTTTAAAAATTAAATTAAATAAAGTTAGGGTCAAGTACGAGTTGGAGTTGCACATTGAGGACCCGTGTCATCGTACACTGTATGACATGGTAAAATTTTTTTAAACCCTTCGTGTGCGAACCCGACTCTCACTTGCCTGATAGGTACTTACTAAATCAGTTCTCGAAGCAGTGGGATCACATTTTCTTGCATATGAAGTCGAAACCAGATATCCCCAAGAAAATGGCGTATGAATAAAAATACCGAAGTGCCAACCCTAGCGGCCGGATAACCCGGATATAGTGTTTCGATGATTACTTGAATGTTTCACGGAATTAGGTCTTGTAAAAAATAGGGTGGATAGAAGACATATAAATGAAGCTGTCATACAAATATGGGCTCCTACTACGACGGAATATGGAAGAAAAAAAATGAAAACCAAAAACATTAAATTCATTAATATCTTTATAACCAATATACCTAGAGAAGTCACAATTGCCACTAAATTTGCGTCTTTGAATGGTTTATCCAATAGCACTAAAGAACGGAAAGTTTACAAAATAATTTGCAAATTATTAACGTTTTTCGTAAAATCCGGGGGCCTAAAAAACGATCTTGAAAAATTTATTACACAAAAACTATGCAAATGACTAAAATGAAATGAAAAAGACTACTAACTAAACTCGTGTCGGTTTAAAACACTCCCTATAACCACCCACATTTGTATCTAGTTGACACGTTAGACGACTTGCCCGAATTGAATACATTTGTTTTCTACTATGTTGCTATTATTTTTTGACAGGCGCTTACGCGTATACTCAAAAAATGAAATGTATGAAAATTCATTTATGAGACCATTTTTTAAATAAAAAAACGATTTCTTCGGAGGTACGTAACAGGTACATTCATCTGATATTTAAATTATATCTCAAAATAACAGATATGATCGGATCCAGGCGTGGTCCGGCTGCAGATTTTACTCCCCAGCCGGACCCCTTTTAAACGCATATATCTGCCAAACTACAGAGGTACGTTCAATTTCCGACGAGGTACATGAAGTACATTAGAGGTACATTTCGCCATTAAAAACTGAGCGCAATCGGACGAGGTGGTCCGGCTGTGGAGGATCACACACAAGTGCAATGGTTTCATTCTTAGAGCTATAGGAATTTTGTTAAAGATCTTGCTCGCCAGACAAAACACACTTTTCCGCATTAATGCAGTACGAGAAAATACTGTACAAAGGTTGTCAGCACGGTAGGTATCTCTGTTAAATATCTGTGACACTTGTTTAAATAAATGCAGATTTGTTTTTACAAAAACAGCAGTTTCAAATATGAAGAGGCACGGTAGAGTCAACAGATTAAGTTTTTTAAAATACGGAACACAGCTATCCAATTGATGCAGACCACACATTGACCTTATACATCGTTTTTGTGCTTTGAATACGATCTCCCTGTTGGTTGAATTCCCCCAATATATAAGACCATAGCGGAGGGTTGACCCAACGTAACCATGATATGCGGCAATTACTGCTTCAATGTTTACTATCTTCGATAATCTGTAAAGAGCGTATGCATATTTACTTAGCTTTGTACAAATTTCCTCCGTATTCTTACTCGGGGTTTCTTGTTCTATTTTCATGTGATTTTCTATAGGAGCAATAGTGCCCCTTAAAATAAAATCCAAGCAAAAGGAAGGTTGACTCACGCTAGACCGGGCCGTGCCCGGATCGAGGCGTCCGATATGTCATTATCTATGACATACATATTTGATTTTTTTTTTCATTTCCATAATTAATTCATTTCTGTGGGTTGCAGATCTTACCTAAACTAAACCTACGGCGCGATTCGGGAAATGAATTAGAGATTCACTAGATATAAAATAGTAAAGATATGTGACGTCTCACGGGTAAAGGTACCTTATGGCGGTTGGCGCTTATGCTATTAACGCCACTCCAATATTATTGCGGCGCTTTGCGACGTAAACGCCAACCGCCATAAGGTACCTTTTGCCGTAGAACGTCGCATATCTTTACAATTTCATATCTAGTGAACCTTTAATTCATTTCCCGAATCACGCCGCTAGACTATAAACTCATCTGTTTTATTACATTGCCCAAAGTACGGCGGTCATTAAACATAGGACCGGTCAAAGTGAATAATCATGGAAATTTAATGAATTGCCCACTTGATGCGGGCATTATGCAAACAGCCCGGGCATTATTCATAGTTACTGGACTTACCAAGTTGCCCGTAGCATAATATACAATAATGGCTCGTTTAGGTAGGTATAAGAATATCTTGATTATTTTAGTTCTAGGAATAACTTTTACTTATTGACCTTAGGTCTTGTACTCGTACGCTTCCTATAGTTCGTTTTTTTTAGCATTAGAAATAAAGTAAACAATCTTGATGTGTCTTTTAACTGAAAAACACATTTTAAAAATAAGTCACGGCAAATATATAACAGTTACGAATCTAATACGATCATTTATATTCTTCTGCTTTCATAAGTAATAGTTTTTGATTTTTTAAAAGCATTTTTCAATTAAAAGACATGTCAAGATTGCTTAACTTCTTGCAAGTTCTTTCTAATGCTAAAAAAACCGGGCAAGTGCGAGTCGGACTCGCGCACGAAGGGTTCCGTACCACAATGCAAAAAAAAAACAAAAAAAGCAAAAAAAAAAACGGTCACCCATCCAAGTACTGACCCCTCCCGATGTTGCTTAACTTTGGTCAAAAATCACGTTTGTTGTATGGGAGCCCCATTTAAATCTTTATTTTATTCTGTTTTTAGTATTTGTTGTTATAGCGGCAACAAAAATACATCATCTGCGAAAATTTCAACTGTCTAGCTATCACGGTTCGTGAGATACAGCCTGGTGACAGACGGACGGACGGACGGACGGACGGACGGACAGTGAAGTCTTAGTAATAGGGTCCCGTTTCACCCTTTGGGTACGGAACCCTAAAAACGAACTATAATGAAATCGTAAAGAAATATTGCGGTCCGTGTTTGTACCTACTATTTATATGCCATCAAATTTAAATAAATATATACCTACTACATTTACTATTTATAAATCTTTGTTTGAACACTGAAATCTGAATACAACAAGATCTTACTTAGGCTAAGATTTAATTTCATATTTCTTTTGAGGTTTAAATGAAAAATATTCCTAATTTAAAGCTGACTAATATCGCGGCAGAAAATATATAAGGTAAACGTACTGGTGCTCGACGCGGTCCCAATACATGTCATATTGATTGGGCATTAGCATGTCGAGCACTAGTACCTTTACCTTAGTGGTTTCTTGTTTACTGAACAGCATATGTAAATAATTGTTACACTCGAGAAGCCGAGCAAATAGTCGTACCTACATATCCACAAAGTTAGCTTTTTAATAACAACTTCTCGACATATATTATGCGGATGGTATATGTTTTCAACAAGCATCTTGGCAAATACGAATAGGTATGTACTATCGAGAATTAGCCATGCATGGACTTACGTTTGCATGGCTAAATATATTATACGTTACAAAAATGTTTCAAAATACTAGACAAGGCTCTAATAGTTTTGCACAATGTGACAGACATAATGTCAACTATTAATATTTGGTATTATTTAGCCAGTCAAACACTAGGAAATCTACCTAATTTTTTAGGGTTCCGTACCCAAAGGGTGAAAACGGGACTCTATTACCAAAGTCTGTCTGTCTGTCATTGTAAATTTTGTAGTCACTGTAAATTTACTGCCATCTATCGACACACGACTAAAACTCAAAATAAACACGTATAAAATTATCAAAATAGTGTACGAGTACATATATATATATATATATATATATATATATATATATATGTATAAATAATTATATTATTTTGATGAAAAGGTTAATATGAAACGGTGTCGCCACGCCATCTAGCCGAGCATAGGCCAAAGGTGTGTGCGCCATCTATCCGAGAATGACTTTTTCTTGATTTCCGAGGCATGTTTTTTTCTTAGACTTCATTCATCTTATACGAAGTTACATATGTCTTTGCTATTACTAAGATTCCACTGTCCGTCTGTCTGTCACTACACTGTATTATCTCATGAACCGTAATAGACAGTTAAATAAAATTTTCACAAGTGGTGTTGTTTAAATAAGTTGCTAAGTTACCAATACCAATCGTTTATTCTCATATTTGACAGTATATAATTATGTATATTCCACGATGAACTACTGTTAGGTACCTAGTTTGCGTTTGTAACAGCGCCATCTCTTAGGAAATTTGGATATCAAATTATATTTCTGTTGCCGCTATAACAGCAAATACTATAAAGTACGGAATCCTCGGTGGGCGACTCCGACTCGTACTTGTCCGGTTTTTTTATCTACATAGGTATGCCTAAAACGCCAGCGTTCTAGCACCGCAACAAAATAGGCATAATAAAACTACTGACAAAACATTCTTTCCGCTTCTGTTTTTTCTACAGTATGTCTGATGGCTTTTTATGCTCTATTGTCTGTAACAGTGGATATAACGTGTAATCTTACCGCGGTGTCAATTATCAACAAATCAGTGACAATCTTAAATACATTTTTACACGCTTGCTGGCCCGTAAAGCAGCATAATAAAATTATTGTTATAGCTAAAATCAGTATGTTTATTGCTTAATTTGATTTTACATCCGTATTATTTGGTTTGCAACAATGTTCTATATTTACAGCCAGGGTTTGCATAACGTTGAAATTTTTTGATAACGTGAAAATTACATGTTTAACTATTTGTTCATTACAACTTTAAGTAACGGAGAGTGGAAAAATCACAGTTTAATGAAAGTTCTTTTTAGTATTTCTTGTTCCAGTAGCAGTAGATATAAATGTGTGCTTAAAGAAAACCTTACCTATATGGATTTAGAAAATGGAGCTAAATATAGACTGAAACAATCATATATTAGTACCTACGTAAAGGTATACGAGAAGTAAATCTAAAGTAGAACTTATATTTAAATATAAGAAAGGAAAAAAGTACCGTCGTATAATGAACAGGGAACTTCGTGCTTTTAGATGCAGCTCAATAGTCTGCGCAGGCCGTGCAAGCGCAGGGTCACCGACCTCCACAGCCTTAACTGAGAATGCACAATGATGCACAGGCCTCGTTGTAAATGTTACACCATTTATATTTCTTATAGTTACTGACTCGCAGGTTTCATTGGAATACGATTAAATGTTTTTTTTTCTTAATAATTTATAGCCTATTTAAGCAAAATTTTGCTTCAACCTTGTCTTGTGACATCCAAGCATATGATGTGCTATGCAATACCATAAGAGGAATGCGTTTGTAATGTGGACAAACTGCGTGATTTGAGTTACGTAAATAAATATTTTAGGACAAATCAATTAACAGACCTTCTATGGTCTAACCTTTCATAGTGTGTTAACATGAGGTTTAGTTAAAAACTAATCAGTCAGTAATCGTAGAAAAAGATTATGTAGTCCTACATAAAGTTTAAATCATCTCATCATAAAAGGTTTATTCTTTGAAGGGTCAAAGTATATTTTAAAAGTTTGTAGTATACTAACTCTATATTCTACATTAATCAATCAATCAAAATAAGTAACATCACTCTATAATTGATAGTGAACTAATAACGACATCTACACAGCCCTTGTTTCTGCGGTAGTCAGGTACATTTTAAATAAGTAGAGTATTGAAGATATTCCGTAAATGTATAACTACTAGCCAGAGTCCATCGAACTATGGACAGTACGATGAGGCCTTGGCATTTCAATTGGTCATGGAAGGAGACGTTTGTGTTGGTACACAATAATGGAATAGCACTATTTATAAAGCAAAACTAATTGTACAGATCGAGAAGCGTAAAAACAGCATCAAAGGAACTCTCTAGCCTTAGTTATTATAGTTAAGTTATACAAATTATGTCCTAAATAAACCGGTAGGTAAGGATTTTTATTAGCCGGCATTGAGAAGTTAGTTTTAAAAAGTTTAAGGCCAAAACATCATTTGGCAACATTCAGCTTTCCCCAAAAACATATTCTTGGTTAATGTGTCAGATTAATTAATCGAACCCTGAATTGATATTTAACAAAACATACTTAATAATAAAGTCTCTTTTTTGGCTCTCACCAAATAGTCTGTAAATTTTATAGCACTTTTGGTGCATCAGAGTGGTGTTAACGGAATAGGTACAGATAAGGCTTGACACGCTGCCGCGTGTCTAGATTCGAACTGAAATGGTAAATTAAGGTTAATATTAACGTACTGAACGCTAATTAATCATTACTAATGAAACAGTACTAAGTTAGCACCTCCGACCCCGATACAGTGTCAGACACAATTAGATTTTCCACTTTTCCTTTATTCTGGTATCGTTTGCAAACGTGTCTGCTTAGTACAAAATTATTATGGTTAAGTAATCATTAGTTTAGTTACTATTGTTTTTCGCCAAAATTGTGCCAAAGTCACCGTGTAAACGCTGTCATTGTCGAATTAGTCAAAACAATAGACCTATTAATTACGTGACAAAGTCAACACCTTGTGCAAAGCTTCAAGTTCATCAACATGTAGGTTAATGTGTCTCAAATTGTTAGGACACAGATATTATCTCGTGACAATGTGTTTTACTGCACCCACGACCGCTGGTTTCACATGCCATGTTGCGAAACCTCAAACTAGACACATTATGTGGCCAATGCGGCCGTTACCTACATCGCTATAGTAATTAAATACATTTATTCGGTAGGTCTGCAACTCTAGTACTCGTAGTAATTTTTTCAATAAAACTGTTTAAGTTTTCATTTGTCATATTAAGGTAGTATAAAGGATGACTCACGTTATCCCGGGCCGTGTCCGGGTCAGAGCTTCCGGCGCATCGTTTTGTATGGAAATCATCATGTGATCGCCTGGCACGTCATAGAAAAGTAAGCGCCGGAAGCTCCGGCCCGAACGCGGCCCGGTCTAACGTGAGTCATCCTTAAAGCTTCTGTCTTTAAATAAAGCAGAGTGAGAAAGATATTATTTAATCCTCCTGAATAAATTTATTATCTCCCTCTTCATTCTTCTTCAAAAAGCATCGGTTGATAAATTTAAAGAGTTTCTACAAATTGCCCTTCCTATACAGTATACATACAAGCCAATACAATCCGTACATTCCTATATTTATGCATTGCCTATTAAATTTCGCTACAGGTCTCATATTGAGAACAAAATCGAGTAAGAGTGACATTCCATTTCCAACTGCAGCTGCAATACTGTTCATTTTACTATGGAAACGCGTCGATGTCATTGTCAATTTCCATAGAAAATGAACAGTATTGCAGCTGCAGTTGGAAATGAAATGTCACTTTAAAGGATGACTGACGCTAGACCGGGCCGGAGCTTTCGGCGCATCGTATTCTATGGAAAGCATCACGTGGTCACCGATCATCAGCCGTCATAGACGTAGCCGTCAATGCCGTGTTGGGTACCTCGGCCCGGGCCCGGCCCGGTCTAGCGTGAGTCATGCTTAAACTAAGTTAACAGACGTGTAGTTCTTGAAATTATCCCTTCCTAAAGGTATACGTCTTATACTTTACAGTTTCTTATGCCATCTCTATATGAAAATATTTGCATAAATTATATTCAGTTTCATTGGGTTGCTACTACTTCGAGATAATATTAATGTTAGTCAGTAATTGGCATGACAATATTTTAATCCTTGAAACCATACGTCTAACTAGGCTACATGAGCTCAAACCTTAGATTATCTGCGTCTGTGGGTGGACCATTAATCTGGTCTAGTTATTTTTAATGTTGGCGTGGCTCATTATTGTCTACACACAATATACTCGCGGGTGTCACGGATATCTTTACATCAAGATACTGATGACATTAATGGTACTTACTTACAAATTATTAAGTACCTTATTCTTTACTTAGTTGCGTGACCCTATTTGCACGCTTGACGAATGATGGTCAATATTTGCCGTTTCTATATACTTATCGCAATGTGACCACATGATCCCTTCATTTCAACTTTCATTCGACGTTTCGATTGCAAAAGATATCAAGAAAAACTGATTTAGTGGAGTTTTAACCCTTTAACTGCACGTATCGAATCTTGGTGACCGAATCAGTCGCAGGTCGTGTCCGACTCCGATCCGGAAGTCGACAGACAATGCCGTGCCTTGGCCGCACCCTCAAGGTCTAAGAAATGGAACGCAGAACAAAAAACCCTCAATGTATCATTCATACGATGACGAGGTTCAGTATAATTATAAGAGTTGGTTAATAATGTGACCAGCCGAAAGACATTTTTTTTTGTTGTTTCAAGCAAAAGATACCTGAACTTCAAACATTTATTCAGGTGTTCTGTAAAACTGCACCCTTATATATATAGAGGCAGATAAAGCTAACTCTGCTCTAACGTCAAATTTCTATGAAAATATTACGTTACCTCTGGAACTTAGGTTTATTTTATGAGCTACTATTTAAATAGGTACCTACTATAGAAGTTAAAATTTATAAAAATATGTGTTTAAATAGTTGGCACTGCATAGGTAGGTACATGTAACTATTAGTGATAATGTTTTGCGTAAAATCAATGAAGTGAATTTGATAGGTCTTAAAGATAAAGATAAAAGATAAAAAGTAGTTTATTCAAGTAGGCATATTACAATGCGCTTATGAACGTCAAATAAACCTTTACCGGCTCCAACCGTACACCTCTGCCCCGAGAAGATTTAAATCCCCCCTCAATTGGAGGAGGGTATAATGAGCTAAGGATTTGCTAACAGTGTGTAAATATTACTTCCTTGTGCACTAAACAGTAAAGTTACTTTGTTATACCGATCCCCACATATTGGCAATAAGGTCATCGAATTAAGTGATTGAATTATAATCAAATTAGCTTCCTGACAACAAAAGCGTGCACGCTCTGAAAACCAAGTAATAATATTCACAATAGAAAAAAACAGGCCAGCTATGTTGCGCCACCACGCGTAAGTCGCGTAACAGCCGTATAAAATATTTATTGTAAAATATTTTGGAAATATTAGGACTAGCAGGAATGAAACACCCTCTATGAGAACACGGGCCCTGCCCGGGTTGAGGCGTCAGACATGTCTTAATTTTCTAGATGGGTTGTGCACAAATCACGCGAGGTGTTTTCGGCTATTTTTTGAAGTGCAGAGTGAAGATTTATGTTTAACGAAACCGAGAAAAAGTATCTCCACATTTGTGGTAGGTTTTTTTTCTATATTTTGTTAACTGTAGTAAAATACACGTGACGTTTCCTTATACCCCCTCTCCCCCAACGTGATCTATCGTGATTTTTTCGTGACCCCCCCCCCTCGCCGCATCGAACCTCGCGTGATTTGTGCACAAGCCCAATTATGACGTCTGATCGGAGATCACGTGGTGCTTTCTATAGTAAACGAAGCGCCGGAAGCTCCGACCCGGTCCAGGCCCGGTCTAGCGTTAATCATCGATATCCTTTATTCTTAACTATAAACTACCCACATACATGACGGTTACCTACTTACATTCTAAAAGTTATACATTGTTTACGAATTTGAACTCATTTATTGTATAATAAGATTAATAAGTGTTATAAAATGAATATAAAACTAAAATGAACTATAATTAAGGTAACTGAAGCTAAATAATTAAAAAATAAATTTGCTAACGGTGTTGCGCAATAAAGTACCTAAATGTTCAAATTGGTGTTCCAATGTAACATACGGTTGTTACGCTTGTATTGTTATGTACAATAAGCCAGTGTCTCATGTCAGCAAATGCATTTACTTATTCGATTAGTTAAATAATAAAATGCATACCCACGTAGCCTACATGTATGGTATGATTGTAGGGTAGGTATGCAAAAATATAAATATTTATTTACAGGTGTTGCTCCATATGCAATACGTAGTTTATGAATTATTTATAACAATGCTCGGTTTTACAAGCTTTTATTCAACTCCACCCGTTCTATATGTCTGTCACTCTAAGACTCTAACAGTATTGCTACAGTATTCAATGTGATTGGTAATATTTATTATTAATGTTAGATGTAAAATATAAATTATTAATCTAAAATGCATGAGTGTACTTTAATTAAGATTACAGTACTAATGCACGTGGCTCGTAGGTAGGTGTTATTTCTTGACGGGCAGGGCAATATAATCGTTGCCGCTGTGTTCAAGGCAAATCCTAATTGCTGTACGCATTTAATGAGATTCAATAAACTAGTTTCCATCATAACCAGGGAAAATTATAGGCTAAAAGTATTTACTAGCACAAACTGACATACCAATCACGATAGTCGTGTATGGTAGAAAAACCCAGCTAATACCTATAGGTACTGCACTTATTGGTATAATTGAAGATGGTGTTGATATACCTAAGCGAAACAGTATAAACAACCTACGTTTAACCTGTTACAGTGTTTTACTTTTTGCATAGGCAAATTAGCTAGTTAGTAGGTAGTACCTACAGAAGACTGTTTTGATCATAGTAATGTTAAAATTAGCTGAAGAATTAGGCGTAAAAAGGGTTTCACATTAGAAATCTCTGCTTTTATTTTCTGCTAATTCCATAAGAAAGACTGTAGGTACAAATTATATTTTGATCTTCTACGTTCTCCACAATTAGTGACGTTTTCAAAAGGTACCACAATGTCGGTTGTCGATAAGGTTGATTTCAAATTGAAGCTAGGTACTTATATGGAAATAGCAGCTTATTAACAACCGACAATAAGCATACTTTTGGTTTAAAATGGCACAATATGGGTTGTAAAACAAGTTAGTAGTACGCTAGTAGTAATAGTAGAGGGTAGGGGTTATATTACCAAATAGTGATTGCACTATGAAATCAAATATTACCCAATCTAATACCTTTAAACGAGCAATTCTTGTTTATTGATATGTATATATATTTCGGGGATCTCGGAAACGGCTCTAACGATTTCGATGAAATTTGCTATATAGGGGTTTTCGGGAGCGATAAATCGATCTAGCTAGATCTTATCTCTGGGAAAATGCGCATGTTTAATTTTTATATGTTTCCCAGATATTGTTATTAAATTTCGAATATCCCTAACATCAGAAATTACTAATTGTTGTATTACATTTCAGCTCGCGTTGCTGCTCGGAGCAGCAATCGCGGCGCCGGCGCCGGCGCCGGGCCGAGTGCCGAAGGTGTACAACGCGCTCATCACGTCCAATCAGAATCTGGAACCCAGCAAAGCTTACCCGGTGTATCAGCCGGTGCTGCACGACCCCTTCGGCTTCCCGTACTCGCCTTTCGTGTATGGGGACTACTCTATCAGTAACGTATGTTATCACTGACATGGTTTACAAACAAGTAACTGTAGAAATGTGAAGTACCTACATCGAGTTATCAGTGCCATAACTTAAGGGATTAATATGTTTTTCTTACAATTGATTTGTTGAAACCACCTACCATCTTCCAGACATTTGGCAATAAAATTGAGCCTTTGGATGAATAGAATATTAAATATTTATAATTATATTGTTGTTATTGTAAACATAAAAACCGTAAGATGACAATTAAACGCAAAAATTTTGTACAGTGGATGTTATAGTATAACTATTTCTTCATTTAATTTCAGGGTTTGATCCCGGTTCCTGCGCCATCTCCTAAGGGACAGCCAGCACCTGCACCTCCTGCTCCATCGCCAGAGTCACCGCCGAAGGCTGCAGAAGCTCCCTCCGAGGACAAAACTCCCTCGAGCGAGATTCCACCACCTGAGCCTCAGCCTGAATCCGACAGCGACAAACCGACGCCCGCGCCGCCGCTCCCGCCGAACACAGAATCCCCCATACCGCTAAACGAATTCGGCTTGCCTTCTCATGTTTTGCCATTGGGCCGTATTAATCCAGCTTATAACGGATTCACGCAAGTCGGCCCATTCACCTACCCGTACACGTACTCTGGCTTCAGATTCTACGACCCGTATGATCCGTTTAGCTTTAACCCGTACGCGAATTTGCCGCCTTTGTATAGACCATTGACGAATACGTTGGTACCGCAAGGTCCTGCGCTGGTTCCCGCCAGGGCTGTGCCCGTAGCGCCAGCGCCCGCACCTGCGCAAAGCGCAGACGCGCCTCCCTCCGAGCCAAGTGACCTAAACCTTCTCAACTATGCGTCGAAGGACCCCGCTATACCTAATGTGCCTCCGCCTCCACTACCAAGCGGTGGACTAAAAACTGATAAGTCAGAATAATGGGGACAGACAGACTTGGGCATATTACTTTTGGTCCACAAACAGAATATCAAGCCAAGCCAACCAAACCAAGCAATATCCTATTTACTCCGCAAACGCATTAAAAAGGGAATCCATTAAAAGCGTATCAACCTTTCGAAATGTCGAGTCGGACTAACCAGGCTAACACAGCTCAGATTTTGCAAATTGCTATAGTTCGTCTTTTTTAGCATTAGAAAGAACTTGAAAGAAGGTAAGCGATCTTGACATGTCTTTTAATTAAAAAACGCTTTTTAAAAATCGGTAACTATTATTTATGAAAGCAAAAGAATATAAATGATTGTATTAGATTCATAATTGTTACATATTTGCCATAACTTATTTTTAAAATGTGTTTTTCAATTAAAATACACATCAAGATTGTTTACTCGTACCTTATTTTTAATGCTAAAAAAAACGAACTATGACTAAGTTTGTAAATTTCATTAAAAACGTGTAATTTATATGACTACAATTTTACACTTCCACACCCTAACACCTCAAAGCCATTGGAGGCTGCTTGTTTCGACTATTAGTTCTAAAAATTGATTTGTACTATGATTCAGATTCCTATGAAAACATTTTAGAAAACAAAATTAGCAAAATTCCTGTACTCGAGTTTGCAGCGATTATCTTGGTCGGTGGGTGTGATATTGAGATTAAGTATTAGAATGACTTAGGTTTATTTAAATAAGGGTGTCTTATGCAACACCGTGCCCACACGAGCACTGGGTAATTAAAATTTTATTTAAGTCAGTAGCTAAAGATCGAAGCTTCAGATCTGATTTTGAAACTGTTTCTTCTACGCAATTTTGACTAGTATTCCCGTCCCGGTCAACACACGAGCAAAAGCGTATGGCATGGGCATATGGCATATCTAATGGCTCCTCTACACGATGGGCCAGCGCCGGCCACTCCAAGGGACACAACCATGCGGTAGAATGAGATAGCAATATCACTTGCTCCCTCTAACGCATAAATGCGTCCCTTGGAGTGGCCGGCGCTGGGCCATCGTGTAGAGGAGCCATAAGAGAATCAGTCGACCGAGTGCCGGCCGGCAGTTGTCGGTGGTACGTGAGTAGTCCTTACTTGTATTATCCCAGTGATGATGACGGCAGCTAAATTTATTCTTAATTAATATTAATGAGGCATGACTAAGTTCCTGGTGATACTTTTCGTATTTATATAATTTTTAAAGTTTGTACAAGTGTTATTGATATTAATATTTGTCATTATAATTATTATATTACAGAAAAATATACCGATAAAAAGTTGTATACATAATTTTATTTACTCGCATCTTCTCGCCCTAAGGTCTAACTAGTAGACAATTCGTGATACTTACTGAAAGAGCATTATTTACACACCATGGTCGATAGAGCGTCGCTCTTTGGGAGCTAAAGTTGTGAAAAAATTCTTGCACGTTGATTAATTTACGTTTCTTAATTATTTATTATGTATTAATAAAACATAGATTAAAGAACAAAATAAATAAATCATAAATCTAGCCTGAGGCATTGTTCCCAGGACGCTGGCCGCGTTTCCCCTCTGCACAGTGAGGCTGAGTTTTTGTGCAAGAAATGCGCCAGTGCGTAGGTCGCCAGACACCCAGATTAGTTTAGTAATTAATTATTAATATCACCTAACATAATAAGAATCCTGAATAATAGGTATCCTGTGGAGAAACAGGAGAGGGAAAGATACAGAGTGTAATCAAGTGACATACCTATAGTTCGTTTTTTTTAGCATTAGAAAAAACTCCACAGAAGCAAGCGTGCAGTTTTTATCTTGGTCTTTAATTGTTAATAATTATTGAATTATCTAATGTAGCATGGTCAATACATGTAATTTACTTCAAATTATTACCGCTAAAAGTGCCGGATTTGGAACCACAAGCTTACTTCTGCGAAGTTCTTTCTAATGCCAAAAAAAATTAACTATAAGTACACTATTTTATCCTTCGATAGCTTATTCTACACATTACCTAGGCACTACATACGATACATGAATTATACAGATTGCCGGTAACATATATGTATCAGAGAGGATATAGGTATTATATATGTCTCTGTATGTATATATTACACTATCTATCCCACTAATTGATATTGCTACTGATATCGTATCAAAACTGATCTTCACATGTACCTACCGTTTTGGATTTATACAGGTTGTTTTTTTAATAGGTAATTAAATTAAAGATCATTTTTGTGACGAATCCAGAGGAAAAATGACTAACAGTCCAGTCAGTCTTTTGGGTAAAGAGTAATAATAGTGAATTAGCACTATTTCAATAATGTTCAGTGTTAGTTATATTACATATTAATACGCAGTGTTGGCCGAACGTTAGTTGCAATTGACAATTAACCAGTACAAATTGAACCGTAGACGGTAACGGACGGTTACAGTTGACGGTCCAATTTGTACTGGTTAATGGTCAAGAATATTCAATTGCATTAACGTTTCGGCCGACACTGATATCACGAATAGGTTCAAACAAAAAAAAAAGGTCCCAATCAATGTATGTAGGGACATAGGGGTTTTTTTTTCTCGAGCAGACAACAATCATATTTTAGGTCAACATGCTGTATCTGTATCGGTATATTTATATTAATATATTATGTTGACACTTCATTTAGACCAACTTGTCTCCTGATAAAAATAATGTATGAAACACTCAGTAGGTACTCTACGCGTATCTGCGGACATACGCAAGTTGACAAACATGTCCTTAATATGTTATATTTCATTAATACTTGCAACTTTAGTTAATTTTTGTGTGCAGGTATTACATTCCAAATATTCCTACATATCTGTACATATAACAAGAAACTGTAATTACTTATGTTACGAGAACGAATATAATTGTCCTATAACCTTCTTACAGGATTGCCCACGTGAAGTATCAAAAAGTGGTATTAAAATCACCTGGCCTCCGAGTTCACTCGCAGAAAACGTCACATCCAGACCGCTGTGCTTCAGACAAGAACGCCTTATAACAAGGAACTGCAATGGAACTCATTGGGAACCAAGCCTACAACAGATGCAGGCGTGTCAACAAATAGTCAACTATTTTGACTTTTCAAAATGTCCTCCGGGGCATCACCAGATTTCAGAGAATAGTGGTTACTGTTATCAAATCAACAAACCATCGGCTTGGAATTATCCTTGTTATAAAAGTGGAAAAACTACCGTAATAACGGATTTAGATGGTAGCGAAATTATATCTTTATTAACAACATTGAATGCGACTAAGGATAAATACTTTTGGCTCCCGGCTCAAAGGTCCAAACTATTTAATCCAGTTGTCTGGCATGTTCCTGGTCCAAATTGGGGACGAATTGTGGAAACTAGCACTGAACATAGCATGTTAGAAATGCGGGCTACTATGTTGAAAAATTGTTTGCTTCTCAACGTCGAACAGAGTGCTGTAATAACTGAAACTTGTAGCATGGAATATCCCAGTTTGTGTTTTTCCGTAAATGAGTATCGTTATCCATCGGGTTGTCCTGATAGGTACTATGGATTCCATTTTATGCCAGATGATAGCACTTGTTACGGAATCGAGGAATCTGACGATGAGACTGGCTTAACGTACGATGAATTTGTTACTACAAAATGTCCCAAACCTAGTCCAAGTGCAAACCAAGGTCTCCTTGGTGAATTGACGAGATATGGTTTTACAAAACTAGCTGCGATGAATGCATTAAATAGTTCAACATGGTGTTGGTTTCAAATATTTCCTCCTGTTAGCATAACCACGTTGCCAGACGACGATGGTGATAAGTTTGAAGTATCTGAAATCAAGGCTTCTTCATTACAGGGAATAATTAATGGAAGTGGAATACTGAGTTTAACAAATACTTCATCTAAATTTACTTGCATGGCTTGTGAAGTAGAAATGAAATTCAGGGAAACAGAATTTATGTTTGAATACAATGACGTAGAAAATAAGATTCACCTTACAGTTTATTATCCTTCAGGTTTGTGGAAATCCGATGATAGCGATAAAGGTGTTCAGTGTTTTTCTAACGCACAGGGTTTTGTCAAAGTCGTAGACGTTAACGACGAACCTATTATTCAGGTAAAGATGTTAAGGGAAGTGAATGATTTTAGCGACGTAGACAAAGTTGTATATGAAATTGATCCAGTGACATACCGAGCGGGTCAATATTGGTGCGAAGGCCATACCAAAAACTTTACTTTAGTTACAACGGATAAATTAATCGTAAACCCTAACTGTAATGAAGAACATGTATTTGCCCTTGTTCTAGAAAAGTACAACATTGCATATGACACGGAAGAACCCGACATGACTAATTTAATTTCAATGATTACCGAAATATTTGATGCTAACAAAGTTTTAGTAATGGATATTTTGGATTTCTCTATCGAGCATATGGTACTTTTAATGCATTTGCATGTAGCAATTATTGACATTTACGATGATGAAGCCAGTAATATCTTACAAACTTTTCTCACATTAAAAGAAACAGCAGAAATAGAGCTTCCTAAAAACAATTATACCTTTGTGAATATTTCCAGTTCAATCTACTGTTTACCTACTACTAGTGACGACATTTTTCGTTTGAATTGGGATCTAACACGTATTGGACAGATTGCCGCTCCTCAACAGTTTTGCTTACAAGCTAATGGTCTGCCAGTAAAAAGGCATTGTTTAGGAACTTATTTGTTTGGAGGTACATGGGGTGACGTCGAAGGACTGTGTGATAGTACTTATGAACCATCTTGGACAACCAAATTCTTATTTGACTTCCTGAAAGGTAATGTACCTGATAATGATACAATCAATTTTTTAACCAATGGACTTGGAGCAGTGCTTGGAAATGTAGACAACATAATCCCAGCTGATTTATATTACTTGTCGATGTCATTACAGTATGTGTTATATTTAGCGGAAAATAATGAGTCTGTTGATCTAGGAGATATAGATAACGCGGCATGGGTGATGGACAGAGTGATGTCAGTGGATCAGGATTATTTACATTTATCCCAAACCCTAAATTCAACTAATGTCATATTAGATTCAGTAAATGATATAATTGAACATTTAATCGAAGAAGAAAAGGTAAAGCGAAGTGCTTATTCTTTAGCAGTCAAACCACAGTTTGTAGTTCAAATTTCGTATCCAAGACAAAACAATGTTACAGGTATAGCAATAATTAATAATGAGTGCTCAAATGATTTTACTGAAATGGTAATTAAACCTTTATATAAAAACACAACATTGATTGATGTGCTTGCTATTAAAAATTTAGAGGTTGCTACATGGATTCCAGATCAGATTCTTGAGTCGGTGCAATCAATCTCTAATGAGACATCCAAAGTTTTAAATAAGAAAAATAAACTGTTTGTTGTAATAAATGTATTTTATAACGATGCAATGTTTCCAGAAATTGGATTCAAAGAATATGAAATGAACAGTCGGGTTATTGGTATTTCCATTCCTGGGTACTCATCTAATTTAGAGCACGCGGTGCCTCTAGTATTTAAAGACATAATATCCGGTTATGAGGAAAAAAAAATCTGTGGATATTGGAATTTTCAAGCAGATAATACTAGAGAACTACCAGGTTTTTGGGCAAAGAAAGGATGTTTGCCCTATAAGTCAACAAATAGCATAACCGTTTGTGAATGTTATCATTTAACTCATTTTGGTCAACTAATTAATGCGGGCGGTGGTTCGGTAAACCAAGTGGTTCAAGCACATCACAAAAAGGTTTTGAATGTTATAACATTGGTTGGAAGCTTTATATCTTTAGTAGGTATAGTAGGAATATGGATAACAGCATCTGTTTTTTCTGCTTGGAGGCAAAAAGCAGGTACAAAAATTCTACTACATTTATCAAGTGCAATAGCTTTGCCTTTAATATTTATTATTGTATTTAATCTAGATACGACAATAATCGTTCACGAAAAAGGTATTTACAAAGTTGCTGAGCACAAGGAGGTAGTATGTATAATACTTGGTGCTTTATTGCACTATTCTATTCTGGCAAGTTTCATGTGGATGTTTATAACAGCAGCCTTACAATTTGTTAGATATGTGCGAGTCTTAGGAGTATGCAGACCATCAAGATTTATGATGAAATGTACTGTATTAGGTTGGGGCTTGCCTTTTATACCAATAATAGTAATTTTATTACTTGACACAGGTAATTATATTCCGGAATCAACTAAATCCGAGACGGGTAAATACCTAATTTGCTATCCTAGAGGATTTATTCTAATCATGAGTGTAATTGTTCCAATCTGCATAATACTTACAACAAATATTGTCCTCTTTGCTATAATTATGTACTCTATATACAGGGGCCCTGACGGAAAAATGAGAACTACAGATATCGATCTTATAGGTGCTCAGTTCAGACTATCTATATTTCTTTTCTTTTTGTTAGGGCTAACTTGGATATTTGGTATTTTATCATTTACAAATAACTTCTTGTGGTCTTATTTGTTCTGTTTGACTTCAACTTTACAAGGATTTGTATTATTTGTGTATTTCGTAGTATGCGATCCGAATACAAGGAATATGTGGATTTCCCTAATGACACCTAACCGTATAAGTACATATAGGCCGAGAGAAAGTATAACAAGTATCAGCAGCGGTTAGCGTTTTTTTATTAGAAAATAATAATTGTATCCAACATATATTATACTACTTAATTTATATACATATTGATGTTAATAATCATAAAACATAATATGCATACCTATTACATGTGTACCTACATGATTAAAAAAAAAATTGTGATAGGTACTTAGGTACCTATGATGTATTTAGGACATAAGTTTTCTGACTTTAAACTATGTAGTAGTCTTTAAACTATGTAATATTTACTTATAGCCCAATATATGTTAGGAGTTGTATTGTGTACGTTAGGTTAGGTTAGTTATATGTAAAAAAAATAATGGGGAAGTGGGCAGACGCTTGATGGAGAGTGGTCATGACCCTCGCTCCGGGTCGTTTCTGATGCAGAGGTTGTCCATCACCATTTAAGGTGACCACGCGGCGAGCGTGACGGGCTCCTTTGACTCCAGAGGGCCTACCGCGAACCACGTTCGAAGTGTTGCCTCTCTATCACACTTACGCACATATTTTCAAGTACGACAGAGAGGCAACACGTCGAACGTGGTTCGCGGTAGACCCGCAGACGGAAACTCTCGGGGCGAGATTTACGAATAGTCTTTTGCTTTTGAGGTGTTAGTTTAATTTAGATTAAGATTTTTGAGTTTATACATTATATCACTGATGTGTGTTAAAATAACATAGGTACTTAACTAATGTACTTACTTTTAAATATTTGTTATAAAGACGTTATTTAATATATGTATATCGTAACCGGCAAGCAGTGTAGGTCCGACATATAATAGTATATTCTGCAATACGTCATGCCTAAAATTGCTATCGAGAGTCAATAAAAACCCGATTCTGGGGATGGATAAGCCAGCCTAGCCAAGATGACAATCGCTATCTCTCTATCACTCTTCCATATCAGTGCGACAGTGACAGTTGCGTTTCGATCGCTACGGAGCGTAAGCGATTGGCATGTTGGCTACGCCGCAAGGTACGAGTAGGAGGAGGAAGCGAAATACGGCAAAATTATAGATATCGTCCGATTGGTTTAGTGTATATTATGTACCTACAGCTACGATTAAAAGTGGGTTTCAAATTTAAGCTTTTTTAATCATAACCATAAAACGCCTGCCAATGCTATGCTAAGTAAATGCGAATATATAAATCAGTCACGAAGATAAAGTGGTGAAATAAAAACTAGAATTTATTCTTAGGGTAAGGTACTTACTTCCCCTAAACAAAAAGGAGTGGTGATGATTTCTTTTTGCGTCATCTCACCGCCTGGTACTCTCTTCCCGTCTTTTCTAGGTCACCTGACTGACACAAGCCTACGTCATCATGCGACAGCGCTATATGATAATATGCGATAGCGCTATATATAGCGGCCATGTTATTGTGACGTAGGCTTGTGTCACTCCGGGAAGAGAAGACCATGTTTTATTAGACTATGCGTCATCTGAACACACACGTCACAGTACCACACGTAGTGTGGGGTGTCGTTGGATAGATCTTTCAAATCGAAGAGGGCTCTTCTACGACCTTTTTTGATAAAGAGAATATTATCGGAGTCTTCTCTTCTTAGTAAATGTGCTGCGGTGGTGGTGGTACTCTCTTTTGCTGGTTATGTACCGGATTCCCGCTAAAAGCTCAAAGCTCCGTTCAAGGCAGCCTATTGTGACGGATGGTTAACTACGGAACGGAACCCTACACTGAGTGTAGCCCAACATGCTCTTGACCGGTTTTTTAAGAGAGCATACACCCGATAATCATTTTTAAATGAACTTGTCTTTAAATTTTATAAACCCATAAAAATCTTAATACTTTGTCGCTAAAAAGAAGGTACTTATTCACAGATTTTTTTGTGACAGTGACTATTTTTATTATTTTGAAATGACAATCATTTATTTACAAACAATATATATACAGTGGTACAACTAAACGAAATTAATAACTAGCTTAAATCTAAAATAGGCCCCTGAGGCATTGTACCAAGGATGCTGAAATTGAAATTGATAACAGCGATTATTGAAGTGTTGTTTATTAGGTTACTTAAGTTTATATAAAAGTTTATTGTTATTAAAACAATTCAAATGTAGGTAATTCGAGTACTATCAATAGTTTTCAGAATCCCTTGTTGCCTAATACTTACATAATTACACTAAAACACACTATCAAATATATATATAACTTCGTATAAGATGAATAAAGTCTAAGAAAAAAACGTGCCTCGGAAATCAAGAAAAAGTAATTCTCGGATAAATGGCGCGCACCTTTGGCCTATCCTCGGCTAGATGGCGTGATGACACCGTTTCATATTTAACAATTTTAACACATATGTAGATATCAGGGAACGAACATAGGTCAAAATGATATAAAAATAATAAAATAATGTATCCATATGTACACATTTATTTGATAATTTTATACGTCTTTATTTTGAGTTTTTGTCGTGTGTCGATAGATGGCAGTAATTTTACAGTGACTACAAAATTTACTATGACAGGACCCCTCTATACTATCTATTCACTTTGACAGTATAAAATAAGGCGCATCGGATACACAGGTAAGTTTATTCAGAAGTTTATTAATAAACATATTATGCTTGTTGCAATTTTAATCTCTTGGGGTATCTCGTCAACTTTAGGATTCATTTCAGCAACCAAAATGTTCAGGAATACAGTTGATTGTTAGCAATATTAGCTTTAGGCTCGGAGTAATTAACAATGGAGCCGCCATTAACAGGCGTTCCCCTCTGTCGAAAATAGGCGGCCAATGGTCAACCACATGTCAACCATATGTATGGACTGACGTTTATCTGACATGACGTACCTATACATTTGATGTGCCCCTCCCCCGCAAAAAACGGAAGACTATTTTGTACCGAACATTTTAGACATGGCGTCTCCATTGGTTATATCCTCTAAGGCTTTAGGTATAACCGCTTAAGAATGGTACCTACCTATCTACTTCAAAAAAACTCCGGCGCCAAAACATTACTCGTGCGTTATACATTTGGGAATGTGACAGCCGCGCCGAAGGTGTAGGGTTATGGTAACATTCCATTTCTGACCGCAGCTGCACGACTGGTACTGAACGCGTCGCTGTTATTGTCAATTTCCATAGTAAAATAAACAGTATTACAGCTGTCGTTGGAAATGGACTGTCACCTTCAAGATGGTCGGCTCTTTATCATTTGACACCATGTCTGTCACGTCCTAACAAATATATAAGTGCCAAAGTGACGCATGGCCTGACAGGTGATAAAAATGCGACCATGATACCCATAGAGGATATAACCAATGGAGACGCCATGTCTATAATTTTCGGTACTAAATAGTCTGCCGTTTTTTGCGGGGGAGGGGCACATCAAATGTATACGTAACGTCAACATAGCCATGTCAAATAAACGTCAGTCCATACATGTGTTTGACATGTGGTTGACCATTGGCCGCCTTTTTTCGACAGAGGGGAACACCTGTTAATGACCACTCCGTTGGTTATATTCTCTAAGATGATACCGCTTGGTCCGGTGGAATGCTGTTTACGAATGAAAACAATGACAACAATTTCATCACACATTCAAAAACGGCACAATTACTCAGTAAGCAAACAAGCGCATAATTTGTAAACAGAAAATTTTTCTCGTACTCGGAAAGACAGTAGGTTTAAAGTAAGTAAAGGTACACGCGTTCTCTAACGCATTAAGCGTACTTTCAGCGCGGAAAGATATACATTATATTACTAAAAATATTGTAGCACTTGAATTCCATTTAGAAATGGTGTATGGCAGAATACATTATCTATCATTTATTTTCATTTTGGCTTTTTTGCTATATTTAGGTAAGATTTGGATGTTATAATAATTAGTAAAGTACCTATACGCTGTGCTTTAGTGCATAATTGGTTTTCTTCGTATTTTCACGGAAACGTACGAACGTGACTTGCTATTTCAAGTCAGTCTAAGTACAAATAGTACTGAGGTCGACTGAAGTAGCATGACAAATACGAACGTTTCCGAGAAAATACGAAAGAAAACAATTACGCACTACATTTTAGGCACTTATTTATTAGGTATGAAACTTTATTTACTTTTGACGTGATAACGTCTTATAAATCGATGAACACCGGTAGCATGCACGAAAAAGTGTCACGTTGTGGACAAATCTCCATGGTAACGTTGTGGACGAATATCCATGGTAACGTTACGTAATGTAATGGTAATATTCTCTTAAGACGTTAAGTATCACGCAAAATTATCGTCCGTAAACCGACTTTACAGACAACCATTTTTTTTTCAGCACCATGTTATGGTTGGCGAGTTATACCAGCCCATAAAGCTTCATATGTGCTGCGCGCACAAAGCGAGGGAGTTGTTGCAGAACATGAAATGGAGGACGGGGAAGAAGACTTGCCTCGAAGTACGAGTGTTAAACTCAACACAACATGGAACTATGTTGTAATAACGATATACATACAAAAAAAGTTTTCATTTTTCAAAAACACGGTACAATGGGTTTGACAACTGTCAAAGGTTTGCATAGATGGGGCCACCATAGGTTTTCCCTGTTCGGAGCATAGAGAAATGAGTACCTAAGCATAGAGTGTTAACTCCATACATCAGTTTTCTTAACGAAATGCGGGTTATTTTGTAGTCGACATCTAGTCTAGTGTCAAGTACTTAGTAGATTTAAAACATTAAATTAGCTTACAAATAATAATACAAACTATCTCTAAACTAAATAAACTTAAAATAAAAAGCCTATAAATAAAAAACGTCCCCCAAGTCACTGCCGATGGGCAGTGTGCCCAGAAGGCTGGCCGCATTGCCACGTTGTATGGCAATACTTATGCGTTGAGCAAAATACTGGCCAGATTTAGAAGAATTGTAGGTAATTCTTGACAGGTAATGAGTTATATGTCGGAATTTCGTGACAATTGTAGTGTTTCTTGTGACAATTGTCATAAACATAGGAAGAGAAATATCTGTTTTTTTTCCGATATCATAAAGTTTTTTTTAATAATACAATGATGGTGGCAAACAGGAATACGGCCCGCCCGATGGTAAGCGGTAACCGTAGCCCATGGATGCCTGTGACGTCAGCAACAGTGATTTTACAATTCGTCGCACCTGTCACGTTGGTGAAACAGGGGCCAGATACCAGATAGCACAAGTGTCGCGACTGATGAAAAATGCATTGCTAAAACAATTTCTAACTAATATTACAATACAAGCAGAAGGAGTTGAAAACAGAATTCCGGTTAATCCGGTTATAATATTAGCTGAAAATTGTTGCTGTTGACATTTCGTTATTCGCGACATATATTCTCAAGTAGCAGTACTGATAAATCCACTACTTGACGCTAGATGTCGACTATGAAAATAACTCGCGTTTTGATAAGAATACTGATGTATGGAGTTAGCACTCTATCGTTATTTAATTCGGAAAGCAGAGTTATTATAGAATTACGTATTTGACCCCTTATATTATAATACACGACTCCTCTCTTTCCACACAGACTATGAGATTAGCACCCAGGCCTTAAAAAAAAACAAGAATTCAATTCATAACAATTCTAGGAATTGTCAGGAAAATCTATAGGTACTGGTCATCTGTAAAATAATTCAACCGGCCAACCCCATTGGAATTAAGAGTTCCAAAACTAAAATGTAAGTAAGTTAGCATAATGTGTTTGGAATTTAAAATTGTAAGTTTCCCACAGATAGCTTACACACCGTCTATAAGTTTGGTTGGTGCAAGAGTGATGCGATGAACCGGGCGAATCTGTTCCGAACCTCGAACTACACAATACCTCACCGCTTTGTGGCCGAGACGCGATGGATTTATGTATGTTTTTTTATTTTATTTTAATAACATTTATTTACAAATAAGATATTATGTGTGTTAAATTTAACTTTCATTTCCTTTGAGTTCCTCAAACTAAAAACCGGACAAGTGCGAGTCGGACTCGCAAACTGAGGGTTCCGTACTTCTTAGTATTTGTTGTTATAGCGGCATCATCATCTCATCATGGCATCATCTGTGAAAATTTCAACTGTCTAGCTATCACGGTTCATGAGGTACAGCCTGGTGACAGACAGACGGACAGACGGACCGGCGGCCGGACGGTAATAGGGTCCCGTTTTTACCCTTTGGGTACGGTACCCTAAAAAAGCTTTAATCACAACTAGCTTTAATTTAGGAACATAAAAATGGTGATGGATTAATTAATTACGTGATATTTTTATAGTAAAACGTTCATAATAGCATAGTATAATATTGTATATAATATCTTTTCACCACACCAGTCGGTCTAGCATGAGTTGCGTTCTCGCGCGCGACTCCATACATCAAGCGCGACTTGAAGTATGGACTCGCGCGCAAGAACGCTCGGAAAGGCTACTTTGCACTTCAAAAACTGATAGCAAAGTTGAATTTTATTAACATGTCAGGCAAAGTAATCAAATGCAAATTTTGAGTTTTTTTTCTTATGTTTGCTGGTAGAATTGACTTTTAAATGATGATTTTGATGATAAATATTTAATAACATTCATTTGGATTTTAATTTGGTCTTAATTGGCTTCTATTCGGGTTGGTGTGGTGAAAAATTTTGTGTTTCACTCGGCGGCAAATTTTGTTTATTCCATTTTTCGAACCACTCGCTACGCTCTTTGGTTCAATTTTGGAATCTTTCGCTTGCTCGGGCATCAATATTAGCACGAGCGGTTAAACAAAAACTTTTCCCCCTTGTAAAACAAATAATTATTTCAGGTTCTAGAATGGGCGAGCCGGAGGAGATTCAGCTTGCAGTGTGTTGTAGTAAAAGTTTGGGTGCCAGCAAAGTACCAATTCAAAAGGACGCGGATACCCTTCCACTATTGCCAAGGAACGTTGATCTACTTGATGGCCTCCCAGGTGGGCAGGCTACTTCTTCATGAGTTCTACTTCATGGCCGACTTTTATATGCCAGCGACATTCATGTTTGAGTATTATCACCCTATATATTTGTAAACGTAGTTAGAAAACCGTGAAACCGACTAGTGGAAGTCCGGGTATAGTGAACACCTTAAGCTTTGACCTGACATAAAAGAAAAATTTAACAAGGAAGAAATGAAAGAAGTATCAATAATAAGTCTTTATTTAATAAACTTTTAATGTAGAACAACACTAGCGTCCAATGTTGAATAATTGCTGCAATTTTGAACAAAACGTAAAAAGAGATATTTTATTCGCTTTACCCAGGGTGCCGGGCAAAGTGAAACAGGCCTCCGTAGCCGTGGCAAAATGCCGGGACAACGCGAGGAACATGATGATGATGACCTGGTCGAAACAGAGCTCGTATGCACATCCACGTTTTTCCTCGTCTTCCTCGAGTTATAAGAAAGTCATTCAGCAAACAAAAATTTAATTTGCTGTCAAAATTGAGCGTTACTTCTTACCCCTGTTACATTAAGCTCCCGGCTCCCCTACACATTGACATTTTTTTTTCTCTTCGACATTTTCCGGTACTGATTATTTAATATTTGTAATTTAATTTTGTGATAAATATTTTTTGCTTTAATTCCTGCCAGATATGTAAACTGAATTTGTATATATTAACATCTTATATGTATAGAATATCTTATCTTATATAATAACCTAACGAAAAGAGATATGGCTCTAAATGTCGAACAATTAGACTGTTACATAATATACTTTTGGAGCGTTGTATCATCCGCTACTACATATTATTGATGCCGACTTAAGGTGCACTATTTCAATATGAAATTAAGTTCGTTTTTGTTTTGATGGTTTTTTCTTTACTTCATAAAAATATTTAGCCTTAGAACTACGAAATTCATTCAAATAAAGTACCTATTTCGACACCTGAACAACGATATTTGAATTATAGGTAATTTTGGACCGTATTTGGGAATTTTTGGACTAGATATTAGTTACGTGGCTTTATTGTAGGTCAGAATACGAGTATCCTGTATTCTGAATACGAATTTAGTGAAAACAAAAATAATAATGTTTATTTAAAAACCTATAAAAATTATCCACCACCTATATTATGTTGTATTTATTTCTAACTCTGTAAAATACCTAAAATAAAAATAAGAAATCACATCACACCTTAATGCCCAATGTACGGAATGTATTATGTAGTACGGAAGGTTAAGTAAACTTAAGTTTACCTGGGTATACCTAGTAGTAACCTAGCCTTTTCGGTAAAGCCCGAATTTAAGTAAACTTAAGTTTACCTGGGTATACCTAGTATTAATCAAGCCTTTTCGGTAAAGCTCGAATTTAAGTAAACTTAAGTTTACCTGGGTATACCTAGTATTAACCAAGCCTTTTCGGTAAAGCTCGAATTTAAGTAAACTTAAGTTTACCTGGGTATACCTGGTATTAACCAAGCTTTTTCGGTAAAGCCCGAATTTAAGTAAACTTAAGTTTACTTGGATATACCTAGTTTTAACCGAGCCTTTTGAGTCATGCCCGAATTTAAGTAAACTTAAGTTTACCTGGGTATATCTATTAATACTTATTACCCAAGCCTTTTGGGTAAAGCCCGTTTGGTTTGTAAAGGTTTGTAATGTATGCGTGTAACGAAACACAACTACAGACTGTTTATAATGACCCAATGCATATGGAAGTAACAGTGACAGCGAGCGGCATTTGTTAAGTACAGATGCTGCTGAAGAAGAATAAACTGGGTAACTTGGTGGTTAGCCATATTGGATTTACTCAAAGATAGATGTTGTTTGAAGGCACATTTGTAAAAGTTATTTTAAAATTACTTAATTGAATAAAACTCAGTGTCAGCAACAACTGGTTTTTATTACTAAACATTACAGCCGGAAAATTAAATCAGCTTTAATTTGTTCCCGTATACATCTAGGTCCACCACTGGGAGGGTAGTGTCAGAAGTGATGATGCAATAACTAACATTACTCAGCCAGTGTTGAATAGACCTAGATATGTACCTAGGGGTAAACGCCTATTACACATTAATGTTGTTTAAATTTTCGGACTTTACCCAATAGGCTCGGGTAATACTAGTTATACCAGGGTAATCATGGATTTAACCTTCTAACATTACCCGTAATATACCGGGTGGGCCCTGTAACATGGGCAAATAAATAAAACATAGATTGTACTCCTCAAACGGTGACACTTCCACAACTTTTAAAAGTTATGAAGTATTTAGACTCCCTATTTTTCATACAAAATAAATATTATCTTCAATGGACGCCATCGCCACGCTATATCATTGTGATTAACGTTGCTTGTCACGCCTTAAACTTAAAACAAAATTCGCAATACATTGCGTCTTAGAATAAACTTTAGTGTTTTAAAAATTAAACCTCAAGTTATTTTTAAAAGTCGCTGAACAAATGTTGGTCAGTATGAGGAGTACAGCCTACAGTTAAATTTTTTGCTCATATTACCGGCCACACCCGGTATATATATCCTTATTATTTGCGGTTCTGGAGCTGTTCATCGGCAAAGCATATATATTATAGCAAACTAAATGGAGCGGTTTCGTTATTTACATTAACCTAGTCCATTTCTGGAGCTAGCTCTTAGTCTAAATAGACTAAGAGAATGGTAATAATGGCCAGACGAGTCAATTTTACTTAATTCAATGTTATCTTCCCACTATTTTTACTTCAACAACCATGGTCTACAAAAATAATTGTCCAGAGACGCGACGTAGCATAATATTAACAGGGGCTTTAGGATAATTTACTACTTATAATTTACTAATTTTAATTAATTTACTACTTATATCACTTAACCAATAGGCTAACGAAAAAAATAAATAACGGGAAAACAAAAACCGAAAGCAATTTTTTTAATTTTTTCTTACAACTTTCCTTTTAATTTTAATCGTAGTAACTTATTGATCATTCATAAATCATAATTTCCTATTTACCACTCCAAATTACGGGGTCCAAAAAAGTACACATCCCAGTCCATTCCTCCCGTAAAGTTTTGAGGGATGTACCACTCCAAGAAGTGGTACTTGTATCGAGTATGTTCGTGGCAGTAGGTGATGCGAGGGACACACACCTGGAAACGTAAATATACAAACAATTTAAAAACTTTCGTGTTTTAAATACTTACATATTCAATTCTAATTTTAATTAATCGGAATGAATTATGCAAACAATTATCTATTTTAATACCAAATTATAAAGACGAGATAGTAAATTTTACTGCTATCATTTCTGATAGCCAAAATAAAGTAAATAGAATCAAAATTAGAAAAGTTCCGCCGTTTTCATTTCATTTCATTCCACAATTAGATTTTGGTATTGATATTGAATTTATTGAAATGGTATTTATTTATAATACTTTCATATATGAAATGATACCAAAATAAGTTTGGAAATTAAATATTGTGGTAAAAACAATTGAATCACTTACTTGAAAATTATATGAAGTGTATCGAAACAGATTATCCAGGCCAGTAGTGGCTCTGATAATGATGCACGTAGGAATTCGAGGAACATGTATCCAAGCCTAAAATAATATAGCAATCATTTAACTTACTTATGTAAGTATTTGTAAGCGAATAGCATGTATTGTGTTTCAATATACTCGCTATAAATTTTCGAAAATATAACGATAGTTATAGAGACGTTATAGAGACGTTATAAGCTGCAAAAAACGATGTTTAGCCGCGTCCGCTGGTCCCTCAATATAAGTCCGTGCCTCAAGATGATTATAAATAGCGAAAAATTGACGTTGTTTCCACTTACCTCTGTTTTAACTCACCTCGATCTCCCCTATCAATATTATTATCTTGGCTTACATCTCCCTACTCGTACCTTAGGGGTCGTGCACAAATCACGCGAGGTGTTTTTGGCTACTTTTTGACTCCCCCCTCCCCCCTGGTGATATTTGGTGAGGTTTTTGGCTACCGGCTCCCCCCACACAACCTCACGTGTATTTTTTTTTTTAATTTTTCAGTCGCCCATATTTTTAGAAAAATTGTATTGTATATAAAAAATCTTGTTTATTTTTCTATTTTCGTTAAATAGGCTCGCTATTTTGAAGTGCAGAGTGAAATTTATGTTTAACAAAACCGAGAAAAAGTATCTACTCATGTGGTAGGTGTTTTTATCATAGTTTCGTTCACTGTAGAAAAATACACGTGAGGTTTCCTTATACCCCCCCTCCCCCAACGTGATCTAACGTGATTTTTTCGTGACCCCCCCCGCCCCCTATCGAACCTCTCGTGATTTGTGCACAAGCCCTTAGTTAAAACTTTACTTACACGTAATACTAACTTTCCCAAAAGTTGTAAATGGTTAAAACTTATATGTGAGTAGAAAACTGCACCTTGAGATTTAAAACAGTTTCCAAAGAAGTATTCACTGTGTAAATATTCTGGAAAACATAAAAATAAACAGTAACAGTCGAAAAGGTTAGATACGTATCTATTAACATAATTCAGTAAAAAACCCTCCTTGTAAATGTGATTGTTTCCAGTGGACAATAAGTATTAATGATTTAAGCTCCCATTCACATTCCTGCATTGCAGTCCGCTTTGCCGTCCGCCTCATTAAGGATATGACTCACGTTAGACCGGGCCATGTCCGGGCCGTAGCTTCCGGCGCATCGTTTTCTATGGAAAGCATCACGTGATCACCTGTCATGTCATAGAAAAGTAAGCGCCGGAAGCTTCGGCCCGGACACGACCGACCGGTCGTAACGTGAGTCAACCTTTTGCTCCGTAGCCCCTCGACTCAGTGTACCTGCGACACAGCAACGCAAGCCATGGCACATCTACTGGCGTGCCCCGCATGCCCGCATCTCTGCTCGAAGCTGGATCTGAGGGATGCGACAACCAGGGCTGTCAACATCGCTGCCTACTACATCGTATAAAAAAAGAAACCTCGACACGAAAAGAAGAAGAAGAACCTTTATGCAGGATTGTGAATGTTGTCGAGGACTGCAGTGTGCCGCGCAGGATTATCAGCGGCTTGGCATCCTAATAGCAGGACTGCGATGACTGTGGCGAGCAGGACCGTGAATTTTTATGCAGGACTGTAGTCCGCCATTTTGTTTGCAATGTAAAATACGAGTACTAGCTTAGCAGATTTTAACGAATTATATAAAGGAAACCGCTGTTTATATGTGTTCGTTTTTATTTAGGGTTCCGTACCCAAAGGGTAAAACGGGACCCTATTACTAAGACTTCTCTGTCCGTCCGTCCGTCCGTCCGTCCGTCCGTTCGTCTGTCACCAGGCTGTATCTCACGAACCGTGATAGCTAGACAGTTGAAATTTTCACAGATGATGTATTTCTGTTGCCGCTATAACAACAAATACTAAAAACAGAATAAAATAAAGATTTAAATGGGGCTCCCATACAACAAACGTGATTTTTGACCAAAGTTAAGCAACGTCGGGAGGGGTCAGTACTTGGATGGGTGACCGCTTTCTTTTTGCTTTTTTTTGTTTTTTTTTTTTTGCATTATGGTACGGAACCCTTCGTGCGCGAGTCCGACTCGCACTTGCCCGGTTTTTAGAGTTCCGTACCCAAAGGGACTTTATTACTGACTCCGCTATCCGTCCGTCCGTCTGTCACCAGGCTGTATCCCACGAACCGTGATAGCTACTCAGTTGAAATTTTCACAGATGATGTATTTCTGTTGCCGCTATAACAACAAATACTAAAAAGTACGGAACCCTCGGTGGGCGAGTCCGACTCGCACTTGTCTTTTTAGAAATAACGCGCAACATTTAATGCAAGAGCACCGACACCAGGGCCTACCGCAAAAAACACACACAGGCGCGTTTTGCGGGCGGCGCATGAGCGGGGCGCACCGCTTTTACATGGTTCGATTAGGTATTTCCAAAAAAATTACCTCACATTATAAAAAATTTATTGTTGAAGACCCCAATTCATTTTGAGAGGTCTATCAAACGACACGCCACCACACTACAGTGTCTTCGCTTGAACTATGTCTATAGAGTTAAGAAAAAACGTGTAGAAAAACGTGAAAAACTGCACTAACGAACACGGAGAAAAGCCGCGGACGGATAGACGGACAGACAGACGGACAACGCGAAGCTATAACACTAAGGGTTGACTACGGAACCCTAAAAAGACTCAATTATCCAATCGTCGGTTTTCTCACCTACTTCAGGGGTTGACGATAGTGACCAATCTTTGAATGAAGTAAAGTACTGCCAACAAAGGCACACAGGGGCTAAAAAATAAAAATAAATTAATACAAAAAAAATTATACAATAAAAATTAGTTTCGGTTTGTAATTTAAAATGTAAAAACTTTATAATGGCTATCAAAATATAAAGAGACATTTGGTTTACAATTCATATTTCTTATCAATGTTCAATATAATTATACCATATTTATAAATATACTATTATTGCTAACCAAAGCTTAGAAGGAATAGCGGCATTGTACATTTCATTCTTATTAAATAGCTTTAAATCCAGTAAGTAATTAGCAAATAACCTAGTAAAGGCTAACATAGATTAGAATTAGGTACTTCTCCCAGTCTTCCTACACACTCTACCGGGTGTGGCCTGTAATATGAGCAAAAAATTAAACTGTAGGCTGTACTCCTCATAGTGACTAACATTTGTTCAGCGACTTTTAAAAATAACTTGTGGTTTGATTTTTAATACACTTTAAAGTTTATTATAAAACGCAATGTATTGCGAATTTTGTTTTGTTTAAGGCGTGACAAGCAACGTCAATCACAATGATATGGCGTGGCGATGGCGTCCATTGAAGATAGTATTTATTTTGTATGAAAAATAGAGTCTAAATAATTCATATTTTTTAAAAGTTGTAGAACAAAAGTGTCACCGTTTCAGGAGTACAATCTATGTTTTAATTATTTGCTCGTGTTACAGGCCACACCCGGTATATTTTTTTAATAAACGTTAAAAAACACACACAGGATAGTAGAAACTAATGACTAAAACGTCATGCGTGTGTTACAATAAAGCTAATTATGAAACAACATTTTGTTAGCTCTTGATATTTATAGTTGGTATTGTTTTGTATAATATTACATTTTCATCTCATGACTAAGGATATATATGAGTAATATTTAATAATGTTATTGCAATACTTACCTATAAACAAATCAAAACAGCAACATCGTCAGCGGTTCAGCGATATAAGCGTGATGGCGAATTAAAAAAAAGTTTTTATTTTTTTACCTATTTTCCTTTTTAGTGTTCCGTACAAAACTTTGTTTACGGAACACTTATGGGATCACTTCGGTCTTGTTTTTACTTCTGAATGGCGTCAATATGATATCCCCTTTATATTGCATCCCCATTTATACCAAAACGATACCGAACTTGAACTGATACTGTTGAATGTTAATAAATACCACGCGTTAACATTTTAAACATCGACAAAAAGAATCACTCTTAACAAGTACATATGTAGTTTCCAGCATGGATGTTGCGGATGCAGATTTTTGACATCCGCGGATGCGGATGCGGATGCGGATATATTGAAGCCTCACATCCGCGGATGCGTATGTGGATGTCAAGATTTGGTACTTAAAAAACGTAAAATATTACATTTTTAGCATTATTTTAAAAAAAAAGCGCGTTTTATTTAATAAACAGTAACTTGGCCGACTTTTCGGGATCTAGACGATTTCGTTATACAGGGTGATTCAGGAGACGTGAGCTGGACAGTGTTAACTGCGCATTTCGTAAATTATAAGCAAGTGTTTCGTATCAGTATTAGTGAGGTTAATGTTAATTTTCTAGTCGTGTTGAAAAAAAAAGTTATTAATTTATTTGCGACATGCGTGGTCACCCTACAATTAGAATACTAAACTACCGATATTCTGTGTCAAATTGAATGTCATCACGGTCTGGTTACTTTTGAAAACTCGTATCTCACTCAAGTTTGACAGTTTATTTTCTTCGTAATCATAATGCTGTCATTACGGTTAAAGAGGTTTTATGTTTATTAATTAGGTCTTGTAGGGTGACCATGATTGTAGAGAATTAAATTTGCCCTCGCCAAAAAGTAAAAAAATAGGAATAAGTGTCGTTGTTTCACCTAAATATGACGGTGATCGATCAATTATCAGTTACCGAGTGTGCAGGATTAGGCCTGCTCACGTCTCGTGAATCACCCTGTATACATTATAATGACGAAATTACCTAGCACTTACGCCGCCGGCGCCGCCGCTAATACGTCCCTGTTACCGACTTGGTCGACATCCGCATCATGCGGATGCTCCTCAACGTTTTTATGCGGATGCGGATGCAGATGCGGATGTTTTTTTTTTTTTTTTTTTTATTTATTATGCATGGGTTTACTCATGGCCACAGACTAGCCGAGGCGTAGACGTGGCCTACGATGGAGCGAGCTCGCCCAGAAGGTGCCTGTTCACTCTTGAAAATAATCTAATAATCTAATAATCTTGATGTTGAAAATAATGCGGATGTTCCGCGGATGCGGATGCGGATGCGAATATTCGCAACATCCCTGGTGTCCAGTGCCTTAGTTATAAACAAAAAAGGGCGTAAAAGCCTGCCAAGTGCGATTCGGTCTCGCGCACGAAGACGTTGTTTGGGAGCCCCACTTAAATATTTAATTTATTTTGCTTTTAGTAAGTATTTGTTGTTATAGCGGCAACAGAAATACATTTGTGAAAATTTCAAGTGTCTATGTATCACGGTCCATGAGATACAGCCTGTTGACTGACAGACAGACAGACGGACAAACAAACAGACGGACAGAGGAGTCTTACTAATAGGGTCCGTTTTTACCCTTTGGGTACGGAACCCTAAAAATGTTGTTAAATAATACAGCAGAACGTGTTTTCATAAACAGTTAAATTAGTAAATATAAATACATAGGTACGAATGTTTTGAGCAGTGTTTTAATTATGTTTGTAAATTATACTAATATACAAACATAATTAAAACACTGCTAATTAACTGCTGCTAATTAACTATAATTACCTATTATGTGCTTAATATGCTTATAGAAAACTATATGCACGTCCATAATCTTTCTGAATAGGTACATGAATTCCAGAATAGCCACGTCAAATTAAGCCGAATTTGGGCAAGCTGCGGAAATAATTCGTGTAGTTTTGAAAATTGGTACAGGCATACCTTGTGGTGTCTAGATAAACATACTAAAAGTCCTCGAGGGTAGGGGGTGTGCTGGGGGTGTAGAGGGGGGTTGAAGGTACCTTTTTTCATATTTTTGCTCATATCTCGAAAATGTGTACGAATTACATTATAATTACTTCAGACAAAAGTTTTAACATAAAATTTACTACAAATTTGGTTATGTTTATTTTTACTCTGCGATCAATACTTTAGGAGCTACAGGCTGTTAAAGTTAAATAAGAGATAAAAAATAGACGGTTTAAAAAACGTCGTATTTTCATAATTGTTCATCATAAATAAAAATTTTAATTGAGAATAAGCAAGCTAAATGACCTGCTGATAAAATATAAAAAAACCGGCCAAGAGCATGTCGGGTCATGCTCAGTGTAGGGTTCCGTAGTTACCCGTCCGTCAAAATAGACTATTTGCAAAAACTCAAAAACTGCTTAATCGATTAGGTTCGCTATATTTTTCTCTGAAAGTCTTTACTAAGCTTTACTTTCACGATTTTTTTCATATTTTTTGGACCCATGGTTCAAATGTTAGGGGAACTAAAGTGGAAAACACAACTTTTTTTCTTTCAGATCGATTATTTCCGAAAATACTAAGCAGATCAAGAAATGGTTCTCGAAGACCCGTATTCGTTTTAAAAAACCTATCCAACGACACCCCACACTATAGGGTGGAAGCGAAAAAAAAATTCATCCCCTTTTTAATGTACGGCAGCCACCCTAAAAAAATATTTTTTCTAATTTATATTTTTCAATTTTGTCAGCGTAACTGATTTATATATTCGTGTCAAATTTAAACATGAAAACTAGATTTTTTTTTTTTTATGGTGGTTGCCCTACATTAAAGTGGGGATGAAATTTTTTTTCACTTCCACCCTATAGTGTGGGGTGTCGTTGGATAGGTCTTTTAAAACGAATAAGGGTCTTCAGGAACCATTTTTTGATCAACTTAATAATTTCGGAAATAATCGATCTGAAAGAAAAAAAGTTGTGATTTACCCCTTAGTTCCCCTAACTTTTGAACCATGGGTCCAAAAAATATGAAAAAAATCGTGAAAACACAACTTAGTAAATACTTTCAAGGAAAAATATAGCGAACCTAATCGGTACAGCTGTTTTTGAGTTATGGCAAATAGTCTATTTTGACAGACGGGTAACTACGGAACCCTACACTGAGCATGACCCGACATGCTCTTGGCCGGTTTTTTTATATTTTATCAGCAGGTCATTTAGCTTCCTTATTTTCAATTAAAATTTTTATTTATAATGAACAATTATGAAAATACGACGTTTTTTTAAACCGTCTATTTTTTATTACTTATTTAACTTTAACAGCCTGTAGCCCCTAAAGTATTGATCGCAGAGTAAAAATAAACATAACCAAATTTGTAGTAAATTTTATGTTAAAACTTTTGTCTTAAGTAATTATAATGCTATTCATACAGATATTCGAGATATGAGCAAAAATATGAAAAAAAGTACCTTCAACCCCCCTCTACACCCCCAGCACACCCCCTACCCTCGAGGACTTTTAGTATGTTTATCTGGACACTACAAGGTATACCTGTACCAATTTTCAAAACTACACGAATTATTTCCGCAGATTTTTCTAATTTGCTTAGGCTAGAATCAAAGATAGCAAAACTACGGAGCATTGTTTTCCATTCTTCGCGAAGTAACAGTACCATTATGGCGCAGTCTCAAGTGTCATAACACAGTGACGTCACGAACAGATGAATTCTTCCCTGCCTTTACAATCAGAAGAGGATAACCTGTTTATTGTGTAACTCGTCGTGGAATCGAATGGAGTTTCATATCTACACATTTTTAATCATTTTAAGTGAGTACCTACAAGATTTAGGTAGAATTAGTTGCATATTACTTATATAAAACTGAATAGGGTAAATCTACTAGTGCACGACATGCTAATGCCCAATAGATGACACCTTGCTGTCACCTCTATTGACAATGACTTAAGTTTCAAGATGACATGTACTGGGACCGCGTCGAGCACCTTTACCTTACTTATACTTAGTTAAAAATTTAGGTGAGACTTAGGTATAGTTCGTTTTTTAGCATTCGAAAAAGACTACACGATCTTGACGTGTCTTATAATTAAAAAACGCTTTTTAAGAGCCCATCAACGTGCACACTAGCGCCACTAGTAAATAATCGCGATTATTTAAATTTAACGACAGGTATTTAAAAAACCGGCCAAGTGCGAATCGGACCCGCGTTTCTAGGGTTCCGTACATAAGTCCGACTCACGCTTGACTGCACATTTCTAATAGGTTTTCCTGACATCTATAAGTAAAGAACTATTTTGTGGATTTTTTCAAATTTTTTAGACCCAGTAGTTTCGGAGATAGGTGGAGGAATGGTCATTATTTGCCTATTTTCTTAAATAACTTCGAACCTATGTATTTTAAAATTATATAAAAAACATGTACATTTTTAGGTCACAAATTTACAAAATTTGTGTACCAAATTTCGACTTAATTGGACCAGTAGTTTCCGAGAAAATAGGCTTTGACAGACGGACAAACAGACAGACGCACGAGTGATCCTATAAGGGTTCCGTTTTTTTCCTTTTGAGGTACGGAACCCTAAAAAGGGAGCTGCTACGGATTGTATTTTGTATTTAAGTATCTTTCGTTAAAAAATAAGTAATCACGATTATTGCACTGCTGAGTGGCGCTAGTGTGCACGTTGATGGGCTCTTAAAACTCAGCAATTCTTAATTACCTACTTATGAAATGATGAAAGCAAAAGATTCAGTGTTACATAATTGCCGTGACTTGTTTTTCAAAATTGTTTTTCAATTATAAAGACACGACGAGATTGGTTATTTTTTATCTAATGCTATAAAAACTAACTATAGTAAAACCAAAAAGGATAGATAGTATAGAGGGGTCCTGTCATACTCAAAATGAAAACGTATTAAATTATCAAGAAAATGTATATATATGGATAAATGATTTTATTATTTTTATATCATTTTGATCCATGTTCGTTCACTGATATCTATGTGTTAAAATTGTTAAATATGAAACGGTGTCGTCACGCCATCTATAGCCGAGTATAGGCTAAAGGTGTGTGCGGCATCTATCCGAGAATGACTTTTTCTTGATTTCCTAGGCACGTTTTTTCCTTAGACTTTATTCATCTTATACGAAGTTATCTTTGGTAAAACTTAGTTTAGGTTAGTGACATTTGAATATTTTAGTAATTGCATTACTTTTCTGTTTCAGTAAACGTGAACATATCCATTTGCATGATAAGGGACTTGTCTATTTGTCAAGATGACTTTACGCTGAAGCCACCCGACGGTCTTCTGAAAGAAAACACTTTCACATGGCTAGGTTACCTGCAGTACGTTCACGGTGAGATTATCTAATACCTTTAAAAGAGCAATTCTTGTGTATTAATTTATTTATTTATATATATTTCTGGGATCTCGGAAACGGCTCTAACGTATTCGATGAAATTTGGTACCTATATAGGTGTTTTCGGGGCCGAAAAATCGATCTAGCTAGGTCTTGTCTCTGGGAATTTTATTTTTACGCATTTTTGAGTTTTTAAATGTTTTCCGAGCAAAGATCGGTCTCCCAGATATCTAAAATGTCATACACATTTTGTTGTACAGTCACCACACGGGATTGTTATGCCATTTAGGGTTCTCGCTAAATTGGAAATTTTATAGCGTAAGTATTGAACAACCAATTTAGCTAGGACCCTAAATGGCGCAACAATCGCGGAGCGTGATGATACCTATGCTTAACCCGTTCGCGTCTTTCCTATAGACATCGCAAATCGCAAAGTTGAGAGAATCAAAAGCAATTTTGTAAACTGCGGCCTCACAGACTAGATACTTGTTTTCAGTATTTGAGTCTCGAATAAGAATAACGTCATAATACATATACCCAAATCGTTAACTTATATTTTTTTCTAAAATGTGTTCTCTAAAGAGATCATTACCGTGCAACTGTCCATTCGTTGACTGGCTACTTTTATCAGATTTCTAACGACCATATTACAGGCCTGATTCAAAATTGAAGCAATACGTTACAGTTTACGGGGCGTATATGCGTTATGCGTACCTGGGGCCCGTTTCTCATAAGCTTGTAAATTGTAATACAAGTGGAAGTCCCTTTCTAACAAAAGCTGTCAAAAAGTGACATCCGCTTGTAATACAAGTTACAAGCTTTTGAGAAACGGGCCCCATATCGTACGATTCAAACATTGTTTGTTGGCAGTAATGACGGGCTTATTAAACCCAAGCAAGGCGCCTCGGGTCGTGCTGATACACCGGCAATTCGTCCTGGGTACCGCGGCAGACTTTTTTCGCTTGCCAAAGAACTACAAAATGTAAGTTTGTCACAAAGTAGTAAATCTATAAAAAGTGGGTACACACGGCATGAGATAAAAAGATAAAGATAAAAAATAGTTTATTGAAGTAGGCGTATTACAATGCGCTTATGAACGTCAAATAAAGCTATACCGGCTCCAACCCGGTTTCTAGTAACTCTAGTAGGTACCGTAAAAGTATAAAACTTTGCCCTTTAACATAACTTTGCTCGCCGCGTCACAGTTCAGTAAAAGCGAAATAACTGAAATGTAGTTACAGATACACTTTATGAACAAAGTGAAGACTACTAGACTACAAGTTTTCATAAAACGGCCCCTGCATGCAACTATACCAATAATAATCTACAGTTTCTATCATTATTATAGTCATCTAGTACCTACATTTTACAGGTAATTAAGTATTAAAGTAATAATTAATGTTTAGAGGTAACGTCGTGTTCGGCGATTACGAGCGTGACGAGCAAGACTGCCAGATGACGCTGATGCAGCTGAAAATGGGCGAGAAGTGCCCCCGAGCCTACCTCGAAGTCCCGATCAGCGAAACCACGGCACACCCGGAGTTCTCCAGGTGAGGCGGTTTTCACATGGAATGCGGATTCGCGGGTTATTCGCAAACGGTCTAGAACGCAAAATGACTAGTCAAATATTACACTAGTCATTTTGCGTTCTAGACCGTCTGCGAATAACCCGGATTCGCAACATCCGCACGCCTCTCCTGGACTATATTAATGTGCCTTTTGTTGTGGAGTATTCCTTTCACCTCAGCAGGTCGAACAGGCGTGTTTTGGTGCCTAAAACAGTGAGCAAAATTAGATTTTGCTCACTGTCTCATTGAAAACATGAAGTTGTTTACAAAATAAAGTTCCTAAACTACAATGTAATTTATTTGAATATGCAATATTTATCTAATCTAATACCTTTAAACGAGCAATTCTTGTTTATTTATTTATTTATATGTTTATACATACATATATTATATGTTCAAAATGCCTGGAAGAGCTACTGGTCCATGAAGGAGCTAATGAAGGGCGACCTTCCTATGTCACTGAAGCGTAAACTCGTTGACATGTGTATTCTGCCTGTCTTAACCTACGGTGCCCAAACATGGTCGCTCACTGAGGGTCAGAAGTCCAAATTGAAGGTTTGCCAGCGAGCAATGGAGCGCAGTATTCTAGGTGTCAAAAGGATGGATCGCATCCGAAACACCACATTGCGCTCCAAAACACGCATAGCTGACGTGGGGGAGAAGACCGCCAGGCTGAAGTGGGACTGGGCGGGTCACGTATGCCGCATGCATCCGGATAGGTGGGCTAGTATAGCCACCAAGTGGATGCCGCAAAAGAAGCGCGGACGTGGCAGGCCCAGACGGAGATGGCGGGATGACTTGGACGCCTTTATCAGTGGCTGGCAGGAGAAGGCACTACAACGGGAGTCATGGAAATCAGGGGGAGAGGCCTTTGCCCAGCAGTGGGACACCACAACAGGCTAACCAAAAAAAAAAAAAAAATATTATATATATGTACATATCGGGGATCTCGGAAACGGTTCTAACGATTTCGATGATATTTGCTATATGCAATCTGGAAATCCTGATCAGTTGGCCCTACATTCCCGGAGTTTTATAGAGCAAACTTTCGAAGCTAGCTGCAGCCTCATAATATATTTACGAGTATGTATATATATTTTATGTATGATGTTAGTTTTTATAATATGTTACATTGTTTACGTATGTAAGTAATTATATTAGAGACTCGCACCTGCAGTTAAACTGTGTAAACAGTTTTGCATGGAACTGAATTAGATCGTAAGATTATTTCTTGTAACAAATAATATTTTTATTTTTTTAGATTTGGAGTCGGTAATAGTATGGCCGTCGGCAAGCTCATCCGGCCTGTGCAATCAGGTAAATTAATACCTCTAAGGGTCTAGCCGTGTTTGTATGGGGCATCGGCCCCAGAAGCCAAATCGATTGCCGTTTTGCCAATTTATTAGGCCAGATGTAAGATGCTATTTCACCAAAAAAATAACCCTAAAATGCTGCAGGTTTTTGAGAAAATTAAAAAAAAAGAAAATTGGTTTTAATTTTTTTTTATCTAAACTACCGAACCGTTTTTTTTGTTACTTATACACATTATGTAAGTAATCTAGAGGAATTATTTAAAAAAAAATGGAGTTCCAAATATCCTTATAATTAGTAAAATTTTCACTTTTAATTTTTCAAAAATTTTTTTTTTTATTTCCGAAATAGGGACACCCACCAATTTTGGGTATTTTATGTATAAATTAATGTTCTATAACATATATTTTTTTCAAAAATATTCATTTGGCTCAACAGGCTAAAAATACCGTATGTATGTATGTAATGTATGAACAGACACAACCGGGAGAACTCCCGGTCCCATATCAACCACCGCGCCGCTCTGTACGAATTTGAATTTCGAACGTAACAAATTGCAGTGGCGTGCAGTGCATACAAAAAAAGGTAGGCACTAGGGTAGGCAGTCCATACAAAATGACCAAAAAAAAAGTTGCCGATTTTTATAGTTTGCGTTACATTCCTTCAAGAATGACTCTTCTAGAGCCCGATTTAAGTCTTATCTCCACTGCACGCCACTGACAAATTGCTAAAATGGACTATATTATTATTGGCTGTATGCGGCTTGGTTGTCGTCGCGTCACGAAATTAAAAAATCGGCCAAGTGCGATTAGGACTCGCGTTTCTACGGTTCCGTACATAAGTCCGACTCACGCTTGACTGCACATTTCTAATAGGTTTTCCTGTCATCTATAGGTAAAGAACTATTTTGAGTATTAATATTAATTTAAATATTAATTCATGATTTTTTGAGTATTTTTTTCAAAATTTTAGACCCAGTAGTTTCGGAGATAAAGGGGGGGATTGGTAATTTTTTGGCTATTTTCTTAAATAACTTCGAACCTATGTATTTTAAAATTATATAAAAATATGTCCATCTTTGGGTCACGAATTTACATATGTGTACCAAATTTCGACTTAATTGGTCCAGTAGTTTCCGAGAAAATAGGCTGTGACAGACGGACAGACAGACAGACGCACGAGTGATCCTATAAGGGCTTACGTTTTCCTCTAAGGACAGCGGGCTTTTTTCTATATAATCAATCGCATATTCTCGAAGCCGTTTGCAGATATTGCTAAGAACGTATAGTTAGACCGTAAAAAGTCTGCAGCGATGTTGATAGCCCACGCAGTGCAAGTGTCATTTTAAACGTCAAACTTCTATGAAATTATGACGTATACTTAACACTTACACTGCGTGGGCTATCAAATCCGCTGCAGACTTTGTTTGGTGCGACTTTTGTAATGTAACGATCTTGGAGATTTTGAAAATAGTTTGTGTATGATCTCCTTTTTTTCCATTACAAGATCAATATCAACGCAGCTCATATTAAAACGGAACTTTTTAATGAGCCGCGTTTCCCGCCTTTTTATTTTTTAATTTCGTGACGCGACGACAACCAAGCCGCATACAGCCAATAATAATATAGTCCATTTTAGCAATTTGTTACGTTCGAAATTCAAATTCGTACAGAGCGGCGCGGTGGTTGATATGGGACCGGGAGTTCTCCCGGTTGTGTCTGTTCATACATTACATACATACATACGGTATTTTTACCCTGTTGAGCCAAATGAATATTTTTGAAAAAAAAATATGTTATAGAACATTAATTTATACATAAAATACCCAAAATTGGTGGATGTCCCTATTTCGGAAATATAAAAAAAAATTTTTTGATAAATTAAAAGAGAAAATTTTACTAATTATAAGGATATTTGGAACTCCATTTCTTTTTTTAATAATTCATCTAGATTACTTACATAATGTGTATAAGTTACAAAAAAATCGGTTCGGTAGTTTAGATAAAAAAAATGAAAACCAATTTTCTTTTTTTTTTAATTTTCTCAAAAACCTGCTGCATTTTAGGGTTATTTTTTTGGTGAAATAGCATCTTACATCTGGCCTAATAAATTGGCAAAACGGCAATCAATTTGGCTTCTGGGGCCGATGCCCCATACAAACACGGCTAGACCCTTTCAAATATTGCGGTTGGGTCATTAGCTTAGAGCATTTAATAACCGGAGTCGCCTTTGAGAGCTTACCCCTCTGCCGAAAACCTTGCACAATAGTGCAAACTTTTGTACTGACTGACGTTTATCTGACATGTATGTTTGTACGTTACGTACAAATCATGTACAAATAGCCATAAATTTGACGTGCCCCTCCCCCGAAAAAATCAGCGTTTGTACAGAAAATGACAGCCATGGCGTCTCCAGTTAGTAAATACTCAAAGAGCATTATGCATAGTTGTATGTAGTTAAATGTAAAATATTCTTTACAGAATACTTTATCCCCATTTGCCTGCCAACATACGCGGAACGTCAGAGAAAACGCGGAAACAAGATCGTAATGTTAATCGATTATATCAGCAGTAAGTTATAAAACTTACAAATAATAACATAATTTTATGACCAATTTTATTAACAATTAATAAGGTTATAACCTATACATTAAACATGTAATTTACAGCTGTACCGAGAGACTTTGACCAAGAGAGAATGGGAAAGAAAACTTTGAAATTATACACACATAAAGAATGTCGGCGACATCGGAAGAAAGCGGTAAAATAAAGTTATTTTCTAAATTATTAATTTCTTATGTACGTTGAATTATTTTACGGTTTAGACTCACTTGTTTTTAGTCACTCGCGCGACATGTTTCGGAGAGCCCAGGTCTCCTTTCTCAAGCACTAACAGTGCGAGCAGCGTTCACGACGGCCGTGCATCGCGTAACAACATGAAACATGTCGCGCGAGTGACTAAAAACAAGTGAGTCTAAACCGTAAAATTATTCAATCTTAGTATGTCTCACAATAGTCATATGCCTTATGGGAATATAGTTCAGAGCCGGAAACCGCTACCAACTTTTAGTATGTTGTTGGGCATGGCATTGGGTCTCCAAAACTGCCGGGAGACAGCGGCGCCGGCCATCTACTTCAGCGGAATGACGTCATCAAAATGACTCCCGTTTCGTTGCGAATATTGCATATTGTACCCAAACTATGCATGGCACATAATTGTGTGGGGTATTGAATGAAAGCCAGTTAAATATGCTATATTTCATTTATACAGTGTGTATCAAAATATTCAGCCGTTTAAGAGCCATTTGCAAAAGAATCAAAATGATGTAAAAAAATATTCAATTATTTGGGTTTTACAACCAAACCAAAAGTCAGACGTTAAAGCAATGTACTACAAAATTAACGTCTGACGCCATACGTTGATATCAATCAAGTCAAAATTGGGCCAAATATGTGGAAATTATGCATCAAATTGTAGATATTTGCCCATACAAATGCATTAAAGTTAAAAAATCCAAATTGGTCATTTTCAGGATAATCCGCGTAAGCTTCTAGTATGTTATTAGCAATATGACCTGGGTCCTAAAACTGCTGGGAGACCATCTTTATTGTCCCCCAGTCACGAATAATGACGTCATACAAATAATCACTGCCGAATTTCGTAAAATGTAAATTATAGCTATACTATGAGTCACACATACATGTGTGTTACATGTAATGAAAGGTTATTAAATTTAGTATGATTCACCTAAACATTGTTTGTAAAAAAAATGTACGGTTTAAGAGCTAGAAACAAAGAAATACCACTTTTTATGGAAAAAGTAGATGTATATCAATTTTATAGCTAAACTAAAATCGTCAATAAAATGTTGCGTATAATATTTAAAAAACCAGTTATTCAACTATATATCACAATTAAAATTTTACATTTCCGACAAAAACTGTGGAAGTTCTGGAAAAAAAACTAAAGCGCCCCAACAATTCTACCTTAATGCGCTCATATTATGCAAAGAATAGTTCTAATCATCGAGTATTAAATGAATGAACATTACATAAAATACATGAAAACGACATTTTCGAATGGAACCATAATTAAAAAAATAATAATTTACTTGATAAGTAAGCAAAATACTGTTTCTTTAAGTACCTAATCTCCTCCTTTCAAAGTCGGTTAAAATGTGGCTTTTGTGACCTGGGCTACAAAGACAAATAAATTGACACCTCATTTATCAAAATCAGTTCAGTTGTTTCATGTAAAAAATACATAATTACATACGTAGATAGCAGTTCCTGCTGTAGTCGCGGTAAATATTAATATCAAATAGACTCTTATTGTCATGGCCTAATGCTACATTATTAGAGAAATGTAAAGTTACATGCCAGTAAGTAGGTACATGCCTAATACAAAATGCCTTATCTCGGTAAATGCCATATCAGTTCACTTAATGCGATACATAATTATATATTTAAGCCTCGGTTAGCCTTATACATACATACATACAGTCATACATACATTACTGGCTCAGTGACCCAAAGAGGATCTTGACCTCTGACACAAAAGAGCGTCACTCTGCCCTATTCTGCGCCACTTCGCGCCAGTTGGGTATTCTTATAAAAGTGGAATCTTGAGTGGTGCAAGGGTTTCAAGGCTGAGCTGAGAAGGCTGGCAGAATTTTCCCTCTGATCCTCCGAAATACAGGTCACCCCTCTGGTCTGCTAACATCTACGGCCTGAGGGTTTCAACGTTAGATGCCAAGCCACGCCAAGCCATAATAGTAAAGGTCTAATTATTGAATTTTAATTTTTTGTCCGACTACGGCAGAATTTGCTATCTATGCGTGCATGTGTAGGTACAGTTTGCATGAAAGTACTGAACTGATTTTGATAAATTAGGTGTCAATTTATTTGTCTTTGTAGCCCAGGTCACAAAAGCTACATTTTAACCGACTTTGAAAGGAGGAGATTAGGTACTTAAAGAAACAGTATTTTGCTTACTTATCTAGTAAATTATTATCCCATCAAAAACATAAATGTAAAAAAGGAGAGCCAAGTTCAATACAAAAATTATGCTTGGCTGTGGGGTTCGCCGCAAAAAGAATGGAGATTTAAATGAGTGCCAAGTTCTATGCAAAATCCAAATATGTATTTATAGGAACAAAATAACATTATAAACAAGTATTAAACTCTATTTCTTTGCTTTATTGGATACCTATAACAATTGCTGTTATTTAAAAAAAAATGCGAGATCTTAAAGCAGGTTAGATTTGACTTGGCCAGTTTTCATTACATCAATCATTTTATAAAGTTATTCAACATATATATTTTGTAATTCTGATAAAAACTGGCCAAGCCAAATCTAACCTACTTTAAGATCTCACATTTTTTTTAAATAACAGCAATTGTTATAGGTATCCAATAAAGCAAAGAAATAGAGTTTAATACTTGTTTATAATGTTATTTTGTTCCTATAAATACATATTTGGATTTTGCATAGAACTTGGCACTCATTTAAATCTCCATTCTTTTTGCGGCGAACCCCACAGCCAAGCATAATTTTTGTATTGAACTTGGCTCTCCTTTTTTACATTTATGTTTTTGATGGGATATCAATACTTTTTGTAAAGAAAACTAGGCAGGTATTGAGATTTAATGTTTTTTCTTGTGTTTCCGCTGCATGTTTTTTTACTTCTGTTCTTTGTATTAATTATGTGGTGCCACGCGCCGCCAACGACACACCGTGGGCCGGTTGTTTAGCGCGTATTACAGGTTTTTTGTATGGGGACCCCCCTAGTTTTTAACTTTTTTTATGTTTAGATTTTTTCCTACGCTTACACACAATTACCGAGCTGGATTCCAAATTTCATCCTTCTAGGTCATCTGGAAGTAGGTTAGGTTTAGGTACTATATGTCAGTCACAATAAAAAAGAAATTTGTATGGGAACCCCCCCTATTTATTAACTTTTTTTTGTTTTTAGATTTTTTCCTACGCTTACACACAATAACCGAGCTGGATTCCAAATTTCATCCTTCTAGGTCATCTGGAAGTAGGTTAGGTTTAGGTACTTATATGTCAGTCACAATAAAAAATGGTTTTTTTTGTATGGGGACCCCCCCTATTTTATAACTTTTTTTAATTTTTAGATTTTTTCCTACGCTTTCACACAATAACTGAGCTGGATTCCAAATTTCATCCTTCTAGGTCATCTGGAAGTAGGTTAGGTTTAGGTACTTATATGTCAGTCACAATAAAAAATGGTTTTTTTGTATGGGAACCCCCCCTATTTTATAACTTTTTTTAATTTTTAGATTTTTTCCTACGCTTTCACACAATAACTGAGCTGGATTCCAAATTTCATCCTTCTAGGTCATCTGGAAGTAGGTTAGGTTTAGGTACTATAGGTATGTCAGTCAGTCTTAAAATTTACGACTTTTTGACCTTCATATCTTTATAACCGTTTGAGCTAGCTTCATGAAATTTGGGCTTCTAGATGTCCTTATGGATATAATTAAACACACGTAGTTTTATGTGTTTACGTTAAAGATGTTTTGAGTTATAGAAGGGTCAAAAGTGGCACCAAGTGGTTCGTGTAATATTACACTTGGCGCTGGCTAGCCAGTTCCTTTGCTTGAACTTGGCTTGACACGCTGCCGCGTGTCTAGATTTTTTAATTATGGTTCCATTCGAAAATGTCGTTTTCATGTATTTTATGTAATGTTCATCCATTTAATACTCGATAATTAGAACTATTCTTTGCATAATATGAGCGCATTAAGGTAGAATTGTTGGGGCGCTTTAGTTTTTTTTCCAGAACTTCCACAGTTTTTGTCGGCAATGTAAAATTTAAGTTGTGATATTTAGTTGAATAACTGGTTTTACAAATATTATACGCAAACTTTTTTTGACTATTTTAGTTTAGCTATAAAATTGATACATATCTACTTTTTCCATAAAAAGTGGTATTTCGTTGTTTCTAGCTCTGAAACCGTACATTTTTTTTACAAACAATGTTTAGGTGAATCATAATACATTTAATAATAACCTTTCATTACATGTAACACATGTGTATGTGAGACTCGTGGTATAGCTATAATTTACATTTTGCGAAATTCGGCAGTGATTATTTATATGACGTCATTATTTGTAACTGAGGAACAACAGAGATGGTCTCCCGGCAGTTTTAGAATTCAGGTCATATTGCTAATAACATACTAGAAGCTTATGCGGATTATCCTGAAAATGACCAATTTAGATTTTTTTAACTTTTATGCATTTGTATGGGCAAATATCTACATTTTGATGCATAATTTCCACATATTTGGTCCAATTTTGATTTTATTAATATCAGTGTATGGCTTGAGACGTCATCTTTAATGTTGTAGTACATTGCTTTATCGTCCGACTTTTGGTTTGGTTGTAAAACCCAAATAATCGAATATTTTTTTACGTAATTTTTATTTATTTGTAAATTTCTCTTATTCTCATTTAATTGGCTTTCATTTAATACCCCACACGTGTATGTGCTATGCATAGTTTGGGTGCAGTATGCAATATTCGCAACGAAGCGGGAGTCATTTTGATGACGTCATTCCGCTGAAGTAGATGGCCGGCGCCGCCGTCTCCCGGCAGTTTTGGAGACCCAATGCCATGCCCAACAACATACTAAAAGTTGGTAGCAGTTTCCGGCTCTGAACTATCTCTGCGACCGTTTCCCATAAGGCATGGCACTACAACAGCTTAAATTCGATTGTTAAGTACGTACTCGTATTATATACTTGTGCCCTGTTTATCAAAAATCTGTTTATAGAATTTAGGTAGCGAAGGCGCAACGCACGTCCTATGCACATCAGGGTGCGGTGTGCGGCCTGGGGCGCCCATCGCCTCGCACAGCCCAGACGGCGAGTTCGAACTCATAGGGCTCTCCGCAGGCTACGCGCCCTGCACTCGCAGCGGCATGCGCCGGCGGCTCAACGACGACCCGCCCATCTACATCGATGTGTTCCCTTACGTCACCTGGATTGTAAATATTGTAGCAGCGCACGTCATACCGAAAGCGTATCCGAGCAATTTCAAACTAGTCGATGGAAGATCAGGTTAGTCCATAATTATAATTAGGTACATACATATTTGTGCTGCTAATGAGTATTTGTAATAAGTTTCTTTTAAATATTGCATTCAGATAGATAGATATCCACACTTCTATATTTTTTTTAACTCACTATCCTATCCGCTCACCGTTAGCCAAAATATTCTAATGATAAAATAATTATGACTAGAGTTAGACCAATCAAGTCTGTAGCGATTTTCATAGCCCACGCAGTACAAGACTGCAAGTATATTTTAAACGACAAACTTCTATGAAATTATGACGTAGCACTGCGTGGGCTATCAAAATTGCTGCAGACTTTTCTTGGTCTTAACTTCTACTAATCCTGCTTAAGTACCTATTTATTAACCACGCAGGTTTCCTATAACCGGTCATTGAAAAAAATGTGACAAGCTATATTTTCTGAATATTTAAAGGTCTGAGCGTGCACAAAAGCGGCTACCTCCGGAAAAGAAGAGAGCAGCAGCACGGTTGGCGTGCCCGTACCTACCTGCACGGCAATTTCTGTTTCAAGTCGAGAAAAGTTCAGGAGCGCCAAGCTCACTTTTTCTATTCGGAAAAGTTTGCCGTGCACGCTGATCCGCCAGCCAAGCTACATGTATTGATGAAAGTATGAACAACATTTTCAATCTTTGTTTATTTTTATCGTTATGTAAATTTTAAGAACAAACCATATCAATTTTTTACGTAGGTAGTGTTCACTGCGCAGCAACGTGTCTTGGGAGTTGCTAAGAGCCATATCTTTACGAAAATGTGTGGCTGCAGCAGTGTGAGACCTGTTTCCCACTGACGTCCAGTTTTATGCGGATACAGTTTATTGCAGGATCCAGTTTTCTGTAGTATGCATGCAGGGCGCAAACAGAATCCTCGTGTGAAAGTTACTATATTAGCTACTATAATACTAAAACGGGATCCTGCAAAAAATCGTACCCGCCAAAAACCGGACGTCAGTGGGACACAGCTCTGACCAGTAACATCAGCCAGCACTTATGGCCAGACTATCAGCCCAATTCGAACTTTAAGATACGTCAGTTAATAGATCTAGAAAAGATATGGATTAGATATGTCAGAGTCAAACAAGTGTCAAAAGCGACGTTTCTTCAAACAAAAACGTCACTTTTGACACTTGTTTGACACTGACATATCTAATCTATATCGTTTCCATATCTATTATTTGACGTATCTTAAAGTTCGAATATGGCTGTAGACTATGCAATACCCGGCAATATTTTTTATTATGGACCGGATATATTAAATTGACACTATTTTGTGTTGGCATACATTTTTAGGGTCGCGGCCGTATTGCCGGAACAATCGCTTAGTTCCCATAAATTACTGCGACCTTGTATTGAAGATATGGAAAAGATACGAAACTTCATTCATATTTTTTAAAGTAAGTTGTCTTGTTCTGCAGCTTTCAGCGGGAGTTGAAACAACAATCCTGTGCGCCCGAATGCTGTTCCCGAACCGGCAGGTACAAAAATTATAATAAATTTATTATTTGTATATGTTTGTAGATAGGTTATATAGATTTTAGGTTTAGGCTTACAATTTTTTTAACTTTTTATACAGATTGTCTAAGGACAATACACTTAAATTTTGACAAAACAGATAAGTCTGTTTTGTCAAAATTTAAGTGAATTGTACTTGTACTCGAAAAGTTGTACTTGTAAGTCCTCACGAGAACAATAAGGATAGGTGTTTTCAATTTCAATCAATATATTATGTTATGTCTCCAATAGAAAATCATCATAAATATTCCTTCCAACTTTTAAAGGCTTGTAAGGTGGCCAGTTCGTCCTCATGTGTCTAGTGTCCATAAACTCAATATGAATTAAGTCACTGAAGTCGATATACTGTGAAGAACCTATATCATTTGTACATTAATTCTCCATAGAAAGGAAGTATTTCGTAGTAATGTTTAGATACCGTAAAACGGGGTGAGTAGGTTTCGCGGGGAGAGTTGGGTTATGATGAGAAGGGATTTTAAGGCTACTGCTACAAAAATAATGTATTCCAATTTAAAATGGGGCTATAGTAATACGCATAATAAAATAAAATCGATCCAACAATCTTCCAAAATCACCTTTGGATGAAAAACCCTCTCACCCCAAATACGAGGCACTACGGGGTGAGGTTGGTTGGAACTACCCAAAATAAAGTACAAACTAAAATACAAACGTCCGAACCACTTATTATATACATATACACCATTCAGTTTTCACATGTAAAAATATTTTTTTATCAAGGTTTGAAAGTCAAATTTCACCCAACTCACCCCATTTTACGGTATTCATTACATATTATCATTCGGCAGGTCGTGCCCATTATAAACGGCGTAGGGGGCTACAACATGTCCCTTGAGTTCACCACGGACTGGTTCCCCTACGTGTTCTTCTTCACACTCGGTCTCACCGGCAAGAACACCACTAGAGCCAACTTGAAGGAATGGATCCTTGAGCGACATCCGGGAGCGTGGTGAATAAAGGTGACATTCCATTTCTGACCGCAGCTGCACTACTATTACGAACGCCACCGACGCGCAGTTATTATCAATTTCCATAGTAAAATGAATAGGTAGTAGCGTTGCTGTCGTTGGAAATGGACTGTAACCTTAAGGGTGCAAACTGAGTGGAGGCTCGACTTGCGGCGACCAGTTGGGCGTCAGCGCGGCGTCTATGTTAAACAAATGCAAACATATGCGAATGGCCTTACTCCTCAATACACGCTGTTCAAATCTCTTGTACGGTCGACACGCCGCTGGTTACTCGCCAATCACCACCGAGATCACAAGCTAGCTAGCTCTACAAGTAAAGATTAGATTAGATTAGATTTCTTTATTTCACGATGAAAATTACAAAAGTACTGAGTAAGATAATTTTGTAACAACAACATTTAAAAAATGATTTTTGACTGTCGTTAATAGTCGCTGTCGATGAACTTTGCACTGTCTAAATATGTAAATGAACCTATGTTGTTAGGGTTCCGTACCAAAATATTTATTTATGATATAAGTGCGAAAAGTAGGAAATTCGTAACAAAAGCCTATAATTAAAACAAGAGCGAATGGAGTGTTGTAAATCGACACGTTGCGAATTACCTATTCGCACGTGCAACGTAACTTTCAACATAGGCACGAAAAGTGCTCATTCTCGCACTAGTTCGGGAAAGTAGAACAATATCTACTATAAATGTAAGAAATAACTCTTATGTTACGACTCTTTCCGTAGTAAAACTTCATAGTTTAGTCACTAGAATCAACTGATATATACCATGGGGTATATATCAGAGCTAATTTATACATGCAAAAAGCCATTTGTATATTTTTATGCGAAGTGAAAGGGTCTAAGAAGAAAAACCGGTGACCCCGCAGCAAACATAGGGAAAAAGTGGTTTCATTTAAATCTCACGAAATTTTAGTATGATGTTAATTTGGTTCTCCAGATTATTTTATTGTATGGGCACAACACTCTCAGAAGTATACTTTCAGAAATAATCAAGTATATAATTTTCTATTTACGCTACATGTTTTTTTAAATCGATATATTGTTATGACACGCACTGACATTTACTGACGTTAAGTATAAGGTGCAGCCACCAACTGTCAGGAGGAAGAATTACGTAAAAATGGTTAACAAACACATATTTCGTATAAAACAATTACATTGATTATTTCTGAAAGTATACTTCTGAGAGAGTTGGGCCCATACAAAAAAATAATCAGGAAGCCAAATTAACATCATACTAAAATTTCGTGAGATTTAACTGAAACCACTTTTTCCCTATGTTTGCTGCGGGGTCCTTTAGTTCTACGGGCTGGAGCCACTGTTTAGTACCTTTTTGCCATTTTGTTGCAAATAGTTAGTTAGAATTGAAAGTCATCTATAATAAAATTTGTTATTCCTTTTTTTCATAATTCTACCTACATTCAAAAGCAATGGCAACGGTTTCATTGTATAAAAACTCCATACTTTACAAGTTAAAAGACAGACAACTGTATTTAGCACGACCGGGGTATATAAATAAGCAAACCGTTGTTTTTGTTTCATGATAATGCTGGGTCTAGTTACCATTTTACGTGATGACATTAATACATGTTATTTTTCTCATAGTGCATTCAAGGAACTGCTTACCGTAATATAATACAGCACTGACATTTAAAGTCCCACGCCTTTTTATAACAATGCGTCATAAAAGTATGATAATATATGGTTAAACGCCTACATTTTCCTTATGATAAGTCACTTTACTTGAGCTTAATCTAAATAATCTATCATCACTCTTACGTAAATAACATTAGGCCATATGTGTACGACAACTGAAAGCCTACACGAGATGTGACATGGATATGGTTATGAATGAAGGCAGATGGCAAATATTGGGTAAAGGCTTTATCTAATACCTAGTTATTAATGTATGAGTTAAAACATGATGCCATTTCTGTAGATAGGAGTATAAAATATAAGGAAATGTTTTTTGGTGAAAATCGTTTTTTATTTACAAAATAATTATACCTTAATCTTACGCGGATTCAACAGATATCGTGTCTTCATCGTTCAAGCCCTTGTCTGTGTTGTCAACGCCAGGGAAAGTAGCCGGAGGCGAAGGAGCTGGTGACGGGGTGAAAGGCGGGAATTGGGGAAAACCTGGCGCGGAACCTTGTGGGAATTGAGGAATTTGTGGGAAAGAAGGTCCCTGTTCGGAGCCCTCTTGAGGGAATTGCGGAATTTGTGGGAATGATGGCTGGCCAGATCCCTGCGGGAATTGAGGTATTTGTGGGAATGATGGCTGGCCAGATCCCTGAGGGAATTGAGGTATTTGAGGAAAAGAGGGTCCCTGTTCAGAACCTTGAGGGAACTGAGGGATTTGTGGGGTTTGTGGGAAAGAAGGTCCTTCAGATCCCTGAGGGATTTGTGGTAATGAAGGTTGTTCTGATCCTTGAGGGAAATCCTGTGAAGTTTGAGGGTAGCTCGGAAAACTGCTAGCAGGGGGAAACTGGGGCGCGGAAGGTTTATTGTCCTTTTGTTGATCCTGGTTTGGGAAATCTACTGAATCTACGACGGCTGTGTCAGAATCTCCGGTCTGCTGACCCGGGGTTGTGGGTGTTGGTTGCTGTGTAGGGAAGATGGGAGTAGTCTCAGGCTGCGTTGGAAAAGCAGGAGTTACTGGTTGCAGGCTCGGGTAGCTGGGCGCTGCTACTACAGTGGGAATGGAAGCAACTGGAGCGATAGAAGCTACTCCAGGATAAAACGGAAAGGATGCAAAGGAAGAAAAGTACGTTGAGCCACCGGGGATCGCGTAATGAGTGTATTGGGGAGCAACAGAGCTGAATTGGGGCAACTGGTATGTTATTTGCGGACGCAGGACACGGTACGAGGTCGGCAGCTGTTGACAAAAACAAAAAAAAAACTAAATTTTAAAAAATCCGATCATGGTCCAACAGATATGCAATTTAGGCTAGTTATAAACTAACGAATATCCGTTCATGTGTTCAATCATAACTGCAAGACCAGATGTTTTGCAGTTATGATTGAACGAAGCGATTTTAATCAATGGTATATAATTCGATTCGTCTTTATCTTGTCTCTTCTCTATATATTTATTTAATCATCAATACAAAATTATATTATTATTTATTTTTACAACGGTCAAGTACACTCGATTTCCTAGATTTCTAGAAATCATAAGTACCTATCACATATGTTGTAACACTTTTACATAGGTAATCATGAAAAGACTAAAATACAATTAGACTTCTTAGAACAAATTAGAGAATTTAATTTTTCAGAAAATATTTTCAATTTGTTTAAGTAGAAACACTAATTATAAACTGAAATAAATTACATATACTAAGAAAAAGTGACCAACGCAACGCCTCCAGTGCCCTAAGCTAGAATCGAATCATCCGCTGCTATCGCGGCAGGTGCCTGTGCCATTAAGGTCGAACCATACTGTTCTACCTTAGGGGTGGCCAGGGGGCACCATAAGCGTTATCTATCTTATCTTTTAATACCCGTTGTTGTAGAATTACCAATTCCTAACGGCCCTATTCGAACTTTAAGGCACGTCAGTTAGTAGATCTAGAAACGATATGGGTTAGATATGTCAGTGAAAATGTGACGTTTCTTCAAACAAAAACATCACCTTTGACACTGACACATCTAATCCATATCGTTTTTTTAGCATTGGAAATAAGTATGAAATAAGGTAAATAATCTTGATGTGTCTTTTATTAAAAAACACATGTAAAAAATAAGTTACGGGCAAATATGTAACAATTATGAATCTAATACGATCATTTATATTATATTCTTCTGTTTTCAGTAATAGTTACTGATTTTTAAAAAGCGTTTTTCAATTAAAAGTCTTGTCAAGATCGCTTAGAGTCGCACCAAACAAAGTCTGCAGCGGATTTGATAGCCCAAGCAGTGTTAGTGTTATACGTCATAATTTCATAGAACTTTGACGTTTAAAATGACACTTGCACTGCGTGGGCTATCAAAATCACTGCAGACTTTTTACGGTCTGACTATACCTTCTTAATACTATAATAGATCTATTAATTGTCGTATCTTAAAGTTCGAATAGGGCAGTTAGAACAATAAAACCTTAGTGGATTGATAACTTACAGAATTGATGTATTGCGTAGTAGAGTATCCAAAGGATTTAGTTTGAGCTGGTATGATGGTCTTGAAGAGGGTTGAAGCGACCGGCAGCGCCGCGCCCGCCGCCGCCGCTCCCAGCAATGCGCATATCACCGTTACACCTAGGACCTATTACATGCAAAAACTGATTTTAACACATTGCGATTTTGTTCTATTTTATAGGGAGATGTACGTTAAAATGGTTCGGAATTTTATGATGCTTTAATTAATATCATAACCAAGTTATTTCAAACGAATTACTATTTATGAATTTAAGTAGGTATTGTTTAGTTATTAAATTATGTTTATTGTAATTTCCTTTTTTTTGTTTTTTTTCTAATGAGTTACTACATATTTAATATTATCAGTATTATCACAATCGCCAATCTTCTTCAAGGATGAAACAGCAGAAGTCCTGATATGCTTCTTTTACATTAAACTTTAAAAACGATTATATATTTAAGCTCCATGTCACACAGTGTTATTAAAATAAATCGAATTGAGCCCTAGTCAACAATCTTTATATGTAATACGTAATGAATGTGTACCTACATACGAAATTTATAAACGTAAGTAAAATATTAAATAGTATGTATACTTTATTGTACATAGTAATAAATACACGAGAAACACAGTTACAGAGTGAATTAAACACAACAAAGGCTAACTAATCCCTGTATGGAATCTCTCCAGTTAACCTTTGAGGAAATGATGAGTAGGACAAAAGTAACGATGAATGACTAACAAAAGCAAAAGTGTACAATCACTAAAATTAATGATCTGTAAGTTTTGAATACACATTACTACAAGTATACATAAATAGAAATATAACAATACAATAATGCATATACATATATGTATAAATGTAACATAAATAAAAATAAATAAACACTCAATATATAATATAAATAAATATGAATTCAAACCAGAAAAGTAAAGAAAATTAATGAAGTAGGTAGGGACTTAATTGAGAAAAACATAATTATCTAAGTATCGGAAAGCCACAATTTTCTAAGCCTCTCCTTGTGATGCTACAGATTGGGATTGCCTCACGGACACCGGAATTAATTCTCATTTCGGCTTAATTTTAATTAAACACATTGTCAATTTCATGATCATATCACACCAAGTACCACTGATTGAACAGATCATAACAGCCACCGTGAATCACTAGTCACACTGTATTCGACCGGGCCGACCAAGGCTTCCGTACCTTCATTTCGGAGACACTAGAGAGGCGTCACACAGTAATACGCGAGCAAATCTTGTGACGAGTCCTTATATACTGAGTACCTGACACCCCGCCTTTGCGTTACAAAGAAAGTAACTAGATGGGCCTCCAGTGGACGAGCTTATAGCTACGAAAAATTGCAGGAACCTTACTGAATTTATGAGGTCCAGCTTTTATTGCGTTTCCACTTGAAATATACTTACCTATCTTTGCGTGTCTGGCAATAATAAAATCATTGTTCATTTGTACAAAATAAATATATTTATTTCAGTTTCAGGTAGATGCAATAGAGAGATGAATACAATAAAAAAGAAAAATAAACTAACTAATGTACAAAATAAAACTAAACTAAAACTAAAAACTTTTTTTTATCAGCCTATGTGTGTGTCCCACTGCTGGGCAAAGGCCTCCCCTCTCCCTTTCCAATCCTCCCTGTGCTGAGCAAGATCCCGCCAATCCCGCTGGAAGCATCTGTCATCCCGATACCTACATTTTACCTAATATAGTTCGGTAGGTAAATAGTTATTACAGTACATATGGTCCTATTTTTCCGAACTAGTGCATAAAATAGCACTTTTCGTGCGATGTCAAAAGTTTAAAGGGCCATATGTACTGTAAAACGTTGTACGATACACGTGCGAATAGATAATTCGCAACTCGTGTCGATTTAAAACACTCCCTTCGGTCGTGTTTTAATTTATCGCCGCTCGTTTCGAATTTTCTCTTTTACACACTTGTATCGTAAATAACTATTTTACCTATAAAGAAATCGTCTAGATCCAGAAAAGTCGGCCAAGTTACTGATTATTAGATATAACACACCTTTATTCTGGCTCAACTACAAAAAAAAATGTTTTTTTATAATAAAAAATACTAAAATGTAATATTTGAACTTTCTATGTACCTATGTGATCATAGATGATGTGTGAGTCTTAAAATATTCGTATCCGCATCCGCATGTCAAAAAATCTGCACCCGCAACGCTCCTGATTCAGTCTCTTGTCAAAACATTATTACTAAAATTTGGGATTGAGATCCTTTTATAATACATAATACTTCAACTATACAGTATAAAGACAAAGCACGTAAAACCGAAAATGTCGTGAGAAAATCCTAATTCTCCACAAGATCGTTTGTTGAATTGAAGCATAGCTACCAAATATTAACCTTCACTTGTATCGTCATTATCATCGATCCATTTGCGTAACCGTATTAATGGTGCCCGTGATCAGTGTCGATACTGATCGCAGGTGACATTTGCGTCTGCGCACATACTGGCCGCATTCTCACAACCAAGCAAGCAATGCGTAAACAGAGAATTCAGACACTGGTTGAGTAGAGCAATCGCGCCTTCCACGCTCGTCAACACCCCTGGGCGGTTGAGCCCCAGTCGTTTTAAACAGGATGGTATTAAGCGCCCATACATTTTTAAGTCTCATACAACGTTCTAAACTAAATAGCACTAGCCTCACGCAGTTCGCACTAGCTGACATTTGAGCGGTGCAGATCTCGTCTGAATGCTTGGAATACTACAGTTTGGGCGTTAGTTAGTCACTAAATGAGCTTTACTTAGGGAACAGCCGTCGTCACAAAAATGTATATTTTACTTTAAAGATAGCTAAAACAAGGCTAAAACCTATAGCTATCCACTGTAATTTCGTGCTTAGTAGTCAAAGTTATGTTAACGGATAGTTTTAGTAGACACATCCTAAACACCCTGTATTTAAGTGGCCACATAATTTAGATCAGTCATATTTACTTACAACCAACTTACAACAGAGACCAATTATACTTGTCTCTGCCCGCTAGTAAGAAACGCTGGCCTATAGCCACCGTTTTTATGACTAAGTGCAGCGTAATATTCCCTATTGTATTACTTTGCTGGTTAAGCAAATAAGTAGAAAACGTAATACTTTGTTATTATACTTATAATTTAAAAGCAATACAACATCGTTTTCATTTTTAAAGTTTGGCCTGGACCAGCCAAACCAACGCCAAACCATCAACATTTTGTTAATCCTATGATTCCTTTGCAATATAAACAGAAAAAAGTCATAAAACCTTCATAAATACTGGTTGAATATGAAATGACAGTTTTAAAAAGTCAACCGCGCGTGTGACATTTAAATTAAAGGTTATGTTTTTAAACGCCAAAAATTTTCAATAAGAATACATTTACTAAGCAATTATTTTACAAGATCTGAAATGGTTGTACCATTGGAAAACAGTACGTGAAATCAACAAACATAGCTGTAATGAATCAAAGATGTCTTGTAAGTACTTTAAGCTTTTTCTTATTGTATTAAGTAATTGATGGATGCTTAGAATAAAACTATATTTTATACGAATAAGTCGAATAAGATTAAGATGGGCGTAACTGTCCAAACCAATAAGATGGACCGATCAAGTTAAAGACTCGTCATCCTCTGCTTTCTACACGGTCGTCAGAGACGCGTTGGACAGAAACCGGTGGAGACAGATCATCTGCTCCAGATGCAACCCTGATACTGACCACGATCCTCAGACATGAGGAACCGACCAAAGAGAACTGTCCAAAACAGTAGCTGACAATGCAACCGAAATAAATGCAGAGACGAATAAAGGATCTTAGAACTAAGTTAATACCTTAACGTTTGACAGGAGGTTTCTATTAGTAAAGAAACGACTACCCTTTATTAAGCTATAAGTAGTCAATCTAATAAAAACACTGGTATCTTCATAATTTATTGGTGATTTTCTGTTTACAGCAGTCGATTTATCCACGCCAAACTTCACGCAGCAAGACATCGGTACAAAAAGCAAGAAAAAACGTGAGCTCCTACACATTTCATTAGCCCTTTCCATTTACTATCTTTACTCGTATTTCGTATCATTTTTAACCTAATCAAAACGTACCTACCTACAGTTCGATAACACGAGATACTATACCTATATACCTATATCATAAACACTTTTATATATTATAAAGGCAGTTGACCCAATTTTTGTCTCAATATCAATTTCATACCGTGACACTAAAGCGGCACATATGAAACTAAAAACTCATCTATCACTACTGGTCCTAATTTTGATATCAAAACATGGAGACATTAATTAATGAACGGGAGAAAAAGATTTCCCGGCGCCCGCCCCCGCTCGGTTTTCCTTTCAGCGTCCGCTTCAGTAGCGCAGCGACCGCCGCGGGGAGCACACGCGCTCGGTCGCTACACAACACACACTGTTTGTTTACCATTAGACGACATTGGTCAAGCAAAGGACAACACAACACACGCCACGTACGTGCCACGATATTTTGTTGAAATTGTGTCACTTCCGTGTTTTTAAATCCATACTCTCAAATCGAGTGCAGCTGCAAGCACGTTGTATGTTTGACCTGAATTCACCCCGTAGCAGCTGAATTTTGCGTTTCATGAAAGGCTTATGGTTTTCTATGTACAATGCCTAGAAAATCTGCAGTTTACGGCAGTTGTATATTTATTTACATGTCATAATTAATTATCGCCATTAAAAACATTGATTTAATTTAATCATAATAAAAATCATTTCAAATTCAGAAGGCTAAACATTAAATAACCGGTCATGTTCAAAAACACTTGTCACGTAAATCAGTGCCAAATCTCTAGCACGTCAAAGAATTCTATTCTAATTTACTCCATCTGCCTGAGATATAATTACTTTTTTTTCACTTTCACGGTCAATGGAAAGCCCCATTAAAAAGAATACAAACCTGTGTCACTGCCAGCAGAGATTTCATCACACATTTCATTAGATTTACTGGAATGTTGGCAACAACGTTTCGTTAGTTAATATTACAAATGTAAAAATGATCCTCCATTCAACACATCCAAATCAAATTGTAGCTGTAAACGACATGTAAACTTAGGGCATACTGAAAATTTCTGGAACTGGCCACTTAGAAAAAATAAGTCGTCTCATATATCAGAATCCAGAAACTTTCAGTAAGGCCCACGTATATTAACTTGGGAACATACATTCGCATAATATTTACATATGATGAAGTCATCGAAATAATATTGAATACATGAATAAGAATGAATCTATGGCAGTAATTTCTGAATATTCCATTTGGTATCGTTTTGGGTCGTCCCATTCGTTTTTCGTCAAGTTCTTAAATTAGTCCTATTCTGCTATCGTCACTCATTCTACATTGAAAGCCATCACCGACGATTGTGACGAATGTAGCATGAGTGACGAAAGCAGAATAGGACTAATTTAAGAACTTGACGAAAAACGAATGGGACGACTCAAGAAGATACCTTCCATTTATACGTAACTTGACTGCTAACTCACTGGTTTACAGGTTTTTATCATTTCAAGGTCCCTTACCCGAAGGGTCACAACAAGAACTCTATTAGGTACTAAACCTTCATTGTTCGTATCTCTGTTCGTCTGTCCGTCAGCGGGTTGCACAATTAGCAGCAAAAGTAGCTAAGCAGATTGGGCGTATAAAACGACGCTCTAATTCTCTTTATTATAATAATATTATAAATATGTATATTTAAAATTGATTAATTAATGGACTTGACGAAGTTGCAAGTTGAAGGACACTTTCGGGATTGTAAAAATTAAGTGAAATATAGAGGCTGAATAACTGTTACCAACTATTGTATTTCTATGTGGTATGGGTAATTTCACTGCCATTGTAGGATATTTAAACATTTAGGTAAAGTCACCTGCAATAGTAAGTATGTTACACAACGAAGGCCATAATTGTAGAGCCATAAGAGCTTCACATATTTTTGGGGCCTTCGAAGAGTAACATATTATTGCTGGTGACTGTACCGTCGCTACAGATTTATTGATTATGAGTCGATGTATGTTCTTAGTAGATATCATATCATCAGTCACTTTTATTGGAACTGTCTTGTATTGTAGCAATTTTGATAATGTGGTATCTGAGTTGTAAATTTTATAATAAAGCCGGGATTGTTTGCTTTAACCAATGTAGCGTGCGTGGGTGTTTAGGTCAGTTATCGAACATATAATATTAATGCAACCGTCCCACGCCCCCGCCCCGCCGGGGTGCCAGATCCATCAACAATCAATAACACAACAAGGGCGATTACAATAGAATATGCATTAAAATGACAAACAATATTAATAACAAATTCAAATAGCTGATGACAAGTATTGTAGTTGTGTTGTATAAAATGGAGTAGGTATTATTTGTGTAGGTATACCAGCAAGGATTAGTTTATCGGGTACTAAAGTGTATTTTACAAGCTTTTATTTAGTTTCACCTGTCCCGTTGTCTGTCGGTCTGTAACCAAATCTTGCAAGTTTAATTTCCGTAAAGTTAAGTTCGGTTTCCGATTGAGCTGAAATTTAGCATGCATGTATAAATCGGATGGCAATGCAATATTATGGTACCATCGAGCTGATCTGATCATGGAGACAGGAGGTGGCCATAGAAACACTGTGATGAAACAACGCAACCTAATTGTGTTAGGGGTTCTTAGAATTGTCTCGATGAGTATCAGTTGTCTGTCGTAAGAAAAGTACAGTCAGCGATAAAAGCTTGTACCAAAGATGAATTTTTGCCAAAAACTTATTACATTTAATAAAGTACCAATCCATTTATTTTTACTTTTATCACCTCCATTTCATTATGTACCTATTTACAATTCGACGACCGGTCTGGCCTAGTGGGTCACTACCCTGCCTATGAATTCGATAGTCCCGGGTTTGAATCCTGGTAAGGGCATTTATTTGTATGATGATACAGATATTTGTTCCTGAGTCATGGTTGTCTTCTATGTATTTAAGAATTTATATATTATATCGTTGTCTGAGTACCCACAACACAAGCCTTCTTGAGCTTAATGTCCTATAATATTTATTTATTATTTACAATTATTTACGTAGGTAATTGACCTTGGCTTACGTCTGATTATTGACCAGCTCATCGCATGGCAGACGAGGCGGCAGCAGAATGCCTGTTCGACCGCCTGCGGCAGCACCAGCAGCGGTCGCCAGACGCCACAGAAGTGGCGCGCACCATCACTGCACGGATCAACGCGCGGCTCACGTCCCATGGTGAGTGCATTCTGGGTTTGCCCTGTAGTCATCAGCGCCAACGGTGCACTCTAGATGACAAGGGGGTGCGGGTGGCGCGAATCATCACTGCACACATTAGATCAACCTGTGGTCATTTGCACCAGCGGCGCACGATCACACAGGGGTGGCGCGAACCATCGCTGCATTGCATCAACGCGCGGCTCACCTCCTAAGTTTATCTATGGAATACGTCATATTCGTAGTGTAGGACAGTTTAAATGATATGACGACTCAAGTCTCAAAGTCGGTTTTAGACACGGAAAGGTTTAGTCAATTTATGTTCTGAAATTTATATGAGACGGCGGCCTCAATAAACGAAGCAATTGTAGTTAACATTCTACCCAAAATTTTACCTAGTAGTTAGTTGATTTGAAATCTTAGGTACTTTAAATTAGGTATTCTAAATGTACTATAGGCCGTAGCTATAACCAGTTAACCAATACGATTTGTGCAATGGTAGTATACTTCTTGCTGCATTGCATCGCCATCGTGATTAAAATTCAGCCTACGGATGTCTTTGCGAAAGTTAAAATATGGCCGCGACATGGTATTACGTTTACTTAAAATCTAGAGCAAAATTTTTGTAATCATCTTTATCTTGTTAAATCATGTGCGAAATTCACGCATGACAGTTTAAGTCAGTAGTAAAAAGATCATTAATGATCATTAATTTACCCAAAGAAAAGTTATACAATTTTATTTTTGCATAAAGGGTGAGTACTATTAAATTGTCGCTAACATATTCCGTTTTTTTTCTAGACTCTCAACCTTTTTGGTAAAACTTATTATATATATCAAAATTAGAATGTATTGGCATCTTTTATTCTTAAAAAAAAACATTCACTTGTATTTGTCTTTCAAGATGTCGTCAAAAGAAAAAAGCGTGCGCGATTTAATTTTGCAAAAATTTACTATGAATCCCTATATATCTACTTTGGAACTTGCAAAATCGTGCAATACAACTCGGAGAACAGTGCAAAGGACCATAAGGGTCAATTTCACCAAACGAGCATTTTTGTCTAATTTCCATGGAATTTTGAAATACCAACATTACACAAAAAAAAATATGCTGAGAATTTGATAAAAAATATAATAAATATAAATTTTCTTATGGGATAAAAATATTCATAAAACTATAAAAGTTATTTAAATTTAAAATTTTGGTCAGGGCACGGGAATTAGTGTGTCCATGGAAATTAGATTTTACTAGGACGGAAATTAGAACACGGCACGGGAATTGATTTCTTAACTTATTTTGGTACTTAAAACTATTATTTATGTATATTTTAATCTACAATAATATACTGCAACCATACTGAAGTGGCATCGGACATATTTACCTTCTTTAATTTTAGTTTCGAACGACAAATCAACGAAAGTATGTTACACTAAAAACTACGTAGGTATTTGACTAATCCTTTCCTTTATTTTAATGACAACTAATCTCTCTTTCTTAGTAAAATGTACATATTTCAAAACAATACTTTGAGTAGTTTCGTAAACTTGTCCGCCTTTACATACAAAACTATTCATTAAAAAGTGTCATTATGTATCTGCATGTAGATAGGTACAAGGTATATGATCTGGTATATGGTCTTATAGGAAATGATACTAAGGAATAAATAGGGGCACAGTGAGAAGAAGTTATTGTGTAAGTTAATCTGAAGAAATCGAATATGCTGCATTCATAAATTAATAACCCAAAAAATTGTTTGAACACATATGAGGTAAGGTGGGGTAAGACTATCACCGGGGTAAGACTATCACTTGTATGGAATCCTCATACTGTTAGTCTTGCCCCGATCAAAATAAACTAAGTTAGTCTTACCCCGCCTTACTTTACACATAGGTATACGGGGTGTCCCTGCCCTGCGGGAAAATCTTCAAAGTGTAGGTTGGTTAAGTAATTTCTCAAAAATATCATAATCTTCCTAGAAAAAACTTGCTTACAAAATACCCCCTGGCACTGACTAAAATAACCGACTTGGTTTCACATTACATCCCAAAACTTTTTTGTAGTAGAGTAGAAGAACTGCGTTGCGAGATTTGCATCTTTTTACATGAATTGAAATGATCCCATCTCTTTTTGTAGGCTGTCCTTCTTTTCGGGTAAACATACCCATACCATACTGATACTATGTATATACATATCATAATACATCTTTATTCATACTCACATCGTCCATCGTAGTGTACCTTTACTCTCCCTACTAATTGTAAGAACTAAAAGGTAACGTTGTTATCGCATATATTTCTATAGGATTACAAACTTAATTATGCAGTTATCTTTAGAACGTGACTAATATTGCAGTATTATTAGATTTTTATTGGCTTAAAAAGCTAAAACCTAATTACTTTTCAAATTTGGAACTTGTGGGTATGCTAGAAGTACCTTAAAATAATATTGATTAAGAGTGATTGTGCCAGTGACAAAACTAAGGGATTTTAAAGTGTATTAATTCTTAGACTACATGCTCAAATTAAATGTTATTTAGATAGAATGTTATTGAGATTTGATGGTACGGCCGTGCCACTTTGTTTTGCTCGACTTGGCGGCGGCACTGCCGTGCCCCCAGATCCTTTGTCCTTCTTCAGGGTTCAAACTATCTCCATGATGCCAAATATGTATTATCAAGATGATATTGTTTCAGCGGCTTAAGCGTGACGAGATAACAGACAGACAGACAGAGATACTTTCGCATTTATAATATAGTAAGAATAGGATATATTTAATTTTTCTTGTACCTATTAGAAAAGCTAATTCATAACAACTAATCTATTAAACGAGCAATTCTTGTATATATTTCGGGGATCTCGGAATCAGCTCTAACGATTTCGATGAAATTTGATCATATATGGGCGTTTTCTGGGATGAAAAATCGATCTAGCTAGGTGTCTCTGTGGTATATGTTTTCCGAGCAAAGCTCGGTCTCCCAGATATTTAAACTTAATACGGCTTACGCTGTCAGCTGTCAAATTTACAAAATAAAACCATAGTAAATTTGATTCATTTTGTTTCATGTAACCTTAGGTACGGGTATTATAATACGTAATAATTCCAAAAATAGTTTTATGTTTATATAATATTTTAATATGATAAATGAATAAGGTAAGGTGGCGCAAGACTAACAGTACGAGGATTCCATACAAGTGATAGTTTTACCCCAGTGTCGTCTTACCCCACCTTACCTTACGTATTAAAATTGCCCGGGTTATTCGGGTCCACCCTGTAAGTATGTACTATAGTACTTATACTAAAAAACTGTTTATAGATTTTTGTGCATTCTCTGAGATTTCCTTAAATGTAAAATAGAAAGATATACGTCATATTATTACTACATATAATATATATTCAATGCCAATATATATATATGTAATAATAATATGACGTAAACATTGCCAATTAACTTACAGTGCCCCCAATTAAAAATTTGTTGACAATAAATGTAATACTTTCTAATTCCCGTGCCACTTAATCAGCTGTTTTAGGTAAATATTCTATGGGAATTAGGGCACGGAAATTAGAATTCGTAATAAAAAAATTCGCCTAAAATTTAAATCGTGTTTAACCAAACTGTTATGTTATTGCTTACATAAAGATACATAAAGGCCTCCTAAATATGACAATTGTTTTTGAAAAGCTATGTGGGAAATAAAATTCATAAGGGGCATCGAAATTAGAAAAAAATTGTCGCCCACCCGGATTCCGAAATACTTATGCGATTTGCTCGAACACGCCGCGGCTTGACGTATGTCCGCTTGCTTTGAGAATCAGCCGAATACTGCCAGTACAGGTGAGGTGGGACACGAGGCGGTTCAGATACAGACGTCGGCTGTGAGAGCCCTTTGAGTTTTGCCGACGAAATTTTACTCGCGCGCTCGGACAAAATTTAAACTTCGATCACGAGTTATTTACCACAATGAAGTTAATAGTGTATGTGCTCAGTGATAGTAAATATCATCTAGTTTAAGTATTTGACACTAAATTAGTGATACTAATGTAGAATTTTTCGTAGGATTTTTCATTATGCTCAAAAGTAGATTCCGGACAGGGCACGGGAGTAGTAATTTGAGCCCTTAGGTATTTTTAAGTGTACTCTAAAAACCAATTAATCAGTTAATTCATATGGAACCCGGTGTGAAAGTGTGGCTTCTTTATGTAAAAAAAAAATGGTAAGTATTATTTGATGCTAACCCGCGATTTTCATCACGGACAGAAAAAAAATCGTGTTCAGAAATTGACCCATAAAAAAGCTAAAACGAGGTAAAACTACTAAAAGAAAGCAGCGAGAGGGTCATCCGACAAGAAAACGGAACAAAAAGTTGGAATCAAAGGTGTGTAAGCTGTTTGATCAGAATCCGGCTATTTCGTCCCGAGATGTGTCCAAAAAAGTTGGAACAAGCCAAAGCAATGTACAAAAAATAAAAAAAAACTGCGGTATTGTTACATACAAAAAACAAAAAGCTCCGAAAAGAACGGTTGATCAGTATAATCGAGCAGTTCGACGTTCTAGATTATTGTACGCCTTGTTTGTTCAAAATACAGCAGGTTGCTTAATCATTGATGACGAAACGTATGTAAAGGCTGATTTCAATTCAATACCAGGCAATCAATACTTTTCTTCCCGCAACGTCTCGGGTCTGCCTGAATCAGAAAAAGTGATTCCAGTCGAGAAATTTGCCAAAAAGTTCCTCGTGTGGCAAGCGATATGCCAGTGCGGTATGAGAAGTTCGCCTTTTGTAACCACTGGCACAATTAACACAGATATTTATATATCCGAATGCCTAAAGAAAAGGTTGTTGCCACTTATTAAAAAGCACAATTGTTCGACATTATTTTGGCCGGATTTGGCAAGTTGCCATTATTCATCTAGAGCTATGGATTGGTATAATTTGAATTCTGTCGATGTTGTACCAAAGGGATTAAATCCGCCAAATTGCCCAGAATTACGGCCGATAGAAAAATACTGGGCAAATATAAAAACAAAATTGCGGAAAACATGCCAACCGGCCACATCATTGCCCGATTTCAAAAGGAAGTGGATTAAATGTACTAAACTTATCACAAATGATTCCGTGCAAAATTCTATGAGTCGGGTCAAGAGTAAAGTCCGAGAATTCTCACGTCGTGCTCTAGACAAACAATAAAACGGTTTTAGCTCGCCTATTTTATCATAAACTTACCAATAATAAACATTTTTGAATTTTATTGTATATTATTTTATTGTATAAAATTTTATTCAAATTGCGACAATTTAATAGTACTCACCCTTTATTTTATACATACCTAAGATGCAAACTAAACTTTTTGCGGCTTAAGAATTGAACTTAGGTTTCATGTACATGATCAAGAATAATAACTTCCCCCTAAATGCGACCAGATTGTGAAAATGCCATCACGTTTCTTTACCGAATAGGCTATCTTCAATGCCATTCTCGACTATACTCATATTTAACAGCAACTGTTTCCTTAAGGCCGTCGTAATCTTTTACCGTCGCATATAATTTTATTTGCATAAAGTTGTCCATAAAAGGCAGTTTAGGGGAATAATGCAATAACGACTTAAGCACCGCTAAAATATAACACTATATTTGACCATGTGTTTCCATAGTTGCGATTTTCTGAAATTGCTAATATACGGGAAATGGTAATGCAAATTGCCAGCTGTCAGTAAATAACTTGCTGAAGGGGATAGCCCCTTCAGCAAGTTATTTACTGACAGCTGGCAATTTGCATACCATTTCCCGTTAACTATTCTCATTAGGTATTTGTAAATTCATGTCTGGTACAACGAAATAACCGCATTTCATGAGCTTACCTACTTAAATTTACACGGCTGCTTAAACTTGGCTTTAAACTCCATCTAGACAGCTCTATGGCTTCGAAATACATATGATGAACTATTTAGGAGATTTGGCCCAGTTAAATTAAGGGTTTCACCTCGGAATGAGAGATATAAAGCTGGATTGTCGATTTTTATTTTACCTAAACCTATGTCAGATTTTCTATGTTTATTTATTACTAAATAGGTTAGTGGTTATCTTTAATGTAGTTTATTCAATAACAAATACTTAAATATGTTTATGTAAGAAAATGTGTGGTGGTGAGGTGGGATGGATAGCGACACTACTTTGAAAAAATGTCATATCTCACACTGCTACTCAAAGTTGAAAGGCAAACTCTGTACGCATCCCATACATATATACCACGTTTTTCTTATGATTGTTAAAATAAGATACGAGGTTTTTTTTTTCAAAATAGTTAAGATAAGGTTCTCTATTATGTGATTTGCAATATAATGTATAATGCATTACCGGAACGTGTGGTATTTTCGTAACACAGCGGAAAATTTCATACGGTTTTAATGGAAAAAATTGAGGTTTCATTTTATTCTTCCCAGAATGATTCTTCAAACCTACCAAAGTATATCGGCCTAAATGCATATCTTTAAACCTGAACTATTTACATGTAACGTCATATGTAATTATTTCAAGTGTAGTGTGCAACAAAATCGCGCCATTTTGACGTATATTAAACGTTTACACATAACATAAATCATAAGCTTCACAGTGACTAAAAGCATTCGTTTGTTTTATAAATCATAAATGTCGCCATAAATAATAATTTTGAGCGGCTCAATGTTTGACTTGCCAAACAAATCACAATATTTTGTCATGTTATGTTCTTCATCTTCTTTTTTTTTACAAAGCTGGTCATTGGTAATTTATACTTGTCGTTACAAATGTATGTGTCTACTGTCTAGACTAGAGCACTATGACCCCCCATGTTGTATATAGTATGTTCTCTTAACGACTGCATTTTGGCCGCTTGCCAACGCAATTTTTGACGGCATCTCTCTCTAAAACCGGCGTACAAGAATACAAAGATTTTACTAATTGAGCCAGTTCGAGTTCGTAGCGGAGCGAACAAACGAAGCGAACTAAATTAGTGCGAGACGCGATATATGAGTGCCAAAGTTGTATATTTCGTAACACTTTTAAGTAACATGGCAGTATTTTGTAAAGGAAGGCTTGGCGTGACATTAACCCTTTATAAGGCCCGTTGACAGGGACGTGCTATCGCAGAATTTGTTGCAGCTATCAGAAGCCTACATTTCAAAAATCTATTTTAAAAGCAAGTTGAATATTCAATTAATGCAAACGATTTTGAGCCCTATTATTAAAACAGTATGGTTGAATTTCTGATTGAGCGTATGTGGTCGATATATCGCCTCTGCCTTATAAAGGGTTAAAATCAGTCCGTTTTGTCACGTCCTGAACCTTTGTTCCGATTAAATTCCGCAACATAGCGCATGATCATATAGGTATTCCTGGTCAGGCTTTACCTACGCATAATTCAAATGTTAACACTTGCGATTTCAAAAGAATACGACTGATATATTTATAAACAATTTTTTAAACGAAAAACACAAAATGCTGAAAGTGAAGTGAAAAATAAACATTCAATCCAATACGCTTTTATTATGATTTGAGCCACACGCTTCGCAACAAGGTTGGTGTTTCCACGCAGCCTATTATCGGTCGATCAAAAGCGTTTACAAGCAAAATCAATTTAAAGGGTAGGTAGGTTATGCTCTTAGTTCAACACGAATGGCTGCTAAAAATAAACTCATTGCCTTCTAAGGGCACTTTTCAGTTGCGTGATGAACGATGAAATGAAAATGAATGTTAATTTTACCTTGAATAGCGCCCCTATATGACTTGTAAAACTTTCGGACCCTTAATGTCTCCATCATTTTGAAAATTATCGGAAAACTGCATAGGTAATTATCTTCGAGCAACACGGAAGGGAGGCGGCATTCGCACTATTTCCCCTCTGCCGAGGTACAAGATTCGCGCGTCAATCTAATCTACCGCGGGTAATAAAACTAGTTGCACTTGGATTTTTCATTAGACCGAGTCCAGACGCGCGCGTGAACACTGCTGCACAAAAATGCCTGTTTGCTCGGTTTTTTGCTATAAAAAGAGGTCGGGGACATCAAATTTACAAAAAGAAAGTGTTACATTCCACATGTAAATTTTTTTTTACATATCATACGTTTAATTACATTTAAATACAATTATTATATTTTAGTCTCAAGTATTTGTTGGATTTATCGATTTTGCTCGCTCAGTACAAATTGCGGATCGGTCGAGCGACAAATCCGACTTCTCATCTCTCAGAATACAATGACATACTTCAACGAAAATGTGTTAGTGTGCGTGTTGTGACACTAGTCACTCGTCCGTACACAAAAAGAGAACGAGGTTTGCAAGATTTGTCTTTGACGTGTGTCATTTTCTATGTATTTGTGTCGTCATTACAGAGGGCCTGCCTCGAACCACGTTTGACGTGTTGCCTCCCTGTCACACTTACGTATGAATTTACAAGTGCCATAGAGAGGCAACACGTCGAACGTGGTTCGCGGTAGGGTCTCTGATTGGATTTTGTATGGAAGTGTGTGAGAAGTGCGACTGTGTGCACCTTCCCCCCGCGAAAAATGGCAGAAAGATTTGTACGGTGAGATATCGCTTGGGCCCCTCCCTTCTGACGTGTCGGAAGCCGGTGTTGCTCGAAGGTAATTATCAATGATTCTGTTTTTATCTGTCAGCTATCAACAATGACATTTCTGGTAGACTAAATTTCACTTTTTACCACCCTCAGATCATATTCATACAATTATACACATAGCTAGGCGTCTATTAGGCTTCGGTGATTGCTTACCATCATCAGGCGGGCCGTATGCCTGTTTGTCACCGACGTGGTATTAAAAAGATCAGAATAAGCCTCCTGTAGAGGAGGGCAGCTGGATGCGAAATAACCTTTGCTGTTATTCATAAAACTTTACAATATCAATAATATCCCTTTCTTACAAATACATAAGTTTAAATGACAGATACTGGTATTAAATATACTTAATACCTACAAACGATTAATGTCTAATTTAAGCTTGTCTGTGGTGCTTTTATAAATAACGCTAGTAATCTTTATTTTATTGAAATTCTACTCACGATTTTTGTTTTACATCGCGTAGTATTACATCGATCATCATCATTGACTGTTGTACATAGCTGTTTAATAGGCAATAAAATAATTCACAGTATAATTTCGCAAGGAAAAATATATCCTTGCGTGACTTTTCCGCCATTAAAAACAATACAGTCGGGCAACAATTTTTCTTTGAATATCTCCAAATACTAATCGTGCATTAAGGTGACGCTATTGCAGCAGTATCGCGTGTCGCGCTCAATAACTCGAGTTATGGTGCAGTGCCCAAGTAGCATTGCAAGCTGTATATAAGCTGTATTGAAGTTTATTTGTATACTATAAGCTGTACAGTTAAGCTGTACAAAGGCTGTATAAGCGCTTATACAGCCCTTATAAGTTAAAAAAGGGCCCAAATTATACAGCCTTTCGCGTTATTAGAGCTGTAGAGTAGCTGTATAAGCAATACATAAGCTGCATAATAGCTGCATTACAGCTATATTTCGGTGTAACAGGAAACCTTAACACTACAGATAATCTCTTATAAGTACGATATAAGAATATGAGTTTTAAATGAGTTTTTAAAAATGATTACAAGAGAATAATAATCATTTAGGAAACTAAAATGTCTTAATCTTGTTCATTCGTAATATAGTAATGGCGACAATAAAGTGTTATAGTGGATGGTAAAAGTAAAAGTAAATATTATAGAGGACTTAAGTGGAATATTATACTATTTGTAAGTGCCGATTATTATTTATTGTGAACCTATGTATCTTTTCTGGCAAAATATTCACGCGCCTGCAAAATAACAAAGAGAAACCATAAGGAAAATATCAAAAATCGGTAAATTTAGTGTTTGTTTTTAACAAAAAGTTTTATAAATATTAATTCTAAGGCTAAAGTTAATTTATTTTAGCTGGTAATCATAACACAATGTTAGTCTGCTTAATATTTGCAAGTATTTTCTTAATTATATTTACAAATACTTTTTTTTTTCATTGGAAAATGGCGACAATTTTTAAACAGCTTACAGGATAGTTGGAGAGCATTATAATCTTAGTAGCTGTGCTGTGTAATAAATGGAGTGTCATTTACAGCTTTTGTAATTAAAACAGCTTTAGTATAGAAGATTTGTATTTGTTTGGCTGTATTTCGGTTCTCCGTACATAAGTTATAAGTCTCTTTAGAGATCCGTATAACAAATAAAAAAACCCTTAGGTCCAAATGTATTTGGTCTATTCTTCGTTCCATTTCATAATTTTCTAAATTATTAATTTTGTTCATTACAATTTTTTATTTTCGTGGTCGAAATATATACTTATACGAGTGTAAAATTACGCCGAAATAAGCGACTCTGTCAGTAATACAGAAAAAAGCTGTACTATAGCTGCCATTTATTCGTTTAGTTTTATAATACCCTTACAGACAGAAGTTATACAACTACTATTCTTATAGGAGAGTAAAATTACGCCATAAGAAATAGCTTTAAAACGGGGTTGACAGATACATTTGTACAGCTACAAGTGCCAAGTGATACTACAATACAGCCTGTATACAGCTTTTACGATAGAATTAGCTTGTAGTGTTTCACAACACTTAAAGTTTTAAAACGGAGTTGACAGATACTTTTATACAGCTAAAAGTGCTAAGTGCTACTACAATACAGCCTGTATACAGCTTTTACGATAGAATTAGCTTGTAGTGTTTCACAACACTTTTAGTTTTATAGTAGATTTTCTATATTCTGATAAAGCACCCCATGATTCCGCAGAATCCTTTATAATGATTTTATACAGCTTGAGCTGTATAATGTCTGTAAAATACCTTTTATACTGCTTAAATCTTTTCTGACTCTCTTATACGTCTCTTAAATCACTCTAAGTTCTAAATTGGCTGGTATATTGATGTTGCCGACACTTCCATACTACTTGGGTGGGCCCTCGGCCAAGGCGTCGAGCCGTGCCCGTCCCACCAAGTGTTACCATTAATTTATACTATTGTATCGAAGGGAGCACATTATTGGCGTGTTTATTTATCGTAGCGCCGTCAGTACCAGGCGCAGCACTTCCCAACTTTTTATCACTCACTCCCATCAACCCCGATAAAGGTGCTTTGATGAGTCATGCCGCTATCACCAATTAGGAAAGACCGTTGACTTTATTTTATTGGTCGCTTATAGTCTCCTGATAACCTGAGGTTCCTTTTTAAAATTACCAAATAGACAAATGCCATTTGAAACCAGACATCCACGAACATGTAGAAACAAGGTTGCGTCCCTGCTGCGTGAACGCAGACATAACACTAGTGTGGGGTGGCTCTTAGAGCGTCTCCGGAGCGTCGGCGTCTAGTCAACTCTGTGGTAGCTGCTCGACGCAACTGCGCAGCGACGCCATTTTCCACAATGTTGACTAGACGCCGACGCTCAGAAGACGCTAGTGTGGATGCCCCCTTACGGTCAAAAGACGCTTGTATGGACGGAACGACGTTCTGAAGACATGTTTAACTGTGATTAATCAGCAAAATAAATATTTAAATACTATCGTAACTCAAGGTCAAGCCAGGAAGGTAAAATCATTAATAGTCAGTCCAATTCAAAGCGAATATAAATACAATAAATATGTCGCGTATTCATAAATAAATGTCAAATCGTGTTACCAATTATCGTTAACATTCACCACTTCCCGTCAGAATGCGACGAAGTATTATGAACATCTAAGCAATCAAAGATATGTATTTATACACATGCGGCGTCTATTTTTGTCATGCTATAAATCTCCCCGGGCCTTGACACTGCACGCTCAGCTGAAGCGACGTTCTGTCACTCTGCGAGTCTGTAGACGCCTTGCACCGAACTACTTCCTTGGAGATTGACAAGTTGCCAGTTAGGAAAAAGGAAGTGCTTATTTCTGTCTTTCTGACCTGAATCTGTTGGAGACAACGGTGTTTGGCAGCGGAAGAGTTGTAGGGAGGATTGTAAATGTGTTAGATAATATATCATCTTCTGAAAGATTTAAAAAAATATTTGAAAGTGTTTCTTTCAGAATATAAGCCTTTTTTCTGTTAGACGAAAGTACATATATTACTGTAGTAGTATGTGTCTGTAGGGAGATAGTTGTGAAAAGATTGAAAATACTTACCAAAACCTAATTATAATTAAATATACCTACGAGGATTTAACTATAATTGCTAAAACATGCAACGAGTTTTTACAGTCCTTTATTGGTATTTTTAACCGACTTCCATTTCATAGAAGGAGGAGGTTCTGTATTCGGTTGTGGCTATTTTTTTTTTTTTTCTATGTACGTTCACCGATTACTCCGAGACCCGTAGTCCGATTTGAGTAATTCTTTTTTTGTTTGAAAGGAGCTACCTCCGAGTTGGTCCCATTTTAATTTGGTTCTGTTCTGATGATGGGATCCATGAAGAATTGAGGGAACTCCTCAATTTTTAAAGGCACATGCATGGCGATTTGGGTGTTTTCTTAAGCAACTCGAGCATTTTCTTCCGAAAACCACCATTTTGATGAAGTAGACCTGATGATGATGATTGTTTTGATGATAATGATGATGATTTTTTCAATGTAGTATGTTCAGCGATTATTCCGGCACCTGTGATCCGATTTGAGTAATTCTTTTTTTGTTTGGAAGGAGTTGCCTCCGAGGTGTTTCCGTATTATTTTTGGTTCTGGTCTGATGATGGAATCCATGAGGAATTGAGGGAACTCCTCAGTTTTTAAAGGCACGTGTAAAGTGATTTCGGTGTTTTCTAAAGTAACTCGAGCATTTGCTTCCGAACACCGCCAATTTGATGTAGTGCAAGTGTAGCCTTACCACGAGTTTGACATTGACATATAGTAACGCTAACGTCTTCGTAACTTACTTTTTATGCATCTCGCTCGCACTAATATGCCAGTACGAGCGAGATGCAAATAAAGTAAGTACACACACGCTAGCGAATAAATCAATGTCAAACTCTTGGTAAGCTGGTAAGGCTTCTGATCGGGGGTTAGGGTTAGGAGTTAAGGGGTCGGGGATTAAGGGGTCTGGTAATGGTGGTTGATGGGCTGCTGGTTCAGGGCCGACTGGTACATGAATCAGGGGTTGATGCGCTGAGAGGTAGAGTGATCGGGGGGGGGGGGGGGTTGAGGGATTGGGTCAGTGGCGGGGCGGAGGATGGATTTAGTGAAGTGACAGGAATTATAATTTCCCAGACAGGCCCGAGAAAATTCCTGATTACATATTTATTAAAGTAGGTACACGAATTTAGTGTTAATCATGATGTTGTTTTTCATTCATGCGTCGCGCTCTTAACCCTTATCTTGGCAAGGCTCAAAATATCTTAAATATAAACATTTTTTTAGTTTTTTGTCACCTATTGAGTATACTAGACTATTAAAAAATAAGAAAAAAAATCCAGGATTTTCCAGTTTCGGAAAATCATATGTATCATATTTGATACAGTGCCAATAACTCGACAAAATAGTTACCTACTTTTTAGAAGAAAAATGAAGATTTTAATACAAATAAAACATGTAATGCAACAGAAATAAGCATTTCCTGCTAATTAAACGCAATCTAAAGCATCAGATGACTATTAAACCTGTAAAAATAAATTATATCTACGAATACCTGATCACATGGGTGGAAAATTAGATCCCGTAAAGTTTCAAAAAAGTCGTCAGCAAAAAGTTGAGTAAAATATGAAAAGTAAACAAATAATTAAAAGTAAAAAAAAAATGTTTTTCTTTTTACTTTGGGGCCATTTTTTGCCATACACATATTTTTCCGTGCTACGGGCTACGGCGTAGCAATAATGCTACAGCGTACGAATATATAGTTAAATAACATCTAGTACTTAAAAAAAATCAAAGTTTAATAACTAAATAATACGACAACTAATATTAAATAATTGGAGCATGTTTTGTAACCCCACAAAAATAAAAAAAATAAAAAATCATGTAAAAATATTTTGATGCTAACTTGGCAATGTATTAAATGTAATACAATTCTTTCGATATGTACATTTCTGAGTTCTTGGCAGTGTATCAAATATAATACATAACAGTTTCATGTAAGGTTCTGTGTATTAAATGTTTTTAAATTCGAAGGCATTGTAAATATGTATGCACTAAGAGACAGTAAAGATATCAAAATATAGATTATGGAAAAAGATATACTAACATAAGAAATAAATGCAAAACTTCCAGTACGAACCGAAATCTATTGTTTCCGCGGCGCCATGTTGATTATTACTAATTAATTTACAATGACACTCGTGTCAATTATTTTTTTCTATAAGTAAGGAGGGTAGCTCGACATATTGATGGCAGAATTATTGTGTTAGGTAATAAAGTGAACCTGCTAGATTTTTTTAAGTTCCATGTATCACGGGTGTTACGATGCCAAGATAAGGGTTAACAATGCGTTAAAACTAAAAATGGAAAAATAAAAACTTTTTACAAAAAAAAGAAAACCGACTTCAAAAAGGATGAAATAAAATATTATCCTTTTTATTAAGTCTATGCGTTACTAACTGATATGTTTGAAGTCGGTGCCAAGCCAAGTAGTAACAATACCCGTCAAAAATAATCAGCTTTATGACTATAAATCCCATTAGAACTGTACTAATAACTATTATAAATGTGTAAGTAATTCTGTCTGCCTCTTTGTCGCCTTTTCATGGCTAAACAACTGAACCGCTTTAGGTGAAATTTGGCAAGAAAGTAAATTCCTTAAATTGTTTTATATTTTGAAATGTAGTCCTCTGAATAAGGGACGGGAAATAACTTCAGTCCCAATCCCACGCTTGCGTGCCGACAAACATGGTACGGACTGTGCCAAGAAGGTTTGATCGTGTGTTCTGAGGTGTGTTCTTAGGTACAGTCGACGTCAAATATATGTTTACACTTTTGCACCTTACTCCTTTGTAATAAGACGAAAAGTGTAAACATATTTTTAACGTCGACTGTACCTACAGAAAGTACGTTCATTGTCGTCGTGTAAGGCAATCTAACGTACATCCTTATCGAATCGCACCAAAATCATGATATGCTTCAAAAGTTGGCTTGGCACCGACTTCAAACATATCAGTTAGTAACGCATAGACTTAATAAAAAGGATAATATTTTATTTCATCCTTTTTGAAGTCGGTTTTCTTTTTTTTGTAAAAAGTTTTTAGTTTTTTATAGGAATCTAATTCACTACAGGTATGTAAATTTGCTATTTTGTTAAGTGGTTTAAACAAACGAAACCAGTTTAAGCGATTAATTACAAATCAAATAATTAGGTATGAACCTATACTGAACAATATTAGATTTTTTTCTCATAATAAAACCAACCGTTTCTATCAATCCGATCATTTCACGATCTCGATTTTATTAGGATAAACGACACGAGAAATGAATACGGAACGATTATTTGAAATTGACTTAAAAATATTTTAATTGGTGAACGGTTGCCAAACGCCATGCATCAATTGAAAGTGGCGTTTCTACTCGTATTGCACTTAGTTACAATTTCATACACGGTGTAACATGAGGAAACCGAATAATTTTAACAGCGTATTCCTGATCATATTTACAGACAAAAATGTTCGATATACTTTTTTGAAATTCACCTAGTTTCAGAGATAATATTAATTTAAAAAAGAAACAAGTTTTTATTGTTACATAGTGTAAAAGGCCTTTTTGATGGTGATGTTGCTGCTATGGGACGTAGTCTAAATATCCTTATTGATTGATGTCAAAAAGTGACAAGTAACACTTTGCAAAAGTAGGTTTTACGAAAAAAAAAATTAAAAATAAATTTTAAGTGACAAGTTTACCAATAACATTTATTTTTTATGTACAAATACATTCAAAAAATTTAAAACACAAAACAAAAAAAACTTTTTTTTTTGGCAAAATTGACCTAAACTCATATTACACTTTTTACTTCTTTTGACCACAGAAATGCGTGGTTAAAATTATTCGGTTTCCTCATGTTACACCGTGTATATGCATTATCGTAACTTGCAATGTATATACTTATTTACATACAACTATTTCGACATCCGTGTAGGTACATGTAGATAGATACGTAATTCCATAGAAACAATCCAAATTAATGACATGTATTTAATTTATCCTCGCACGAATGAATTTTTAAAAGGTTAATAAATACCTTGTAAAGGTTTCGGCTTCCGTGTTACAAAAAAATAAGGATAACGTGGCGATGACGGGTAACGAATGTGACAGAAGTTGCACTCGGTACTTTCAGAATCATTCTTGTTACAGGATTTTATTTAACTTGCCCTGTTAGTATGTAGGTACGAGTAGGAGGTATGTTATTTTGTTAGTGCGGGTTAAATCTTGGAAGCTTTTTAACCACTTTCCGATTTCCAATTGAGCTGAAATTAAATATTATATATTTTGCATCCATATACGCGGTGTGATCTGATGATGGAGACAGGAGGTGGCCATACAGACATGAGACAGGTGGTTGCCTGTGGAAAGAAACATACAGTCAGCAATAAAATCCTTGTACCAAAAATTAAATTTTGCAAAAGCTTATTATTTAGTAGCTTTGCTCTTTAGAGGAGATACGTCTTCTTTATTTTGTTACCATCGAATATCCAATAATTGGCAATGCATTTGTATTTCGGGATGTCTATCCCTATTTCGGGATATCCATGAAATTGATCATGACACTTAAACGCATTAATCACATTAAATATACTGAAAAAAAGACTCCGAAAAAATGCGTAATTTTTGAGATTTCCGAAAAGAGTTTTTGACTTTTTCAAAATATATTAACTCACATTATAGACGGGTCTAACGCGAATTATATTCAATTACCTTTATTTACCGACGTTTCGACACAGGTTTCACTGGTCGTGGTCGCGGCTGACTGATTGTCCCAGCAAAATGTCAAAACAGAGATTTGTGCATCTACCCGACGAAAAGTGTATGGAAAAGTTTGGGGTAGACATCACATTTTCAAACCACCCACCACACATAATGTTAATTATTGTCAATAGTCCGACACGCAACACTCACAATATCCACGCACCCGTCCGAAGATAGATCCTTTGGCTTTAGCTTCTGTATCACTGGTTCCCAAGTTGGCGATAAGTTGAAACCATCCTCCCTATTAAAATTCCTGGGGTGTTTCTTGATTTCAATTGCTTCTCGCACAACTCGAGGATAATAATGGCGTTCAGTGGAGACAACTTTTGGTCTATGCAACTCAATCCAGTGATTTGAGCCAGATGTAAGAAGATGTTCGGCGATTGCGGATTTGTGTAATTGGCGATTTTTAACTGCCGCTATGTGCTCTTTCACCCTCTCTTGCACGCTCCGTTTAGTTTGTCCAATGTACACACTTCCGCAGCTACAGTCTATTTTGTATACGCCCGGATTTTGGTACGGAATGACATCTTTTGGACTGCGCAACAGATCTGCTACTTTGAATAACGGCTTGTATACAGTCTTGATGGAGAATTTCTTAAGTACTGCTCCAATTTTGTCCGTTATTCCTTTCACATATGGTAGAAACGCTGGTTGTCTGTTGACCTCTGGATGTCTCTCCGTTCTCTTCGGCTTGCGTTTCATCCTCCCACGGTATCCATTCCTCTCCAGTACAGCTTGGACATGGGCCAGTTCACCGTCCAGGTGCTCAGGGTCACATAAGTCATGTGCCCTGTTCACCAAGGACGCGATCACAGACTGTAGGTGCCTTGGGTGATGATGAGAGGATGCCTGTAAGTATCTGTCGGTATGCGTAGGTTTTCTGTATACAGAGTGTGCCAAGGTGCCGTCCGATTTTTCAAAATATTTTTCAGCATATTGCAGCCCTTATTAAGACGAATCTTTTGAGACTGGACCATTCACGTAGCCCTAAAACTCACGAGACCAGGGCGATGTCTCACTCTGGCTGAAATTGGAGGGCTATACTGATGCGATCGAAAAAACATTTTCAATGTTAAAAGAACGCTACCACTCCGACCCCTGAGGGCCTACCGCGAACCACGTTCGACGTGTTGCCTTCCTCTCACACTTACGAAGGAATTTACAAGTGCCCTCTGGTTATAATTTGTCCACGTTATCTTTAATCTGATTCCTAGTTCAGTTGGCACATCGAGTGGTCCGAAACTATGTTTACAGCGCGGCGTTGTTGGCACCATCCGTAATCGTTAATGAGTCGCGTGTTACGTATTATTATGATTGCCGATCATAACTACTGATGCGGTCGATCAGTTGTTCCTGTTCGTTCGCTGCACGACATTAGTGCTACTCTTGAACACAGTTATTTTTGGCTTGGAAGCTAAAAATTAATCAAGCTACTGTTTCTCGTAGCTGATAGTCTATCGCATTTGCTGCTGAGGGCGAAATGTAGTAACAATATACTACTCAATTGTTGTTTTTGCGTTTCCGAAACTTAAAGCTTCTTGAAAAAACACTATAGCTTATTTTCTAACATGTGGTGAAATGATGCAAACTACGTACTTTGCATCATTTCTTACCTAAAAAAGTATATCAAAACTTTGGACATTCGTAACCATTGGGGACATACATACTGGCCTACAGGATATGATGCACCATCAACATTTTAGAAACGTTTACCACAAAGGTGCTATATAGATATATACATATTCATAGAGTCCATGAAAAATGCCGTTGCTCCCATAAATATAGAAGATATCTTGCCAATGAATGGCTGTGGTTACAAAATGCACTAAAATAAGAATAGATATACATCTTTTAGGTTTTAGTGACTGCGTAGGTAACAGTTTACATTTATCGGGAGCTATTAACTCTTTAATAGCATAGTCAACATTTAGAATCTGAGCTTTATTCGTCTTTTGCTATAGCATCAGTATTTTCTAAAAACTGTTTTTGATGTAACACTGCAAAACAGTATCAAGTGATGTCGTAACCATTTCTTATTTAGAACTTTATTGATTTGATAACTCAGGTTGGAACGAATGTGATGTTGGAAATAATGCGTTTTGGTATTAAATGTATGATGTTTTGAGAGGATGATGACGTCTGCGGATCCCTGTGGCAGCGCGCCAGCCGCGCGACCGAGACGGGCTGTCATTGTCGCAGCCACACTAGGCCATTTACTGCATTATTGGACCGTACATAAACATCCATCCACTTGGGCTAATTTATAGACACTTCCGCAATTCTAGGCGTGCTTTAGCTTGATAAAGTATTTAACATTAAATACAGTGATTGATAGTTTTATTATTTTGACTGCTTTACAATTTGTAAACACACATTAGGTAGGTAGAGCGTATGTCTTCTACCGGTCCAATTTATGGATTCTACCTTGAAAGTTATTACAAGAAGAGATTGTCGTTCATAATAACAAAGATATATTGACTGAGTAAGATGGGTAAAATCTAAGACAATTTCGTGCTTTGAATTTGACAGGTAAACGAGATGGCGTTGTACAGCTCCATACATTTTGCGGTAACTCTGATTGTCAAAAGTTGACGTTTGACAATTAAGTGACCGCAAAATATATGGCGGAGTACAGCGCCATCTGTTTTGGTTGTCAAACTAAGGGGCACGTTTTTTTCTTAGACTTGACCTCTCTATTACAATATATTCTCTTTGATAATAAGTTTGTCTAGGATATTTAGATCTAGATCTCAAATGCAATTAGTTGTTGTACCTATTTCCTCTCTGAAATCCTTAATAAAACACTAACTGCACCTTCAAAGTATTTCGAACGTATAATTGAGTTTGGCATACGTTATTAAAACTCGTCCGTGGACCAGTCGCATGCTGTGATGTTGACTTGGCCTATAGAGCAATTATACAGTACATACCTATCGTTATTTACGAAGATAATTTTAGATGTGGATGTATTGGAAAGACCACTAGACGGCCTTCTTTGTGCTCCAGTTGCGATCGAACAAAGCATCTCGGATCTCGCGGAAGCGTTCCATCGCGCGGTCATCGCGCCCGCGAGGCCGCCTCCTCTCCCCGCATTGGCCCTTCAGCATTTGTTTACTTGCCAAACCTCAAATCTCTAAATATCATCAAGACAAGATCTTTAAATTATAGTTAAGTTCTCGTATGCCTTTTCATTAATATCGTACGATTCTGAGGTGACGTTGACGTCGGTAGGTACTCGACCGATTAATACCTAAGTACATACCAACAATATACAAACATGTTTTGATATTATATTTTTAATATTGAAATATACGGTTGAGAAAATATACAATAATCAAGATACTCAATTAGACCTAACAACCTAACATGGCTTCGTTTGCAGCGAGCTATTACTATGCTAACTTTAACTCAATACGTTGAAAAACTGCTGATATAAAAGTTAATAACTACTTTAGGGATAGGGGGACATTCATTCATGATAAAAAGGGTCACAACTGTCAAAAGAGAACGAGTGTCTTTACATGACCTTATCTAAGCTGCATGTTGAAAAGCTTTCTTACGTAGTACTTTAATGGGCATCAACCACGAAATCTATGTTTTATCACTACTGACTACTTAATTATAGTTATTTGTTTTTACAATGGGGCAAAGTTGTTGTTTAACCCCTCGAGCTAATATTTATATTCAAGCCAGCGGAATAATCCAAAATAGAACCTAACATTTACCTAAAAAATATTTTTTGTTACAGATAAACATATACGACAATGTACACTGGAAAAGATATGGGACAAGAGAACCAATGCTATCCAGATGCTTCTTACGATCTTGGAGGTAAAACAATATATTCCTTTTAGATAGGTTAAATTAAATTAACTCTTATCGTAAGGCCGTAGGCCCGATGTGAGCTTGTCAAGACACTTTTCCTATAAGGTCGTGTTTGAGCTCCAACCTCCCCCTCTCGTATGACGCTTCGGGCCTTCGGCCCTACGCGGAGCTCGGCCTTCGGCCTTCGCGAGTCTCGACGCGAAGCCGGCGGGCCTTATTACTTTATCATTTGTAATGTATTCCAGACAACAAGGGACACGCCAACGTCGACTTATATAACAGCTATATTACGAGAAGCATTGTGTTTAAAACAAGGAAAAGGAAAGAAATGTTCAGGTAGGTGACTGATCTGTATGGTTTTAATGACTTGAGGAGAATCATGATTGTTTCATTAATAAAATTGGTCAATGAATTGAACTATTTTGTATACCTATTAGCTGGCAATGAAGCAACAGTTAACAAGAAGAAAGATGTCAAAATGACAGGCAAAGAAAATAAAAATCCGTTGCTCAAAAAGGGTATGTTGGGTGATTTGTGTACCAAGAGTTTTTGGCTTCCTAATGGTACTTCCTCAGCAATTATAAAATAATACAACACTGTGTACAGTCACCACACGGGATTGTTATGCCATTTAGGGTTCTTTCTAAATTGGATTCTATAGCGTAAATATTTAACAACCAATTTAGCTAGGACCCTAAATGACTGATGATGAAAAATCGCGGAGCATGATGGTACAACATTTTACAATTGCCGATGTGGAGGAGCTTCACGCCTGCTATTAAATTGCAAGCAGTCTTAAAAGTTTTAAAGCATGGGAATTGATGCTTTTAATGCCAGGGTCTCTAAAAATGCCACCTAAGTATTTACTTTTAATTATAAGTGAGTGAGTCCAGCCAGATTGAAATGTAGGTATAACTATTTAAACCACATCCAATTACATCTGTTGTCACAATTTAATCAATAATCGTAATATGTCAAAAATAATACCGACGCTTACAGCGTGTTTTTTAAGGATTTATAGCATGTTTTCCGCATTCTAGTAATAAATAAGTTCAATGCAACGAGGAACGAATCCAAAAGAAGTTACATACGGCGCATTCAAAATATACTCGTATGCAGTTTCATCAGCCTTGCCCTTTGCTGACGCCACGTCCTTTTCATTCTTCGTAGTTCAGTGGCTCTTTAATATTTAAATATAGAGATAATATCCATATAATTCATATAAATAAAATATCTCTCAATCATTTCTTTAAAGACTAGATGTCGGTGAGAGCAATCCGTCTACTAACGTACCAACTTCTTGAAAATAATGATTTTATGATTTAATGAAAATCCCTTCAACCGCATGAAATCGGCTCCGGGTGACATCCAAAAAGAGCATAATCTAATCTATTGTACTTGTTATCTTTTAGTCATAAGGCAAAATAATCTTACTTATCCGCTTAATTAACATACTGTGTCAAGCAACAAATGAAAAAATATATTGAAGCTAGACAGTTCAAGCATTTTAATGAAAATGATTTATATTTGTCTAATTTATTTATAATAATAATGCTGCGTTGTAAATCAAAATCAATTGATTGAGTTCATAACCAAAATTGAAGTTCGTTATCGAAGAGGAAGTTGAACTTAACGCTGAAGTCGAATTAAAAACGTCGTTAGAGTTCCTACGAGGCGAATGTGTGATTTGATGGTATTGCTATGCCGAAGTTCAAGTCACTGCAACCACTGCAGCAGCTGCAAAATGACACCGACTTAGATTCTAATGAGTGATGATAACTTTTCTTTGGCCTAAATAACAGGAAGAAAACTTGATATTATTTGGACGGATGCTGACTGTGTTTGTAAATTGTAATGTTAATGTGAATTCCCTTCCCTGTTGTCTCAAGTCGAATTACGCCTTTCTTGTATAGGATTTATCAGAAAAAAAATTTAGGTTTAGAATAAATTTAAAAGTGGAAAAATTACTGTCTTGGGTGACACTCTTACGGTAGATGTCGCTAAGGGTCCCCTTGACCTATAATATGGTGGAAAGATTTGTTGGCTGGGGATGAGGTCTTGGTGGCTCAGATGGCAGAGCGCTGGAGTATCGATCCAGAGGCCGTGAGTTCAAGTCTCACCCAAGACAGTAATTTTTCCACTTTTAAATTTATTCTAAGCTTAATAGCATCGTTCGCAGACGTCTCTGCTTGTTAAAAATTAAAAAAATTAGGTTTTTTTTTATATTTGAGACGGTAAAGTCGAGGACCCCCAAAATAATTCCTCCCATTAAAGTTTGGTCTATAAGTCTAATGCTTTACAGAACTTGGCACTTAGCTCTGGAAAAATAGGAATTGACAAAAACTTTACTAAAATAACGTATGCTTTATTCTAACCGCAACTTTAGTGGCAAGTATTCTATACCTACATTGTAAATACTTTTGTTTTGCAAGTAACAACAGTGGTCGAGCCAGTGACATTTACTATGTGATCGCTAAGTTTGACATTGTGAATACAAATTGATGTCTTGGCATTGCAATATTAGATAACAGAATAATGAGGTGATTGTTAATTCAAATGTCTTTCACTGCAGTGTGTTCTACAAGATTAACATACGCACGTAGTTAATACTTGGTATAATATGTATGTTTGTTGGTAGCACGAATGCCGCGAGCGAACCCTGTAACCCGGCTTCTTTATGTCATCTACTATTGACTAGGTGTTATCTGATTTCTTTGAAATGATATGGGAATCTTTCAGCCAACAACATGGCGCGGACTCAGTGCGCTCAACAATTGATAGCCTTAAACGGGACCCAAATAATTATCCGATACCTCGTTGCTTCCCATAGCAAACGGGATGGCTCCGTCAGTGTCGAGACAATAGTCCAGGACTTAGTGTGGATTCTTGCCGCGTTGGCGCCTAAAGGTATGCTAACTAGTTCTGTTGATTCCAGTGAACAACCTGGCCCGCATGGAGTGCGCTTGCTATTTCATATCGTTGAAAGGCACCCAGATCATAATACGGAAGTTGATCGGTATCATGTACGATAAAAGGGACCGCCACGCAGGAACCGAAGTGATCCTGCAAGACCTCCTTTGGATCCTTGCTCCGCTTGCCTCCCGAGGTTACACTAATTGTCATCCTTTCCAACTTCTAGTTTTTACTTCTAACTTATATTCCTGTAGGGTATCCTAAAACTACCTCTCTCCCAAATTATTGTTTTCCAAAGGGATGATGGCCTTGTAAGTTTTGTGACGTTTTAAAGCCGTGTGAACATTACAATTTTCAACATTTTAAAACAGAAGAAGTAATATTCCCGCATAACCCTTTGCTAATTAAGTAGATATGTACTTGCTTATATCTTCCTTACTTGCTTATACCTTTAATTCAACGTGTCGTAATTCGATTTTTGTTGAGATGGGGTGTTTTACAAAGTATTCGTTTCTGAAATCTATTTTACAAAGTATTAATCCAAATTATTACCTTTATTTGGGAAAACCTGAAATACGTTTATTTATATTGTAAATTATATTTTATATTTGACATTGAGCTTACTGAACTTTACTTTTTTCAGATCCAAAATTTGCAAACAAAGTAAGGACACTGGGGTGTGTTAGAACTATGCATCTCATATTTAAAGGGCATTACACAGACAATAAGCTAATTTTCCCGTTACTAGTGATTTTGAAACAACTGGCCAAGAATTGTAAGTAATATCCTTACATATTGTTGTAACTACTACCGTATATTTTTTTGTAAATACTTATGTATAAAATGTGACCTGTAAAATTTGCTTTTACCAATAAAGATCTGTATTCTGTAGTCATATTAATACTGAGGTAAAATCATTTTCATTATGCTATTTTTTAAACTATAGTCAACTTCACTGAAATAAAAGAATACCTAAACGGAAGACCAAAAAAATGACAAATTAAATTTAAGAATGGTCATTTGCAACACTGTCTCGGCCGATATTTTATATTTATATTTCTTCTTATTACGAGTACTATATATATATGGAACAATTTTATTATCAGTATACATTAAACCGTATTGTTTGTAAGCTCCTTTTCCTTAAAGCATGTTCTTTTTAACGTCCCGTTTCCAGCCGTGACCACAGCCATCTTGATCCGCGACGGAGTGGTGGTGACGTATGAGCGTGTGCTCACTAGCCTGGGGTTCATGCCCACGGCGCGCCTGCGCCTCTGCCTCGACGCCATCGACTATTTCAGCAAGAACAGTTGAGTCATTCATCTCACACAAAATTTGAGGCAATACATGACTACTCCTGCCACTGAGAATAAAAAAAACCTAGAATCTTATGCTTGCTCATATAATAATCGAGTAAAAAAGCACTGAGCAGTCAGCAGCTTAACTTCAAATACAAGTGTCCGTACTTTTCTTCTAGGTTTTATTATTCTAAGTTGCACTGGCATGACTCGGGTACACACCACAGGGACTACACCAGTGACGGCATTGTCACGCTAATTTGAATATGTTCCAATTTCTACCGTTGGTCTTGTTCGTTATCTACACTCATTAATTAATTCAGTACTTTGTCATAATGTGACTAAATATGCCAACGTTAATTTCACTACAATAAAATATCATTGCTCTTTTCAAAACACAATATGCCCGAGTAAACACTACAATAAGGAATGTCACTGGATCAATTCGCATGATAATTTATCGAATCGATCGGCAACACAGAATAGTGCTCTAGGAATGTTCATTTATTATTAAAATCGATACTTCAACCAATGAGGTTTTACATACCGTCGTCATAAGAAAGCGTGCTGATACCTCGCAATGTGATAATTGTGATATTATTTTTGAGGTCAATTATCAACTCGGATCGAATAAGCGAATAAGCATGAAGTATGTATATTCTGAATTTTAGTGCTGGTTTTAAATTAGTTCAATTATTCAGTAGATACTAATAAGTAGTAAGTACCCACGTTGTACTTTATCTACTAAATCTCTTAGGACTTCAAAATTAACGAATGAAAGAAAGTAAACCCCAAAAGTAATCCTCATTAGTTGTAGTACGATTGCATGTCATGTGTATGCAATAGTCACTTATGCGTAACTCACACAGAGGTGTGCTGCATGCAGATCGTGAAGACAGGCCTCTGTAGCGTGCTCCTCAGGGTGTTCGACCGCTGGGATCGCTACGAGGGCCGCATAAGGCTCAAAATATGTGCCCACATCTTAAGGACGCTGCAGCACCTTTGCAATATAAGTACGTATTCACACAATATTTGTAATTATTTGACACAGATCAAAATTAAATCATATATTTATTTTTACACTTTGTTTGAAAATTTTCAAATTGGTTCATTGAAATGTGCATCAAATTGTTAGTTAGCATTATTGGGATATTTTCTGTTCATTGTCATAAAGTTTGAAATGAAGGATTGCTGGAGATACAACTCCAAAAGACAATTTGGGGGGGGCAATTTCGACTGCGGGGTAGTTTCAAGTAATCGGAATATCTTCCAGCTTTCACATTATTAACTAGAGTCACACAAAATACATCTTTTTCGCTATCTGGAAATATATAGCACTAGTTAATGATGTAAAACATGGAAGATATTTCGATTAGTTGAAATTATCCCGCAGTCGAAATTGGCCCCCTGCACCTTATAACACTTGAGTGCTGAACCTTTTAGTCACTACAGTTCTCTTACTATGTCGTTTGTATACAAATTTCAGAAGCGGGCCGTCGCTCCCTCTGCACTAAGAGGCACGTGCAGACGCTGCACCGGTTCTGCTCGCAGTGCCCGGACGAGCCCGAGTTCGACGGGCTGCTGGCGAGAGTGTGCTCGGTGATCACGCTGTGTCTGAAGCACCAGGCGCTGCCCGTACCTGCATCCAGCCCTGCCTCCTTCAACCTCAACCCTATACTTAAAGGTAAGATTATATGTCGTGGATAGATAAAAAAATTTGGTCTTTTCATAAAATGCCATTTCAGAAATTTATCACTTCATGTTATGCTTAGGTTGGTTTGACTTAAGTGGCCGATCTATCATTTCATGAAGTGATGCCACAGCATGAAATGATCAATTTTAAGATCTGACCACGACATATACAATTTAATAAATCTGAGGTCCACTAACCCTAGCCGTCGTCTTGATCCTCAACTCTAATCTTGAAGTTGTACCTACACCGATAACTTATTTGCAGCAGTGGAAAGTTTATGTGTAGAAGTGTATTCCCCACTCGCTTTAACTTCTTTGTAAAACAAGTAAAATATTTCGTGCACGGGGTTGTACAGTCGACGTCAAAGATATGTTTACACTTTTCGCCTTATTACAAAGGAGTAAGGTGCAAAAGTGTAAACATATCTTTGACGTCTACTGTATACTAAATAGCTTTGCATGTTGTATATAATTTACAAGTTTAAAACCATGCACTAAGGTTTGCACACCGCAGAGATGTCTATTGACAAGAGTTGCTATAATATCAACAAAAGGCGTTTATTACATTTTTTTTACGAAAACAATGTATAGTATGGGATTTATTAGAATGATTTATTTTTTATCATCCTAAGTAAGTAACAATTAGAGCTTTATTGATACTGAGAGCACATGATTACGAAAGAGATTCTGCTCTTTAATAAATATATGTAGTTGTAAATTATGTCTGTTTGGGATTTCGGGTTCGAATCCTGGGATAGTGTGGGGGATGTGTATTTATCACAAATATTTTTTTCCTGGGTTGTGGATTATGATACAGTTTTGGATTATAAATACCTATGTATATAAATATTTATCCATATATATCATCGTCTACTCGTCTAATAGGTACCCATATACACACAAGCAATAACAACACAAGCCTTATTGAGATTACTGTGGGACTAGGTAAATCTGATTTTACACATATTAGAAATAGAAATAGAAATATTTATTTGCTTAAACATGGTAAATGCGTACAGATGTCAAAAGTAAATTAATTTAGTATCACATGTTTAGCCAAATATGGCATGCAAACTTAAAGCTAAAAAAAAAACAACCTTTATTACAATGTCAAAACTATGAAACTAATACTAAATCATTAATATAACATGCAGTCAAGTAGAGTTTAATTATTGAATATATTATATTTATAAGTTTCTTTAACAATTAATTTAAAGTCACTATAATTAAATACATTTAGTTAACAGAGTAATCCAGAAAATCTTTTAAAGAATAAAAGCATTTATCTTTTAACCATTTATGTAATCTGGTAGTAAATAATTTGTCGGGTAATTGTCTTATCTCATATGGTAAATTATTGTACACAAGAATACTCATAACGTAACAGTTTTTCCTAAATAAAGAGGTCTTACATAGTGGCATCTGTAGCTTAAATTCATCCCTTGCTCTTAATTTACTATTAGTGGACGTTAGTTTGAAATACAGTGGAAGTTTGCGTACAAGACGCCCTAATTCTAATATATACATATCATATAAGGTTAGCAGTCTAAGTCTCCTAAACAAAGGCCGACAAGAATCTCTCGGCTTAGCTCCGCAGACCGCTCTAATACACTTTTTTTGAATTAAGAATGCTTGGTTTATGTCTGTACAATTGCCCCATATTGAAATACCATATCTTAACACTGATGCAACATAACCATTGTAAGCAAGTAATGCTGCTTTTTCTCCAGCTACAGCTCTAAGCTGTTTCAAAGCATAGACAAATCTATCTAGTTTGTCACATATCTGTTTTACATGATTTTTCCATGTACAGTGTTCATCTAAGGTTATACCTAAAAACTTTTGACCTAGTCCTGTAATTTTTATTTATTTATTATTTATGTATTTACCCTCAGGTACTAATACAACATGGCCGTGCCACGAAGACGATGAAGATGGGGCAAATTCAGATACTAAGACCATCAACTCGGACCTCGAGGACGATTCACCTGATCCTGATTTAGATCTGGAGGCCACTGATGTATACTCTGATCTTGACTTGAATGATGGTGATAAGCTGGATACAACCGAAGGCGAAGTAGAGAAGTCACACCATTTGAAATCAGATAGTATACCAAGTGCATTGTTTTTCAATCCAAATGAGAGAGATATAGAAGACTTAAAAAAGTAAAATACTTTTTTTATTTATACGAAGCAGCACGTACACAGTAAATAAGTAGAAATTAATGAGAATTGAATTTGTTTCAGATATGTTTGTTTTTTTAAAGAATTTGGCTCTTACAACAAACAAGTGAAATTAGTCAAGAGCCGTTCTAATTCCAGAGGATCCATTCTCGACGATTTTCTACAGTGCCAATCAAATAAGAACGGGTTGTCTTCGCTTAATTTATCGTTATCTCCAGATTGTGACAGTATATTCCCAATTATGCCCACCCCACTGCAATCGTCTCCACTGTACACATGCAATAAACTTAACGAAAGCACATGTGAGTATACGATGTCACAAATATGTTTTTTTATACTTTATTTTAATCAAAGAGAGCGTGTAGAGTTAGTTGAAAATGAAAAAAATAAAAAAATATTGTGTTAACACATTCACTGCCCCCAACGCACATGTGCGTTCACCGTCATACACGTTTGTTCCTAGGCCACGCCCCCTGGCAGTGAATGCGTTAAACAGTACAATTTGAATAAAATTAGAATTGAGTCCTCCTTGTAAGTATATGTATACCTGTATCAGGAGAACCTGCTCTTTATTAATGTAGGTACATAATTTTAATTCTAATAATACATATCCGCCGATATCATAACTCTGACTGTGACGCTCTATTATGATTTCTATTAGTTAATGCAAACAATTGTATATTGAGGGATATTAATAATCTTGGTTAAACTATTTCTTGTCCGAGCGAGGGCGAAATGCGGGCGAAGCGTCCCCATTTCAGCTTGTGGACAAAACGCTGTCAAATGTCCGGTTGTTCTTCTAAGATACAGATGGCATTCCTCGATTGATGCCCGTATTTTGAGAGCCAGTCAGATAATTATCATCATTCTCTTGCCCTTGTCCCATTCACTTGGGGTCGGCGCAGCATGTCTTTCTCTGCCACACCTCTCTGTCGCCCGTCATTTCATCATTCACTTGCATTCGTTTCATATCATCTCTCACACAGTCCATCCACCTTTTCCTCGGTTTTCCTTTCCTCGTACTTCCCTCCACATTCATTCGTAATACCTTTCTCGTCACATGACTTTCATCCCCCCGCATCACATGCCCGTACCACGCTAGGCGATTTGCCCTTACTTTTTCTGTTATGGGTGCAACTTTCAGGCTTCCTCTTATATACTCATTCCTTATCCTATCCATTCTCGTCACGCCACACATCCATCTCAACATTCTCATCTCCGCTACATGCAATCTCTTTTCATCCGTCACCTTTAGGGCCCAACACTCTGATCCATACATGACGACAATTATAATTATATTTATTTGTCGATTTAGTATTTGGACATTTTTTAAATGATGAAGCCACGTGGATGTGCAGGTCTACAACTCACCAAGCCTCTAGTATGTAAAAGTCCCGAAATATCTCTTCGGTTCTGATTATTTATTTTTCAGCTACAACCTCTTGCTCAATCCTCAAGATACACAAAGACCTTGCAAAGTTCAGCTCATTTGCGATGGTGTATTGCACAATAGCGTCTCGGGTTAGAAGTGTGATTCCGTTCGTGAAAGTAGCCTTTCCAGACATGATAGCTGGACAGGGCCTTGCACGCCCTGAGCCTTTAAATAAAATGGAGCGATCCACCTGCAGGTAAGCCTGACATATCAGAAAATACTTGAACATAATTGAGGCCTAATAAAAAATGATTCATGTTAAAAATAGAGTGGTAAGTCCGATTATGTGGCAGCGGCTATGTTCATGAGGCTCTCAACCTTTCGTATGCCTTGTTCAAAGTTATTAATTCAGTAGCAAATTTTTGACAAAGGTTAAGGCTTAGATTCCGCCAATGCAGAATATATACTACCTACTTACTATGTCTAAATTTATTAATTTACAGAGTCAAGTTGTTATCATGTGTTGATAGAGCAATAAGCCCGGAAGCTTATATGAATGAAGTGGTCTATGATCTAGATCAGCTAAACTCTCAGGCTGGGGTACCTGATAACCCATCGCTAAAAAGGTATTATTGAAAAGCATGAAATTATATGCAATACAGTTCACGATAAAAAAAATATTTTACAAATAAATTACTCATATTTCAGTACGGAGAGCGTTTTCCTATCGAACACAGATGAAGAAGAAATAGCAAAATTAAATAATTTTTCGACACGATTGTCTTTTGAATCCAGGTTTGAATCTGGCAATTTGAGAAAAGCTATTCAGGTAATTACAGTACGAGTACACTAAAAAATCATCTATGTTTTTTACGACTAATCTCGATACCTATTTAGTATATTACTAAATTAGACTTTGGTATTGTTATTTCAATGTTTAAAATCTTCAGATAGGTCCAAGAGAGTACGAGCTAATTCTAATGCCTGACGTGAACTCCACGAAAAGACATCAGTGGTTCTACTTTGAAGTGCGTAACATGATACAGGGGCGGTCGTACGTCTTCAACATCGTCAACTGTGAGAAGTCTGACAGCCAATTTAATTTCGGCATGAAACCAGTTATGTACTCAGTCAAGGAAGCAGTTCTGGGTAAACCAGGTAATTACTTGCATCTTGCTTACTTTCTCATATTAGACATTAGCAGGCGTGGCTCACTCCGCGATTTCGTCCGTATGAATTCGGGTTAGCGCTAGTTATTTTAATTTGCTTTGCTATTTTCAACTATGCACATTGACCTGGCTCAGCTTCATGTGTGTAGAGATCGAACATCATGGGTTAAATCCTCGGTCGTGCTGTACAAACAGCACAACTTATTACAAAAGGCATAAGGTCCACCGATGTACAGTTAACAGTGTGGGCGATGGTATGTGTACAGAGTATAAAAACTAGTTCATGAAAAAATTCAAATAGATTCCTAAAATTTCGGCCTGGATCCTTACCATACTCGTACATAGACAATTAATATAAGCAGAAACCATCGAGCAGCTCACCTTCCGGGCATAATTGCAGGATGGGTCCGAGCTGGCACAGACATTTGTTACTACCGCAACAGCTACCACTACTCAAGCCCGAGAAGCCACAACAAGTGCTATCTCACTGTGACGTTCAACATCGAGTTCCCTCATACCAATGATGTGGTATATCTCGCCTATCATTTCCCGTTCACATATTCGATGATGATGGTAAGTTGTGTTGTCCGAAAATTATTAATCTTTCAGACTGGCTTATTGTCGTTGATATTAAGAGGAAAGCGGACGGCCGCATTCTCCATAAAAATGAAGTCTCCATGTTCCTCCCTCGATATTGACATTATGTAAAATATTTTTTCATTGTTGGATGTATTATTAACTATAGCTATGCCCCTACGTTTGACTTTTTTCGATTTTTTGATTATTATTAAAATTAGGAGCGAAATTCATACAAATTTTTAAACGGTCCTAACTTCGAAAAGAAATTAAACGTAGGAGCATGGCCGTGGTCGATATACAACAAATTGTGTCAAAATACTTGCAATAATCTTAATTTACAAAGAGAAAAATGAGAACTAAGTAATTTGTGAAAAGGCGATTTCGCGCGCGTCCTCCACTCGTCTAAAGTATTTTTTACTAATGGAATCGCGGCACTCCGCGGCACTGTTTGAAGAAACGCTGAATACCTGATTATCATAAAATCCAATATGAGGTCTTAAATGTCACTGATGTTCAGCATTTCTTTTATTTTGACATTAATATTATAATGCCAGCTGGAACCATAATGTTGCTTACATACATACATACATACATATAATCACGCCTATTTCCCGGAGGGGTAGGCAGAGACCACGGATTTCCACTTGCGACGATCCTGACATACCTCTTTCGCTTCCTTCACATTCTTAACATTCCTCATACACCGTAACAATTTACCGTTTACTTTTATGACAGGCCAAACTGTGGCAACGGAGTCTGCATCTGCCGCCGAACGCGTACCTGCGCGCGGAGCCGCTCTGCTACTCCCTCAACAACAACGAGGTGCCGTTGGTGACAATATCCGCCGACGATACGCCTACTAACCCGATTGCGGTCAGTGTGTTCCTCTATCAATTATTTTTAAAAGATTTATTTGATTCGAGGTTGAAAGTTGAGCAGTATTTCGTCGTGGATTCCATTTTCCTAACTCTTCCAAAAAAAATTCAAAAAATAATAATATACAAGCTGAATATTTTACTTTAGGTATAAGTTCTTACAGCAGTTAGGGTAGAAGCAAATATATTCCTTCTTGGGAAGAAGGAATCTTCAATAAATAAATAAAATATAGTCTAGTTATGGAAACAATGTTTTAGACTGTTGGCAAACTAGAGGCCTCGTTTTTTACGCAGTGCAGCATCTAATGTAAATCGCCTTGATTTCTGCTTACCGACCCCTGTATGATATTCTCATAATTTGATTTAGGTAATTTATATGATTATTCATTAAAGGTTTGATTATTGTTGCAGGACAGAGAAATAATCTTCCTAACGGCCCGCGTGCACCCCGGCGAGAGCAACGCGTCGTGGGTGATGGACGGCACATTGAGCTGCCTGCTCGGCGACACCGACGTGGCCGCCTCGCTGCGCGCCAAGTACGTGTTCAAAATCGTGCCCATGCTCAACGTCGAGGGAGTCATTAACGGCTGGTGAGTGCTTTTGATTAAAGGCCTGTGCACACCGGATGCGTGTGCGTGACGTGTACGTGCACGTGCGGTGTTGTAGTATACAGATTCTTATGAGAGACGGCACACCGCTTGCGTGACGTGTGCGTGTGCGGCTCCAATATTTTAGCGCGCGCACACGTGCACATCACGCACACGCAAGCCGATGTGTACAGGCCTTAAGTATTTAATGCGTTTACACGTTCGCTGACAGTACGTTAACAGGGGTACGAGTGGGTGTAACGACGCTTAACGCTAGTCATGTCAGTAAACGTGATAAGTATTTATATATTTTTAACGGCATTTGATTTTAATGAAGAGGTGTCTAATGTGCCCTAGTTTGACAGCTAAATAAAATACGGTTCTATATGTTATGTGGTAACCAAATAGTAAAAGTCTGTAAACTTTTGATAGCCGGATTTACCGCATCTTTTTCAGCCGTTAAGTTCGAGGCTCGAATTTGTCTTAGACATTTACGTCATTTTTACAATTTTGTGCTCTTTTTATGCAAAGATTTATTTTATACTTACGCGACGTCGTACGTTATCTAACAATCACGGGGTCCCTTTGTTTCCCATAAAGTTTTAAGTCATAATGTATTGTTTGTCATATTATCGTTAGTCATAAAACTGAAACCATTACCTTTTCAGGATTTTCGTAAGGTTATTCTGTAGGTAGGTTAGGTTAGGTTAGGTTTGTTTTATGGCAATCCTGAAAGGTTACGCGTTTCTGAGAAAAATCAATTATGACTTACGAAAATTGGGACAAACAATATATTATGACTTAAAACTATTTGGGAAACAATAGAGAGCCAACAATCACAGTTAAAATGAAATAGATATCATAGCTACATACACTAAAATAAAAATTCCAAGTCCATACCGAGGTGGTCGAGGCGGGAATCGAACCCGCGTCTTCAGCTTACGCTTTATTTACGTATGTTACTAAAACCTATAAAATTGTCGACGAAGTCTTTGTTCGAAGACTTTTAGAGCCCGTTTAAGCTACACTTAAAAAACTCGTCAATAAAGGACTCGACTCGAGACTTAAAAGACTCTGAAGTTTTTTAAGCGTAGAGTTGCGTAATATAGACTGAAGTTCCTCAAATTGACACTTAAAAGTCTCGAGCTCTTACCAACTCTTTATGGTATTGTTATATGTTAAAATTGGTCGATTGTTTAAATAATTATACCACAAGAATGAAATAATTAACTTACGTATCATGGACGTATACCACTAGAGGTAAATTCGTGAAATTAAACATTCATCCAATTACAAATTTTAACTTTATTAACTTCGTTACATCACTATTCTTTAAATTCTTGAGTTTCAACTTAAAATACTTAACTAGCTACGTATCGATATAAACACTATCTTATACCACTATGTCGAATGATATGTCCTGACAAATAATCCGATTTTGCACTTATTTAATTAAATTAATACATGTTACGGTTTAATGAAATCACCAGAGATCTGATATAACTATTTAATTAACGTAGACGTCAAGGTATCCATTCGTGGAATACTCATTTTGTGATATTCAACATTCCCGAAGACGGAGGCAAGTCGCAAGCGCGAGTCGCCAGCACCTTCACGAGAACACAACAGTCCCGAAGAACTTTAGTCCCTAACGTCGTTTGGCGACGATTACAAAGATTCTAAAAGAAATCTACACAACACGAACAGTCAAAGCACCCTCAGTAAGCTCTATCGCAAATTACTTTAAATCACGATACATTAAATAATCGAACACTACTTTTGGTAGAAAGAATACCTGATTGATTTGAAAGCTTTAAACGACCACGCGCCCTGCCGGACACTAACTAGAAGGCGGGCGGAGCCAGCATACCGCTGGCGTGGACGGAGTGCTCGGTTGCGTCCGGCTCGGCGGTGGAGGGCTCATCGGCGGCAGTGTCGGCGATATGGCTCAAATAAGCTGACGGGTCGTCGCCGACCATACCCTCATCCTCCTCGTAAGGGCCCTGCGTAGGCTCCTCTTTCTGCTCCTGTTCGATATCGTGAGCGTGAGCGTCGGAAGCCCGCGAATAGTGGGAATCGATTTGTGGCGGTGATTTCAACAGAGCACCGGTCTTAAGATGCGGTGACTGAAGACCGTCAAGCGAGGAGGGGCGCAGCTTGCCGATGAGGTCGTTGAGAGTGAAGTGGGTCGGCAGATGCTCGGAGCGCGGCGGCGGCGGCGACGACGACGTGAGCGGGTGTGCAGTCGTCGTGGTCGTGAGAGACAGCGGCTTCCTGCCGGACAAACAGACGACGCCCCTCGTGTTACCCGCGGTCCGACACGACACCATGCCAACACAAACTCAATACCGTTTAAAAATTATATAAATAGTGTTGCTGTGTAATTGAATTTAAAAGGTAATATTTTTTTTAATTAGACATCAATCGAATGGCATTCGCGTGGTTTGTGAAGGACTTTGGTGGTTATACAAAGTCGAACATTGTATGATAATGAAATTAGTAAATTGCGAAGGAAACGGCCTGTATTGCAATTTCCAAAATGTAATTGTGCACATATAAAAATGTCAAATGTGAAAAATAAACAAAGAAGGCTGTTTCGTTTACAAAGAAGTTTAAAATGTTTTATATCAATATATGCAAATGAGTGAAATTAATGAAACCGAAGAAATTATTATGACATGTAACTATACTAATATTAGAAGAACTAAAAATAACGTATCACTTGAGCAAGAGATACCAAGCAAAGCCCCCTTCACCCACCCACCAAATAGTTTTTGATAATTTTGAAAAGTTCTCCATAATGTTAAGAAATATAGAACACTTAAAGCCAAATGCATTATGTTGGGTGTAGGGCTCTTGTTTGGTGGTTGGGTAGGCGCAGAGGCCGTGTCCCGCGGGCCCGCGCGCTTGGACGGACCATGGTCGAACCAGTTGGACAAGACTCCCATGTTAGCACACACATAGCTACATCTACTGTCTATATCTAACCCAGAAGAGTAAATACGTTGTCTCGTTAACGTAGTGCGATACTCGTGGATGTTAAGCATGTATACCCAAGGATTATGAAATGCGCGCGGCTGGTCGGGGAATGGGCCTCCGGAGACGGCTGGCATCTCACCTGGCATTACCCCTGCGCGGACGAGACGGGGATGGACCCGTAGTTGTAGTAGTAGCAGCGAGTCTGTTCACAGATGAAGTCCTTGATCTCGCCACAGTGCTGGGGCTCCCAGTGGAAGGTGGGCGCTTTGAGGGCCACGCAACCGTTCGTCATCACATGCTCGGTGCTGGAAATACAAATTTGAGCTATTACTACTAAATTACTAAAAAATCAATGTGAGCAAGACTTGGTAAAATATTTTGGCACGAACTATATACTTTAAACATAAACCGGCGTATATACATATTAGGTAGCACTTAACAGCTCAATACTAGTATGAGTCCTTGTTGACCTGGTGCTCAAGCACCGTGTCGAATGTAACCGATATTCTAAGAAATTCAGGTTTACATACCTACGTCAGGAGGGCGTCAATTATATATTAGTGCATATTGCGAAATACAGATTCTTAAAGTTAGAAGAATACTCTAGGACAATACCACAAAAATATTTCAAAATTGGGATGTTTAAGTTTGGTTCATCTAAAAATTCTGACGAGAAGAGACGGCGTCATCCTACTCGTAGTTATTTGGTTAATGAGCACTTTTATCCCATGACGAGATTAATCACACTAAACACCTTATTATGTCTTAATTGAAGCTCGAATGCCATCGCACGAGCACGTGTGCTCGCATATTTGTTAGCCAATTAATGCGACTCTAAAGAGAAAGTACAAGAAATCCAATAAGCTTCAGAAGCGCACTTTACAGTATTACTTGCACCGGTACACAATCGATACACTTGGCATAGTCAATTTGCAAAGGCCTACATCAATCAAACAGTAAACTGTTGCAATTTATAATGAGATCCGTGCATACCCATGTCGTGCGGTGCGCTGCGGCGCGGTGCTGCCCTGCGGAACATCCAGCGGGTCAATACTGTCGTCGCGCGTGCTGGGCACGTCCACGGTGAGGCGCCGCATGTAGTTGAAAGTGGCGTTGAACGGTAGCCCGGTGCTCATCCACAAGTACATGTCCGTGCCCAGGTTGTTGCCCGATGTCCAGAAGTCGTATTTGTTGTAGCCTGGAATTTAACGTGGTTTATTTAGAGAAAACTGTGTATAGGACAAAAACAGTTGAATATTAGTTAGTAAATATATAACAGGTTAACAATCCGAGACGATGATAAATTGAAGTAAGGAAAATTACTAAAGGAACATACTTAAAATATGATGGTATTAAAGATTGGCTGGTGCTGATGCGACAAAGAGATCAAACGAAAAATGCAAATAGACGCCACCATCAAAGAAATTAAATTTGAACAAAAAATTACATGAACCACACTTGTCAGCATTCGTATCCGACCATATAAAGCGTCGTATGGAGCGTGGAGCATACAATGTTAACAGAAACGCTATTAGATTTCTTACCTGCATTTGTGAGATACGTTGTTATAGAGTCCGCCTTTTCTTTTGTCTCAAAGGATGCTAGCTGCAAACCTAGCGATCTGAAACAAGCATAAATTAAGTTAATATTTAACCGTGTATAGTTGAATCATCGAGAGCGTGGAATTGCATATGTAGTAGTATTGTTTGTTTACAGGCATTCTATATTTGAATTTTCTATTTTCTTGTACTATCAGCATACAAAGAGGTTGTTATATATATATCGAAGAACTAAAAACAAAAATAATGTCAGTGTGAAATTGTCAATATTATTTACGTTGTGCGTATATTTTTAACTCTGATTTGATTGTATTCTCAATTAATTATTGTGTCCGCCCGTACGACTACGAATAATAAAAAACAGAGGACTACTACTTATTCCACTTCTTGGGTATGTCATTTTATTAAGTTAAGAGAAAATTATTCTCCTTTTGTTGCAAACGGTACAACCACTACAAATGCAATTCCATCTTCTCGATAATTCAACTATACCTACATTAAATAGTAAATGATTATCCCGGGATAGTGATGAAAGACCTAGTGGTATATTATTTTGTTATATGAAAATCATAATATTTCTCCAGTTAGCTTTTATGACCGAATTACGACTCATGCTACCTCCTGCCCGCGACTTTGTCTATTCAGAATTAGTACTTTAGTATCCTCCCTTGCCTCCCCTTTAGGGATTATTTCCGTGATAAAATTTATCCTAGTTCTTTAACATTTTTTTTTCTAAATTAGCTCGGCGGTAAGTGTGAAGAGGTTACAAATAGACAGACCGACTTCCGCATTTTTATTCCGCATAATATTAGAAGAGATTCACAATGGCAAAAATCTGTGCAGTAGGTACTTGATTAGACAGCTTATTAAATTATGATACTTTCTGCGGAGAAATTGAATTTCTCTAGGGATCACGTAATTGAGGATGTCTAGATTCTTTGACAGTGAGCAGTTATGAACCCGTCCCACCGGATCCATAAACGCGATTTATCTAAATAACCGCCTATTCCAGCTAATCGTATTCAGCTATTAGCTCGCATAGAAACTATACGCCGAAGCCTGTTCGAGGCAATTTATTCGCTAAAGACAGGCTTCAAGCTTGCACCGCGGGGACGACATTCCAGACCCAAGTTCAGAAAACTCTTGATGCTAAAAACTGCGCGGCGACAAGCCGTAATATAATTACATTCAGTTACCTTCTGCAAATATCGTTCTTAGATACGAGTAGCTTTCTTATGAACCGTTAAATATATGCAAAGGTAAAACCACAGGAGTCTCGTTGCTGCGGTCTATTCATCAAAGTGATTTAATAACCGCGGTGAATGGTTTCGATCAACATTTGATACAATTTTAACCCTTAAGTCCATAGCGGCATCATAGTTACTTGCCATCATGCTTAAAACAAAAAAGCATCTCTACAATAAGAATTACGGTTCGAAATCGAATGACTAGACAGAAATTTCAAATGGTTTAAGGGTTAATAGGGTAGAACTCATATCATAAGTATAGAATTATCTATACCATCTTACTACGACAGCATTCACTATCAATGCCTACTAAAATTTTGCGGTTTCTGATGTGCCCCAAAAAGCTCTACTATTAACATACCATTATTAAGACCCTTTTATGTCAAAGATGTAATAAAAAATACATTCACAGGTGTTGTTTATATTATGACCCGAGCAGTAAGGATAAAAACAGTTCGGTAAACCTTAATGTTTTATAATGGTGGGAAAAACGTAACTATTAGTTTTATCGGGAACCCAAACTGTTGTAAAAAATATTATTTCCTTTTTGGATCAAAGCAGGATCTCTAGAATATGGTCAGAGTCCTTACGGTTTTCACATAAGGTTTATAATGGCATATTCTTATTTTTCCTGTGGTTCTTGCAATTTGTGTGATATGGTCGGCGCCGGCGCATGTTCGTCACGCACCTGCTCCCGCGACACCTCAATGAACCTGTCAGCTGAATGAGGAATTCGTATAATATCTTTTTGTCACCTGTCTCTTTACAACGGGAGCGTTCTTAATCGACTCCATCGTTATGTTTAAATCTATAAAGATCGTATTCCCATTTTCTCTTTTGTGACTGTCGGAGGACAAATAGAATATAGCAAAAGTTCTACTACGTTTAGTCATTAATAATAATTAACGGTTTTTTAAGAACCTCAAGTATTACGAAGAGTTCTTCGTTCTTCAAGCGACCTTAATCGATGTTACACCCGCCGACTTTGTTTCCAAAATAGCCAATGTTCAAATATCACGACTCTGTTCTCCAAAGCTCGTTAACAATATTGGAACAGTAAATAGGTCGTGACTGTGGGAATGGAAGGACATCGTGCGCGGGCGAGGCGACTGACCTTTCTTAGCTGTTTGACCGTGCACGTGGTAGATCTAGGCTACGGGATCGTTACTCCGAAGAAAGAGCCATTAGTGACAAAACAAGGCTTAAATAAAGGAAACTATACACAACGGTACTATTCAGAATGTCTTTGTTTGCTCTTTGTCTGGATATTTTAATAATACTGGCATTCCTCATTATACATCACAGACCACAAACCACAAATTAATAAAAATACTGAGCTTATACATAGGTAGCTAACTATAAACATAGTAGGTATAGACTAAGAAGGGCTTAAAAATGTATAGGGTACCTAATATTTTAAAATTACAATTGAAGTAATTAAACCTCTGTTTTACATTTTTATGTTTAAATAAGATCTTTGAGACCGGAGATTTGGGACTCAATAAAAGATATTACATATTTATTTATTTAGGCGTGTTTGTTTAGATGTTTGCAAGAATTATGCGAAAGAAATACATTTAGGTATGTTTTATTTTACTTTCAGTGAGAGAAACAGTTAGTGGATGATTTATTTTACCAATTATAGTTTCTGTCAACTAAAAAGTTCTCAGAGAGTTAAATTACATAGCATGTTAATGTTAATCATATAGCTCTGTGTTTCAAACCTTTCAAACAAATTAAGTGAACTTCAACAAGTTCCCAGCGTTCCAGTTCTTGCCTGCGTCATCGATTACAATACAATACAGTTTATGTGCGAGTGTTAACACTGGTTACAAGCTCGCGGAAGCGTTCCGATATTGTTGTGTAGTTTCCAGAAACTCCCAACGGTTATGTAAATGTCCTCACTTCCTGGTCGGAGTGAGCCGCGAGTCCGCTTGTTAACGCCCTGGCTCAGTTAGTGGTTATACCACACCGGCTTAGGTGTAGCAGGACCCAAACAGGATCACTAGACACGGCTAGATAAGGATTGCTAGTCACGACGATATTATTACATCAAGTTGGCCGTGAGAAATGTAAGCTAACGCCGAAACTGAGAACGTTTTGTTTACGCGGATTTTAGATCTTGCTTGGTCTAGATTCGTCACCGGTCAATCGATTTTCTTCGACTAAAAAACTTTTGCTTCACCGTTAAGTTAGTTTGTTACCTACTAAATTTTTATTATCAGGTTCATATTTATTTTAAAATTGGGAATCCTTCTTGATTTAGATATACATATAGGCTATTCTATGTCTCTTTATCGGCTATTTGGAAATTGGTGGCTATAGAGGGCGGCTTTAAAAATCGCTTTAAGTTTACCTGCAGTATTGATATGCTAGGAAATAGTTGAGCTCTGGACTGTAGGGGTTCATTCTGGAAATGAAGTATTGAACGCCATCCAGTTGAATTGTTGTTATCCTTTGTGCTGGAACAAGAGAGTAAACAAAAATTAATAACTTATTATTTACTCTACTCCCTGCAAACACCATGACCACTAGGAGTCACCAAAATTTACTGTATTAACTCTCTAATAAATAAGTAAGTAACCTTATACTTTTATGAAACCGAACACCAAATTTTACCTATCACTTATGCTACCTATTTTGCGAATGGTGTCATAAAATAAACTGTAACATGAAAACCCAAATCATAGGTGTCAAATCATACGTGTATTCTTAAATGGATATAGGATTTTACGCAAAGCAATCCAAGCTATTTTATCTTATGGCAATATTCCCCGTAGTCTTTTTTATTTTTATAAGTCCATATATCGGATGCGCATAATTCAATTTGGGCTGCACGAATACCCATTATCGGGCACATTTTTATTGTGGCTTGCGGTCAGTCGTGCTCAAGCGCACTCCTTTAACCACTTGAACGCGATTATTGTAATTCTTATTTATTGATGGAATAAATATACCCACATGGTATATTTTAAAGAACATTGTATCAAAAAATAAATAAGGATTTACGTCAAGTCCGAATTACTGTAAGGTTTACTCGGGTAATTCCGAATGTCGGAAACTATCGGATAATTCCGAAATGAGACTTTTATTATAATGGAATTAAGGGTGATTTTCATCTGAATTTCGGAATTATCCGACATTCTATAGAAAACGTTTTATTACGAGTGCATGTTGTACAAGTGACATCTACCAATGTAATTTTGGTGTTTCTGTAATGTGTTTTTAGATTTGTCTCCGTTGTGAGAGTGACATTGATACGTTTCCTATCGTGCTGTTTTACTATTTTAACTTTATTTTTAAATGTTTATTATATCATCTGGGGTAAAAAGAGCAATGTAGCAGTTAAATACATTGGTGTTTGTTTTATCTCGCCCGACCATACCAAAATTCCTGCAGTGAATGTTGTAACAGGGCCTATTCATCTCTCGGTACAGAGTCAACATTAGTGTGTTTGTAGGGGACTCGACAATGAGACTTGACACAAATATGAATATGACCCCGAGGAAACGGGTAGGCGCGTCGCGAGTCGCAACCATTCGTCTTCATACCACGCTCGCTTGACGCCTCCGCTCAGCGCATTGTACTGAATAAGTATACTCGTATCCACTACGTATGCCACCATTATGACAATAAATATTTTTTATGACAATATTATTGTTTCTTGGTACCACTACATCTATAATGTTTGCTACTTAAATATCTGGGAGACCGTCGGAGGTCCGACCGAGTCATGTAAAAATTCAAAAATGCGCGTTTTCCCAAAGATGGGCGTTTTCGGAAAAAAATATTTGGGTAAAATATCACTGTCCTACGACTTTGGTATACTTTTTTACCGTCAAATACTGTTTTAAAGTGTACTACATGTATACAAAAATTGTAAAGTGATTTATTATCTGAGTATTTATGGTAAAAAAACTGATTAAATGGTACTTTAAAGTAAAGAAAATGTACAAAAACTGAAGAAAGGGAGATGATTTTTGAGTGTCCCATGCACACTTTGCATACTTTGGATCCAAATATTATATATCTGCCTCCTTCTAGGCCCGAACCTGGTTGTTGTGTGATAAGATCGTACCAGCCAAAATCTATTAAATATCTTATTTTTTAGCACCTAAAGTAAAAATATGCATTAAAGTTTAATTTATTGTTGTCCTTCAATATCGACGTAGTGGAAATTTCCACCAACGTCACGGAGTTTTTACCAACTTAGTAGCAAAAATCTACTAATATCATACGGATTTTTACATGATCGTAACATTATGTTCCTATAATTACCCGGTGTTTAGGTTTTACAAGGCAATTAGGCTCGAAAAAAGCTAGTGTAGGTTGTGCGTCACGATGTGCAGAAATTTGTTTTCCACAACGAACTGAATTAAACTGAAGATAAGGAGTCAATTATTGACTAAATATTTATGAATTACGTTAGATTATTATGTGTTGTATGATATCAAATAATTATAATTAAGAAAATTCAAACGATCAAACCGCTATTTCGCTTTATTAACCAACCGGCATGCCTACGTCACATCCAAAACGTTACGTGATGTATTAGTGGAACAAAAAAACGTGACGTATGGAATGAAAATGCACGGTTTACATGCCGTCAGTTTAAGTTGCCAAAATATAGTAGTGATATTAAAAACACACAAATAATTTTATTCTAGCTATATTCTTCTAACTACTCGACCTACTAGTAATTACTTAGCACTAGTGGCGGCGCGACCTAAGAAACGCTGGCAGGCGCAGGTTATGCTTTCGACTGCTGCAGTATTGCAGTACGACAATACTGCTAACTGCAAATGTCAAAAAACTGGGCAGTAACATCTATTTTGATTTTGTAGCAGTAATGCAGTCGGCAGTATTATCGTGCTGCAATACTGCTGCAGTCGAAAGCATAATTACTGCAGGAAATTTCAAAATCTGTTAAGTTAAACTATAATAATAGGTATTAATTACTAAATTATTTAATTTAGTACAACATTAAGTAGGTATTAAATTAAGTAGCTATTTTCCGCACATGTAAACCCTTCATGTAGTTCCTAAACGCGATATTATGGTCCATAACGTCACTTTGTCCTACTGTGGCTGTGATTGATTTTATTAGAATTTATATTAATTTTTAGGATAATTGATACTGATTTCGATCTCATTTGCAAGAATAATATATGAAAATTATTAAAAACAACTTTTTATAATACCTTTACCTTACGTTTTTTATAACAAAATGATTGCAAAGCAACAATTAGAACAAAAAATGTGACGTATTGGAAAGACTTCTTTAAATAACTTTATTGTAATACCTAGTATTGCAGTTGTTATTCGTTTTTAGAAAATTAATATTGTTTTGTATGTCAATAAATAAAAACTGGTTCACTTAAAACACTCCGATCTTCACTTAAAACCTGCCTAAAACTTGTAACGTAATGGATCGTCACATTCGCTGTCATTCAGTTTAAAGTGATTTATTAGGAATATAAATAATTTATATAGAAAGAAAGTAACATTTTCATAAAATATATAAATAGTAGATTTAATTCAACCCATTTTTAGTCAAAAAAAATTTTTTTTTGGTGTGTGGAATTCCATTACGTGACGGACTCTAATTCTAAAAACGCCCAGATAAGACATAGCTAGATCGATTTTTCGCCCCCGAAAACGGTACTACGTAATACGTGTGATGTAGGTATGTATTGTGAAGAGAATTGATATGAATTACATTAAAAATTTACATGTCCATCGTGTTGATTTCTAAACGGTATGCAAAACGTTTCGGGTTCATTGCATACATAAAAAACGTGAATTAAAATTCACTAGAAGTACTGCACATACATGTTTGTGAAATTGGTTAGGCTATTGGTCAAGTCAAGTGGGCCAGGAGCGTGCCGGATCGCTGCCTGTATAAAAATGTGAAAAGTGGGTATAAACGCAGTGTATGTAAATGATAAATATGTATAATTAATTAGTCAGTTTAATTGGTGTCTTGTTCCAAGTTGGTTCCTTATAGCGATTCACCTAACTTGTAATATTTTCGATTATTCAATAAAAAGATCCCATGTGAACCGTATTATGACAAATAAAATATTGATTGATTGATTGATTGATTGAAAATATCGATTACAGGGCTTATTAGAATTCTCCATCTTGCAAAGAGCTATAAGTACCTACAAGACCTGAGTATGGCGTTGCGATAGTAAGCGTATGAAAATACCTTTTAGTTGTATTGTCAAATCCTGAGCTTTAAACTCTTTGCCTTAATCCTCTCCCTTCATCTCGTGTGCTCTTTAAATACAAAACTAATGGTGAAATGGGTCCAATAACTCAACCGAAGGATGAAGTATAAGCGGCTCAGCGCGCGTTTAAATCAGCTCTCTCTAAGTAGTGCGTGGACTATTATAAATAAAAATAGTGACTGCGATCGTTGACTCGATTTTATTAATAAACGAAAAGATAAATAAAGTACATATATAGATTTAGTGTCCTGTTTAGAAGTTATTGGCGATATTGCGGGTAGCATGATGCTATTTACATAGGCGGCTGCGCGGAGCACTATACGCATTAACTGACTCTTTACAAGCACCTAGCTAAGCCATTTGCTGACATATTATTATACTGCTCTAGATTACGGATATCGTAATATTTGTAAACTATAATGTCGTGTAATGAAGGGTGAAAACTAATGGAATAAGTATGATGTAAAATATTAATATAGAACAGATAATCATAGCTTGCAAAGAAAATTATCTTACAGGTTTGTGTTAGTTATGTATGTTTTGTTTTTTGGCCCACCATACAACAAATTAATGCAAAGCAATTTGATCCATATTGATCTGTAGTAACGCACGTCTGATACTGAGTCGCTACGACCCAAATTGAGTTAAGGCCTGATTCGAAACAAATTTGACAAATTCAGAGTGATTTTTCTTGGATATTTTCTAGCTTACTTTATATATACACTACGACATTATAATTATCAGAATCACAAAATTATTATACCAAAAAAAATTTTTTTTATCAATTCTAAGATGATCAAAAAAATCAAATAAACGCCGCCGTCTTTTTAATTAGGCGCCAAATTGCTGTCAAAAACTTGATAAGTATGGAAGAAACTTGCACATAACTAATTTCCAACATAACCTGTTACCTAATATTATACCAATACTGAAAGGTAATTTCATTGCAATATCCATGAAACAATGAGGATCTAGACATATCTTCAAATATCTGGCGTATCAGGAATTTCGTCGATGTGGTGTCAGTTACCGGGCATTGGTTACTTTTCGACAGAGAAATCGACACCAACATCACTAAAAGAAACGGTTCGCAGCTTTAGTTTAATAATGCGGATTTCCAATATTACTTTGATAATATTTGGAGATGATCCACGATGTTTATGAGGCAATCAGCATGCTTAAGCCAGTACCCTCGAAATCGGACCAAAAAACTTGATTCAACAAAGTCCCACAGTATTGACCTATTGAACGGTATGGAGTGGAGTGTCCAAGGAATTAGTTCGTTAAAACAACAAAAACTATATGCAATATAATATTTCAAAATAAACATTGTTCTTGATAGGACTCAAACTAAGAAACTGTCAAAAAACACTGTCGGATGTATGATGGAGGGCATACAACAAAACTAACGACAGGAGCGGGAAGAAATGGAAAATGATGAATTTACTTATAAATAACAATTTTTAAACAAATTTTCAATAAATTATGGAAAAACAAATCTTGATTCAGCTAGCTTCAGTACCATTAATAGGGTTTTCAATTTGGCAGATTGATTTCGAATCAGGCCTTAATATCACACGACTGATACTAGGGCGCTCCACGGGTTAATGCGATTTCCGCCTTTGATCAGTCAGTAATGGATAATAGTTTGCTAAAATTAACAAGGATTGTTAGTCCTTTTAAAGCTTTTTTTCTTTAGAGGCTGGTCGGTCGGCGCTTGCAGTTCTTCGGCTATTATAGCCCTGCGCCTGCGATCGGAATCCATGCATAATGCAGGCTCATGCATAAGTGATGCCGCGCTTTACTAGCGGACGTCGCTTTTGCCTTTGTACTACAAACTTTTCAACTGAATGTCGTGCTTAATAACTTCAGGCAGTTCATCTTCGCAACTCCTTACGATGTTTTCTAAAATGTTTGAGTTGTGCATGATTATCATTTTGCTAAAAATAGTATGTTTATGTTTAAGTTACCATAAGTGGGTATAAATTAATGTGTTACCTTGTTAGGTGAAGTAATTACCTAGACGCGTACTATCTATCACGTGTGATGCTAAGTATTGCAATTATTTCTGCAGTAATACGCATGTCGAGAGGCGATTGACTTATTTCCCTCCTTGAATATTGATGATTGCATCATGCATATTCTCTTCGATTTCCCTGAATTTCATTATTATAAGCAACTAAGCAATTTATCGATATGAAGATCGTTAAAGTTAAAGGGCTTTTAGAAAGTGCAGATTGTCCGTGGGATGTCGTTCAGTAACAATACTGTGGCTCAAAGTCTATCAGACGTATGTGTTGCTACAGTGTACAGTACTTGGGGCTTGTAGTGTTTGCGGTGAGGTGAGTGTTGGGAAGCGAGTCACGTCTCGTGAGTCACGTGCATACGGTGCATACTGATGCGCCGCGCGAACGCCCTCCGGTGCCGAACACATCGGAACTACAACTATCGCTTTAATCACAAGTGAAGTGATATTACCAGACACTTTTAATAATTAAACAGGATTTCATAACATCAGAAAGGGTGGGAAAGAAGAGTTGCTCGAAAGCATTGAAAAATTCGTGATGAAACTATAAAGACTATCTCATCTATACAACCAGAGAATAGATCGAAATATCCTTGATGATCTAAAAAGTATATTCATAAAGATAGAAGGGTCGTGCTGCCGATTATGCCGCCAGAAATGACCATCAAGACTAAGATACCCAAGAGATTGTTTATTTTCTTGAACTACCGAGGTAAGTGCACTCAAAGAAACTATGGATATCCGGCGCTGATCCACCGGACGTGCGTCAGGCATAACGGACCGCGGCCCAAAAAGCGATCGCTGCGAATGTCACGCCGTTGACATTGCAACGCCATGTTTGCCGACCAATCGCAATTTAAAGCAAATATCGCACGGGCTGCATCGGCATTGCTTGCGATGGTAACGGGACTATGATTTGCTATAGACTCAAATTAAAGGCCGAAGAGTCTAGATACAGAAATTACTGAACGCCGGGAAAGGAGGAAGTGGATGAAAATTCCAACAAAAATATTTTGGAATTGGATCCTTATATAATTTGTCTTAACAGGATTTCCCAGAAAATATGGATATGCCGATACTCATATTGAATATGAGAAAGTAAAGAGGAGGGAATTTCGATAGGTAGCTAGCTAGTGGAAAATAATCAATGACCAAGAAAGTCGACTAGATGTATTTAGCGAAAATGTATTTAAATAAATCCATGTATTTAGCGAACTGACATACAAAAATATAAACAGTCAAACATACATCAAAATTTAAATATGGAATTAAAAAAGAACTTAAGACTAGACATAGATAATAGTGTAAACGTATCAAAAACTATTAACATATACACCCTTAACAGAAAGCCTTTTTGATTGTTTTCTCAAACCAAATCGTTTATAGGGAGTCTGTTTCGTAGGTCGTTAAGGTTTACTCGGGTAATTCCGAATGTCGAAAACTGTCGGATAATTCCGAAAAGAGACTTTTATAATGATGGAATTAAGGGTGATTTTCATCTGAATTTCGGAATTATCCGATATTCGGTATTACCCGAATACACCTTACTAATTCATTCAGCCGCAGCAGTCACCAGTCGGAAGTGAGCAGATGTTGCCGCATACAGATATCGTGGGCGCGAGTTCTATTATTAATCGAACCTCGAAGAGGGCCATCGATGCATCACAATTAGATTCCCCTTTTGTAATAACTTGGTGAATCACGCCTCGGACGTTGTACTCGTTATGACAGTTCCTTTCCATTCAATAACATTTGATGTGAGATTCAAGCAATATATGTACAGAGTTTCGCTTGACGTTGCTGTTTCATAATGTGAAGCTAATTATCACGGCTAGCCCTTAAATAACTAAATAAAACAAAAAAAATAGTTAAACATGCGCATAATAACTTCTTGCATTTCAAAGAACACGCCAGGGTCTCTAGGGTGTAATTGTGAGCGTCTTGCCAGGGAAACTTACATAGTTATCTAATTGGCTTCCTGCTCCTCGGAACTCACTTCTTATAATAATCATTACAAGAAGAAAAAGCGGGAAACTATGCACCAGTGAATGCTTAGTTTTTATTTCAAATCTAACTACAAGCACTGATTATATTCCACCCTTAACAATTTAATTGTACAGGCTGAATCCATTAGAATATGCTTTGTTTAAAGGTCATTTATAAATTATTCATTTTGTAGTATGTAACCTAGAGATACTTGGGAGAATAAGACATTAAGTGGCCGGGGCAGGAGCGGCGGGCTCAAGGAACCGGTCTACTATCTACTTGAACACTAACGAGGCTAAAAATAGTATTTGTAGAACCCGAATAGGCTGAATAGCCTGCTTTGCTACCTGGACTCATATTTTTACGAGCCAAAGCAGCGGGCAACATCACTTCTTCCATTGAATCACAGACCTCGAGCTCATAAAATTATTCAATGTTCCATTGTAAAAATGATTATAGTAAAGTGAAATATAGAGTGAAGTTTTGCTCTTCACTAGATCATCCTTCATTTAAATATTTATTCCCAAGAGCAGAATGTTAAACACACTTTTATGTGATACGCGACTAACGCGACATATCTCAACTTCTGAGATTGTTATCGTATTAATGTATCATCGTCACATTTCTGTGCTTTAAAAAGCTATTTCAGTACGTGTATTACGTGACATGACTAAGATACAATTTTAAAAGCTTATTTTTTACCTGTACTATATATGTAGAATAAACATCGTACATTGTAGAACCTTCGAGCATAAAGAAGAAATTCGGTATTACTACATTACATTACTTTAATAATTATCTTGTCATCCTACCGGAAGCCGTTAATTTTAAAACTCATTTTAAAATAGTAAGGCTAGGCTGAAAGCTAGCCAATTCACGGCTAAAGTAGTTTAATTAGTAGTAGAAGTAGCCAAATATTTATATCTATACAACTGTTAATGACATTAAATTTCCGTTAGAATTTTGTAATACAACCTAAGTCACCAAGAAGCTAAGCTGAAAAATTACCTATTTTAATTTTCAAACCGCATACCGTTGCGCCGTGGGATACCATTACCACAATTACCGCTACTATAAAGATTCACCTATGCAACTGATTTAAGTATTTCATGTAATGTACCTAATCCAACTTGTGCATCACTTTTTACTAAACGTGCCGCTGGCTGATTAACTGCTGGTATATATATTCTCTTTTTCGAAAAAACGTATATTCTATTCCAATAATTTTCCCCAACTCAAATACACGGTGTAACATGAGGAAACCGAATAATTTTAACCACGCATTTCTGAGGTCAAAAGAAGGAAAAAATGTAATGTGAGTTTAGGTCAATTTCGCCAAAAAAAAATTTTTTTTTGTTTTGTTTTTTTAATTTTTTTGAATGTATTTGTACATAAAAAATAAATGTTATTGGTAAACTTGTAACTTAAAATAGATTTTTAATTTTTTTTTTCGTAAAACCTACTTTTTGCAAAGTGTTACTTGTCACTTTTTGACATCTATCAATAAGGATATTTAGACTACGTCCCATAGCAGCAACATCACCATCGAATAGGGCTTTTACACTATGTAACAATAAAATCTTGTTATTTTTTAAATTAATATTATCTCAGAAACTAGGCGAATTTCAAAAAAGTTTACAGGACATTTTTGTCTCTAAATATGATCAGGAATACGCTGTTAAAATTATTCGGTTTCGTTATGTTACACCGTGTATACTATACATGTTTATACATTAATATAGATGACATTGATGTTCACATTTTTACGCGTCGTGGGCCCTAATAAACTGAAAGAGGATCCTGCCCCACCCGAGGACTATTATTATTGTTAGGTAAAAACTGTCAGCGTTATTGAAGTCTAAAATGAGCATTATGTAGACGACCCTAGAGAAACTCTTTTAAGACAGAGATAAGTTTAGCTTACTCTACAATGTGTATTTCATAGTGTTGAATGTCACGTTCGTTCAGTGTACCCTTGACTCTGGCTGTAAAGCCAGCGCGCGTAACGCGTTTTACGCGTTGCATAATGCGAATAAGTTGTCCATGCGAAGGTAACCGTTGACGCCTCTAGTAGCGAGACTTGAGCAAATTGCTCTTAAACATATCCAGGCAAAATGCTACCACATGTTACAATTTGTTATCATTTCATTAGCACAATTTTTACACAATCATCATCATCATCATCTCAGCCATAAGACGTCCACTGCTGAACATAGGCCTCCCCCTTGGACCTCCATACATGCCGGTTGGAAGCGACCCGCATCCAGCGTCTTCCGGCGACCTTAACAAGATCGTCTGTCCATCTTGTGGGTGGACGTCCTACGCTGCGCTTGCTAGGGCTTTTACACAATAAGAGAGTAATATACAAAATACTATACAAATCATCATTTCATATGTACATACCTAAAATTTTTATTCAAATTTAGCAGTAAGTGTGTTCTGTAATCTCTCAATTAAAAGAAACAAATTCCATTTAATTATAATAAATAGTTTCTCAATATAAATCTGAGTCATAATTGTTAATGTAAAGTACCTATATATAAATTTGTACAGAGCATCAGAGTTTAGTGCTCAGACTTTATGCAATAAAATACTAAAACATATGTATTTCCCCTAGCTGTAACAAGGACCAAAGACTAAAATTGAAAATTTATCCAATACTTTAAACGCGCAGTCGCAAAGTATATTTTATAATGTCGTATCGTAACACATTTCGAGATTTGCCTTCCAAGGAACTTAAAATGTAACTGCTTCAATAAAGTTTCACGATGAGATCCATATTGCAAGTTCCCGTAGCGCGCGCCTTTATCTACCCACCTACTTTATGTTCTTAGGTGCTACAGCCCGCTATAGGATTTAATCTCGAACATTACCATGAATCTCAACGATGCATGCACGATAAACTATCGACGAATGATTTAAGCCTCAGGGCTTAACCGTTCGAACGATTTATTTTGATGCACTTACTCGACTTAATGCATCCAGAGAACTAAATGCCTAAAGAGGATCTTTAAAGCACTCCAGGATGTCGAACTAATCTCTTTGAGTTAGTTAATTTAGCGTAAAATGTACCAGCATTTTGATTACTCTCATCCGTGAGAACATCGATCGGATTGTTCGCGGTCGGGTAACGATTGACTCGCAAAAAAGGGATCGAGATAATGGCGAGAGATCGAGCAGAGACGAGCCCAAGGACGGCCGCCCTCCTCCCGCCTGCACCGGAATGCACCTCCCGGACTATTTTTAGTAATCAAACTCGATGCCGACCCAGTCCCGTCCGGACGAATTAAATGTTCGCGAATGCTAATAGTTCCATTGAAATTTATAGCTAACGAGCCCACATGTCTAGTCTGTCATCGACCTATTAGGCCGCTGCCGCTGCTGTTTTCAGCCGTCATGCCGAGATAGCAATGTAGCAAATGAGCAAATTTAATGATACTCAATAAAAATTTTAAGATGCTATCGCATCACTTCTAGACCTTCGAGCCCCTAATATAACATATGTAGTTTCATATTTAAAATACTTTCACATCAAGTTTTTTATTAAAATCCACCATAAATGCATCTCAAATTATGTTTAGGAGGGTTTGCCGGTAACTCTACACTTATCACGTAATTTGATACAACCTCTTCTTCCTGTATTATTTGTATTGTTTTCTGTAATGAGGTGTGCAATAAAGAGTATTTGTATTGTATTGTATTGTACAACCGTACCACCTGTTGCATTGCTTTGAATTATAGCGACAAAAAAGATGAGGATCACAATAAGTGCTCGATCGCTTTCGGCACCCGACGCAATAAAGGATTAATAAATTTGATTAAATTTTTGATTACGACCTTCAAGAAGTATTTTAAAAGCCTATAAAACCTTTGCTTATAGCCCTTCAGACGGAAAGGGCGTTTTTTTCCGTCTGTTAAATTAGTTTCGCCATGCGCGCTCGTTTAATCTGGTTGGTTACCAATTTCTTTCCAAAACCTCAGGCAAGAGAAAACAAAGGTTTGATATGCCTGGTAGGTTTTAGTGTTATACAAATCAATAATATTTATATAGAATAAAATGTACAGACATCAGTGTTTATAAACATCGAATATCCTAGTTCTTGGTACAAAGCGACACCTGTTAAGTGTTGTGATTACGACCGGAACAATGCTTTCGAGGCACCTCGCCGTCTGTAATTCTGTATAACAGTATCTTTAACAACAGTTCTGTTTTGCAAAACAGTTATATTCGCTCGATGTTTATTTTATAAGAACGCGTTTATCGTCATCGTCACCTGAGATTAAGCACGATCTAATCGCTAATTAGACTTGAGTGTTATGTCGATCTAACCTAAGTAGTAAGTAATACTTTAGTTAGATGACAGATGAATTTAAGTAATTATTTCCTGGAAGTCTTTTAATTTAACTTAGTAATCATAAAATTTTCATATTCACAAACTGCTGAAGAAGTGGAGTGCATTAAGTTTAGCGTATTGCAGATGATTACAGGGAATAGAAATGCGAGTTATGAAGCACATTTTCTACACGCTAACAAGATACGATAGCCGTTTAAAGCTCGATTTCTTCTCAAGTAAGCCTCAGACGGATATGTAAAACTTTTTTTTTTTTTATTATGAATGGGCTTACTCATGGCCACAGACTAGCCGAGGCGTAGACGTGGCCATCATCATCTCATTTCGCCGGAGTTGAGATATATATGTTGAGCGTGGCCAATGCACATGGTAATATTATGATCTTTGAGTGCTCGAGACTCTGTCAACATGGATTCGGGCGCGTATTGTCTTAGACCACGTTTTTCGAGGTTAAACTCATTAATTTTAGCTACAGTATTATACCAAGAGGTACCATCGCATGGCTTTTGCTACGGGCTGCGGATAAAGCATTATAATTTATTCTATGTCCAAGAGACAGACAGACATCCTGCCCTCGCACGCGGCTCTGGGCCGATGAACCCCGCACCTGCGGCCATCTCCTCACCCCCTCGAGTTTTTTTCCCAACACTTGACTTCCGTTCCCTCGCTACAACCTGTCCGATAATCGCAGATACGGATCATTAGCGGAATCGTTCCAGCGATGTTGATTGCTGTGAATCATTAAGGTTGATTAGCGATTCTCCAATCTCCTCTACGAGGTAAAACCGCAAGCCAAATTTTATTGCGATTTACTGTGTCGTTGACTCTAGTGAATTGATTTCCAAGAAAGCAATCATGCAAATCGAAATATAATTTACCATGATAGCATAAATGAATATATGATCTCATCGGTTTTGCGCACTGATATCGGTCTATACTAATGGAGGATTTTTTGCAGCGTCTTCGCGGATATTCCTAACATGCCTTTAAGAGCATTGCAACTTAAGTTACATCGAGTCCTTATAGGCTGCATATTCTGCGTCGTGACACCGGCAGGGACCCGTGTTCATGCTCGCAGGCTGTCGCATTGTTCTTGGCGCACGAAGCACTGTCGTGGCTTGCGACCACCTATCTAATTCCCAAAACATTGTATATAGACTGTGGGCTCATCTATCTTTAACCGGTTGTCGAGATCCGTACCAATTGGGGATCATTTTTATGCTGGTTCGCCTGTAATGCTATGCATTAAGTCAGCTTTGTCACAGTGTAGACTGCCACAGTGCACAGGTAGAGTGCAGCACACTTGAGTCAACATACGCGAAACGACGGCGCCGGGCCCGTGCCCGCTTTATAGCATCATACGTACGCAATGTTGTAATACATCATACGATACGAGCCTGCACGCGCAATTATTATGGCCGTGTAGCTTTAAAACCATTTTTCATGTACCGGTACGTAATTTATACCAATTCAAGAACGCAACTTTAAAACAAAATTGTGATACATTTTCTTAAATGCTCTTGGGAAACATTTATTGTTCTTGAATATATATATGTTACCTTAGAGTAAAAAAATACGGTTTACGTATCACATTTGTCTTTACATGTCATCATACTCTACTATACTGATTGAAACTCGAAATTATAACGAGTTTAGATTTATGTTAGATTAATTTTAAATTCTACTTGTGAAATACATGTAAGTTTATTGATATTTTCTTTAGAGACAACCACTCTGAAGCAGTTCTAAGAAGTAAAGGTCAAAAGCTTGTCCTCTTTTAGTGCAGTGCCATTATAATCTGGTAGATAGATTAAAGAATATAAATATGTATATCGGCACTACTTTGAAAAAAATCTCTTATCTTGTTTTGTCAATCAAAAGAAAAATGGGATAATACATACAGAGTTACTGCCTTTCAACTTTGAGTAGTAGTGTGAGATATACAAGGGGGTTTTTTCAAAGTAGTGACGATGTATACTTTAATACAATATTAGAGAAAAATAAGCCCGTTTATTGACCCTAGAAATTTATAACAGCTGACTCTTAAATGTACCTAGTTCAATCCGTTCATAAGTACCTATTCAGTGAAAAGATATAAAGCGTCCACCAAAATCCTGTGTAATGTGGATTCCATCGAGGATATTGAAGAAAGTCGAATGAAAATATTTGTATGATAAAACATTCTTTGAACCCTATAACATTATTATTATAAGAAGAACAACGTTCAAAATTCCAACAAGAATGTAATTATAAACCACTTAATAGATGTTTTTTTTTTCAGTAGGTAAGGGTGGCGGAACAGGCATTGTACATTGTACTCTAATGAAAGCTGAACAATGAAGGTCGTAGACCTGTAGGTCACTGCGGGCACCTTGCCCCTACTAGATCAGCTTCTGCTGTTCGCAAAGCTTTTATTCGAACGTCATAAAGACCAAAGCTTACTACTCAATACTAATAAGAGTTGTGAATGCCTTTCCTGCGACTGCAACTCGCTTCTAAATGCCTAGAAGTCATCGCATTGCGTTGATGCGTCTCCTGTTTTTTGCTATCATTCCTTTAGCAGTATGCAGTGCCTACGTTCTTCATGTAAAAATGTAATGGTTTTCTGTTGAAAACAACACTTGATGGCTTGGTCACGTCTGTTTAAAAAGAGTTGATAAAAGTGAAACAACTTTATGTAGAAGTTTTCGTGAAAATATAAAGTTTCGGTTTTAAAGTTTAATTCGGTTTGGCTGGATTAACGTACATATATTATCGTATAGGTACCTATAAAAAAAACTTAAGTGGTATCCGGTTAGAAGGTCTCTCAAATTAGTAACGAAACAAAATGTACGTAGGTACCAATCTTTTTTTTATTTTGACTGTAACACACATTCCTATTTAAGGAAATTACATAAGTTTACATGTGTACCTAATGTTTTCTTTCATCAAACTAAATAAATTGAATACTCCGGTTGACACTAAATCATAGAATTGCAAAGGATGATCATTGATCGATATACCTGCAGCAGGGCCGAGGGTGGCTGCGAAGAGCAGGAAGCATGTTGCAAGGACGAGCTGCATATTGGCGGTGTGAGGCAGACGGGACACTCGCGGGGCGCACGACACGGGAATCTCGGGCACACTGAGCGCGCGAGCCCGGGATCCCCCCTTATAACAGCGACGCGTCCCGCGCCAGCCACCACTGAAGCAAACCGTGCCTCTCTGCTGCGGCCGCAGCCCGTTGCGTCATATACACTGCCTTCCGCGGCCTCCTAACTCAAAAGACGATTAGGATTCGGCCAGAAATGTAAACAGAATTGAAAATTCGGCGCGGCATGTGCGCACGCGACTGGTGCGAGGGGCCCGCGGAGCGCGGACGTCCGGCGGGCCGCTCGGCGCCCGCGACGCCCGACACGGGAGTTATCTCTGCAAATCGCTCCGCACAATAGTTCGCGCTCAATTTGTTCTTGTTGCGGTCGACGCGAATTCTTTGCTCAATACAAAGGGTTGTCGTAGTTTTTTCACGAGCGCGGCGCGTTCCAAGTCCGAGGGTGTGCCGACCTTTGTTATAGATATCTACAATTGAGGATCGGGACACGCAACTTGACTGCAATTATTCCTTGGGTTACTAATTTATCCTTTTGCAATTTCCACACGCCAGAAACAAGAATAGAAAAAAGGATTGTACATAAATGCCGCCTAACAAGCATCCTAGATATCTATAGTTCTCTGTTTAGTGTTTATTTATGTGCCTATTTGATTGATAATATATTAAAATGGGAACATTCTGCAAAAAATGGTATGTTTAATAAGAACATGAAAATATACAAATTATTTAACATAATTTTCCAGAGGTGTTACATGCGCGTTGCCGACCCTTTCAAAACCTACTTAGCATTCTTACAAAGCTTTGGATGCAAGCCACAAGGAAAAAATTTCGCAAAGTTCCGATACAGATCAGAGGGAGGAGCAAATTTTTCATCAGTCTGTTTTCGGAGAAGTTGAATATCCATACGTAATTATATGTTATCATAACACGTTCAACGGAATGACAGCCTCAACTTGTAGCATTTGAAATTACCATACATGCCTATACTGTAGGATGTAAACATCACGGCCGTACATTTTCTTAACTACCAATACTGATTATCTTCGTAATGATCAATAACGGACAATTATACTAAATAAACGACCCTTTTATTTAAAACGCCGTATGCCTGCCTGTATACCCACACAGTTCATAATTTTAAACATTATAGCTATCAATTGTATTTTGTTCTAGCGAGGATTAAACTTGTTCAACTATTCGATTGCCGAATATCCAACTTCAATTCGCTCCGATGACTTAAATACCAATGCCTGTATTTAATCTGTTCTAACTAAAACTTAGCAATATTCGCACAAGGGGTCACCGGGCCCGCGCTGTGACATTGACATTGCGCCGCGCAAACAAATGCGGAGCCGAGTTCAATATTAGATGTTGTAATAAAAGCAAGTAGGCTTGAAAGAGCGCCGCCAGGGCCACTCAGACATGTTGCTTGGGGGCACGTTAATTGGTGGCACGGTGTTTGCACCGCTCGGCGGTCTTTGACGTGCATCTAGACCAATCTCAGCCCTCAGTCGTTAATGGAAGTTTTATTTTTAATTCTAATGTAATTTTCTACGCTCCTCGGAAATTTTAAACGATTTTGGTGTGTTTATATACCTATACCATTTAGTTTAACTTGCTTATTTTATATAAATACTCGTATCTTAAAGGTAGAAGACCTCATAGTACACTACTTCTATCTTATGTAAATATCTTGCAAATTAAAACCGAAACTGTCATCATCATCGTCTCAGCCATAAGACGTCCACTGCTGAACATAGGCCTCCCCCTAGGACCGAAACTGTATCCAATTCATTTGTGTCCCAATTTTAACCCTTATAATGCATGAATAAACTTTATACTAAATACGGTTCATCTTAAAAAAGAAAACCCTTTTTTAATCGGTAAAAATTGTAGCCTGTCACCCGCGTTATAAAAGAGAGTCGATCCACTCATGTGTTTTACTAAAACAATTCAATAACAGCTACATTTGCAGCTCCACAGGTACAAATGCCAGTAAAAACAAATTAATTAATATCCACTAGAATAATTCTTCACTACCTACATTAAGTAACCTCTCGTAGCTACCCTCGTAAACCTGGTTCTTAAGGCATACACTCAGCTAATTATTACCCTATTGGACCTACAATACAAGACACAGCACTTAAAAGACGCGCAATAACAGAATCCTAGAACCCCAAAAGGTATATTAATAAAAATCTCAACTGATGCCTATCTGTCTCGTTATTGATGCGATGAATTTCATTTTGCGCTGATGCAAGTCGATAAAATAAAAGCATTTTTTTTTCATATAGAATCAAGGAATTACTTTAATAACTGCAAAAAGAGTAAAAATGTTTGATATATTGCCGATACAAAGGGTTTTACATCTGAAGATGTTACGCCGCTACGCGGAGCATTTAATTGAGCGGGCGCATGACTAGTTGTTTTGAATAATAGGTGGCAATAATGGGACCGCACAGGCGCCCAAACAAAACTATACTGCGGTACTATCAGGTTCGGAAGTTTCTGTATATTTATATATTTTGTTGCAGTGACACATTGAATGGCGCTAAAAGTAAATTATTTTCCAAGAATAACAAAGCTCTAAAGCGTCCAGTGACTGTTCAAAATTACCGAACCTACAGCAAGTACTCCTTGTGCCAAGCTGCTATTATGCTTGCGAATTGCTAATTTCTTAACATTATCTCTTGTTATTCGGTTAAGCATATCTGTTTTGCGGTTAATCCCATAATTGCACAACTTTTTTGCAAACATTTTCTGTTAACTTATTCAAAGAATTCAAGAACGCGACATTTATGCATAGCTATGTCTGCAAGCAATTTAAAAGTTCACTGACACGGCGATAAATGCTTTTAAGCCTGAGAGAGTTATGGAGTTCTAAATCTCAGTGAGAACAAACGAAACAAATGAACGATTGTTGTCAGATTCTCGATCATTGTCGGGAGTTTTGCGATGAAGACGGTCAATCTAACGTTTGTGAGTGCCGCCGCGTTCTCGGTGGTCGTTGTCATGTTCTCTGATTACAACTATTACGATAAAAATTCTTACCGCTATCGTTTTAATGGCACTTAAAAAAAAGCGTAATAGTTAACCGCAATTGCAATGGAAGTTCACGGGAGTATAAATAAAATGGCATGTGGAGTGGAGTGACTTCGGCACGACGGGCCCGCGTAATTCGCGTAGTGACTGCGCGCTGTTTACAGTATTATGTTAATGTTGCTTTACGCAGAAGTTATAGTCTGTGACTTGATAACGGCTTGGTTGAACTTATACATTTAATTTTTGATTACATACATATTTTGATTGTTTTAAACAACGTTACAGGAATTAATCGATATTAAACTTACACACACACACAGGAATTCAAAGAAAAATAAAAGAAATGCGTATTTTTAATAGTTTCTAATGCTGTTTTTGTATCTTACATTATATTAATTCAAATGATACCAAACAATATCGTAATCGTAAAAGGACACCATTTTATGAATTTCTAAAGTATTCTAAATTTTAACATACCTAATTCAGAAACAATAGTGAAACTTAGCAACCGCAACATTACGCTGAAATTATTGAAACTAATACTGTGTAATCCTTGTTTACATTATAAACTTTAGAATGTATTCGTTTACATCAATTCCTATTATAATTAGTTCAACCTTTTCTAAAGCTTAGCAAAAATCGTTGATAAAACTTACTACCATCCCCCCGCAGCTTATACAGGGTGTGTCTGACCACGGGGCTTTAAATCCAGGGCTTGATTCTACTCGCTAAACTGAGCTACATTTATTATGGCACCAACCCCGAAATCTCGAAAAAAATATTTACTTTTTCATACATTTTGGCTGATTAGATGTCGACGTTTTCTATGGAAAAGCCCAAATAAATTTGCCCGATTTTAGGGTTGGTCCCATAGTAAAAGTAGCTCAGTTTAGCGAGTAAAATCAAGCCCTGGATTTAAAGCCCCATGGTCAGACACACCATGTAGTTATAGAAAGTAAATAAACAACAAAGCGAGCCTGATGCCACGCTGAAGCCGAGCTCGCTAGCATGCGTCGGCACTTCGAGACAAGTGCGCATTTGCGGTGCCCATTGAACGGAGCAATTGCATCCTTAACTCGAGCAAATCGAGCAGTTAGCCGCGGTCCCCGGTCTTCCGTAAGCCTAACAAATTATTACCCTGCTGTCTCACGATTTCCTCCAGGGGACTGCTGTAACGTAGAAGGGAACATCCGGATACTCTCACGGTTAATTTATTCAAATTTTGCATTAATATAATGTACCTACAGAACTACTTAAGTCGATGAATTTTCATAGGACTATTTACGCACTGTACCGAGTTCTATAGGAGTGGCAGCATTTTTTTAATTTAAAATCAAAATATTTCGGAAGTTGATTTATTAATACATCTCATATTTTAAACTACAATGCCAACGTTATTTTCTTGCTCTATATTACTCTATATGATACAGCTAACTCGGTTTTTCAACAATTCAATCTAGGAACACATAAGAACACATTTTAATTACACATTTATGGCCCCTCAGCTTGTTTGTCCCCCTGCGTTCAGCTTAGACGATCCCACGGAAAAGCCGAGAACTCCAATCTTGTTTGTCTTAATGCTTATTAGAAGCTGGTTGTTTTTCCGTTTCACCGATGACGGGATCATTGGCCTGAAGCTCAATTACCCAACATTTGCGATGAAGTGTAATAAGATAGGTACGTTTTTTTCTTATTTGTAGATAGATATTCCATTGCAGCGCCCAAGTTTGGCATTCCGTAAAATTGTCGGAACGAATCACTGAGCGATATTGTTGGTGCGAGTGCTTTAAGCGAGTAATAAATATGATATTCTTTAAAGATGCAACGCCCAAAGAATATCCTAAATAATAAAACAAGTATACGCCTACACATCAGGGCACTGGATGACGCTGGTTTGAGTGGTTTGGCATTGTAATTATATTTGCGTGTACGAGTAGTTACGAGTATATTGCTTATTTTATGGGGATTAGAATCGCTTGTAAAAACAACTACTTATATCTATAAATTTTCAAATGACTTTTTTAAAGTTATTTATTATACCTAAATTTAAATTTCTAAGTTTAACTACGCCCCAGCAGGGAGTGAACAGGATGGAAAGAAGTGTAATTTGCTGCACGGCGTTTTTGTGTGGAGATTTATTAAATTTACTTGTGTTGTGGTAGAAAAGTCAGCTTATTTCGGTTTGTATTAGAACATTTCAACAAGTGTTATAACATATTTTTAATATTCATTTTAAGCAGCAATTTATCTAGTATATTTGTAGGTACAGTCAAGGAATTTAAATTCCGACCCATTTCGTACTTTGTCACAGTGACAATCAATATGAAAGCCGCTAGAGACCTCATACGGTTGTCACTGTGACAAAGTACGAGATGGGTCGGAATTAAAATTCCTTGACTGTACTTATTTTTCTTTACTTGTACTTATTACTTCTTTTTCGGCGTTTGGATAAAGAAACATAGCTCTATAATTATTGATTTTTTTTAACTCATTTATTTACATACAATATATATACAGTGGTATATATATATATTATTGATTTATTTCACTAGGTACTACTCTTTGTAACAGGAATTCATTTCCACGACCTTTACTTAATTGCTCGTTTTTGTTAGATTTTCGATGTATTTCACTGGAAGTCGTGACTGCTTAACGGCATCAGAAGTTTTTGAATTCTGGCCAATTGTGGAGGTCGTGCTTTACGGGCAGCCAACCGTGGTCCGCGCTGGTTCCCTAGAGATGTAATCGCATCTCCACGCCGTTACTGATGAAAACAATACCGAATACTATAACCGTACCTATTTCGTTTCAAATGTCTTTGAACTACAAAAGGCAGCTGGTGTCATGCACAATGTTTGTGATTTTTTTCTTTCAAGTTATTTCTTTTTAACAGATATTAAACACGTTCACAGGATTTACAATGTGTGTTGTAATTGTCAACACATAAAAACCTCTCTATTTGTTACACAGTTTCTGTCCTAGTTATTTACAATATTAACGAACGTTATGAATAAACATATTCATGCATTACGTTATAATATAAACGCAAACTAATGATTTCGTTTCACTGCTTTTATTGCAATTGCTTTTACAGACTTTTCAATTAATTAACTATTTTTTTATTTCTTTACTATGAGAATGGCTCCTTTGCGTGAGGATGAGCGAGAGAGATATCCTTGCTTTTAAGTTGTAATTTTAATTTTTAGTTAGTTTAACGAAAAAAGTAGTCGATGAGTTCGATTAAAAATAAAATTTCGAATGACTCGCATAACATTTTAATGTCTATGATGCTTTTATTAAAATATAGGTAGTAGGTGGTTTCGAATTATTAGAATAATTTTTCATATTTTTATCATATGTGCAAAAAAATTTTTAATGGTGCGTGTATCTAACTTCTATCTATGTCCTCATTTTGTATGTCGAACGTAAATTGTTTAAGCAGGTTTCGAATCAATTAAGTTACTACTGAAAGGCCTAACATTTTTTGCAACCGTATTATGAATATTATGATCTAAAAAAGCGCAACCCACTGCACTTTAGCATGCGTCCACTGTAACATCCGCACATCGTATCGTCATATTTAACTCGTCTCTGCTCCGGTGGCCATCCCATACTCTATTAATGTGACATGGCAAGGAAAGCCATGTATTGATTCCCCCGACATCGTCGAGACAACGACGGTTAAGTGTTTAAGCAATTACTGGCTCCCCAGTGAAGCTGGACCGAGGCTAGGTCGGTCCCGTTATAATAAGCCCTGCGCCCGGCGCTCGATGCTGTTGCTGAGGTGTCAGAGGTGTGGTCACTACCTCATACTTCCCCTATAATTTCCCGCCAACCATGGGGTTGAGGGATTCACTTGATGTTAAATAAAATAATTATTTTCATCACTTATGTAATTCATCATAATTAGCTCCCCGGGCTTACATAGCTGTTATCATTTCATCAGATTCTCTAAGAATATTGTGGTATAGGTAAGCAGTTATATTTTAATGTGTTTTCCGTTACATGCGCTCGTAATCTAGGATAATGACCTCATCGTCTTGTTTAGTGCTAGGCTTACCCGAATGGCGTGGCGTCTCAGAGTAATTAATTATAATTAATTAATTAGGTTTAGGATAAGGCCGTTGCCAACGCTTAAAGTGACGATATACGACCTACCTATCTACGGCAGCGCATAAATCTTATAAGTATAATTTTGCATCTCTTTTTTATTCAGTTAGTATATTGCACTAATTAAATATATAATTACTTTTGATATCTATTTTCAATTAAATTCTTAGGTATCTAAAATCCTAGTTCGTTCCTTCCTTAAATGCATTTAAATCTTTTACAAATATCCACTTTCGATATCAAAATACCTACACAAGATTTCAATCAAGACAACAAAAGAGTATAAGTTTTGCTTTCAAAGGGGCGAATAAGACTCGGCACTGGTGATTATGAATTGTAGTGTCGAGGTGTGATTTCCTTCCCACAGGTTCAAGGTTATGAACGTGATTTTGAAATATCGTAAATTCAATCTCAATACCTCATCTGGGACTCTGATCACTGCTTTCTCACGACGAAGCCTGGTCTCCAGAAAACGCCCCTATTATCATCATGTTAAGTGTCAGATTTAAATTTTCGTCTCGACACACGATATTTCAAAATTGGACAAGTGTGAATGAGACTTGACAGTGAGGGTTCATATAATTATTTACTATGCTTAATGTTGTCTTTGGTTATCGCGATAGTTACTCATGAAATAAAACTCTGGAAACGGATTATACCTACCCGTTGACCACGAACGCTGTAAAGGTGACATTCCATTTCCAACTGCAGCTGCAATACTGTTCATTTTACTATGGAAATTGACAATGACAGCGACGCGTTTCCATAGTAAAATGAACAGTATTGCAGCTGCAGTTGGAAATGGAATGTCACTCTAAAGGTGACAGTCCATTTCTGACGGCTGCACTACTGTTGCGACGTTACTGTCATTCATTGTCTTATCATTCATTTTACTATGGAAATTGACAATAACATCGACGTGTCGGAGCAGTAGTGCAGCTGCAGTCGGAAATGGAATGTTACCTTAAAGGGTTCGAAACGTCGGGATTATTATACTTACATAATATAAATTAATTATACGCGATTCTGATTCTATCTAGCAGGTAGAAATTTACATCAGTATTTATTTTGTTATAAAAATTCCGTTATTATTACCTAATTACACATATATGATAATACCCCTTTTTAACGGATTAGACCCTATAATATTCACGCTGGTTTTGAAACGGAGCCCCAAATCCTTTTTTGTGTTTTATATAAGTGTTTTGTTTGGGTTTCTTGTTTGCAACCAGTTGTACGGTTCTTTGTTATCTGTGTTGGTTGGGTCAATATTGACTGCTCGGGCGCAGCGGACTGTATGTGCTGCGCTGTGTGAATGAAAGATGGAATGCATCGTTACCTATTAGTCCTGTATCGGAGGCAACTCCTCCTCCTTACACCCCACTTGGTATATATTTTAAAACATTTGACTTTGAATTTATTTTATAAAATGTCGCAGCACCTAGCCAAAAAGTGTTTGACCCATGTTTATATTTAAAAGTCAATAAAGTAAATCTTTACTCTTGTTAACTTGTGTTACTTATCGAGAAAATAGTAAGATGCAAGATGGATAAAAGTTGGATAACATTTACGTCGCCGAATGTAATGGTACTTATAACTCGCATCGCGCCAGACGCACTTTAAACCCAATAAAAACGGCAATCATCTCAAAGAACCTAATATGAAATACGTATGTATAAGTATGCTATACGTTTAAGTTTCTTGAATACCCTTTAAATTCCATAATGTTTTCTGAATAGGCTGTCAGATATTTACGGCTCATTCTGAAATGAATTGGACAAAGAACTGTAGAGCCTGCCCGCGGGGCTGTAATTAGCGGGTTTTAAAGGTTCAACATTTGTATTTTTATTACTTATAAGGACTTAAATGCTTATCTTTCGAAACGTTTTCAAAAAAATCTTTGGCTGTATAAAATTAGAAGACTACAATAATTATTTGTTTTACAAGCAAGGGATCGAGGATTTTCTTTAACCGCGAGTGCTGTTGATACCTGAGCAAGCGAAAGACTCCAAAATTGAACCACAAGTACCGTAGATATTTGAATACTTTAATAGACATTGTGTAGAAGAATTTTATGTTATCTGCCACGGCACGTGTCTGGCACGCTCAATTTTTGTAGATATGGCCCTTAAGTATGAAGAGGTATCAGACAGATCAACAGACCGACAGTTACTTTATTTTCGAATTTATAATATGGGTACATTTTATGACGAATAATAAGCCACAAGCCATGAATACGTAAAATATTCATACATAACTAGTAATAAAAAAAGTCATAGGGCAATAATGTTGTGAAGCATAAATTCATGTATTTTTCTTTAACTATGTAACTTATTTGTAAATATTTAAGGGAGGCAGGGTCAAATCCATCAACTATGAGGATGCCGAACCTCGGGTAATGCAAAGAGTGGATAAAATGTAGAGCGAGTACTGACGATAGAAAAAGGTCACGAAACTGAAATCCGAATGCAGATGGCTTACAGCTTACAGCAAACCACGTTCGACGTGCTGACTTTCTGTCGCACTTGTAAATTCGTACGTAAGTGTGACAGGGAGGGAGGCAACGCGTCGAAAGTGGTTCGCGGTGGCCCTCTCAGCGCTAAGCGTAAATAAATAGGTTACGGAGTGTAGTGAAGTTAGCGACGGGGCGGGGGGCCTAACCAAGATGACAATCGTATTTATATCGAAAAACGTCAAACGAAAAGAAAAAATGTATCGTGATAACAGACGCACCGAAACGACAAGTGGCTGTTTGCCATGCATTGTTTAGGTTTCTATTGACGTTTCCTATCGATGATTGTAGGTAATATTGGTTAGGCCTCTGTTGATTACCTAATTGGCAGCCGACAGTTTACAAAATTATAAAATTGCGAAATTAAAGAGAATGTATCGTTAGAAAGACATCCACGGACACTAAGTAGCTGGTTTAAAGCCAACAAATTTATGACAATATTAATCATAATAACATTAATTACTTAAGACAGGAGGGACTATCAGCAAAGTCCAAGTACCAATAAGATAGGTTTACCTGTACAAGATTGTGTGTTTTTTAATTAGTCGATAGTAGACAACTGACAAAGCCAGCACTTTAACGTTTATCACCTACATAAAACATGCATCGTTTTATGTAATGAGGGTCATAGTCATAGGCTTTATTTAAGTGAGAAAAGCAACACTACAAAAGCGAGCCAACGACACTTCATTGACCGTTAAACTCTTAAACAATTCTTGAGTATTTCATTTAGCTGTCGGTCATAATTTTCAATTTGCGCTGTAAAATCAACTTCCTACATAAACCTGAACATGGGAAACAGTAAGCGTCACTTTCACGTTCTGGAGGAATAGCGTCTTCTGTGCTTGCGTGGTTAATAGTCGGTTGGGACCTTCTGGCTCTTAAAGCTGAAGTTGTTCACATCGGGTGCTCCGGCGCGGCGTAGCTAAAGCTCAATTGCACAATTAGCGTTGGGCTGAGCTTCCGGATTCCCTGGGGATTGCGTCGGTTTTCTTCGTCTCCGCTTCACTTTCCGCTCCGTCGCCTACGATATTCCATAATACATTTTGCAGAGTTCATGCTCGAACACCTTTTGCGGTTGTCACGCGTCCCGTTCTTCCCAAATTACGAATCTTGCAAATGGCAGGATTTGTGATCATTTAATTTAAGACACATCAAGATTGTTTACCTTATTTCTAATGCTAAAAAAAACGAACTATATATACACGGTATAACATGAGGAAACCGAATAATTTTAACCACGCATTTCTGAGGTCAAAAGAAGTAAAAAATGTAATATAAGTTTAGGTCAATTTAGCCAAAAAAATATTTTTTTTTGTTTTGTTTTTTCAATTTTTTGAATGTATTTGTACATAAAAAATAAATTTTATTGGTAAACTTGTCACTTAAAATTGATTTTTACATTTTTTTTTCGTAGAATACTTTTTGCAAAGTGTTACTTGTCACTTTTTGACATCTATCAATAAGGATACTTAGACTACGTCCCATAGCAGCAACATCACCATCAAAAAGGCCTTTTACTCTATGTAACAATAAAAACTTGTTTTTTTTTAATTAATAATATCTCTGAAACTAGGCGAATTTCAAAAAAGTTTATAGGACATTTTTGTCTCTAAATATGATCAGGAATACGCTGTTAAAATTATTCGGTTTACTCATGTTACACCGTGTATAGCGCGGCAAGGACTGTCAGATGAGCATCGCCGCAATAGCGGCGTCGTAGTAAAGCTTCCCGAGTTATGTCTGTTTTATTATATTAAATCCTTTATTTGATGATGATTGGTGTTTTAGTTTAATAACACATACACACAAATTTCTGATTTACATGTTTAGGTACTAACCTACCTTTTACAACTGAATTTATTTTACCGAGCTATTCAGGCATTGAACCCAGAAAAGGTTTTTAACTATAAACATAGTATTGTACAAGGGTACAGTACTATAAATACATCTCAAGCACGTTAGCACCACCGGACTCGGAATGTGGTGTGTCAAGCCGGTGATTTGCAATTCCGACACTGCCCGAAGAATCGTCATGTCTTTGCACATAAGTGCATATGATTGATAAGCTCTCGCATTGTGCTAGCGGTAATAAACCGGCCGCTTATGCGCCGCCACGGTCCCGCGGCGTTTGATATGCGTGCTGAACAACGGTCTACATCACAGACATTATATCTAAATAGAACCCAAACCCAGACGTAGCAACGTCTGCCAATGAACAAAACAAATATTTTTAGATTAATTGAAATAATTTCTGACAGATAAATAGTTCAACATGGACTAAATTGGGTTATTTTGTGTATCTTTTCATTTTCTTTTAGTGTATCTACCTATTGAAGGATGGGAATTATTAGACACGACTACGCAGACTAAGTATTTTACCCGAATTATCCGTCACTAAAATTGCCCGATGATATCAGACAGATTAGTTTCACAGGAAGAGGGTTAAAGAGGCATTTCCCAAATATTTTATTCTGAATCTTTAAATTTCCCGATCCTGTAGAAGGTATAATTAAAGTATATGATGACTGATACTAAATAACGTTCTAAGTGCTCGCACACAGCAATAATGAAACATAATAAAACGTTTAACCAGCATAACATTCTTTAATCTGTTTATTTACCTCTTTATACAGTGATAAAAATACAATTGCCTTATAAAATCATATCGTTTGTGTAAAATAATATTGTAGTAACGTTTAACGATTGCTTCGTGGAGAACATTAAACTGTTCCTTTTGTATAGCAAAAACGGCGATAACTTTGGTAGTCGCTGGCATGGGAGGTCTATGGCGTTTGGACATATGTCTGTCACCGTCACCTTGGACCGTGTTCCAACATGCGAACATCAGTGCCCTGTAATTAGAAGCTGTCCAGAAACCTTCCCGGAAACCAGTCGGCCCCCCAGCCCGCTCACTTGACAGTTACTATTCGCAAAAACATGAAACTGCCAAATTGACCCTGGCAGTGACCCACGGGCTACACGGACACCGTATTCTGAGTGTTTACAAGCAGCATGATGTCACCACACACACGTAACTGCAATTTTACTTTAACTCGATTGCCTTTATTTATGTGCTCCGTCTAGTAGATACTCGTAGTTAAGGTGCAAGGTATGTGCATTACCTTAAGAATACTTAGTACATATTACCACATAGATATATTATATTGTGATCGTTTTGAAAATTAACACATATTTTAATTAGACCGATCACAATCACGCATCGAAGCGAGGATAATATGTCAAAACAGTAGACATTAACGAACGTTTGGCCCAATAGAAATAGTTTTAGATAGGTACCTACCTAAAACTACCTAATTCGTTGATTTCTAGATAAAGTACCTATATACTTACGTCTTTTTGTTGCGATTATCTTTTTAAATCTCGTATGGATCGATCAGGCCTTTCAGCAAGCTACGTGGCCTAAACATAGCATAGTAGGTAAGGAAATTGTATATTTTGTACTTAGTTGATTATATTGGCACTGGATTTTTGGTGCCGATTTACTATAAACTTGCCATCCGTATCTTTATAGTCTACTTAAGTACCTATACGTAGTAAGCGCTTTGTATAAGTACGAGTAGGAGAGTGTATCCAGTTAATACTAGCCATTATTCTTACCCGTACCTGTGTATTCTAAAAAGAGGAATCACTTAAACCCTTCGCTTGTTATACTAACAAGTGCCATTCCATCCACATCTACTTGAAATGTTTAATGAGTCTCGCATAAATAACCCAGCATACAATAAATCAAAAACTGCAAGCCCGTAATGAACTTGTGAAAATGCATAAAGGAACTTTGTAGCGCGAATCCTTGACCTCGAGATTCTATTCAGATGTTCCCATTATTCCAAGTCGTATTCTATTAAAAGCGCAGTGCCTCTAGGGTTGCCAGATGATATGGATTCATTTGTAAATCCCAACATTTCCTACGTCTCCCGACGGACTATGAAAATCCTCCAACAAAACAGGAGGTAATCTAGGAGTGAGATGTAGTCTTCATTGTTTTAGTATAAAATTCCTCTAATCTGATTTTTTCAGATGTCTTTGATCTGGTAACCCTAAGTGTTTCAGAAGTAGGGATGAGCGAGTAATTCTCGGATAAAACCTAAGCGGCCATAAATAATACGAGCCGCGGAGCCGGCTAATGAATTACCTCCGATGGCAGCTAGAGCTGGAAGCATACAGCCACTTGAAGCAGCAAGGCCATATCTTTGTATGGCTCACATGTATCGTTACTCCCTTTTTACATGAGGTTGGCAGCATAATAGCGGGTCGCAGCGCTAATACTGCGCGCAGCCGCGGGCTTTGCGAGCAACCGACCGCCAGCGCGCCGACCAGCTGCGTATGCTGTGCCTTAAGACCCCATACAATCAGGCGATCTTCTAGGTGATTTTGATCTCCAGAGTTTTTAACACTCGTGTAACTTAGGATCATACGCGTGTAACTTAGCATCAAGGCGTTTGATAAATAAATTTATTTCTTTCTAACGAGGGTGAAGAGTGATTTAAAAAATTTTTTCTACTCGTGTACTTTTATCTGTCATTTACATAGTCGCGAACGAACATAAAAGGGCATACATTATTAATACTCCTTAAAAGTCTATAGTCTATTGCCCAAAAAAGCACTTGTGTCGTTTTAGAGACATTACGACACGGTAAGCTAGTGCGGTGCCACACACCGATACATTGCTACCAACGTGACAAACGATTGAATGCATACGGTGTTTATTAAAAAAACCAAATTTGTACTGAGTTCATTGCTACCAACATAAAAAAATACTTTTTTTGGTATCATCACTATTGGAATGTGGACTTCTAAGGCCTGTAACACACTTACAGCACCACGACCCTGGTGCGGTAGTGTGTAACGGCTTTAAAAAAAAACATAACCATAGACATTACTCGTTTGTTTTTACGTTTCCCGCCTTTCCCGGTAATTTCTTGTTGTTTGATTACTACTTTGCGTTACTATTAGTTTTGCGTTCATAAAAAGTGTTGAAAATGGACGAAGAGGACAACATTGTTTCTACACCTGATGAAATTCCGCTGCAGCACAATCAGCGACCATAAATTTGTTGCCTAAGTACTAAGTCGCAGCACCAATACGACAAATCTTTGAGAAGATCATGGCGTGGAGATTGGAACACAAAACTTCGTCATTCTCTGAAAACGTCTTATTGGTGTATTTTCAAAGTCTAATTGGAAGCACCGGATCAGATCTATCTTTTAAGCAAGGTTGGTATTATGTTATAAAAATTATTGATTTAGAGTGCACAGTATAACGAGCTATATTTATATACATTTTATATTTTTGTATTGAAACTGAATATTATCTAATTCTCCTTTTTCTTGTTACAGGTTGCAGTAATATTTGGTATTATGGGTGCTTGTCGCAGGCAAGAGCTACATACATATAGTAATACCTACCTATTATCCAAAATATACATTGACATTTTCATAAATAAAATTGTGTTTATAAATTTTTGTATTTTATTTAATATTGCCTACTCATAGAAAAAGCATTGTATGCAACGTTGTATAAGTAATCAAAAAATGCTCATGGCGTATTTATTAACAATGTTCGCCTTCGGCTCACATTGTTACCCACGCCACCACTCACATTTTTTGACCCCTCTTATAAAACTGTTGCATAAAATACTATAATACTTACGGCCTATTTAGGTTTAGGAAAGAAACGTATTTATTATACTTACTGTTATAATTAATATCCTACCTATGACGTATCAAATTTTGAAGATTTGATATGCTTTTGTTTAGGGCAGGGTAGTTTGGGATAGAATATGGTGACTGCTTACCATTAGGCGGGGCGTATGCTAGTTTGCCACCGACATGCTATAACAAATGTATAAGTAACAGTCAAGTTCAATTTAACTATGATTTTTGGCAATCACAGCCTATATCGAGTTTACCCTATCTGAACCTTTAAGCATTATTTACGCTAGAGCCTCGGCCAAGCTCGTAGACTCGTGCGAATAGTTCACGCTCGGCCTCTTGCATCACTGCAGCCGAGTCAACGACACTGGCGTGCAAGTCATTGCTGTCATTTGAACTTGAACCTGCCCGCTGAAGCAGAGGCTCGAGCGCGTAATGAGTTACGATGCAAATTTGGAGGTGCAACTTAGCGGTATAGTTGGCCTTTGTTGTTACAGAATTATAAAATAGCTACATATAGTCTGGCAAAAAGAGTAGAAATTGAAAAGTAGCAACACTGTAGTGTCGTCCCGTTTTCTATTAATTGGTTTGAAAGGGACGACACTACAGTGTCGCCAGTTTTTAATTTCTACTCTTTTTTGCCGGACTGTATTTTGGAAATCGTTTAATGGGTACTTGGGCCCGATTCGGATTTTGAAAAAGATATCTTTTAGACTTCACCAAGATACGATAACGATATGTTTAAGATCTAACCTGTCAAATTTGACATTTGCTCGATTCTGGAGATACTCTTGAACGATTTCCACAGGATATATCTTAGAGATCTAATTCACATCTAATACATATCTTACTCTATCTAACGTAAAAGTGACATTGATTGCCCGAATTGCGCTGCAAAAGAGAACTAGTTGATATCTAAACTATAACGTATCTAGAATGGATCGAATACGGCAGCTTGTCCTTGTACTTGTTGATTATACTCGTAACAAAACTTCCGTGAGACACAGATGATGATGGTGATGTCAAGCGTTTTTCGACTTAAAATACGTGAGTGACCCGTTCTTAATATATTGAGTCCTGCACATAATACTAGTATATACCCAAGATATATTTTATTTAAAGAGAAAATGTCAGTAGCACCTTGCACGCAATGGTAGACCGTTTTGTATTATGGTTATCTGATGCGCCATCCTTTACATTATTTTACTTAAATCAAATCAGTAATTTTATATAGTTAAGAGATTTTATTGTTATAAGCTAGTCGTCACAACTACCCAAAATCACATTATTTCCCCATTATAATTTTGTGCAAAATTTAAATCATAATAAAAACCAATTAAAATTTGAGTATTTTTCCGAAACCTTGTGGTCCATTTACACCTTCTAGATGTGTGCATGTAAGGCCCCTGATTCCTCCGGACCTTATTTCACGAATAATTTGAGTAAATAGTTTCGTGGTTAACCGTAGTAGGTACCTACTGAAGTTCCTTTAAAGGATCACAGAAGTCCCTCAGTCGAGGGGCGCTGCAGCCAAGGCCGCCCGGTCCTTTGCGATTATGTAAATAATGCGCCGCGCTGCCCGTCTTTTCTTTTTGCTTACGTGCTGATATCTCACGTGCTCTAACAAACCAGCCGGCCTAGCCAAGGTTACAATCGCTATCGCTTCGACAACGAAAAGCATTATGTCTCTCTATCACTCTTCCATATTAGCGCGACAGTGACAGTTGCGTTTCGATCGCTACGGAGCGTAAGCGATTGGACACTTGGCTAGGCGGCCAGCACACTGTAACATTGAGATCCGTAGCAACAATGCGAACCCAAAGAGCGCAATTGTACCAGTTCACCTTAGCCCCCGACTAGCACGTGCTTGGACAGCGATTTGAACGACTCTGCACTCGGTGGCATTCGGCTGCGACCAGTGCTTGCTCATCTTATTACTGGAGTCAGTTATGTATCGCTGCCATACATGACCCAAAATTTTTTTATTAAGCTATGAGCTTCATCACATCTGATATTTGAGTAATTCTAAGCATTTCTAGCCTGGGAGGCAAAAAGAAGCGTGCGTCTAGTTGGGGAGGGTGGGGTCATCTTTAAAAAAAATCTATTCTGATCCTGGTGGCTGCTAGGGCAAGTTTGGTATCATTTTCGTATAAACCAAAGACGTAGAATTCATTGCTGATATTTGTTTTTTTCAGTTTCATAGTAATTTTACAAGCAAAACGTAAAAAGGTGAAAATTTTGGTTGAAGATTTTTGCTACGCGGTGCCGAAACTACAAAAGATAGAAAGTTGAAATTTGCACACTAGATTACATTTATAAAGTGTATAAGACATAAGAAGCGATTTTGAGAAATCCAACCCCTAAGGGGGTTAAAAAGGGGATGAAAGTTTGTATGGGGTTCAAGTTTTATTTTAAGCTAGGAATTTGAAACTTCGTAAAACGATATATTATTAAAATACAAGAAAACTCATTTCAGCGTTTTTGAAAATTCATCCCCTAAGGTGGTGAAAAGGGGGTTGAAAGTTTGTATGGATATCAAAAAATTTTTCGAACGCGGGACTTGAATCTTTGTATTTGAGGATATTATTAAAAGACAGGAAAAGTAATTTCAGCGTTTTGTAAAATTCATCCCCTAACAGGGATAAAAGGGGTTGAAAATTTGAATCCATTACAAATCCGAGTAGACGCACATATCTTATTGCTTCCCAGGCTTGAAATGCTTAGAATTACTCAAGGAATATATGTGATAAAGCTCATAGCTTAATAAAAAAAAAATTGGGTCAACTTTATAACTGCTTCCGCTATATTGACCTCTGAGCACGGCGTGACTCAACACTGTTTATTTACCCGTTTCAAATTATCATAAAAAAGCCCTGCGGTACCAACGTTAACGCTTTTCTGCTACCATTACCCGGAGATTACTTCAATTACTTATCTGCTAAGTATAAATAGGGGACATTTAATTTGTGAAACATGTTTTTAGACAATATTTATGTCATTGATAAAAGCGTGCAATGACATTTGAAAGTCTTTGTTTGGGACACATTTTGTAAATTAAAATCAATCCTACTCCAGGGATAGTTTCACCAGGACAAGGTTGGTAACGGTACAGCAAATTAGCCTTCAATCGATCAATCGTAAGCAAAATTGGGTTTAATGCAAGGTCTTAAATATTTTATAATAATAAGGCTAGCAACATACATTAATGAAGTCTGCTCCTTGGAACTGCATTATTATTCCAAAATGTTTTCAGTTTGATCAACTGTCCTTTCTCCGCGATTCTAGAACGCACTCTCATTGAATATATAAACGGCGTAAAAAATTAGCATTAAAATTTAAAGCAGAACTCGATTTCGACCTGAATAACCGTGAGACCCATTAAGTATCCTCACTTAATGCTGTAGAGCTGGCTGCGAGATAGGTACTTCTTTAAACTTGTACATTCCATTGTAGCGATCCTGTGGGATAAATAAACGACAGTCGAGACTGACGCCACCATCCCGGTCCAGGGATTATGTTGCGCTTTGTGGATAAATGAATGGCCCATGAAAGTCGTGCGGCACGTCAACCAATCGCAAGATTTCTAAATCAATAGGAGTGGGTACAGTTTACCGTCAAATAATGGAAATAGAAAAGTTTATGACTTATAAGCTATAAGTCATAAACATGACCTAAAGTTTATAATGTCATTTTATATTTTAATGTGTTGATATATCCTACACAAAAAATATATACTACTTAAGTTAATAATTGCAAATCAGTTTCTTAAGACAAAATAGCATTTCTACTCTTTATTTTGTCCCAAAGTAAGCATCAAAGGTAATTCTGAGGAAATCATTTTTATTTTTAACATATAATCCACTTTTTGAACACATTGTTGACATATTATCTTTCCTTCCCTATGTGTAAATTATGCTTGATCCACATACTTTTATTTATGTGCTGGACTGGAACTGGTACTGAAAATACCTGCCTAGCGAATTGTCTCTTAATAAAAGTCAATTGAAACATCGGTTGTAGGTACAACTAGTTAGTTCGAGACATGAAGAAAAGTAGCTGATATTACAGTCATCAAAACAAATGGAGGTAGAAGTTATTGCTTCATTTATTTTCTAGTTAAACTATTAATTTGCCGTCTGACTGTACTAAATCGGCGCGGAAGCATTTGCGTTCACGTTGGTTTATCACCATTCATCGATTGTCGTCGCGCGCGCACGATCGACGCCCGTGAAATCAAGGGCTCTAATTCCCACCTAGAGTTCAGCCGAAGTAAGTGGATCTGGGCCGTTTAAAAAAAACATTAACCACTTTTATGAGATTTTATATCGAAAGGAATGTTTAAAAAGTATGCACGGAAACCAGTAGTTTTTTGGACCTTTCCGTCTTTTCTTTCCTCTATTAACCCTTTAGTGGGTAATGGTAAGACACTTGCCATCAAACAACTCAGACATTTAATTTTTATATCCCAACGAACGCGTTGTTAGTTAATAAAAAAAATAGTTCTCATTGGAGAATATACTCGCACCAATCTACGACAAAAAGAGGAGCGGTTATTTCTCCTCTTGTAAAATGTTAATTCTTTCGCAAGATCTTAGACCTATTTTGATATAGACTACTTTCGAACTAATACATATTAATAGTGTTTCTCAAATATTGGTTATAGGGTTAACAACTCGGATATGAAGCTCATTATTGAATTTTATTTAAGTAGAGTTTAGGTTTTTCTTAGACTGGCCACTCTCAAAAGACAGATTGTTGTTATGGTCGGTTCTAGAGGTCCTAAATCCTAAATACACTGATTCTCTTGAAGCGTGTGCACAGGATGCGAAGAGAATAACAATTGAGGATGATCTCGCACGGGAATGCTCGTAGATTAAGATGACGTCCGTGGTAATCTATTTCATGCTGTCAAAAATAGACAGGCCTGTGTAATGGAACAATCTCTTCGTTTATGTCTAATGATGGGTCAGTTCATGCTTCATTCACTTGTGCAGTTTACTCATACAATGCTGTATACAAACAATATACAAAGGGTCGGGTGAATCAGAGTCATTATAAATACAGAATCGAAATTAGGACTTATTGACTTATTGGTTGGTCTGATTGTTTCTACACACAGCTGAATTTTAAAATTATTCTAAATCGATCCGAACTAATAACGTAAAACCTTTATTCGTCAAATCAATGTAAAATTAACTTTTAAGCATGAGTAAATGTTAGAACTGATGTAAGATTGCGAGAAACGAAGAATAACCAGCTACAGTACCTACACGCTTGATCGATGTCAAATTTCCATTAGGTAATGGTGCTTATTTATTAAACGTTGTCATATAGCTGACACCATGAAGGGAGGATCGTGACCGATAAGGGAATAATAAGCTCATAACTTTGCAATACACTAAGGTTCTTTAAGCCGCCTCTAAGACGGGGCGTAATCAGGGAAATAAATCTAGGTGTGTGGTTAAAGTAAGTAATAGACGCATTCCTGGCCGGGTATTTTCATCACATGCCGAGCGCAGGCGATTAAACAGGTAAACCAGTCTACCAAAACCTAGTCATTAGTAACCTAGCCAAAGGAAGTCTGCACGTACAGTACTGCGCTTTTCTGTTCATAGTGGCCATACTTTATGGTTTATCTAAGAGCAATTTGCCTTACCCAATCCCGCTTAAGTTTTCCAATTCTACGGTCAATGTCCGTCATCTTGTGTCTACTACATATAACCTCATTCCGGATTAAATATACATATCTCATAGAGAAAACTACCAAACAAGACCTAGAGATTAGTTGAGAGCGTTCGCCTCGCCTGCGCTCGTTAACCGATTGAAACAACGTCCCTTGAAGGACGCGCGAAGGCTCAGCAAAGCGGGCGCGGTGGCGTGTCGTTGAACTGTCTTCTGCAGCGAATAGCTCTTCCGCCACACCCGCAAATGAAATCAATTAGTGGAGGAAGACCGTTAGGCCACGGCAACTCGCTGACAACGTGTCAAACGCCTCCAAAGAAATCTAGGCATCCAACCTTTGCAATACGAGTATAATGGGCATGGCTATACCAATCAACAACACTATGACTAAAATTATTAACCAGAAGCATGAGCACTTTGTTGAATACACAATCCAAAGTTATCATAATTCGCCCGGAACACGGTGATTCAGCGCGCCAAGAATAAACTAGGCACGTGTGATAATTCCTAAGGAGGTATTTAATGAAGACAGCCACGTCATGTTATTGTCGTTGTCGCGGAGCACCGGATAAGGCCGGCGATTGTCTCGCGACTATCGTAAATAACTCGCACTGTGTCCGGTGCCAGCCTGGAGCGCGCTACACGGCATCGGCAGCCCCGCCGAGTGTAGCGAGTGTCCGCGCAGCTAGAGTTAGCACCCGTCCTGTGGACATCTAAAACAACGTAGATAAAAAAACTACAGTAAAAAAGTGAACAATCGAGAAGTGATGGTTGCGGCGGGCGGCGCGCAGCAGGAAGCTGCGCACACGCATACGGATGAGCCTGACGTGTGCCCCGCTCCCCCACGCCGACTTATCTAAACCGTCGATGTAGATATTTATCACCATTGAAATATTACTATCTCTACGTATCAATTGCAATGCGAATGGCATTCCTGTTTTATCGACGTGCAATTTATCAAAGTAACGACGATCTCGAGCGTGGCACTAAAATAGCCTGCCGGCTATTAATTCCACCTGAGCCTGAAACAATGGTCATTACGATATAAATAGTCGGAATAAATATAAAATGGCAGTGCATCTTTGGTCTATTTATTGGGCGAGCGTTATGCGAGGGGTGCGTCGAGGGCGGTGCGGGCGGCTCAGGCGCTGCCCGTGGCCGATAGCATCGCCGGCGCGCGCTATAAATAGATGGGCGGGCGGACCCTTGAACCAGCCGCTCGGCGTCTCGCGTCCGCGCCCTGCCTGCGTGCAGGGTTGACGCGTCTACATCCTCCGAATAACAATAACTTATTCCTCGATTTAAATATCACCGATCACACACACACACACACATCACAGATCGGAAACACCGGATCAATGATGTGTGCTATATTTGTGTTGCCTTTCTTCTACAAATTGTAACCACATACTCAATGCATAGATTAAAAAAAAAACATTAAACTCCCTATCGCGTAAAGTTTTTCTTCTTTTTCTTATAACGAGAGTAGATCTTTATACTTCACAGGGATTTACCGAAATCAAACTCTACTTTGTATCTACCGCAAGTAAAATACGTACTAACAGCGATGTCTCTCGGCCCGAACTCGGTTTATTGTTTCTAATACTCGATTTTCTCTTATTCAGCAGGGATAGGTACCTTTCAAACTTAACGACAGCCCTGTTCATTGCGCCTATGGTACCGCAACAATCTACCATAAAACACGGCAGGCGGGTTGCAACTTCTCGCTTGTTCGCTTTCGTTCGCGCATGCGGCCGGTGCATATTTTTTTCCCTGATTAGAGTAAAAGATGCGCAACCGGTCGGGCGGACGAAGGCCGCGGCCAGGGCCGGCCCGAGGACCCGCTCCCACTAATGATGCGCCACAACCACTCCTAATTGGACGAACGCCCGACCACTCCATCAGGAAAAAATGAGCGCATCCCGCGGCTATCCAGTGATAGACGTAGGTATAGAGTTACATTAAATTCCTTTAACACTAAAATTTGCAAATTAAGTATTTAATATGCATATAATAGATGTTATGTGAAACGCACAAAATCTGTCTACATAAAATAGGCAACCAAACATTGTGTGCAAGTTGTGCAACTAAATATACGCTGCTAAGTTTTAGAGTTAAATCTTCTTAACTAAAGAATCTCAAAAGGCTGCCGCGTAATAAAATCCGGAGCATACAAAACATGTACTATCTCAGGAATAATTTGTCGATCCGCCCTGCCTCGTTCATTTTATCAAGATCTTTGAGGTGTGAATTTAAAACACGGCGACCACGACGTTCTCGGGAAGTCATTTTGAGGGGCAGTTAAGTTTTTGTTTTAATATTATACGGCACTTTTCCAGTTCCAGGACGCACTGCGTGTTATAATTTATATACGGCGGTAAATAAATATGTGTGAATGTTTTCTTCTCCGTTACATTGTGTACGAACTGAGTAGCATGAATGCTATTATGCCAGCCAGAAGCACGTACACGATAAGAATTGCCCTTTAATAACGGGAGAGCTGTAGTGAATCGTTGTAGATTGCAGACGCACTCAGCTGAAGTTACCTAGCTGTAAATAATGACACAATTTAAGAGGTTCTTTCCTTCCCGACAGATGCGGTACCGTACTCTACACAATGCAAGCGAAGTTTACGTGTCAGTAATATTTGCCAGTTGAATACAGTTAGCTCTACTTAATTTCTGCAATCCTACGCCTTATAGGAAATGGTCGAAGAGATAGTTCAGAGCCGAAAACCGTTACTAACTTTTAGTAAGTTGTTGTGCATTGGTCTCCAAAACTGCCGGGAAGCACCGGCGCCGGCTATCTACTTCAGAAGAATTTCTGCAATCCTACGCCTTATAGGAAATGGTCGAAGAGATAGTTCAGAGCCGAAAACCGTTACTAACTTTTAGTAGGTTGTTGTGCATAGTATTGGTCTCCAAAACTGCCGGGAAGCACCGGCGCCGGCTATCTACTTCAGAGGAATAACGTCATTAAAATAACTCCCACCATCTCGTTGTCAATACGGCATAATGCTTCCAAACTATGTGTTTCACATACCTACACGTGTCACAGCCAACACGCGCGAATGACAACTAACTCATATTAGTCTAGTATCTTTCATATCGGTTTGATGACTTTGATGTCTGGTGCACGTTAGAATTGGCCTGATTGTTTGGATGCAATAAGCAATACCTATCCACGACGAGGTGGAAGTGATTTTCCCGCTGAAATAGATAGCCGGCGCCGTCGTCTACCGGGAGTTTTGGAGATTCAAAACCATGCCCAAAAACATATTAAAAGTTAGTAACGGTTTCCGGCTCTGAACTATGTTCCCACTAGGGAGAATACTATCCCAACCAGTTTCCTACAAAACCATAACAACCAAATTTTTATAATTTACTTACCTTTACTTACCCAATTAACTTAAATATAAAGTTTAGGTACTTCTTATATGTAAAAACATGAATTTTCTTATTACTTTTGTCATAAAAACTTAATTAACTGTCAGTCATGTCTGCTCTTTTGAAGAATGATAACTCCAATCATAAATTTGGTTCCAAATTTACCATCGGCTACGTGACTTTATGCTGACACAACAAATCATTTATCTTTCCATTTATTATTTTGGTCTGTCGCGCATTAAGGCAGACGCCGAAACGCGCTGATGAAAATTCATTAAATATCATTACATATAAAAACGCAACAATGCTGCAGGCTCCCCTGTTATTAATTCAAAATGAATGGAGAATGCGCGTCGGAAAAAAGGAAATTGGAAATGATGAAAAAGCTTTTGAACTACTGATTTGGTAACGCAAATTCGCTTTAACGTGCGTCTAAATTTTAGATTGTTTGCTGTAGCCGGTAGTTGAACCTTTGTTCTATTCGTTTAGTATTCGTAATCGACTCTGATAGTAAGCGCACAGCCAGTAAAGCCGTGGGTTATAGGTTCCAGGCGGCATACTTCCGCCGCAGAGCACCGCCGCGCCGCGACGAATTCCTACGTGGTCAGTCATTCATTTTATTTAATAGCTTGTCATATTAAACTGTCCCTCAAAGCTCTTCCTGAGACTGACCTTATAAAGCCCAAGAATTGATTATCATTAATTTAATATCAATGTTGCTGTCGACGCGAGCGTGTCGCGCATCTAATGCGGTGACTGTCGTAATAATAATAAAAGCGTGCTAAGTTTTGTAATAAAATAACAAATTCGTTGCGCGTTTTGTGTTCGTTGTGGCACTGTTAGGTCAGGTGCAGTACCTACTCTTACAACAGAGAAAGGGATGATCTATAAAATAACTGCGATAGTTGTGCGATGCTGAATATCTGACGCACATTTAAATAGCTGGTCGTCCAGTCTCTTTTACCTTTGGTACTGAAAACTCAAAAAATTATTAAGCAAATATTGTAAGCATTTTGTATGAACCGTCACAAAACTGAAAATCTTGTATGAAAAACTGGAGATACTTTTTTCATTGTTTCTTCGTAGTATCGTATGTCTTTCGTGTAGTCGAAATAACCCAAAAGTTATTAGTTTTTAGAAAAAAAGTAAATGGAACTATTTTTTTCTGAAAACCCGATATTATAAACCCGATCTTGTAGTACAAATGTATTATGTAATTTATGTATGTACATACATAGATACTACTAGATCGCGTGTCAGTTTTGCACATTTAATTAGTTCCGGACGACAAGCGGTGGACACATCCACGTCCAGACGACTCGGTGTCGGTTTGATAAATTCGCCGGCTATCTCGATCCCGTCTCATGTTAATCCTTGTTGCAGCCATCGATGCGGCTTGACTAATGAAGATTTAAATCGGCGATGGAGTAAACCGAGTCCCGTTTTGCATCCTTCCATTTATCACACCAAGGTACCGTAATTAAAACGCATTTTATTAATACTGATACGTTTATAATCGTGAGATTTTCCAAGATATCTTTCCATCTAACTTGAGGTTGTAAAGATGCGCTGGGTAGTGGGAAATAACTGCGAATCAAATATTATGTATTTTGCAATCGTAATAAAAAAATGTTTAAGTATTATATTTTCATTTGTATAACGATTATGTTATTGTAATCGCCATTATTAACGACTGAGTATGTCGCTTCCCTGTCCAGGGTCTGATCGAATATTTGGTGCGCGTATGGAAGAAGCCGCCACTGGTGTACTGCGACTACCACGGGCACTCGCGCAAGAAGAACGTGTTCTTCTATGGCTGCGCGGGCGCCGAGAGCTGGTGCGGCTCCGACCGCAGCGTGCCCGACGAGCCCGTCAAGTACCTTGTGAGTATTCCTGAACATTTCACATATGCACTTCTTCCGGCTATTGCCAGAACTTAACACCAAGTGTTTTGTACAAAACTCTTCTTTACAAAAATTTATAGATGATCCTGAGGAGTTTATAAATGGTTTATCATGTGATTTTTTTTAACTGTTCGACAGATGCTCCCGGCTCTGATGCATCGCATCTCTCCGGCGTTCGCTTTGGGATCGTGCTCTTTCCGAGTTGAGCGGGAACGAGAGAGTACGGCTCGCGTTACCGTGTGGCGTCATCTCGGCGTCACACGCTCTTATACGATGGAGGCGACTTTCTGCGGCTTCGATCGAGGACCCTTCAAGGTAAAGGATGACGTTCGTTCCGAGTGGAGCGAGAACGATAGAACGGCTTCCGTCACTGTGTGGCGCCATCTCGGCGTCACACGCTCCTATACGATGAAGGCGATGTTCTGAGGCTTCGATCGCAAAACTTTCAAGATAAAGGCTGACGTTCGTTCCGAGTGGAACCAAAACGAGAGAGCACCACAGGCGTCAACGTGTGGAGCTATCTCGGCGTTACACGTTCGGCGGCGTTCTATGATTCAATAGACCATCTCTATAAACGATCACAACTTTTCAGAACTTCTTAATGTAACCCACTTTCAGGTAAAGAAAAGTAATTTTCATCTGTAGGTATTTACAATATTTACGGAATAGTAGGTACGTAAGTATTTAACATACCGTCATAAATATAGATAATCACACAGCGACATAATCGAAGTATCTATTACCACCAATTACGCAAACATTCACTCACGTAGATGGAAATAATCCTTGTCTGTATCGGCTTACTGTACTTCTACATTGCAGAGACCGATATCCCGTTTTTGTCACTCATGTCAATCTTTCATATAGAGTTAGTAAAACATCTCTACACGGTTGCGTCCGTCACGCACAAAGTAGTAGGTAATTACCTGATCATCAGTTTCCTTTTACCTTAACTACCTACTTATCTACTCTGATGAATAATCAGTTTGTTATTATGGAAATGGCATATATAGTTATCAAGGCCATAAGGATGAAATTCCTGTAGCTTCCATTTTAATGATATTGAAAATGTGATACATATCCTGGTGCACTTGTTTCCCCATTAGGCCATTAGAAATTAACGCGTGTCACTAAGATTAATCACATGCTTGGTTAAATACCCGAGGGCGTAATTTTATACGTCGTACCTACTTATTGCATTGGGATACCATGGTCGTTAGCGTATGTACGTTATGATGGTGTCTCTTTTGCTCACGTGTGGGCATAATGTGATGAGTTAATTCCGCAACCTCGGAACATGATTGATTGCTTAACTCTAAAAACGACCATGCGTGATTCAATTTACGGTTTAGGTTTCAATACGAGGCACGTATAGAAATAGGGTAAGTAAAGATATGGATAATATGGATAGTAGATTGTGAGGGTTCTCGTTTCTCAGGACGCGTGGTAATACGTCCATAGCGGTGCCTCGTTAGCCGCTAGATCTCCCGATAAGGCCCGCAACAAACTCCGCAACGTGTGTCATCTTTGCTCGCGGTCGTACTACATTTACTGAGCATCGCGCCGTCGTTTTTCCCGCTAGCCTGTACGTCATCATGTATGTGGACAGTGTTGGGGCCGGTAAAAAGCGAGTCCTGAGAGAACTATTTAATTAAGTTCGTTTACGGACGTCGGGTATGCGGAAGCGATTGCTGTATGTTTTTGCTGTCGACAGGGCTTCCACCTGAACACGCAGCACCTGCAGAGTGTGGGCAGCGATTTCTGCGAGGCGCTCAATGGCCTGAATGACACCGCCACCAGCGACGATATCCAGCTCACGAAGGATCTCAATGGGTGATTAAATTTATTTTGGATGGCAATTCAAATCAAGATACCATACAATCCTTACCTATATAACCAAATAGTGTCGCCTACAAAGGAAGGAACTCATACTGCCCTACGCAGAGTTATTATTAGAAGGTACACTTGCTAGGTACATATTCGACTGCTTAGTCGAATGATATCTAACGTAAAAAATACTTTAAATACTTAGGTATTCCTAGCCAAACTAAAGGAAGTGTGCGGTGTCAACTGCAATAATATTTTACACAAAGGCCAATAAAATATCTGACGCGATCTTATTTGTAGAGCCAGCATAAGAGCATGTCACATACTTGTGCGACTTCTAAGAGTAACATATTATTGCAGCTGACTGTACATACTTACATTCTATACCGATTATGCTAGGTTAAATCAAGGGCTCCAATACGTCTAAGCAAAATGCAACATTTTGCGCTACTTAGGAACAATCGCATGGGAACTTAATAACCTTTTTTTTCTGCAGAAATATCATTGAAATTAGTTTGAATGGCGAACCAGTGAATAGGCAAGTCATACCTCAGCAACAGAGTGAATCGCAAGAAATAACAAAAGTTAATCATAACCCTCCCCCGATGTTGTTGTTTTTGCCCTTTTTGCCCGACTAATAACCTGATAAATGCATACGGGGCCCTAGCGCGACGGCGTTCTGCAAACTCATACATACTAATACCTAGTTCCTTGCCAATTACACCTCTCTCAGCAGCTAACTCAAGTTGTGTTTATTTTTGTAATGATTGTGGCATGTTCGCTATTGTAATTAGATAGAATTACATTCATTTAGTGTTCCGTATGAGAATTGTGTAAAGGGCACACCACTGGATTTACTTTTTGAAATCATGAAATACCATCACAGACCTACAAAATGTAATAACACTCGGTGGATCTGTTTTTCTTCGTGTTCTTTCGCATGGTTTTAAAATTGTTAGGGTATCAATTTCTTTGACAATTAAATATAATGAAGGTATAGACATGTATCATAACTACTTTTCTAAGAAACAATGTCAGACGTAGTTAGCTATTTCCTGTCTTGCAGGACGTGATAGCAAAAACAAGTTGATCGCCTTTAAATCGATTTCACAATTAATCCGTTTTAGGTATGTCCTAATTTGCATTATTCCCTTGATTGCTTTATGTAGGTACATAAGCGACTTATCTATTAGACAGTTCGCGTGTGTCTGCATATAATAATAGGGTAATTGCGGTAATTTTCGTCCGGCTCTAGTTTTCGTTCACTTGACGAAATTTGAATCATCCATTTCATTGCTGCACAAATTTGGACTTATTGCAATCCTTAATATCTAAACAATTTAGCTATCTATCTAGTAGCAAATTAAAAATTGAATGTATTATTTGCTAATCCGTCAAGTGGACGGAAACTGGCACTGGACGACACATCCTTATTTCTGTGGTAACAAAGGTGTGTTACGATACGATATATTTGGACACATTGGCCGTCACTATCTATTTTACGCTGACTATTCTTAACCTTTACACGCCTGCGCGACGCGCTTATCGTGCGCGGCGCGTCTTCGTGAATCTTGTCGGAATCCACGAAGGTTGATATTGTCGGAATCCATGGCTAAAGCCGCGCGCGTCTGTTGACGGTCAAAGACTCTTTGATGGTCAAAGGGTTATTGGTGTTTTTGTTGCAGTGCCATCGCCGTGGACAGCGAGCCAGGCTCCGGCTCCGGCAGCGTGCTGCGTACCGACTCCGACGAGGACTTCGACTAGCATCGAGTCGATTGGCCGAGTGCAAACTCAACACCTGAAGGCCTACCGCGGACACCGAAGTTCGCAAATTGCGGGCATCTTTCTCTGTCACCCTAATTAGGCCTTAATTGGAGTAAGAAAAAGATGCCCGCAATTTGCGAACTTCGGTGTTTACGGTAGGGCCTCTAGAAGGGCACGTTGTTACACCACAATTGATGATGATCTAATTATAGCACTTGGTCACTGCAAGATGTGTGGACCCATCACTAACATTAGGGTTAATGCGTATAATGGGGTGCCTAAAATTGATTTTGTATTACATTTTATTTTGTTTTACAAAACGTACTTAAGGTAGTGTGTACAACTTCACTTATTTTTGTTTACCCGAATGATCTAATGCAGCGGTCGGCAACAAGCGGCCCGCGGGCCGCATGCGGCCCGCGAACCTCTCACTTACGGCCCGCGAGCCTCATACGGCAAATAGCCATATTTTGTATGTAATATTGACAGACGACAATGTCTGATAAAGTCAAAGATTTACGATATCAAAGATAAACTTCGGTAACTACTATTTGGCCCTTGGCTGCTAAAATGTCGCCAACCGCTGATCTAATGGATCAACCTAAGTAGAAACAAGATTGACAATAGTATGAAGTGATTTCTAAACTTAATTACAGAGCTATCCCATTAGATGGTGCCTAAATGTGTGTCTACAATAATGTAATTATAATGGCAATATTGGATGTATTGTTTCCAGTTACAACGCTGGTATTAGTGAACGAATACTGTAATAAGTATCTAGGGTACAATTAATTTAAGTAATAGTTTTCGTAACGTACTGTATAAATTGTCTGTGAACTGTACTCACCCTGTTTGGCTTTGACCGTGGGAAGTAAATTGTAAGTGGCTTGTGATCTCAGTTATAAATAAACTATTAAATATCATATGCTTCTTATTTCCACATTATCTAGCTTTATCCCTTTATAAGGCATAAGGCCCACTAACACCTTCCCACTAGCCCGGGGTTAAGCGGTTAAACCGTTAACCCAGTGGCAAATTTTACTGGTAACCATGGTAACTCCAGGTCTAACCGGTTAACCCTGGGTCAGTGAATGGTGCAAGTGGCCCTAAGGACGTGTCAGAAATTATGCAAAATTGAACCCTATCACTTTAAAACAACGTTTTAAATCATGTGGGAAATATATTCCCTCTGCATAGGTGGCTTCAAAAAAGATGGAGGATAGGATGCTTGTTCATGAAAAAACCGGACAAGTGCGAGTCGGACTCGCCCACCGAGGGTTCCGTACTTTTTAGTATTTGTCGTTATAGCGGCAACAAGAATACATAATCTGTGAAATTTTCAACTGTTAGCTATCACGGTTCATGAGATACAGGATGATGACAGACAGTGCTTAGTAATAGGGTGTGGTTTTATCGTGTCGTCAAAATGACAGATCAGGACAAATGATTAAGGCCGAGCCACACCGGCTTGCGTGTGCGTGACGTGCGCGTGTGCGTGCGCTAAAATGTTGGAGCTGCACACGCACACGTCACGCAAGCGGTGTGCCGTCTCTCATAAGGATCTGTATACTACAACGCCGCACGCGCACGTGCACGTCACGCACACGCAGCCGGTGTGCACAGGCCTTTATTAGCTAATTGAGGTTTGTGGCGCGTTTATCAATAAGGGGGTAATTCTATAAGGCAAAAGAAATAATAATAAACAACAATTTAAGACGTAACATTTAACGAACGAACTCCATTCCCAAGTGAGTAAAAATTATATAAGTATAACAACTGAAATGGATAATATTTGTTCTGCGAGCTGAGAAAGCCCCAATAAGATAACTCTAGCCGTAACGGCAAAATGAAACACGGCGCTAGGAAAAAGTTATATATTATCATCTCAAAACTGAATAATATAATGTATATTGTCTTTCCAACAATTAATCACATTTCACTTATACAACGTAAAGTTATACAAATAAACAATTTGTTAACTGCACCTTAAATATTGAATATTGCATAATAAATAAACTAAAAAAGAATCTACACTAAAGGTACACTTTGTCAATATTTTACCTACTGCGATGTTACGTCAATTTGACATTTTCTTATAATAACATTGAAATTATCACATAAATATCTATGTTATAAAGGTGGATAATAATAATTGGCTTTAGGTGTGATGTTATTAAAAATAGTCTTATTTTATTAACTAACAGACAACATATATTTTACACGAGCTAAGTTGTTTACCTAAAGTTTTTAAAATCAACTTCTCTGTATGACCTATTAAGTGTCTTAAAAAAACACCACTCAATGCTGTTATCAATGTCACAAAACTACACAACTCGTGTAATCTTAGCATATTTTTTTTATAAATGGATCACTGGTTACTTAATATTGTAATAAGAAAATACATGTTTTATGTCAAGTTATAGGCTTCGTATTACTTCATTAAAATAAATCTTAGATTAAATTTGTTCAAAAATCAATAAGGAACCTTGTAAGAAAAGTGCGAAGAATCCTGTATTAATACATTGCTTAACTTTAACAATGGTTGAGCATTAAATAAACCTAAATAATACTTTTAACAAAAACAATTGTGAAGTGAAGCTGTTTTCTGTGAGCGGAAAATTATTAAAACACACAACTAGATGAAAAATGTTTTAATTTATATTATAACGCAGTCAAAGTCTAGTTATAGGCTTTCTTTGCGTTATAATATCATAGTGGTTAGGAATAAAAGCTTGTTGTTATTTAAAATACGGCCGGCAGTCTGTATTTTATCGGTGATGTTAATATAACCAGCCATAGCAATCTATGCTTCTACTGCCAGGACTATGTGTGCGTAACTATTGCAGATTATTCATGAAGTTGAAAAATAAAACTACTTATCTAAATAAAGCAGTACAAATGCTACTACTACTACTATCTCCTCTGGTAATCATAATCAATTTTATAAATGCTTGTTAAACATAACATATAAAGTTAAAATTGCGTCGCTACAAAACGTAGTCTTAATTTGGAATAACGAAAATGCCTAAGAGTTTTGATGCACTATCAATTGGCTAATTGGCTTTTTTAAACTTAATTTACCTACCTACAACGTTAGAACAGAGAAACGTAATTTAGTATCCATGTTTAATCATATCGAAACAAGATTATTGTTTAGGGATTAGATAGCATTTTTGCATCTATCAATGTACGAATAATATGTTTACGGCTGCTTCTATTAGCTAGGGAAAAGAATATTAGGGATGAATGTTAATGAACGGAGAGCGGATGGTAGACCCAAAAACGATGGATGAATTGTGTGAAAGAGGATATGAGAAAGAAAGGAGCGAATGCTGAGGTGACTAAAGACAGAGGAGAATGGAAGAGAAAATATGTTGTGCCGACACCACATAATGTGGGATAAGGGCAGGGAGAAGAAGAAGAAGAAGCTACGTGCTAAGTTGATGGTGGAGAAATACATAGCAACGCTAATCCACAACTTAGTGAAAATATGAATTTTCATGGGACTAACAACTGTCAAATAAGCTATATGTCCCACAACAACTAAGGCGGCGCGACAGTCACGCACGGAGTGAATATAAATTGACTGATAAAGACTGTGTATTGGAGCATTCCATGAAATTGTCTACCGTTGTCCCGTACAAACGCGAAGTTTCTGAAGATTTAAAGGTGTAAGAGTTTCCTTTTCTATGACAAATGGTCATAAATATGCACAGAAAAATAATCGCCTGCTTTAAATGCCGAGAAAAAAGTCGCAACACAGGAAATAAAACGCGTTTGTACGGGACAGCCCGTGGAATGCTCCATTAATGATTTCAAAAAGCGATTAATTTCACACTGAAATTCACCCATTTAGATTTACAGCGAGGCAAAATTTTTGCTCAATTAATTGCGCATCTAGCTACGCGATACATGTGCTAGCATGTATGTATCATTGTACATATGTGGGTATACCTAATCGTTTTCCATCGTATTTCCTCGCAAACATTCACATTTCGTCATGCTACTGCAGTCAGCCTCGGTACCTTTTGTACTGTGATTGACTGAAAGAACATGACACGTTCATACGTTTCCGTGAAAATCGACGGAAAATTGTTATGTACATCTGCACGTCTACACCTTAAACGAGTTTACACTAATAAAAAAATAGATCGGTATATTTACCTCAACTACTTTTGGATTGATCTCTTCTGAATCTCGTATTTGTGTTCTTTTACGCATTCAGTTTGAAATACTATCCAGTTTAAGACCACTTCACAAAAATAAAGATATTCTGGTATATCAAGTTACGTTCTGATGTGATAAACTTAACTGTAAGATTTTCGTGAAATCGAGTAAATTACGAGGTTAAGAAGATAATCAGATAATTTACAATAATAATTTTATTTAAAATGTATTTGAGCCCGTCTAGAGCTACTCTTTTGTCACATTTTACTAAGGCACCGGCAGGCCAGCGCCGTCCGTTAGTGTCAAATTTTATCTAATCATAAATGCACCCACAGTTGACTTTTCGAAGTGGTACTTACCGTTATTTAGTGAAATTAAATATTGTGTTTGTAATTATAGTAAGACTGTTTAAACTTTAAATACATACGAAGTAAGTTTTATTTACGGCACCTATAGTTTGTTTTTTTTTAGCATTAGAAAGAACTTCATAGAAGGTAAGCAATCTTGACATGTTTTCTAATTGAAATACGCTTTTTAAAAATCAGTAACTATTACTTATGAAAGCAGAAGAATATAAATGATCGTATTAGATTCATAGTTGTTACATATTAGCCATAACTTATTTTTAAAATGTGTTTTTCAATAAAACGACACATAAAGATTGTTCACCTTATTTCTAATGCTAAAAAAACGAACTTTAAAGCTTGTTTTTATATCCATAAATTGACAATTTGGTTGCCCCAATGTGCCAAACCGATTTGTAATTTTGGTACAAAATGACTTGTACCAATCACGTGTACAGTCAACTGTAAAAATATGGGTGCACAAATCATCTCAAAATTATGTCCCATAGCTCTTATGTCAGCGAATTAAGAACTATGGGACATATTTTTGAATAAGTTAGCTACACCCATATTTTTACAGTTGACTGTACGAATCGTCATTATGGCATCCGGGATATAAAAACAGAGTTTAATCGACGCAGTTTTTGTTAAAAAGCTTTATCATTTAGCAGGTTAACAACGTTATACAAATAACATCGACCGAGGGATACCGCACTATATTCGGAGTACAGAACAAACGACGCATAGGTACCCTGCACTTTATCATGATGCACCCAGAGGTGTCTGGGCCGCGCGGGGGTGAGGGACTGGCCGACAGCAGTCTACCGCGTAAAAGTAACGGCACATACCCTCTCACATACGACGCGCTTACGTCTGCCGTATCCTGGCGCAGAGCTTGTCATAGTGCACCGTAGGGTGTCAGGGCTGCGCGGGGGGTCCCGCTCGCGCTCGGGGGTGGGGGTGCGGGGGCTGGCGGCGCTGGCGCGCGAGGAAGGAGTGTCCGGCGGACAGCAGCGCGAAGCGCGTCTCGACGGCGTCGCGGTGGCAGCGCGCGCCCAGCTGGTACCAGGCCGACGCCAGCAGCCGCTGCTCCGTGCTGCCGCGCGGCTCCGAGCCGCCGCCGCCGCTGCCGCTGCCGCTCCATCTGTTGAAGTTTAGAGCTGTTACGCACTGTCGACTTGTCGCCGGCGACTCGGTCGATGGCGATTGTAATTTTCTATAGTTTATATGGGTGTTTACCCACTTAGTCGCGGATCGCCCGAACGACTCGCAACGTAGTGGCGACGCACAAGCGACTAGAAACACGGGTTTAAATGGAAGCGTTCACACTGCGAGCAACTGTCGAGGCGACCAATTTGTACCCGTCTCTCTCTTGAACATAGTTGTGTAAAGCACAACATATTTTAGTGATGCTTGCGCTCGTCTCCTAGCCCTATATAATTGCGTATGTTTTAGTCGCCGAGAGGCTAAGTCGCAGGCGACTAGTCGACAGTGCGCAACGGCTTCTTCTGGTGTAATTACGGAGATATCGTTGAAAGGCGCGGTGCATGTAGCGAGCGCTCCAGGTAGTAAGGTAAGGTGTGCGACGCTTATGTCTGTCTATCAACGAATCTGGCTGTCAATGACAAAGAAAAAGGCTGTCAGTGACAGCCGTTGTCATGCAGGGATGAGTACCAAGACGAGGAGTTAAAGTTACCTTAAAGTTAATAATTATGTATATGTATGTATACTGACTCGTGTCGGTTATTGTTGGGCGTAGCATCGCCTCTGGCCGCACCGGCGCCTGCGCCGCGCGCGTAGCCCAACGTCATATCCGACAGCGACGGCAACGCTATAAGCAAAAAACACACTAAAACAGCAGAGCTAGAACACGCCACGGTAAGCCGACTCCAGTCATTTTAAGGTCAATGGATAAGGCACGCGGAGTTCGCAATGGGGTATTTCTCGTTGAGTTTGTGTGGTCTATTCGAGCTTTAAAATCAAATTCAAATTGAGTTAAAAAAATCGTGCTACAAAATTATACAGCGGGCCGAAGGCGAAGCGTCGAGGCTTGCGAAGGCCGAAGGTCGAGCTCCGCGTAAGGCCGAAAGCCCGAAGCGTCACCTGAGAGGGGGAAGTTGGGAGCTTAAACACGATCCAATAGTAAATGTCTTTACAAGCTCACGTCGGGCGTGGCCTTAAGATTTAAGAAGTTCCACGTAATGTCAAAATTGGAGAAAGTTTGCAAACTTGTGTTGTAAATTATGATTTTACATGAAATCAAAAATGATAATGAATGTTCAGCTGTACATGGGTGTGAGCTTACCCGCAGCCCTGGGGTCCAGCGACTTGATGACCTCCTTGGCCTTCTCGACGCACCGCTTGTACTTGTCCTCGGTGGCGACGAGCTCGGCGTCCCGCGCCGCGAGCGCCTCCTGCAGCTTCCCGGCGCGCCGGCGCTCTTCTGCTAGAGCGGCTTGCAACTCTTCTACTTGTAATGCTAGAACAGATAGCATAGTTAATATAGTCATTTATTATTATCATCATCAGTATTTTGTCGGTGGAGTAATCGCCACTCTCCTTTTTGCTGTGCCAGCCTTTTAACTCCCTTGAAAACGGAGAAGTCATTTATTATAACATAATTCAACTTTTTGCAGTGCTTACTACTATGTTATAAATATAATGAAAAATTTCACGAATGCTGCATAGCTATTTTTTAGCCGTTTTTCAGTAAGTAAGATGTTTGGTAGCGTAGCAAAATATCAGTTTAGTAACGTTTTGCATGCATTTGCGTAACTGTTTCGAGCAACAACAGTGAAAGATGTCTGAGACGTAGTTTCGATCCCAACCCCTGTCCTTACAACTTAATACTTAGGTACAGCCGACGTCAAAGATATTTTTAGACTTTTGCACCTTACTTCTTTGTAATAAGGCGAAAAAAGTAAACTTAGTAGTAGTCACATATTAAATCATAATTTTAACGAGTCTATCGTGAATTTGCATCGATACGTCGGAAATAAAATTATTTAAACAAAATAAATTCGTGATATAACCACAGAATAAATAATAGTACTAGGTACAGAAGACCCACTCTCTAACAAAACGCGTCTGTCACGATCAGCACAGATATGGCCGCTAGGTGGCGACAGCGCCACGCGCGGCTTATGGCAAACCCCAAAATTGGGATCGAACGGATGTACTTTTAGCTACCTGTAGCAAAGCGACGAAATCGCGGAGTGAGCCACGCCTGCTATAACCTGAAAGTTAAGTATGAAAGCCTTACATTTCCGCTGGCTGTCCTCCATGGCGGTAGCGAGGCGCGGGTCCCTCGCCGGCGCGGCCTCGAGCGCGGCCTCCAGCTGCATGATGCGCTGGTTCTGCTCTCTGTGTAGCGCGCGTTGCTTCTCTAACCGCGCTGCGTAGTCTTCTAGCAAAGCCTGGGGAATACGACATCTTGTTAGGAAGCAATAAAGTTCAATTGAGTATTAGCACCAAAAAACCCGCCACATAATCACACTACGTATTGTATCCACGCACGAAGCGTAGGGAGATATTAATTATTAACGTAAACCAGAAAGTCAGAATATTAAAATGTTATAATACTGACCTCGGACTCTGAGATATTTATATCTTTCGATTTTAACACATTAACTGCCAGCGACCCGCTAAGCGGGTTCTCTATTCGAAGGCGTTTTTCGCTAAAAACAGGAAAAACCCGTGTTATCTGCTACACTCTCGTAGAGTATAGACATAGCTCGCGCTAGCAGTCAATGTGTTAAAACAGATTTAAATAAATAAAACTAGTCTTTTGTATACTTCCTAATTTACTGGTCTTTAGAATTTAATGATAAGGGCTATCGTATAATTAAAGCATTTTATTTATTTATTTATTTTATTTTGTAAGGAGTACCAACAGCTGCAAAAACATTCTATAGATTTAGGTAACAATACAAAGCCAATTACAGGTACTCACAGATAGAAATGAAGTAGACAATATATCAAACTTTTTTTTATATAAATAAAAAGAGGAATTTACCTGTACAGAACCCTGGTCGGCCTGCGCACCCTGGTTCTGCCGTAACAGTTTGTTCTCATGTTCGAGCCGTATCAGCTTATCCTTCATCTCTGTCGGGATCAGCTCCTGCGACACGTTGTCTTCGCTGGCCCCTGAAAATTAACAAATTAACTTAAAAACCTATCCTTTTTGCTTCAGTCAGCCTGTATCTAAGTAGGGAATATTACGTGAAACTTTGCGTAGGTGGCGCCACTACCACTATCTGTCGCAATCTGGGGGTCTACTGCGAAACAAGAAAATCGAAATTTCGTTATCTAACCTGCCGCGAAACTAAGTGGCGAGTCAGGTCATAATGCCAGCTCTTTCACTCTTTGTTGGTCTTAACAAGGGTAAAGGAGATAGCATAAGCTCAGTCTCCAGTTAGTTTTGCGGCAAGTATAGTAGTTTGGCTTGCTCGCGCTGCAGGCAAGCAGCGTTTTGTTTCGTGTTTTGGAACCTTATCGACAAGCGTATAAGGTCGATATTAGTACAATAAAAATAAGTTTTAGACAAAAATTAAATTTTTGATACAAGCTTTTATCGATTACCCCTAAGACAATATGGTTGCGTTGTTTTATCACAGATTTCCTATGGCCAACTCCTGTATCCATCATCAGATCAGCTCGATGGTACCATAATATTGCATTGTCATCCGATTTATACATGCATGCAAAATTTCAGCTCAATCGGAAACCGGGAAGTGGATCAAATTTAACTTGCAAGATTTGATTACAGACCGACATACAACGGGACAGGTGAAAGTAAATAAAAGCTTGTAATAACATACCTGCAGTTATAGTATAGTGGGTGAGGTCCTCCACCGTTTCCTTCAGTGCGTCCCTGTCGCACACTAGTTTGTCTCGCTCGCGCTGCAGGAAATCTGCTCGGCTCGACAGTTTTTTGTTTTCTATTTCCAGTTTGTCCGCTTTCGTCATTTCAGCGTCTAGTTTCTCATTTAAATCTATAACCTGTAATATACACATTGTTATGTGGTTTAATAAAAGGATATGTAATACTAATGTAAGTCCCGTAAACACCATTAATGTCTATGTAAGACGTATCGTTGCGGTGCAATACCTACACCTATCTTGTAGGTCAACCAAATCAATAATAGGGGGTATAACTGCAATGTTCTGCCAACAGAGTGTAGCACTAGTGCTTATAGTAAACCATAGAGTAACTAGTACATATTGTGCCTTAAACTGTTTTTCACAAGTTTTCACAGACATTGAAATATGACATTGATGCATCAAGGGCCTACCGCAAAACGCGAAATTCGAAATTTAGTTATCTGCTTCTTTATCGCTCAAATATGCAAGAGTGATAGAGAGGATATATATTGTGATGGATTGTGATGGTCTGTGGTAGTGGCGCCTCCTACGCAGAGTTTCGCGTAATAATTTCGATGTTTATCAGTTATCACGTATTAGAACTAACCTGTTTTTTATAAATGTCTAGTTTAGCGCGTAACGCGTTCGCTCGCGTGGCCGCCTGCTCGTGTTCTATCGCTCGTTGCACGTGCTCTGTGTTCGCTCGCTCGAGTAGTTTCACCTATAAAACAACAGCAAGGTTAGTTGCGAAGTAGGTAGTGGTCCAAATTAATTAATGCTATTTTATCGTTAAGAGAATAAGGGCATGTATTTATTTTGAATATTTTTGAACCTCTCTCCCGCCTAGCTACACCTTCTGCTGGCTTTAACCATCTAAGGGCCACTTGCACCATCCCACTAACCCGGGGTTAAGCGGTTAAATCGTTAACCCAGTGTCAAATTGCACTGGTAACCATGGTAACTCTAGGTTTAACCGGTTAAAGATAAAGATAAGATAAAAGATAAAAAATAGTTTATTCAAGTAGGCATATTACAATGCGCTTATGAACGTCAAATAAACCTTTACCGGCTCCAACCGTACACCTCTGCCCCGAGAAGATTTAAATCCCCCCTCAATTGGAGGAGGGTATCCCAATATGGGACCGGCAACAAACTCGGCGGGACACATCTTTTCAAAACATTATTACATCTTATAATTAACATGCATTACGAGTAATTAAGAAAAATACAATTTAAATTACTATAGAATTCATGCAATTATACTCAGTGAGTACATAACTTTATAGAATTTGATATAAAAAATAAACATATATGTACATGAAATCACAAATACGTAGCTCTTTCAGAAAACATATCAAATCTTACAAAAGGAAAAGAAATTAAAATCAATAAAAGAAATGAGAATACATATTATATGAATCTGACTGATTGTTATGAGATGCTTTCATACAATTTGATGTGCTTTCTTACCTGAGCTGAGTCACCTTTAACTCTACACATAATACAATATTTTTAATTACTACTTGTCGTTATTACAGTTTCTGGTTTGGTTAAAGCGTGTTAGTGGAATTGTGCAAGTGGCGCTAATGGATAATTAGTAGATTAGGTTGTAACTTGTAACGCAACTTCCGCATTAAAAAAATATACCATTTGTGCAGATGATAATAAATGAAAGATTACAATTATTTAAAACTGCGAAACGAACAGTTTCTATCCCCGATGGAACGTAGATGGCATTTGTTTAGGTTGAGTTGAGAGCCTGTTAGATTGTTTGTTTGCATACAAAGCACGATACAAACAGCCCTTCATTATTAAAAATTTATCTAAAATGGATATAACATGACGAAAATTATAACCCTCCTTTTAGTTTTGCAGTATTCGGGTAAAAAAAAAACAAATAACAAGCTAACAAGTATTATAGTGCGACATTAGCGACATAAAATAGTAGAAATTAGTGGAACTAAAAAATGTCTATACTAAAATTACTAATTGTTGCCATGTTTAAGCATTTTATGTCAAAAATGTGACAGTTACGTAGAAAGTGGCGCCCTCAATAATTCTCTACAATTTCTTGTCGGACTATACCTGTCTCCTCAAGTCGACATGTTCCTCCATCCTCTTCTTATAAGAAGCCACGGTGGCTTCAAGTGTGGCCGCTTTCGCAGCCGTCTCCCTTAAAGCGTCCACCTCATCTTTGAGCGTTACGTTCTCTGACGCTGCTATCTGAAAATGAAACATTAAAAAATGATGACATAAAAGTGCACTATTGAACGTAATGGCATCACATTGTAATCCCATTGGTACCTATTTATGGCAACTTTGAAACCAAATCGTCATTAAAATAAATATATAAAAAAATAATCATGTAGGGATATCTGACCTATCCTCCTAAGGCCCAAGGTCCTGCCTATAGTACCACTTCAGTTCGATGAAATTTAAATCCTAGGTTTTGCTTTGTTTCGTTCAATTTTCTATCAACGAAAAGTCAACTCTATTTCCTACACTGTAGGTTCACATTTCAGTGGAAAATTTGGAGCTTTCATTTGTATGGCTGGGCTGGGGTTCGAGAAGAGTGCACAGTATTAGGTTGATGGAGACGTCTTTCAGCTGATATGATTTATGTATTTGTGAAGCCGATGGCCTGGGTTCGAATCCCGGTAAGGGCATTTACTTGTGTGATGAATACAAATATTTGTTCACGAGTCATGGGTGTTTTCTATGTATATACGTATGTAAGTATTTATACTAGTAGTTCGCCCCGAACTGTGAACTCGCGGTTCGCCAAAAAGATCAATTGAATGCAGTGCTACTTAGTCCGAGATGGGCATTTCGTAATTGATTCCTGATTCCACGATTACTTGAAATGACTTTGTAAACTTTTATGACATAGTGCATGGCAACCATTTTGGAATTCAAAAAGGTCATCATTTTCGATATCGGGGCCCCCTAAAACCTATAAAACGACATCCATGACGACTTTTATGACATAGTGCATGGCCGCCATGTTGGATTCCAAAATGGTCATCATTTCCGAAATCTGCGCCCCCCAAAACCTATAAAACGACATCCATGACGACATTTATGACATAGTGCATGGCCGCCATTTTGGAATCCGAAATGGTCATCATCTTCGAAATCTGTGCCCCCTAAAACCTATAAAACGACACCCATGACGACTTTTATGACATAGTGCATGGCCGCCATTTTGGATTCCAAAATGGTCATCATTTTCGAAATCGGGGCCCCCTGAAACCTATATAACGACATCCATGACGATTTTTATGACATAGTGCATGGCCGCCATGTTGGATTTCAAAATAATCATCATTTTCGAAATCTGCGCCCCCCAAAACCTAAAAAACGACACCCATGACGACTTTTACGACATAGTGCATGGCCGCCATATTAGATTCCAAAATGGTCATCATTTTCGAAATCTGCGCCCCCCAAAACCTATAAACGACACCCATGACGACTTTTATGACAAAGTGCATGGCCGCCATGTTGGATACCAAAATGGTCATCATTTTCGAAATCTGCGCCCCCCAAAACCCAAGAAACGACATCCATGACGATTTTTATGACATAGTGCATGGCCGCCATCTTGGATTCCAAAATGGTCACCGTTTTCGAAATCTGCGCCCCCCAAAACCTATAAAACGACACCCATGATGACTTTTACGACATAGTTCATGGCCGCCATCTTGGATTCCAAAATGGTCATCATTTACGAAATCTGCGCCCCCCAAAACCAAAAAAACGACATCCATGACGATTTTTACGACATAGTGCATGGCCGCCATCTTGAATTCCAAAATGGTCATCATTTTTCTTTTTTTTTAATTTTAAAAATCTAAAATTAAAAAGACAATATTATAAATGTGTAACAAACCGAGCACTTTCATTTGATACCTAACTCGACCATACTTTCTTTGAATAAAAGTGACCAGAATAGCTAGAGCCCTCACAAATGGCTTTTTAGCATTTTAAGCTCTTCTAGTTCAATAACCTCTTGTTCGAGCCTGCTCAAAATTTAATGACTAAAATATAATGCCCTCAACTACACGTATACCCAATTTAATTTAAATTAGAACAAATTTACTTAAGTTCTTGAGTATCAAACTATCTTCTGACAGTTCAGCTTAAAAACATCGAAATGCCGGAACGTGCCGCTAGCCAGCCGCGTGATCCAAGTCGAATGTAAGAACTTCGCTTCGCTTCGCTCGCTCGTTCGATAAGTACATATGTACATCGTCGCCTAGCACCCATTGTACAAGCTTTGCTTAGTTCGGGGCTAGGTTTATCTGTGTAAGATGTCCCCTAATATTCATTTATTATTATATTTATATATATAATATATGTAGTTACCATTTGAAAAATCTGAATGCTTACTTGTAACTCTTCGTTTCTTAATTTCATGAGCGCTAACTCCCGCTCGAGCGCGTCGGCCCTCGCCCGCTGGTCATCTCTCTGTAGTTCTACTTTGTCCAATTCGTCCTTCAACGCGTCTAACTGCGCCCGCATATTACTGTAAAAACACACACACATACATTTTAAACTTTTCGACGCCGTGTCAAACACAAAAGCTGTCACTCAGACGCCACGTCACCGAAGTGTCAAAACTGAATGCACGTAGGTCTGTGTTGCTCTGTGGTATGTGACGGTTTAATTGGTCTTTGGCGTTGGACTTACGGTGCGGATATATCGGTCATTGGCCAATTGGTCCAAAAGGTTAATAAGACACGTTTATATTTTGCGCTGTGGACAGAGACGGTCAGCTCATGCGCGAGATTGCCGTCACGAGGTTTACCAGACGCCAGTCAAACGTCCAGCATAAAAGCTGTAACCGGACCCCGACCTTTGTCTGGTCCGAGGCCTGTTCGATCGTGTGGAAGGTGGTCCGCCGTACGTCCGTTAAGGACGCACCTATAAGGGAGAACGAGAAAGAGATATGCTGAGCTGACCACTTCAAGGTCGCGGTCCGGAACGCCCGTCTGTTACAGCTTTAACTGTCAGCTACTAAATCAGGATTAGCGGAATGAACAGTTAATGTTTACACTTTTCCAGTTGCGTCGTGTTCTTATCCGGATCGTATTGCGGTCGTGCGCGATATAGTGACACCTGCAAAAGCAGTAGCTTCAGCAAGGTTTAAACGCCCAGGGATTTAAATTTGCCATCCTAATGATGACTTTGACGTTTTAAGTTTAAAATTAAATTTCGATTCTCTTTGCTGACTGATATGGGGTCGGAGGTTGATATAAAAGGAACATGACTCAAAGCACATAACTTAAACTATGACCGTCAACAACAACAACAACAGGCCGTCTTGTCCCTACAGAGCAATGTCTTCCAGACAACCTTAGGGCCCTTACGCACCTGTATCGTAATGTTCCCGCGTGTGCAGGCCCAAGGGAGGCGCCCGCCTCGTCGAGCTCGGCGTCATCGTCGTCGGCCCTCTCGTCCTGCCTCGCCGCGGTCAGCCGCGCCACCTCGCTTAGTAGCGTCATCTTCTCTTCTTGGAGGACTTTTACCTGCCACCGAATACAGTTTTAACCATGGTATAGTAATATACTCCGCCTGGTACTCTCTTCCCGTCTTTTCGTGGTCATGTGACTGACACAAGCCTACGTCATCATGCGACAGCGCTATATGATAATATGCGATAGCGCCATATAAAGTGGCAATGTTATTGTGACGTAGGCTTGTGTCACTCTGCGAAGAGAAGACCATGTTTTATTAGACTATGGTTTTAACTTAACTTCGTAAGACCCATCATATAAAGTTTTCAAATTTTTAACATTAACATTCATTTTTAATTTGACCATTATAAGTAGGTAAATTAAAACGAATTTCGTTTGTTTTAAAAAGCAATGAAACAAGAGAAATGCTACTTTATTTGCACGAATATGTACACTGTACATTGTACATTGTTGTAATGTACATTGTAGTCTCAGGAGGTTAAAGCCAACGCATGGACTATGACTGAAGTCACTTATTTTTGGAAAAAACACTTTGATTGACTCAATGTTTTGATGTAAATTTATTAATGTAGTTACAAAAATCATTCCGAAGTGAAGAAAATCATAATTAATATTAGAAAATAAAAAAAAAGATTTTGGCGTTTTCTTAACGTAACATTTCAAACTACATAAAAGGCATTAAATTAAAATACAAGAAAAGCAATTTCAGGTGTTTGGAAAATTCTTCTTCTAAGGAGGATTGAGAGGGACATCAAAAAAGTAGGGGATTGAAACTTCGTACATACGTTGTGACAGAAAAAAGTCATGTGTTAACTTATTAACAAAGTATGAACCCTACTGCTATCTTTTGCTACATAATGTTCTATGCTCATGTAGCATAATATAAAAATCAACATACAAATCCACTCGTACGCACAGACAACAGCTAGTAATTAAATATGTTTATTCGTAAACAACATGTTGTTCGGAAAATTACAGCCTCAAGTTCAGTAATTGAAATATTATTATAAGTTACGTCTGTATTCACGAGGCGTAAAATATAATGGAGATTCTATGGCACATTTTACGACCCCACTATTATTTCATTTACGCACTGATAACACTCCCTGTATCAATTAGCTTAGCCATAATGAGAGTGTGCTCTGTACTGGTTTCCTATACAAAGTCAGTCCCGGAACCGGAAATTCCTGGGACTCGCCATACAATTCAGTCCCGGGAGCATTCCCTATCCATAATGAATATACATACTTTTCTGGAAACTACAAAGTTGATGCATATGTAAATAAAGTCTACTTTGCATTATTTTTCGATCCACGCAAAATTCTAATTTAAAATTGTTTTAAACGGAATTGTCAAAGCAAAAATTCAAAAATGACAAATAAATATAATAATTATGTTTGCTATGACAATTTCACCCCTTGATAATAAACAAACTTGATTATAAACAGCGTTAGTGTGACAAATTTAGTGAACATCTGGGCTAATGATATTCGCCGACGCAATTAGTCTAAGTTTTAAAACTACAGTCAATAAATTATAGTTCGTTTTTTTTAGCATTAGAAATAAGGTAAACAATCTTGATGTGTCTTTTAATTGAAAAACACATTTTAAAAATAAGTTACGGCAAATATGTAACAATTATTAATCTAATACGATCATTTATATTCTTCTGCTTTCAGAAGTAATAGTTACTGATTTTTAAAAAGCGTTTTTCTATTAAAAGACATGTCAAGATCGCTTACCTTCTTTAAAGTTCTATCTAATGCTAAAAAAAACGAACTATAATACAATTACATGTATCTAGAAAGTAACCAAATTAAAATAAGTATACTAAGCAAGGAATTTAAATGACCACGCTCAATAGATAAAAGTGATTAGAAACTACATGGTCAACAGATTGACTAACGAAAGTTTAGAAAATATAATCTATTGCTCGACGACATATTGTCACGCGACTCATGGTTGTGTGAGAGTTTGAAACAGCAGACAGTAATGGCTACCGAGAACACATGTATAAAACAGTACCTATATTGCATTCATATTCCGCATTACGCATAAATATCGGGGCAATCAAGCGTTGATCAGACAGACAAGACAAGACAAATTGTCGGAAGAACAAATGTAACTAGACTTCGATCACGCTTAGTTTACAACGACTGCTCGCTCTTGACAGTAGGGTTGCCAACCGTACTATATTATATAGTATTGTACTATATTTTGGCTCTCTGTACTATATACTTTTGGAAAAATGTATAGTACGTTAAAATACTATATTTCCGATTAAACGTATATGTATTACACTCATGTTTAGTATTTTATCTAAAAGTACTAAAGTACTATATTTTTGATGTGTTAGTCTGGAAAATACTATATTCCACCAAAAAAAAAATTGGCAACCCTACTTGACAGTGACAATGTATGGCGCCGCGGCATAATTCTCTTAAGAGTTACATGAATCCAACCTTTTTAAATTGGCATCCTGAAATACTTAATATGAAATTTGATATGAACATTCAACATTCAAGTAAGTAACATTTATCCTCAAATGTACGAAACAGCCTATTTCAGGGTTGGTCCCATATTAAAAGTTGCTCAGTATAGTCCCAAAACCTCCCCGGCAACAGGAATGCAGTTATTTTTTAACCACCCTATATATTACGTAAATGTTCATTGTTTGAAAATATGAGCGAAACTTCGATTGCGTGGAAGCGGGTTTTTAGCCGTATGGACTCTACATAAAGATTCCGCTGTAAATTTTTCTAGAGTTCCATTCGAGAATCTTATAAATGTTGTTGATATGTTATATGTTATGAGAAGTACTTATATGTTTTTATTGAGCGTTAATATTAAGACGATTACGGCATGATAGCAACTTACGTAAACTAAAAAACGCGAGCCATTTGATCCGGATTAACTATCATACCTGACGCATCTAAACTATTATTTATAGACGTAACGTCCACAATGGAACTCAAAGAATAATATTTACACTAGGTACCTACACGAAAAGAATATAAAAACCAAAAGATTATCAAAGTAAATTACAGACAACATTGCAACAATCAAAATTTTGTTAAAATGAGGAGGTAGATTAGCCAATGACAAAACGTTCTGAAAATTCTGACAAAATGCAATAGGTACAGTCACCTGCAATGGTATATTACACAACGAAGGCCGCAAAAATATCTGATCTTATTTGTAGAGCCATAAGAGCACGTCACATATTTTTGCGGCCTTCGAAGAATAATATATTATTGCAGGTGACTGCACGCGTTGATATACACGTTATTACATTGTTTTAATGTTTGTAATTTGAGATTATATTTCTAACCATGAGTTACTTATAAAAATAAAAACCACCCCTTTTTCAGTCACCTTAAATTTACTGTTACAAGTATAAATTAGGCGCTGCCAGCATAAAATCGACTTTATTACCAATAAGCATATGGACGTCACTTTAAAAACAACAAGTTAACAAACAAACCTGCGTGTCAAGTTCATGGCACCGCTGGGCGAGCACCTCCCTCATGTCCGTGTCGGGCTCCGGCGCGTCCGCGTGCGGCGCCCCCCTTCCGCCCAGCGTCAACGTCTCCAATTCCTAAACACAAACACTTCACATCACTATCCATAGTTACACCCAAACACTAATATCTACATCTCTTTCGCACGCATGAGAGAGACTATTCGACTAAAAGGTACACTGCTTCATTTCACTGGCTTTACTATGAGCGCCCGAACTCACCTGCTATGCTTAATCTACTACAACCACCACTGTAACACACGCGACGCGCCCGCCGCATCCAAACGCTCGCACTCAACTCATGATCCAAGGACATAAAATAAGCGTAACTAAAATATACAGTTTCTTAGCCGTATAAAAATGCAAGCGTCGAAAGAGCGCTTGAGCAATATTATAACAACGCAACGGACATAATGTTGTAAAAACGCGCCCATATGTAATACGATTATGAGTATTATGACGCGTGAAGTGATCGAGTGCACTAAATTACAGCATAGGTATTGTAACTACTTAGCGAACGCGGGCGAATCGAATGTTCAGGCAAAGTTTAACCGTGAAACCTTGAGATACGTAAACAGAACATTTTTACGTATTATTTTTACATGTGTAATGTATGAGGAATTAAAATTGACATCCAAAAATCTACATTTTTCAAATATTACTTGCGATATTGATAAACCGGAACTAACAAAGTTCCAAGTGAAAGGTTTTTTTTTTCACAATAACTATACGAAATCGGAGAGCACAATTATACTGGTACACCAAATCGTTCGATTGCCTAAGTTCTAACGATCGGAACGACAGCCCAGGTTGCATAAACGATTCACGGACGTGACGCGATCTAAGCGGCTACGTGGACTGAAGCGGGGCCGTGTGAGCGTTGCTGTTGGACAGACTTGAATGAACAACAATGCCATCCATCCTGAAAACTACTGAAGCAATTGAGCAAATATTTAAATGTCTGTGTGAAACATAATGCTATTCAAATCCACGCATACAGCGTGGAAGATTCAGGAGGTCGGTTTACACCCGGAAAATCATATTTCAATGTGTCTTCATGTTCCTTTCTGGGCACCTTCATATACTCAAGGCGTAATTTCGGACTTTGTACAAAACCAGTAAGTCTAGTTCATCAGGGCGTCGCCGTCGAGGCATTATATAGATTTTCGCTTTTCTACAATTTTAAACGATTAGTCTATTTTGGATCAATTTTAAAATTACACCCTGTACGAACTCCTTCATAGTATAGTGACGTCTACACTACATGAATGAATTTGATACATTGTCAGTTTATCACTAGCATTAGCAACAAGTAAAAACCTGATATTAGAATAGTAAAACTCACGCGAATGTTATGTTATCGTCGCCGCACAGAATCATCATTGTGTGTTCAGACCGTTCAGACCAAGTAAGAATGAATTAGTATAATTACTTAAAGTAAACCGTGATACAGTTATATCACATGCTCAGCTGCATATCAGGTGCATACAGCTAATTGCCGATTAAATTTACGTACGATTATTGTGAAAATGGTTACACAACTTGAGTGCTTCTTATATTGTAATTGGGGAAACACTTCATAATTCCAAAAAGTCATACGGCTGAAAGCATTGTTCATCCGGCTTTTCTCTAAGTGCCCAACTTAGTTACATTAAATGGTTCGTTATCCTACGTTGCTGTTATAGTAATTAACCCAGTTTATTTACAATGAGCGGTTTACACTTTCACGATCAAAGTCTGGACTAGATTAACCGTAGGTAAGCTGATTGCTATTTGTAAAGCAACCGCAAATACCGCAATAAGTAGTTTTTATGTGGGGCTTCCCCTTGTTTTTTTTTACTTTGGCAATAGTTTATACAAACACGCAGATATAGCACTCTTATAGAAAACACGTTACTGCGTACCGTGCGTTGTTTTTGTATGGGTTTCACAGGGTGTGAATAGTAATTTCTGCTCTCAACATCTGTGACGTTCATTTATGATTACAAGAAACAAAGTCGGATTATGAGAATAACACTTATCAACAATACGAATCCAGAATAATACATTTTAAGCAGCTTTAAGCGGCAAATCTGTTCTTTTATAATTTAATCTGAATCTTTGTGCACACTGAAGCGTGTTTTGATTTATATCTTTATCGTAATAAACCACATTTATGTAATGGCAATGGCCGACATATTAATTTCATTTCGGGATTCATTTGCAGCGCTTTCTCGTATTTTGCTCACTGTTTTGTAACAGCAAAGTACATATTCTTGAAGGCCTGATGAGGAGATTACCAATGAGGAAAGGAATACCTACTCTTACTTATAATTAGCCTCCTAACCTGATATATATTAGCTAGGCCCTCTTGACGCATTAGCTATACGTACTTGCGTAAGTCATTGACATATTTCAAAACATAATGGACCCATGGGAGCTATGACACTTTCCACACTTTCACCAGGCCCCTTGGGATGTGGAAAGAAATGTAGGTACCTGTATAGCTTGCATGATCGACCGCTGACATGAGAGTTCCAGCTCCATTATTCTCGTGATGTATTCTTCTTTCTTATCGCAGTTCACGGCACAACCTAGTGAATGAAATACAAACGTAGTAATATTACCAAAATAAACATTGACTAATCCCTAAGCGCAAGAGCTAATTTTCGTTGCACGTTGGCTGAATCCTGAGGCCCTGTGTACAGCCGCCATCAAATATATCGGAGCGGCCGAGGTGCTCAAAAATATCTGAACACGCACTCTAGCACCATGACAATATGTAGAGGCGTGTTCAGATATTTGTGAGCACCTTGGCCGCTCTGATATATCTGATGGCGACTGTACAAAATTTAATTCTGAAAGTCAGGGTTTACTTACTACGTATGTTTATTTAACAGTATCACGAATTTAACCACATCCTGCCTACTTCCTTGTCGCAGTTAAATGACCATTTTTATACCTTATTGCAACGAGATAAAGTCTATTAATTGTTGGTTATGTGTTTTCTTGTTGTTAAAAACGTAGCCTTATCAATGTTCCTATACGAAAAGGTTGGAATGGATATACTCTACGCTACAAGTATATTGGTTTATACATTATGGTGCTGACATTGACCGTCTATTCTTGTCAATGGAGCAACACATTGTCCCTTATTGGTATGTCCGACGACAATCACATTTAAGTTTAAATAATTTGTTGAAAGAGGGGCGATGTAAGGGCCAAATATATTATTGAAATTACAGGATAGATAAAGAAGAGTACAATACCACAAATAACTTAAATAGAGGCTTGTCTTTCGACATTTAAGAGTCTGGTCTGGATACATCTCTAATAAAGTACCTATCTAATATTTCATTGAATCCATATTTTGAATTGTATTATGTAATTTTTGGTTAAGTATTTTTATTGCTTTTAAAAATTTGACAAGTAAAAGTGGCCTATTTGCTGAATAAATGTTTGAGTTGAGTACAGTAGGAGTTGTGTAAATAAATTACACAACTTAAAATAAATACAATCATAAATTTTGTAATCATAAAGATTAGGCATTTAAAATGCAAGGTGAGTTTGGTGAGACATCACGAAAGTATTTAAGGATTTTAAGGGATACTGACGCTTAATTTTCGGTTATTAATTATATCTGCAAAAACAGTCTTCATCTTCAACATAATTTTAGGCAAAACTGAATTTTAGGGGATCTGTTTAACTAATGCCCTCAACATTCTAGATTAGTATAAAGACTCAGTACTATAAAGATCACTTCACAGCATACAAAGGTACAGCGGACGGCGACGGCGGTCCCTTCCTCTCTTGGAAATCTAGGAATTCTAAATTGGTACATTTTGTACTGCGGGCGTCCTGTCATTGGGGGCAATTATAATAAATCATAGTAAAAGTAACAATGAGTGCTCCATGCCCAAGCAAGACAGATAGGAAACCTCAATCTATTGTTTATATAGATATTATATCTATCATTACGTGACTAATGTAATGTAGTGATTATCAGACATTGACTGATAAAGCCAGTTCTTACACATAAATTAATATTTCACTGCTAAGCTACGCTCATAGCACTAAATCATAGCTAGTCGCATACACAGTACATCGCGAAAATGCTACACAGAAATTCAACGACAATGTGTCGTGATTAACGTTGAATGGGTCAAATTCAAATGTATTAGTCTGTTGTCGTTATTCAAAAACACACTAGCAGCCTAAATTAGCTCTTAAGCTTATAATTGTTTGGTTTATACTGTCATGTACATGTATGTACTTGATGAGTACTTGTAACAAGAGGACATAACATAATTTAACTAAAACTATTTTGAATAGTATGTAGTGATGTTTCCCTAGAACCCTAATTTACACTGACTAGCCTATTTAATCCGCCGCCATTTCGTCGTGTCGCTTCAAGTGCATGCAGCCCACACCAATTTTGGTGTTTAGCAGTAGTAGTTGCCGCGCACCGCTACGGAACTAACACCTGTTCGCGCGTGCGCCACCTTGCGGTCACATTTGTCGTAATAGACGCGTTTTGTTAGAGAGTGAACCTTCTGTACCAAGTACTATTATTTATTCTGTGCTCAAACTTAAATTTGAATCAAGCTTAAACTTCAGCTCCAGAATGTGATTCAAATACTTACTAAGAACAAGTTGTAATAGTCTCCCTAAGTCTGATGGGTCTGCATGTTCAGCAATATTGACTACATCAGGCCGTGAAAAGTCTTGCAGGCTCAAATTTAATATATCTTGATGATAATCTGTAACAAAATTAATTCTGTAAAACGTAGTCTACATTTTCTTAATGCTATATTTCTATTAGAAACAAAAAATCAATTAGAAATCAACCTTATCAACAACCAATGCAGTGGCATCTTTTGTGTATTCATATTCCATTAATATCATCCAAAAATACACAAATAAGTACAACAGGTTAGCACTGATTGACTAGCACATTATTATTATGCAGTTTAGCAAAGCAATAGGGTAAGTTGCCAGTAACTGGCCACCCGTTAGTAACCGTTCATTTTAGTATAAGGCGGCTAGTTATTGAAGGCTGGCAAGTTATTCAAACCTTATACTAAAATGAATTCTGTTTAAGTATACGTGAATAGAATTCATTTTTAGTTTAGGGTGGCCAGTTATTTGCCGGTGGCTAGTTACTGATGGCAAATTACCCTATTTTGTTATATTAGGTAATTAAAACAACCTATACAAAAATGTGTTGATTATTTTTCGCTAACTTACCAAATACACCTTCTAATATTTTCTTCAGATTGCTGACTTTTAGCCTCCAGTTGTGACCCACATCTGTTTTGATTTTGGTATTCCATGATGGGGAGAAATATTCCGGGGCGACTTGTGTAAGAGCCTCGGCAATGGCCACCCCATCTGAGAGTTCTGTGGGAGAAAAATCATTATTGTTCTATAAGGATTACGCTGATCGAAACAAAACAATTTTTGTTATAAATAAAATTAGCATATGACAAATAACAAAATAATAGTAAGTCACTCAAGGTACAGCAAGCTACAAAATTGCATGGACTCATTGTGAACGGAATTAATTCATAAAGTAGCTATGCACTTTTACAGCACGCTGTATAATTGATAAACCATATTTTTTTAGATAAGTTTATTTTGAAAAGTCGGCCAACATAGCCTTGACTACCCAAATAACAAAAAATTGGCAATTTGAATGACAGAATTTTACGACAAATAATGAGTTGCGGTATCCAGCATGTCTAAAGCATCAATTCTTATCTTCATTCATACTTTAGATGTGTACCATTTAACTGGAGCCGTTGGTAAGAAGTTATTATGATTAACTGCGGATTGATTAAAGGCACATATGAAGCCAATTAGTATTTTATTAAGTAGTTCTATAATTAAGATTATATCCACTATAAAATCACTGAACAACTTCCTACAAACATTTTATTGTTCATGAAATTCATTACAAAAAAAATTGCAGCGTATGGCCCGCATCTCAACTCAACTCACAAAGCAGAGCAAGAGTTGTCTAATCCATTTTCTATTCAGGGTAACATTAGATTCCAATAAGATCAATTGCAGTGAATAAGATGACATATCAAATGAAATTACCAAACAGCTATTCCATTGTAAAAAAAAACTTTGATGACTAACTAAGCTGTGGGTGGTTAAGTACTATTGTTTCAAACTATCTACAAGATAACCCATAGAGAAGTAGTAGTAACTAATGTCCCAGACTCTAAATTTACCAGATTTATTTTATTACGACTCCATACTCACGACAAAAAGAGTATTAAATACTTCATTTTGTTTTTTGGTTTATAATCTATGTTGCTACACATGACTAGGCTTTTACTTAGGCCTAAGACTAAATGGTTATTGTAGTGAACATGTTCTCTAAGATTTAAAGGCAAGCTTAAATGTAAGTGTTGATACATCCTCCACTTGTTTGTGGATCAAGCAATCAAGAGACAATCACATTCATTATTCCATTTATTCATCTTGAGTTACCCTATCAAAGTAGGCAGTGTCACTGATAACAAAAATGTATATAGCGATACCCTAACACAGTTGTATTAATACAATATTTATGCTATTTTACCTGACGGATTTCCATGTTTAGCCTTAAGATTTAAGGTCTGCAACCATTTAATGAGATTGTCGCACAAAACTATGCTATTTGGTTGCTCCATTCTGGCATGAATGGAGCGTATTGCACTGTGAAGTCAATTAAATTAACAGTAGACTCGCGCTTAATTAAATATCACATTTGGTCAGATAATAAGAATTAGGAATTTTAGATATAAATAGAAAAATAAGAAATGTTTCCCGTCGACAGTAGTGAACCGTAGCGTGACGTTTGCTGGTGCGTTTACAAAGACAGGTGTTGATAAGTTGATTGCATTTACAAAGATAATTAATATTAATAGAGACTCTTGCACACGGCACATGTAGCATACATCAGAGCAAAGAGTATAGTATAGGACCCCTGAAATTTCATTATCTGCCTCTCTATCATTCTTGCGCTTGCGTATCAAGCGATAGAGAGGAAGATATTGAATTTCGTTTTTTCGCATTTCCTAGTCATTCCACGCAATGAAAGATCAAGAATTTAGGCAATCTGACGCGGGCTACATGCATGAATAACATCATGCGTGCATGAATAAGGAAGTACTGACATACCTAAATCTGTAAGATTGATTAGAATATCACTATTATCAGAGATAATGATAGACATTTTAACCGCTTGTGTAATTTCCCAAAAATCTACATGATAGGCATAACAGTAATTTGGTTTTTATTCTATTTGGGTAGACTGCTGCAGGCTTAACAGTAAGGGCGTGCGACTTTCAATCTGGAGGTGGAATTCGAACCCCGGCTCGTACCAATGAGTTTTTCGGAACTTATCTACGAAATATTATTTGATATTTATTTATATGCAGTCGCTTTTCGGAGAAGAAAAACATTGTGAGGAAACCGGACTAATTCCAATAATGCCTAGTTTACCCTCTGGGTTGGAAGGTCAGATGGCAGACGCTTTCGTTATAACTAGTGCCTACGCTAATTCTTGGGATTAGTTGTCAAGCGGACCCCAGGCTCCCATGAGCCGTGGCAAAATGCCACATAAAAACGCCAAACGTAATTTGGGTCTCTTGAGAATGTCTGCGGTTGCGTCTAATTGCCACGACTCTTCTCACACAGGGTCGCGGCAATTATACCGCAGACAAGACAGCAATTATACTCCCACATTCACAAAATTAAACTACAATTGTGTGCTTGATTATTTCCCTCATTTATTCCAGTTTCAAAAACACATACTCACGAATAGGGAGGTGCAAAAGTGCATAGACACATTATGAACAAAATCGGTGTATATGCAGAGCACAATATGGTATCCTTAGCACAGAGGTATGTTAGACGGTAATATCTGTATTTACAGTTTCAAAGTCGTAAGGTAAATCACATCCCTTATATTTTTCTTCTTTTACTGCTTGTCTGACAACTTTGCCCCATAGTGGATCTGTACACAACAGATGAGGATTGCAAAAAAGAATGACGGCAATTTGGGCTCTGGTCAAAGCCACATTCAGGCGTTTAGGATTTTGGACAAAACCAAGCGCATGTTTTCGGTCCTCTACTAAATAAGCCTCGGTCGACCTTACTGTCGATATAAGAATGATTTTCCTCTCTTGGCCCTGAAATTCTTCAACAGTTCCAATTTTTGGTTGAGGTAGTCCCATAGACTCGAAAAGAACTCGAAAGTATTTTGTCTGAAAGAAAGAATAAGGTTTAGTTATTGCAAAACTTAAGTATGGAAAATGCTATGATTTGTTTTAAACTTTTTTAGCATTTGAAGCAGTACCTGGGCTATATAAGGTGTGATAATTCCAATATCATCCGGTGTGATATTCCTCTTGTAAAGTTTGCATGTCATCAGAGCCACCATGGCAGCCTCTTCCCGATTGAACCACGAAGGGCTATCTTCTGCCCTAGCATTCACCCCTTTGATGCCGTATACGTATACACCCCCTTCGGTTCTCTCTGATGAGTCGAAAACTTCCGAAACAGTGTTTATGGTATTGGAGATCCAGGCTTCGTCTCTGCCCATCTTAGGCACGAGAGAGGCGTCATAAAACATCTCACTCGGCAGTTTTAAGACTTCTTCTAAAGATCTATAATTGTAGTTCAATTTGGTAATCAGCTTCTTATTGAATCCATCCTCATAAGCTTCGAAATCTCTTTGGTATGGGAAGGTCTCCAAAATCCGAGACAGATAAGACTCATTCATGTTAAATTCCGTGCAGTATTTCGATAATATCACAGGCCCTAGCTGTTGTGGGTCTCCAGCAAGAATGATTTGGCCGTTTTCTTTGTCTGTAAAAGTAAGGGGTATCATAATTTCTGGCTCAGTTGCTTGTCCTGCTTCGTCAACGATGACATGTGTGAAATGACCGTGCGGTAACCCCATCTGTGCCAGCGACCCAATGCAGAAACAAGTGCCGACAGTTACACGATGTCTTCCGATGAAAGATGTCTGACAATTCAGGTTCACTCCATCTTTCCTGACTTGATAGTTTGGCTTAGAGGTGTCTTCTCTTGCTATGTCCAACGTAGCGCAAAAGGGTTTTATAACATCAGGTAAGTTTTCAGAATCAAGTAGGTAATTGGCTATGAGTCGAATCATGGAGCCAGAGAAACGATCTCTGTATTCAATCAGTCTTTCAGTAATCAGATTAGCTGCACTATTTGATGGCGTCGCAACTAGAATTCTGCTATCCGGTATTACGGAGATTATTTGTAGAATCGTTTCAATCACAGTGATTGTTTTACCTGTTCCAGGAGGTCCATAAATGCAGTATGGCATGGGACGACATTCTCCTAAAAGAATATTTGTGACTGCAGCTTTTTGACCAGGATTAAGGAGATTGTTAAACCATTTAATGTTGCCTATGTCATGAGGTGACACCTGCTGCGGGCGAGTCACAATACGCGATGGAAATAGTATGTCAGGGCCAAGATTTGAAATAGCTAAATTGAGAGCTTGATGAGCCCTTCTGTAAGTAGATCTATTAAAGTGGAACTCTACAGCAACGTCACTCCCCGGATAAGTTTCATGAAACTGAGGATTGAACTTGATTAAAACCAAATCCCCTCTCACTACATGAATGTAACCTTCAAATTGTGTGGCCCTCCAAGTATCTTTAACAATCACTCTATCGCCTTTTATCAAGCTGGGTCTTCTTTCGCATAACCCCTTTATTTCAATCCCCAAATATTCCTGGCAGTGAATCAAGTACACTTTAGGCATGTCATACACTCTCATACAAATATTCGCTTGTATTTCCTCGATGAATAGCAACGTATGCCATCTGTCGAGATAGTTGGTAATGTTCAATTCTTGGCATAAACAGGGCAAGGCCATTTCTATCCTGTCCAATATCTTGTCATAATCATTACCATACACTGTTTGCTCTGAGTTTCCTAATACAGCAGCCCACATTTTGTCAGGTATTGGGAAAGATCCCAGTCTAACTGGCACGAAATTTGGCGCCCTGACTGGCTTCACACCGGGGATAAAACCCCTATCCTTATTTCTCCTCACATCCTTCATTCCATCAATCTTTTCTTGTTCAGACTTAAGTCCAGAGTCATTTACATATGCATTGTTGTTAATCTGTTTCAAATTGTTGTCAACAACATTGATATTAATAAATCTCTTTACTTGAAACCCGTTGAACATAAATATCAAGCATTCTTTGCTACTTCCCAGTAACTTTGGGTAGCAGGTGATGGTAAACGAAACCGTGCGTCCAGGATATATCTTCATTGGGCGAGTGAGAAAAGGTTTGACTTCAATCTGTGAATCCCTCCTCTTGCTAAGCATGATCCACTTATATAGTAAATAGCTTTGATCACTGTTGTTTGTGATCACTAAATTCATATTTTCACTTTGGTGAAAGTCAACATTTTCAAATACAAGAGGATATGTTACTGAGATTCTCTTTTCCTTTTCTAGTTCAAGTGTTATGTTTTCCTCGGGAGTCTTGTTGTTGTCATTGTTGTTTTGATGGACAGAGCTACTTTCTATAATCATCATTTTTGTTACCCTCCATGTGCAAGCTCCTTGATTGCTTTCTATTGCTTCCACCATGACCTGGAAAACAGTAAATATGAAATCAAAAACTTTAATAAGAGGATGAGTGGATGCCCACGAAAACCGTAATATTAGGCCCTGAATACTAGTTTAATAAGGAGTTGCGATTACCATAAAGAATTTTACGGATTACTGGCCATGAATTTTTTAACATTTAAAAACAACACGGAAGAAGGGGGAGGCCTTTGCCCAGCAGTGGGACACAAACTAGGCTATTGAAAAAAAAAAAAAACAACACATCAGGTGAGTTGCGTGAAGTTGAGATGAGTGGAGAAGAAGAGATAGCTCAAAGGATTTAATATTACAAGTTTACAACCCCAAAGCCACTTTTACACAAGGAACACTTCCCTTACTTACCTTGGCTCCTACTTGCGGAATGCTCCCATTCTGCACAGACTGCCGGTTGAAGAAGAACTGTCTGTCGCAAGTCCCAGAGTCCCCGTCCCAGCTGGTGACTACTGTACTCTTTACTTTACTTCGTAGTGGCTTGAATGAAAGCACCTTCAGTACCTGAAATAAGATGTTCACAATTTGCATGCTGCATGTTGTTCCATTTTTAAACATAAGTAGACATAAGTAGTTGTTAAGAGTGCTATTACATTTCGGGGTTGAGCGAGTTTAGGTATTTTACGCGCTGCGGCAGGCCGTGCGAGCTCAGTATTCCGATCCCTTCTACCACACTCGCACTACAATGATGGATTAAACATTCTTGATCCTTCGCGAAGCATATTGAAATCAACCATAACAACACTAACTGTACTTAACTTATAAAGTCCTAAAACTGTTATTTGGTAAGTACGAAAATACTAAATGCAGTGCAAATGTACATAGGGGCTGTTCATAAATTACGTCGTCTATTTTTGACCCCCCCATCCCTCAAATCATCCAAAAATCATGCTTCGGATGACTCTGTTTCCTCCTACGTCATGCTACCATCATCCGATGTCCATGACCCCCTCCCCCCCTCCTCCCATTTGAAACGACGTAATTTATGAATAGCCCCATACTCGTACTTATGAACGTATATTACTCGAAATAAATTATAGGTACTCGCTTATTTACAAGAAACAAGTTACAAGAAACTGAAGATACACAGGGTCTGATGATGGAGCTGGAAGGTGGCCACGGGTACCAGTCTATCATGTAACTAAACCACTTCGTGTTTGGGCTCGTTTGATTCGTCTAAACAAGATCTTTGACACTGAAGATACACAGGGTCTGATGATGGAGCTGGAAGGTGGTCACGGGTACCAGTCTCTCATGTAACTAAACAATTTCGTGTTTGGGCTCGTTTGATTCGTCTCAACAAGATCTTTGACACAAGACAGTACTCAGGGTCTGATGATGGAGCTGGAAGGTGGTCACCATTACCAATCAACCATACAACTAAACCACATCGTGTTTAGGCTCGTTTTATTCATCTCAACAAGATCTTTGACACTATATAGGTGATACTCAGAGTCTGATGATGGAGCTGGAAGTTGGTTACCGGTACCAATCAACCATGCAACTAAACCACTTCATGTTTAGGCTCGTTTGACTAGTCTCAACAAGATCTTTGACACTAGGTGATACTCAGAGTCTGATGATGGAGCCGGAAGGTGGTCACCGGTACCAATCAACCATGCAACTAAACCACTTCATGTTTAGGCTCGTTTGATTAGTCTCAACAAGATCTTTGACACTAGGTGATACTCAGAGTCTGATGATGGAGCTGGAAGGTGGTCACCGGTACCAATCAACCATGCAACTAAACCACTTCGTGTTTAGGCTCGTTTGATTCGTCTCAACAAGATCTTTGACACTAGGTGATAAACCAAACACGAAGCCCAAACACGGAGCCCAAACACGAAGTGGTTCAGTTATGTGATAGACAGGTACCCGTCGCCACCTTCGAGCTCCATCATCAGATCCTGAGTACTTTCTTGTGTCAAAGATCTTGTTGAGATGAATAAAACGTGCCTAAACACGAAGTAGTTCAGTTACATGATAGACTGGTACCCATGGCCACCTTTCAGTTCCATAATCAAACCTTGTGTATCTTCAGTGTCAAAGATCTTGTTGAGACTAATCAAACGAGCCCAAACACGAAGTGGTTTAGTTGTATGGTTGATTGGTACCGGTGACCACCTTCCGGCTCCATCATCAGACCCTGAGTACTATCTTGTGTCAAAGATCTTGTTGAGACGAATAAAACGAGCCTAAACACGAAGTGGTTTAGTTGCATGGTTGATTGGTACCGGTGACCACCTTCCAGCTCCATCATCAGACCCTGAGTACTATCTTGTGTCAAAGATCTTGTTGAGACGAATCAAACGAGCCCAAACACGAAGTGGTTTTGTTGCATGGTTGATTGGTACCGGTGACCACCTTCCGGCTCCATCATCAGACCCTGAGTATTATCTTGTGTCAAAGATCTTGTTGAGACGAATCAAACGAGCCCAAACACGAAATGGTTTAGTTGCATGGTTGATTAGTACCGGTGACCAAATTCCGGCTCCATCATCAGACCCTGAGTACTATCTTGTGTCAAAGATCTTGTTAAGACGAATAAAACGAGCCTAAACACGAAGTGGTTTAGTTTCATGGTTGATTGGTACCGGTGACCACCTTCCAGCTCCATCATCAGACCCTGAGTACTATCTTGTGTCAAAGATCTTGTTGAGACGAATCAAACGAGCCCAAACACGAATTGGTTTAGTTGCATGGTTGATTAGTACCGGTGACCACATTCCGGCTCCATCATCAGACCCTGAGTACTATCTTGTGTCAAAGATCTTGTTGAGACGAATCAAACGAGCCCAAACACGAAGTGGTTTTGTTGCATGGTTGATTGGTACCGGTGACCACCTTCCGGCTCCATCATCAGACCCTGAGTACTATCTTGAGTCAAATAAATACATATAGAATGTCAGGTCGTTTCAAATATTTTTAATCCTGTCCGGTAGTTTATTAAACTGTACCATTATAAATTATAATACTATAAAAACAGTGCTAGGATCAAAGTCTCTCGTTGCGGTTTACACGCACACAGTATAGCGTTTTACACGGCGCCCGCCGCACACAATGATAAAAAACCTCGTCGTCGCCGTTGAAAATGTGCGGAGCCGACCGACACACGTCCTGCCTGTACAAGCTCTGCAGCGGCACTGAGCTGGTGAGCGCGCGTCATCGGTAATATAGAGTAGTTTTCAAAAAATTGCCAAAAAATTATAGTAGAATTTCATAAACACTAATGTATACCAACAGTAAAAGCAAACGTTGCAGATTGCTTGAGTATGAAAATGACTTCGATATTAAGTAGATTTTCGTAGAAATTGACACTTGTTTCGGAGAGAAAATTGAGTTCGTTTTACTTTGATTTTCTCTTTCTCAAAGGTATGTAGGAAAAATATCGTTTGATATGCTTAAAGTACAGGGTATTAGTAATACAAAATAGCCAGGTTTAGCAGAGAAAACTTCTCAACATTTCCAAATAAAAGCTTGCCGTTCAGTGCTTCACGCGGTTTTTCGGAAACGACCATCAGAAAAAAATTCATTACTTATTTAATAAGTCCTTTTTCTAATATTTACAACGATATTTAAAAAGATAAGAAGACGCTTTTACTGGAACAAGTACTCATTGTTTCTAATAAGGAGCACAAAGTCCTGAATTTCGTCGACTAGTATCATCAATTTTGCATTATTTCGACTTTTCTTGTAAGAGCGCTCTTAAAGAAAACCTCAGTGTGCACTTGAGAATATATGTATAAGGTGTATCCCGGTAATAGAGAAAATTGACTCTAGAATGATGGACTTACGGGTGAGTTTCTATTTAGAAACACTCAACTACACCTTACACAGTTTTTGTTTTAATAAGATTAGATTAAATTTTTTTAAAGTTCCATTGAGTCAAAATCTCTGTTTGCCATTTTCTCAATTGGAAGCAAAAAAGTACTAGACTTTGAAATTTATTTAAAAGAAATATTATTCAGTTTACCTGAGCAGCAGAGATATCAGCAGGTTTATCATCCTGGTACTGCACTGTACAACTCAGCTCCAGCCAGTCTCCCTTCATCGGTATAAAAGTAGCCTCCACCTCGTCAAGACTAAACTTGAGATCATTATCCTTCAAATACACCAGTCTCTCCTCCCTGTATCCAACTTCCCCTATTATAACATGTTCTATCACTTTAAACTTATCCTCTTCAATATCCATAGAATCACCCCAGAATGGTCCATAGTTTTCTAGGACTCTCACCACTTTGATTGTTTCATTGTCATCCTCATATCCTAGGTATAGGACCTTATCATTAACATTGAATGTTAAGGGTGAATTTGATATGTCGAAATAGAGGCTCCCATCTATTAGCACATAGTTGTTGTCACCTGTGTATGTTATTAACCCTAAAAATAAACAAATTGCAGTTCAAACTAGAGCACTTTCAAACTTTTTCATGATGCAACGCGCTTAGTACAACAAAATGTTTTGCTTATGTATTGTTTTAACGCTGGCAAAGGCTTTGCGACCCCCAGGGTTTGAAAAACACTGAACAAGGGAATTATTATAAAAAAAACTGGAAAAGGTTGGTATCAAATTATGATTATTTTTAAAAGCATTCCACAGAATTATCCACCATGTCTCTTTATAAACACTGTTTTAATAGTATGGGAGTTCCTTATACCAAGGGGCCAAAAAAAAATTTTTTTTATTCTCTATTGGTAAAAAACAAGAATACAGCCTACTCTTAAAGTACTACAAACCCTATAGCATATTTACTGTGGCAATTAGTGTATGTAAAATGAAATTAATCATACTTTACACAGGGTATTTCAACCCCACCCCTCATCATTGTAATCTTTCAAGAAAATCTTGGTGAGGATTTTATTATTTTATTTGAATAGATGTAAAACATAATATTTGTATACTGCAGACAGCAAACATATACATGATTTATCTTCAGACTAAAAATATAATGTTAATGCATTGTTGCTATACCTGTCCTCTGGAAACAAGCCACATTCCTTGGAATTTCTTGACTTTCTGGTTCAATGTCATCTTTTAATTCCTCTTTCAAAGTCTCTATATCTAATAGTTGATCGGCTAAAAAACTTTCTTTTGAGTAATCATCTTCTTCAGGTTCTTTAGAAAACAAATTGTTAAAGAAAGACAACACATAGGACAACATATTCACTTTTGGCTGTAAGTCAATTATTGAATGAATCCTTTATCGTAATCGAAGGCCCACTCAGTCACCTTTATGTATTCAAGTTCCTTTCTTAGGGCTTGAATACGTTTTTGGTGCATTTCTTTTTCTTTCACCGACGTCTCTGAGCAGTTGCTGTTACTAACATCAACATTGTTAAGAGATTGATCCAGAGCTTGGATACGACTCTTTGTTGTGCCCTGCAAATTATTCAAATACAGAAAACAATTTGTGTAGTTTGTGGATCTGTAGGTACATATGAAAAGACACAGAAAAGACACTTACTTGTGGAGTTTCGGGTTCCGACGGAGAATAAGCAGACTGGGAGTTGTTACTCGATGTAGACATTACTTCCAATCGATTAGATTAACTATTTCTTACTTCTTGAATATTTCTTTCTGCTGGAAACAAAAACACAAATTCAGCAATGATAGGTTAGGTGGATACGTTCAGATACCATCTTACAGACTCAGATTTACGCACGCTCGTCACTTAAGCAAAGAAGGCAAATAGTATAGAGGTTGGTTGGGCTAGTTGTTCTCATTCCCATACATGAACTCTCGGAGTAATTAACAATGGAGCCGCCATTAACAGGCGTTCCCCTCTGTCGAAAATAGGCGGCCAATGGTCAACCTCATGTCAACCATATGTATGGACTGACGTTTATCTGACATGACGTACCTATACATTTGATGTGCCCCTCCCCCGCAAAAAACGGCAGACTATTTTGTACCGAAAATTTTAGATATGGCGTCTCCGTTGGTTATATCCTCCAAGCATGAACTGCTAAGAGAATGCTACAAAATAAATCCCAATAATTAGCCAAGCACTAAATTCTTTTTAATAATCATGAAAAATTATTTTGCTAGTTTACAAAAATAAAATCAATTATTAGTATCCGAACGCACTCCTGTCAGTGTCAAAAATTAAAAACAACAATGCCGGGTACACACTGTACACAGGCAGGTGGTTTACATTGTTTAGGTTTACTTTGTTTTGTTCACTTTGTTGCATTGCATTCGGTTAAATCGCTTATGAGTAAACAGTCTACAGGACAATAAAATAAAAAATATTAACGGTAATGGGTTCTGAGAAAAGAAGTGTAATTTATACAGCTACTATTGAGAATCAAACAGATGATGACGATTTGTTACCAAAATGCTTTGAAATCAGGTCCGATGTGGAAGACAATGAAATACCAAACACCGGGGAAGAATATCTTCTTAAAGTTGTGAAAGAACGTGCAAATATTGCTGCAGTAACTGTGTGCGATAACGACATAACAAAGTTTACCAAAAATCAATCACGTTTTTACAAAGAGGTAAGTTTTTCTTAATATCCTTAGTAGGGTAAAGGCACATGAAGGTGAAAATCAGTATGTTTAAAGGCAGTGTTGAGTTGAGTCAAGTAATAATTTGGGTATTTAGCACCTACACCACTTTTCTAGTTCATTAACATAGTTAAGAGTCATAGTGATCTTACTTTTTTACAATTTATCTTCTTATAGTCTGTACACAGACAAAATATGAGTCTGTATCTCGAGAGTAGATGACAACATTACACGATCAAAATAATGTAGGTTAAAGTCAGGTCGTTCAGTGACAGATCCAGGTGGTTTTGTATTTGGTTGGTTAACTAATAAATGTTATAACTACCCGAAAATGTACAAATTATTTATTTACTTTTATTTGAATACAAGATACAGAGTATAGCTTGTATGTATTTTTTGCAGCCTCCAAGGACGAAACCAGCACCAGATAAACTTAAGCCTACAATAGAATGGCAAAACATTCAAATTAAGAATTTCACAGATGTTCGCAGAAACATGAGTAACATAATTGCTAACCTTACCAAAAGAAATTTGTGGAGTGCTAAAGTGAAAAAAATAGTAATTCCTGATCAATCACTTGTGGGTTGGAAAGTATTTTTTAAAGACCATGATTCTACTGTTACAAATATACTTGGCTTTAGTCCCGAGCTGCTTGATATAGGGTTGGAAATGCTTACAGATATTATAAAAGAAGTTCCACCTGGTCACACTATAGAGCACGAAACCGGTAAGAGCACCTTGTATGATGGTTTAGTAGTCTACTAAATAAAACTCTCATGTGTATACACTATACATTATTACTGTAAGGTGGTTACCATGCAAGAATACTTTTATGAGTTTTTGTCTAATATTTAAACTACATTCTATACCAGCATTTCCCAAACTATGGGTTGAGCAGCCGTGAAATAATAATTTATGCCCCCCTTTTAAGACAACCAAGAGGTAGGTCCCGAATTTGGCAGATTAGGTGGGTCGGCCACTGTTCTATACTATAATATAAAGTCCTACAGGTACCTTATTTACCAAAAAAAATACATTATGCTTTTTATTTACAGGTAGATGGATATATGCAGTCTTAGCACGAATAACACACCCTCCACTCTCGGAAACAATAAGCCTTCTAAGAAATCTAGCCAGAGCTTGTGCTGAAATTAGGTTTGTGTTATTTATGTGCTTTGCAAAAAAAAACTGGAGGAGGCCTTCACCCAGAGAGGGATCCATATAAACAAATAAAATAACTAGCTTGAAAACACAGCAAAACTAAAAGAAGGAATATGGAAGAAAAGGCTATAATAATGACTTCTATAGTTAATGGCCACTACATAGTAATTAGCCACTCAGAAAGAAACGAGCCAGGAGCCAAATGAGGCCATATTGTTAAAGTGGCCAATTACTATGTAGTGGCCCACAACTATAGCAGTCACCCTACCTATTAGGTCAGGAAATGAATGCTCAAAAAACGTTGTAGAGGGAAATGCTAGGAACACAATTTTTGACTCCGTAACTTTGTTTGGACTACTTAGGAGGTGAACATATCAAAAGTCCCCGACTGTAGCCCCGGTGCTGGGGGGTAGAGGGGGCTAAGAAGGTCGAATTTTTCGGTTTTTCATTGATATCTTGGAAACTTTGCGTCTTAACGACATGACTACTAAGACAAACCGAAAGCTGATAAAATTAGTTACAAGTTTTATCCAGTCAAGTTTTTCGATATCATGAATAGTTTTTGAGATACCCGCTCTTGAAAGTTTATTTAGGGATTTTAATTTTATCTTGATATCTACGTCAGTGAAGATGTTAGGCCATGTTTGGTATCATTTTCGTATAAATCGGGGGTGCTGAATTCATTTAAGGTATCACATTGACACTATTCCGAAGTAAAACCAACGTTTCAAAAAATATATTTTTTTAAATCCCTGAACCAATGTCGTTGAAATTTGGTATAGAAATGGTTTCAGTCTCGACACAGGACATAGGATGGTTTTAATAACCAAAAGCATCTTTTGAGGGTGTGAAAAGTGGGGTGGAAATTTGTATGGGGAGTCAATAACTGCTGAACCGGTTTAAATGAAATTTAGGATGGTATACTTCTGTGATTTAGATGAAAGTGACACAAAACATGACTTCAAACCTTACCTTAAGCAGTATTAACCTCAGGAATTCAGTTTCGTCGACGAAGTTGAATTCCCCCCATACTCCATTTCACAACTTTAAAGGATGATTATTGAGATAAAAAGTATCTTATGTCCTGTCTTGGGACTCGAAATATCTGTATACCAAATTTCAATTAAATCGGTTGAGCGGTTTAAGCGTGAAGTGGAATTTAAAAAAAAAGGTATTTGTTTAAAGTTTATATGTTTTTTCTTAGGAAAGGTGTCAATGTGATACCAAAAATGAATTCAGCACCCCCGATTTATACGAAAATGATACCAAACACGACCTACCAGCTTCACTAATGTAGATATCAAGATAAAATTGGAAGCCCTAAATAAACTTTCAAGAGCGGATAACTCAAAAACTATTCAAGATATGGTAAAACTTGACTGAATAAAACTTGTAACAAATTTTATCAGCTTTTGGTTTGTCTTAGTAGTCATGTCGCTAAGACGCAAAGTTTCCAAGATATAAGTGAAAAACCGAAAAATGAGACCTTTCCCCCCTCTACCCCCCAGCACCGGGGCTTCGGCCGGGGACTTTTGATATGTTCACCGCCTAACTAGTCCAAACAAAGTTACGTAGTCAAAAATTGTGTTCCTAGCATTTCCCTCTATAACTTCTTATTGCTTGGCCTACTATTCAAGTATAATGCTTCTTTTTTAAATTAATGATTTCAAATTGTTCATTTCTTAATCAATTTTTTATTTATTTGTTTCAGGTCACATATTAACCAAGAAAATGAAGATGCCTCATTGATGGCTGCACCTCTGAATCTATTTATTTGCATAGTTGCCAGGTATTTCGGACAGTTGGACTTAGCCGATTAGCCTGATGATGACTAATGTGAAAAACAAAGTTTTGTACGGAACACTAAAAATTAGCAAAGATACAGGTTTACTCATAACATAAAATTTGGCTGAATGTGATACCAATATAATACCAATTTCAGTGTTTCACTGATATTACTCGTATAATGTAAAGGTACAGCACCAAATGATTGGTACTCATAATATAAACATTCCCGCGCCCAAAAATCCGGGGTATGCTTATTAGTGTTTTATATTATTATTAATCGTGAAGTTATTGAATAAAACAACTTGTAAAAAGCAGATCATTTCATTTTAATCACATCATATTCACACACTTTGTATTTTAGTCCATAAAAAATATTAATAAACATATACTTCTGATAAATAATAAAATAATCTTAAACTTTATATAACTTGGAACAATAATTCAAACAATACAGGTATTGAAACAATTTGCGAACAATCATATTGCTGCAGTATTAAAAAATAACATGATTAAGTATAAAATTTAAATAATATACGTTCATTATATACAATTTTCCACTATGTGAGGTAGGGATGGAATTTCCGGTTAATACTTATCTACCTTTACATCTTTCTTAGGTTATTATTTTTTCTGGTAGGGACAAGATATTTCACCTAAAAATTTGGTACTACCTATATTAGATAACAGTCAAACATTACAAGATATTTTAAAGGAATTGTGTTTGTGATTAAATCAATAGGAAAAAGAAATTGACCTTTTGCAATAAAGTAACATTAGCCTTACTTGACTTATGCTAATATAGTTTCTATTGTAAAACTATACTGAATATAAATTGGTTTAGATTGAATGATACGACGTCTTTGACCGGCCTTTTGTAGTCATTGTTATAACAGGATGTAGTGATGTCACTCATTCAATAATCTTGTAAGTTTGTTGAATGGTAGGCAAGTTTCCTATATAAACGTTAATGATTAAAATCAGAGATTTAAACTTTTAATATTGAGTGGCGTTATAATTTAAGAAAATATTGCATAAAGTAGTTTCTCTTTTTGAGGACACCAGCCCTTTTCCTTTAACAATTTCGTTTTGGGTTCAATTGTTATATTATAAAGCTTTAATTATGTGAACATAAGGTATATTTTCCCTAATAATGGTGAGTTTCAAAATATTGTACAATAATCAAACGACTTATGGGATATTCTAATCATGGCAAAAAATATGCCCTATTTATAGGACAGGATAATGACGTCGTAACACTATAGCGAATACCTTTACTTGTATCTAAATATATCAGACACACAATAGACAGGGAGATAATAAAATAAATACATTTATAAGTGGCTGTGCCATAAACGATTGTAGATAATAAATACTTCGTATAGAACATTAAAATATACGTGATGTAGGAAAGTGTAAAAGTTATTATCACATTGTGTCTGAAGATCATTGCTTACAGCCCAATGATCTCATTTGATGATTTAAGGCCTGTGCACACCGGCTGCGTGTGCGTGACGTGCACGTGCGCGTGCCGCGTTGTAGTATACAGATCCTTATGAGAGATGGCACACCGCTTGCGTGACGTGTGCGTGTGCGGCTCCAACATTTTAGCGCACGCACACGCGCACGTCACGCACACGCAAGCCGGTGTGGCTCGGCCTTTAAAAAGTACATAATACCATTTATTGTTATTAAGGTTGTTCCAAATTGATTAAAAATGAGAACAACCCTTTATTAAGATCAGTGACAGTGATACGTTTTCAGGTTTCTTAAATACTCGATAATAATTCTTAAACCATCAAATGATAAAATCAGGTAGCATATATACCATTTTAAGTCAAAAAGTCATATCTCCGTGCGATTTACATCTTGACATAGGTATATATATTATTTAGGTATACTTTTTGGCTATAACTACAATTCAAAACTGCAGATCTTTTTATTTATGTAGAATAAAACAATAGTTGATACTAAAATAAAACCGGGCAAGTGCGAGTCGGACTCGCGCACGAAGGGTTCCGTACCATAATGCAAAAAAAAAAACAAAAAAGAAAACGGTCACCCATCCAAGTACTGACCCCTCCCGACGTTGCTTAACTTTGGTCAAAAATCACGTTTGTTGTATGGGAGCCCCATTTAAATCTTTATTTTATTCTGTTTTTAGTATTTGTTGTTATAGCGGTTCAGTGATAGTGTTTACGCACTAAGTATCACACTGTTCAGAATTGCAGTTAAAACTTACAGGATCCATTTACATGGTGAGAGTTTCTCGTACGATTTTGGGCGAAACCTATTACACTGCCGTAGGCCGTAATTACTAGGCGATTATCTAACAAAACTGTTTACATTTATGTCAAAAATTAAAATTAATGGATTATTGGCACAACATACGACACTCGTAAGGAATACGATTTACTTACCAAGCCGACATTTAAGTACCTATAAAAGGCAATGTATCGTACTTATTTCAAGATGCGATATCATGCATGTAATTTTCATTGCAATAGGTATATTTTCGTGTGTTACGTTAATAGTATGTTCAACACGAGAATCTCATACCATGTAAAAGGCCCCATAAGGTACCAATGTTAGTATGATCAGAAGCTAACATTAAAGGCGTGGTCCAGGTCCTTGATGAGGTCTTCCGTGTCCTCGAGGCCCACGGAGAGGCGGATGAGCGAGTCGGTGATGCCGAGCTCGGCGCGCTGCGCGGCTGGCACGGACGCGTGCGTCATCACTGACCTGGAAATCAAAAATAAATAAATAATAAATATTATAGGACATTTTTCACACACACTGACTAAGCCCTACGGTAAGCTCAAGAATGTGTTGGAAAATATAAGTGTTTGAGCATGCATTGCGTGGAATACCACTATAACCTTTCTTTAAATCTTTGATCATCACGGCTGTTATGAATAACGCGCTATTGTAAATCTTATTGCAGTGCGTGAAGGTACAGCTACAGCAATAATCGTAATTAGACTGCAACCGTGCGCGTCTTAGGCCGTCTTTAGCGTTCAAAGGGTTAAACATTAAAAAAGTCACGTTCGGTGCTTAACCTTTTGAATGCCACAGACGGCAATTGACGTCAACGCAAAATCGTGACAACGACGCCAAAGACGGGATTTGACGTCGATCGTTTTTTGATGAAAATCTACCGAAAAACAACCCACATTTAGGTTGGCATTATTTATTCACAAAACTAAATTTTACCCCCGTGGCGTCAGTGGCACGGCAAATGGATGCGCCGATCGGCGTTCAAAAGGTTAAAAAGTTACGTTCGGTGTTTAAATCTCATTGTTCGGTGTGTACAATAAGGTGGGATTCCACCACTGTGCGGCACAAGCATTTTTGTACTGAATATGCTTGTGCTGCACAGTGCCGCACACTGGTGGAATCCCGCCTTTACAGTTACAGGAATAACAGTACATATAATGTACTTACGCAAAATAGGCATAATGGTGATCGATTTGCGGCAAATGCCCAGAAGCACTAACTATAGGTACTTACGGTAGCTCAGCCAAACTCTCGTATCCGCCCAAGCTCTCGGCCAGCGTGAACACCTTCAAGCTCTGCAGGAACTTCCTGGACTCCTGCAGACCGCCCGTGTGCTTGAAACTGAACACCCCAGAATGGCCCGACATCTGTTTCTTCGCCAGCTCGTGTTGTGGGTGAGATTTTAGACCTGGAAATTATATAAGAAAACATAATTAAAAATTATTTGTTTATAGGTTGGTATACTAATACATAATACCTATAGTTTGTCAAAGGACTGTCTCATTTTAAACATAGACAGAGAATCACACTATCTTTGTCTTACACTAGTACTAGCACCAGTAGCACCCAGAAGAAAAGGATGAGTATATGTAGTTTTTTTTGTTCTTATTTCCTGACAATTTGGTTTGACCAACTATATATAAGGTTGTGTTAAAAATGTCACCTGTATTTTTCTTTGGACTGTCGCCTGCAAACTACAGTGACGGATTTACAGTTTATAAAGCAGAAGGAATATATTTCCCACCAGATTATGAACTTTATTTCAAAGTGATAGAGTTCAATTTTGCACAATTTCTGATATCCTTATGCGTTATAAAGTGCAAACTATTAAAATTTGATATTTCACAACGTAAGTATTGAACGATGAGTTCCTATCTTCACCATCATCAGACGGGCTTGCAATATTAAATATGCAATATGTCAGATATAAAAAGTAGGTGTAAAAATCATGTGTAAATCGCAAAGTTTGCTTGCAATAATAGCGCAAAATATTTATAGGGATTTCATCGACGTCTATCGTCCAGGTGTAGGGTTGCAGCCGTTGTAGCTTTATTTGACGTTCATAAGGGCATTGTACTATGCCTACTTGAATAATAAACTATCTGTATCTTATTTTTATCTGTCTTTTGTGAGGTCAATCGAACGATTGACTAGTGATTAATAACATCAAACAAAAAACTGTTGTGGTTCATCTGATAAACACATATCATCATCAAATCGCTGGCCCAATATTACAGGGTTCTTAGTTGAAATTCGACTTAATGTCACTATTACAAATTTCAGTTTGATAACAATGAAACATAGAACCCTGTAATATTGGGCCAGCGAAATGATGTAATAGGTTAAACTTAAAGACACATTATCTTAGTAACTTGTAAGATATTTCGTGTGGTGATAATACAACCGTTATACAGTATGTAAACTTACTAAAACCATTCCTCAAGCCCGTTAATGAATAGGTCACACTGAGCAACTTTTACTAAGGCACCAACCCCGAAATCTCGAAAAAAAAATTGGCTCTCCCACAGAAAATTTCAATGCTAGACCAGCAAAATGTATGAAATAACCAAATTTTTTTTCGCGATTTCGGAGTCGGTGCCATAGTAAAAGTTGCTCAGTGTGACCCATTCATTAACGGGCTTTAGTAAATGGTTTTAGTAAGTTTACATACTGTATTTGTTTTAATAAATATAAGATACCTAATGTTATTATCAGTATTTCCTCGTTTTTTTACAGAAATAAATGAAAACAATCATAAAATTATAGCAGTGTTTATAGAATTTCCGTGCCTTCGGGTGCTTGTCTTACCATACGTAAATGTTCTACGCGTACTTTTTTTCTGTTCTATAGGGAGGGCCAGTGTCATCAAGCAGCAGTTCACTATGTACTCGAACACGTGGGGATGCATCACGCTCACTTTAGATATTAGACCTTATATCATTACATCAAGGTTTACTTTACATGGATGTAGATCTTTTGACCTTTGAAGGCGTATTTAGCGACTCGACTCGGTGGCTTGGGTTACTGTCTTCAAGCAATCGATAATCAAGGAGTTACTCTCAATCGACATTAGATAAAGGACCTTATATCACCGCAAGAAGGTACACATTACCTGGATGCATAACTTCCGTGACCTTCGGGTGCTTCTCCAGCCACTCGGCTATGATCTGCGCAGACTTCTTATGCTGTTCCATGCGGAGAGCCAGCGTCTTCAAACTGCGGTTCACTTGGTAGCAGTCGAACGGGGATGGCACCACGCCCATTGCTGTAAACAAGTAGGTATAATTTTACACAGGCCAGTGTTTAAATTAAATCAAATATGTTCAACCAAGACTGACTTAGTAGTCTTGGTACACACACTATTTAAAAATATTGCTTAGGTGTGTGGTAATATTGGTTAGGTAGTTCCTAATGGGACTTACACCTGGTCAATGAAATCAAATATACATTGACGCATATATATACCTACATACATATATACGCCAATCTTCCGTAAGTACTCGTATTTTCAAATACAAACAACAAAAGTTAAATAACTATTAGATTAAATAGAGATAGATAAAATAGTAGTGTGTAAAAAAAAAAGTTCAACTTCAAATATACTTTATTTATGTAGGCCTAGCAACAAGCACTTATGTATTGTACGTACTATAAATACAAGTAAATGGAGCAGAGTTCGCTATATACTTCGGCTGCTAGCTGTACGTTGATTGCATTCGCTAAGTTAAAGGTGATTTTACGTAAATGTACATATATTAATGACTTTACGATTATGCACATCGATTTGTATTATGCAAGACATTTATTTGACGACTTGCCTTTGTTCATTAAAATGCCGTAGGAAATTAAATATCCAATTTGTAATAAGCAAGACATTTATTTGATGACTTGCCTTTGTTCATTAAAATACCGTAGGAAATTAAATATCCAGTTAATCGTGCGTAATGTGCACCAACTCAATGTCAATGTATGTAAACAATGGTTTGTAAGTGGCTATTAACTGATAAGATAATTTATTACTGTGTGTTTAAATTTAACACACCTGTGCAATCTCAACGTTGCGTGAAAATATTCTCCGACCACGAAATAGGTTTTATTCGATTTTTGAAGTATTGCTCGTTTTAAAGGGGGTTTAAATCATACATATAGTAGGTCTCGTCATTGCCCGCTACTTGACAGCGGCCTTCTCAAAGCAATCGTTATTACCCGGCTGTTCTCACGGTTCCCTAAGACCTCGACCTGTAAGCCTAGGACAGGAGCGGTGCGACCAGGGCTATAACCAGTATAACCGCGAAAATCGAAGTTCGCAAATTGCGGGCATTTTTCTCTGTCACTCTAGTTACGTCTTCATTGGAGTAAAAGAGAAAGATCACCGCAATTTGCGAATTTCGGTTTTCGCGGTAGCCCCGCAGTGCCGTCTTTACACACACACGGGCCCGTGCCCAGGGCCCCTATCCTCAGGGGGCCATAATAAATAGATCATAGTAGAAAAATGTTAGTTTAATTCGCTTTGTTTACTTTCCAAAAGGGCCCCAAATTCGTATGTGCCCAAGGGCCTCAGCATAGTTGAAGACGGCCCTGGGTGCGACAGTAATAGACCTCCCGTACCTCTCTAATGCAGTTAGCAAAAGACGAGTAGTCGTATCTCGCGAGCGAGATACTGTCCCGTCGCTCCTGTGCTAGCCCTACAAATGGGTCTACCTTACCTGTAAATAACTATCCTATCTATACTATCTAATCTAAGGTAACTATTTAGCCCCATAATAAACATGTTTTCACACTATCTCCAAGGAGTCACGCTGTTTGTTTTCTTTGGTATCATATAATAACAAAGCTAATGCAATTAATGTAAATTCCCATATTTACCTAGGGCTCAATTCATAACTCAAAAAACGACATGTTAATGAATAATGTACAATATTCACTTTAGTACAATATCCCGCTTATTACAAAAATATGGGCACCATCAATTTTTTACTTATTGTTTATAGAGTAATCAGCATACAAACTCTGCTATCTAAGAGTCGAGGTACTCAAAATAATTGTCAGCCGACGAAAACGAAAAATAAAATAATTTGGTAGTACTTATGTAAATACTAGTGATGTACCGACTATTGATTTGGCCGACTAGCCGACTAATCGGCGCTCGAATGGCCGATTAGTCGGCCGACTAGTCGGCTAGTCGGCCAGATCATTCGTATAAGTTTAGTCATTTAGTAATTTATTCAATATTGCATTGTCATGTACGTAATTAGGTCTTACAAATTAAAAGGCCAGTTCATGACACCCTGTAAAGGCACACAATAGTAGGTACATAGTTATTTACAGTTTTATATGATTTAAACAAGTCTATATGGTGATATAGTCAGTGGCGGATTTGCCCTAAGGCACAGTAGGCCCAGGCCTAGGGCGGCAAGATATTTAGGGGCGGCAAATTGTAACAAAAAATTCGCTGATGGTAAACAAGAAATAACTCAAAATGTAGTCAATATTATCGGTACTTTGAAAGGGGCGGCTACAGGGCCTGGGGCCTAGGGCGGCAAAGACTGCAAATCCGCCACTGGATATAGTTCAGGTGAAAAACAATAGTTTTGCTCCTTTGGTTGCGCTATTCATCATATTAGCTAAAGGGTATTTTCTACAGGTTCAAAGACCTATTACAAGAATCCTCGTTCAATTTCTGTCTTTCTTTTATTTGGGATCCTGAGCAGACTGTCAGTACAGCTTGTAGGAGGTATTTCCAAGGCTCTATTTCCCGTACGTAGTCGCCAGTTAATAACCTGTGGTCAGCGTCTTTACGAACAACGTGCCCTAACTAAGTCTCTAAATTTTGCAATAACATGAAGAGTTTTCCATGTCTCCACCATTAAAAAAACTGAATAATGATAAAATCATTTAACTATCGAACTTGGCCATGAAATTACACGAGAATGAATTGAGATCGACCTGGGGGCCGATTTTTGAATTTTGATCGCTCGATTTCGTCACTCGAAAATCGGTGGAAAACCGCGAAATGCAATATTTTGAAATACGAGCCATCGAAATTTGGAATCTAGTGATTCTAGTGGTATTGGCCACTCGATTTCAATTCTATTACTAGAATTTAAACGCCTCTAGTAGTGGAGATATCATTTAACGAAATACACGAAATTGAGTGGTCGAATTTCAAACATCGGCCCCCTGTAGAGGAAAACACCAGCCATAAAATAACGATCAAACGGTCAATTATATTGAACAAAAGTTTTTGTATGCACCCTGAAGAAGTATTTTAGTACAATAGACATAAAACATATGGTAAATATTGACTGTTGATTTCTTTTTTTCTGTTTTTCTTTCACTAATAAAGTGCCGACTAATCGGCCATTTTTGCCGACTAGTCGCCGACTAATCGCCGACTACAAATGTGGCCGGATAGTCGGCTTTCCCGACTAGTCGGCGACTAGTCGGTACATCCCTAGTAAATACTAACCGTTTTGTAGGAATCTGAGCCTCGCTGCGAGCTCGTCATCATTTATAATCGCGGCCCCCATGATGACGTCAGAGTGCCCGTTCATATACTTCGTGAGTGAATAGATGACTACATCAGCACCGAAGTCTAACGGCCTCTGGAGGTATGGAGTCAGGAAAGTGTTGTCCACGACTACCATTATGTGCTCTCCGTGGCTCTTCACGGCTTTGACTACGGTGGCGATGTCGGCGATCTTCAGGTTGGGGTTCGTTGGGGTTTCTAACCACACCATCTGCGAAGAGTTAGGTTGGTAATTAATAAGAATGCTGAAGCGCAGTCGCAGTACACACTGAAGGTCGATTTTATTACGATGCATGGGAGAAGTATCATAAGGATGCAACCGGGATAGCGCTAAAATGTAAGTATAGATTTAGTGCATTAGTTATTTACGATACAAGTGCGGAAGAGAGGAAATTCGAAACGAGTTGCGATAAATAAAAACACGACCAAAGGGAGTTTTTTAAATCGACACGAGTTGCGAATAACTTATTCGCACGTGTATCGTACAACATTTTACAGTACATATGGCCCTTAAACTTTTGATATACGCACGGAAAGTGCTGTTTTCCGCACTAGTGCGGGAAAGTAGGACCATATGTACTGTAAAATTATTTTCCATCATATTTTCACGGAAACGTACGAAAGTGTCTTTCAGTCAGTATTGTTACAAAAAATACTGGGGTCGACTGAAGTAACATTATGACAAATACGAACGTTTCCGAGAAAATACGATGGAAAACAATTATGCACTACATCTGTAAAGAATAATTGGAAACTGATTTGGATGTTATCTTGTAAGTTTGGGACAATATTTGCACTATTGATATTGATACAGTGTTTAGAAATAGGTTGTCACGGTCACGGACGTGACATTATTTGTAAAGTCATAAATATTATCTTAGACCGTTATCAATGACAACGCGTGTTAAGCAATATTTAAACGGTTGGTACGAATTTAATTATTTTAATACCTACTGGTTAAAAGAAAACATAAATTATCGTTACAAATTGTGGAAATGTTGTCTTTATCCCAAATGATCCACTTACTTAACCTACTTACATTCTTTTACTTTACCTATTTACCATCTTTAGTCCGTTAAAACATAAAGTTCATTCTAGTTCTGAGCTTCTTCCATTTGCCTCCAAAAAAGTCACATTATTTTCAATAAGTTATCCATATTTCATTATCTAAATACTAAGGCATGTGTAACTAACTGCTGAGCCCTTACAGAGTCCATATTATTTGTAAAATGTGTGCAATAAACGTTTTGACTTTGGAGTCACGCAGTAGGTTTAGTTTTATTTCTTTGAATGATGTAACATCTCACGTGTTTCACGTATTTTAAAACATTTATTCGATTATGCTCGAGTGTTATTCTATCGATTACACACTGATACGGTTAAGACTGCATCAATAATATTTACGACAACGTTTACTCTCTCAAGCAGTATGACGTAAAGAGCGGAATAATATTTACAGCTGAATTCTACGTCCTTCCTTATTTTAGTAATTTTTAAAGATATCCATCAGGTGATCCAGAATCGCGAAACCAAATCTCGCCCGGGCTTAATTTTTATATGATATAATAGGTCATATAGGCGGCAAATGGGCAGACTAATCGCCTGATAGAGGTATTGAACTGATAAATAAGTTCACATTGAAGAGTGATAATGATCAAATATTTTATCCAATAAGTATGTATTTACTAAAAGAATAACATAGATAGAATACTCTTCATGTGCAAAACAATTGATTAAAGATAGAAGTAGACAACAGGCGGTCAGTCACCGTCATTTTAGGGTGGCATTCCATCTGCCCAATTTCTTTGTCCATTGCGTATTGCGTCTCACATTTTGCCTTAATGAGGAAGTGAGACGCAATGACATATTGGACAAAGAAATTGGACAGGTGGAATACCACCCTCAGACACTCACCTTTGTATTTTCCTTGACTGCCTTATCAACTTCTTCAGGCTTTGTGAAATCGGCGAATGTTGTTTCTATATTCATTGCGGCTGCTACGTTTCTGTTGGGCAATAAATTAAACATTAATAACTACATTTTAGTTAGAGTCAGCGTCATGTATTTTATGAAGCATGACCAATTGATTATGATTGGTTTGAGTTACTCACTTAATACAAGCCTGTGTAAGTTTTATACCTACAGGGTGTCCCAAAATTCGACGTCAAGCCGTAAACGGATGATAGACCAAGTCGTAACAGTTATCATAAAAATACACAAAAAATCCAACTCATGTTCTTTAAAAATTATGGTCACTTTAAAAATTCACTAAAAAATCCACACCCTGTAATGGTTCTTTACTCTTGTTACTACAAATTCCATAATTTATTCTAATTTTTTTATTATTGTGTAATCTTGAATAATTAAAGGGTGTGGATTTTTTTGTGAATTTTTAAAGTGACCATAATTTTTAAAGAACATGAGTTGGATTTTTTTTTGTATTTTTATGATAACTGTTATGACTTGGTCTATCATCCGTTTACGGCTTGACGTCGAATTCTGGGACACCCTGTATACATCAAATGGGAGGTAAAAAGGAAGTCGCTTCCTTAAAAAACCTGGTATATGGGTCAAATCTTTGGATTAGGTTGCTCAGTGCACCGCAGCCTTTTCAAATATTTTTCATTCAAAATATGATTGCGCCTCTGTACCTACACAAGTAGGCGCGGACATACGAAAGTAAATAAAATACGAAAGTGAATTTCAGGTAGGTAGTCTTTGTCCACTACGTATTAGAAACGCACTTCATCGCGATATGCATCATATCATATGTAAAGGTGGCCACTGACGAGCCTTCCAACAGTCCAAATTGCGTGGCTGCAATCCAAAATCGGTCCGTGAATGTCAAAAACGTACAATGTTTAATATTAGGATGCCGTCCATTTGGATGAATCCATTGTAACGGCATCCATTTGGAAGACTCGTCAGTGGCCTGCTTAATAGGTCAAGATTTTCCTAAATCTTATATGAGAAACACATCTAAGTACCTACCTATAAAAGTATATACTATAGGAGGCATGGATAATGTGTTCTGTGCTACAAATATTCCTTCAGACGTGGCACGTGTTCGCTAATTTATCCACTTATTGAAAGTGGTATTTTGTTATGGACTTTATATTCCCGTAATATGGTTTCATTTTGCTTGCGAGATGTCGTTAGAGCAGATATAAAAGGAGTGCCAAAATTAATAGACGTGGAGTCGACCTTTATTGTTTGCTCGTATCTTATATTTCCATGTTTCCAATTATATTTCAAGAAGTTATCACCCACTGGGGCCCACACTCGATCGGGATACTGTAGCAAATATTTATAATATTTTCCTTTTATCTCGATGTAAAACAAAACAGATACTAAGCTATGCTCATAAATTATGCAAATTACGACTAGGAATTATTACAATACGAAATTGTAACGTGTTTCTATAATACCTATAATGAAATATCTATAAAAAGACAGTTGTTATGATTTCCTAAGACGTGTGTGTTATTTTATTTTTTCGCGTTTATTATTTCCTTAAATAATTAAATATGACTTATGAGGATAAAAATCAACGATTCTACCGGTTGTATTTTTCCTTATAGGATAATAGTTAGATTAGGTATTAGTGTTACGAGAGGTAACATATTTTGTTTTGTACTGCTAATTTTGTGTCGCTAGGAAGAGAAAAGTTTTATAACATCATGAGCGTAGCCAGTGTGATTGTTATTTGGAACCTTGAGCGTACCGAGAGACTTTTATGGCACGTCATAACTTCTGTCTGGACTGGACTCTGGTATCATACAACATATTAGCCGCCAAACAATTTTAGAGATAAGAGCAACATGAAATAAATTAATCACCCATTGATAAATAAATTCCTCAATATTTAAGTTTGCATTAAGCCTACGAAACGATAAGCTGCATTAGCTGCGTGAGAAAAAGTAATACCTATCGCACGGTGCAATTCTACTGTTTCTACTAAAAAAATAAGTAACTTTATAAGTTCCCGAGGTATAGTTTGTAGCTTTCTAATAGACCCCGACGGCTAATCCTTTGTCTATTGTTAAGTAAAACCGCTCGTGCCACGTGCCATAACCACCTGCATAAAAAATCGTTCGTTCATTTTACTCGTACTTTTTAAGTTCCTGAGGTACAGTGCAACATAGGTACTGCCAATTTTGTGTAGTTACAATATTATAGTTACATTTTTTTCGAATCCTTAAAATTTATTTGCTCTATCAGAAGCAATTAATGTAAAAAGTTATTGTCTGTCATTATAACAGTTAAAACTGCGCGCTATCTATCAACATATTAGTACAACATACTAATTTACATACTTTTTCTAGCTAGACCATTGTAATGTTAATTGCAAAATTATCGTGCATAGTTAAGTCAAACATCCAACGAATATTAATCAGGTTGAGGTAGGGTCAAGGCGAAAACATTGGCTCAGCTCGAACAGTGGCTCAGTCGCCCAAATATCGCTTCTCTCGTGTTAAAATTAGGTTGAGTATGCCACTGTACCTGGCCTTTTTCTACCGAGCCACTGTTCCCTCCTTGACCCTACCCTATTTATAGGCTGGCTGGAGAATTAACAATATTAACATTATCGTTATCATAAGAAGATAAGGAAACCCATGCCATAAATGACGTCATAGAGCGCATCGCTCATCGTTCAATGACTCGCGGAATTGATACGGGAGGAAATTGCCAGTCATTATGAGTAAGTTATACGACACCATGCATTATGGTGAAATCGTTATTCATTGAGCGGTTGAAAGGGATACGCAGCCATTGGAGTGTTAATAGTAGTGTTCGAGCAAGACCGGATTTTTTGCCGAAACCGAAGGTTCGATTTTGCTCTAATTTCGAGTCTTTAGCCGAAACGATTTTTATGCCGAAACCGAAAACAAAACTTCGGTCGGCCACTACCGAAAATACAGTTTCGGCGCGGCCGAAAGGACCGACAGTTTTTTGACCTAATCCGAACCATCGGCCGAAAAATAACTTTTATGCCGGAACCGAAACTTCGGTCGCACACTAAGATAAATAAGATAATAGATACTAGATAGAGATAGTTATTTCGCGTCATTCATAATTATGGCGACAGTAACGTGACAATACATGACATGAATGGGTACTAAAATTACAAAGAAGTCACGTATGGGAATAACAATAAATATTATTATGCCTATTTTACCCGCTTTGCCGTCGCTATTTGGTGAGGTTTCTTTTTAAACGATAAGTTTATTTATGCCGTTCCCTTCGCGAATTTTAATGAGCAGTTACCTACTAGCTGTATGTGTACCTATGTAAAAAGTAAGTACCTAGGGTCTAGGTACCGTTAACCAGAGTGAAAAGGTGTAAATACCAGGACTGACGTTTCCCTGGTTTAAACCCTTACCCACACAGATTGTATCACACAAAATATACTATTATTTTCAATCACATGATGCAATTTGTGGAAGTGGTTACTGAGCAATTTTCAGGTAGGTAAATGTCATTCCCGGTTTTATCCCTATTCACCCCAATTGATGGTATTTACTTGCTTATTCTATTTATTAATGACTAGAAGTTATAGAGGTATGTAAAGACAGTTTATATTTACATTCTAAAATATTTTTCCGAATTTATGTTGTACGTTTACGTATCCATATTCGCCGCGCGAAATACGACTTAATTAGAGAAGTTTAATATATTATTCATTTGGAAAGCAAACATAGTTTTTTATAAGTATTTTTAATTATTCTGCCTTCCCTTTTCGTTTTTATTGCTTCCTTTTTTCAGGAGTCAGTAAAATTATTAAGCTACATTATCAGTTTTTCTATATACCTAAATATAACATAATAAACTAAATATAACTAAATAATCCAGCTTAATACAATTAAATACACAGTTTAAAAAAATGTATGATAACATGCCTCAAGAAGATACCTACCTAGAAATAGATGGAAAATAATACTTAAAGGTAGGCATGCAATTAGGTATGCGTGTTTTATGATAATAGGGTTTTTACCTGAACAATCTGTTGGTGCCGCCATATACATCGTCGCCGGAAATAATGTGGTCACCCGATTTAAGCAGGCCCAAAAGTGTGGTCGTAGCTCCCAGGCCCGAGGCAAAGGTGAAGCCGTGCTTTCCGCCCTCTAGTGCGGCTAGGCATTCTTCAAGAACATTCCGCGTTGGGTTTCCTGACCTACCGTACTCAAAACCCTGCAATAAAAAAAAAACAATAAAAAACAAAAATCAACGAAAAGTGGTTGATTTTATTACTTTGTGTTATGAATATTTTTATTTTCACATGACGAAATAATAAAGATTCTTACCGTATGTTCAGCGGGCGCCGGCTGTTTAAACGTTGTGGATGTGACGATGGGTACAACAACGGCAGACGAACTCCATTGTTCCGGTTCTTGTGCGTGGTGAATAGCGAGAGTCGCGAAACCAGGTTTTTGTTTCAAGAAACCCTGTTCTGCCATCTGAATACAAAAAAAAATATTATAAGACCGAAACACTCAACTTCACTTGCCTAATTTTTTACACGTTTTTGCACATTGTTTTATAAAATATCCAGTGCCAAGGTTATGGTGTGATAGCAAAAATGTGCTAAAATTACATCATGAACCACAATTAAAACTTGGTTGTTTTAATTTCTAAAACACACTATCAATCGTATAAAAAAGTACCTTTTGTATTTGATAAAATTACTCGAGAATTATTTAAAACTTTAAATATTATCGTCTTAAATTACGATAATTCTATTTTGAGAATAACTAGCACACCGGCCGGAACGCACGCCTTCTCCTTTCAAAATGACTGACTGATTGTGAAACTGTGAATGAATGAATATGAACGAGTAAATGAATGATTTATATAAATAAGTTGAGAGTAGGGCGGGGAAACGGGGAAACGCAGAGGGGCTACCGTGAAAACCATAGACATAATATATATATAGACGTAGTCTCAGCGAGCTGTCACTGTTGCCACTTTTGTTTAGTGTACGATTAACAATGAGGCCCACGTTGCTGTAGCCATGTCGATAAAGTCATATCGATAAACTATCGACATTTCTTGCAATTTTAATTTTACTTCAAAGACTTAACGATACCTAAAATGACCAAAAACGCTTTTATTCTTTATTGTGGTTATCAGATCACAATTTTATAGTCACGCCCCAGCAGGGAACCAAGGGAAAGTTCAGATATTTAATTAAAATACATAAATACCTCCTAAAATAGGTGTTCCGCAATAATTGAATTATATTATTATATTATAATATATTCATTATCCATTAGCATTTCAATAATGTTTATGTTTAACGAAGATATTGAAGCTTCAATTAATCGCTATTACGTTCCGCTGTGTAGCGTTTATCGATATATAACATGATTAACATCGACTTTTCACATCCCTAAAAGAGCACACATATACGCTTTTACGCACACATACACAGGGTGGGCGCATCAAGAAAGGCAACACTTGATTTGAAGTCCGCCTTGTCAACAGTATGGTTGTCCTTTTTTGACAAACGGCATTTTAAAAGAGCGAGGTGAGAGAAATGATACTAGTTGCTGCGTCGTGAAAGAGAACAGAAAAGGTTGGGCCCTTGGTGAAAACCGAAATTCGCAAATTGCGGGGATCTTTCTTCTTCACTCCAATCAAGGCGTAATTAGAGTGACAGAGAAAAATTCCCGCAATTTGCGAACTTCGATTTTCGCGGCTATAGCCGACTACAAGGAAAACCACACCAAAGAGAATATAATCACTACGTCAAAATTCATGTATTTCGAAATGATTGTAACGATTTTATCAGTTACTCGAACAGATTGAAATGATGGAAGTATGTTCCCGCCAAATGAAACGTCAAAGTCAAATTAAGTCGATTTGTTTTGAGGTTGTTCATGTATTTTGTGCAAGTTAAAATAGTTTAATAATTACGGATTAAATCACATGCGATTAATTTAGATAAACTTAAAAATGAAAATAGATAGTAGACCCCTAAGATATGCTCATGCAGAGGGTCATACGGATGTTTGCTACACTGAAGACGGACAGTGAGTTTTTATTTCTATTGCTTATGTTTTAATACTATATTTGGATTATGTTGTATCTCTAATTACATTAAATAATAATATAGAAATATATACGTGCTTTATTTGATAGCTAAATCAATAAGTCAACTAAACCCTAATGTGACATTCCTCTAGTCATCGATATCTAAGTAAACCATGAAGGTCTAACACTCTCCCTCGTTAATAGATTCAAAGTCAGGTTAGAGATTGAGACGTGTTGGTGCTTTTCTATTTCTTGTACTCCGGCGTAGCACGGGCTCTGTAGAGTTCTCAACCGTATCTGGCAATGTAGTTGCCTGTGTCTCATCTAGGGTTGGAGGTTCTGGTGCTACATCCATGGGTATAGGTAAGGTTCCTACGTCAGACACACCGCTTTGCCTAGTACTTGGGCTCGGTACATTCTGTGCATCATTAACCCGTTCTGGGGGTGCAGTTGTTTCCACATACGGTTGACTTGGTGTAGGCTCTGTGATAGGTGAACTTGGCCTGGGTAAATAGACGTATGGAACATCACCGCTACATGACGTCTTTTTAATTTGATCTGTATGTCTCTGATGTAATTTTCCTTCTACTTCGACTTCGTAGTGAAGTTTCCCTTTTCTTTCCGTAATTGTTCCAAATTTCCACTTGTTGTCGTCGTACATTCTTATTTGAACTCTATCACCTCTTCTGAATTCCTTTTTCACAATCTTGTCGTCATTATCATTTTTCATCCTTATCTCTGGTACTCTCTTGACTAAGTCTATCCTTGTCCGATATAATCTTTTAAACATCATTTCTGCTGGGCTCAAACCCGTAGCACTGTTTGGTGTTTTCCTGTACATCATTAGAAATCTATATAGCTTGTCTTGTAATGTACCCTCTTCATTTGCCATTGCTTTCAGCTTTCTCTTTACTGTCTGTACATATCTTTCGGCTTGGCCATTCGTCGAAGGATGAAAAGGAGCAGTAAATTTAGCCTGGATTCCATTTGATTTGAGAAATCTTTGCATTTCTTCTGACCGGAACTGTCTGCCGTTGTCTGAAACTTGCGTAATTGGTAGTCCAAATGTTGTATATAGCTTTTTAAGAATATTTATTGTTGCTGTTGATGTAATTGAATTTGTTGGTGTTACTTCTAACCACTTTGTATACGCATCCACAACAATAAGAAAGTAATGGTTCATAAACGGTCCGGCATAGTCTATGTGTACTCGGCTCCATGGCTCTTTCGGATATTCCCAAGTATGTACTGGTACTTTGGTTGGATTCTTCTGCATCAAACAACATACTTTGCATTTCTTTACCGTATTTTCAATGTCCGTATCAATATGTTTCCACCAAATGTAGCTTCTGGCTAAAGCTTTCATTTTAACAATACCTGTATGGGCCGTATGAAGTTCTTTTAATATTTGTGGTTGTAGCTTCTTAGGTATGACAATTCTTATTCCATAGAAAATGCATCCGTTTTGCAGTGAGAATTCATGAAGTCGATTAGGGTCGTCTCTACCCGACTGTATGTCCATGTAAAGCTTTTGTAGCTCTGAGTCCTTCATTGTAGCGTCTTTTATTTCTTGTAAGGTTATTGGCATCTCTGATATTTGATTTAAGTAAAACGCGTCATCATCTGTAAGTGTATCTTTTGCTGTATCTGTAGGATTAGGTAGTCTTGAAAAATAATCGGCATTTGCATGTTCAGTCGTCTTTCTCAGCTTTATATTATAATCAAAACCTGCTAAAAAATTTGCATAGTGTACTAGTCTGATCGCAGTAGTAGCAGGTGCCGCTTTTTCAGGGTGTAGTATTCGTGCTAATGGTTGATTGTCGATGATCAATGTAATTTTTCGTCCATAGCAGTATTGGAAAAATTTCTTAAGTCCCCATATCAGTGCTGCCGCCTCTTTATCTAGCTGACTGTACCCTTTTTCTGCTTTAGATAGAGATCTTGACGCAAAAGCGATAGGTCGTTCCGTCTTGTCTGGCATAATGTGTGATAAAACCGCTCCAAATCCTGTAGGTGATGCATCTGTGGCAAGTGTCACTTGTAAATTTGCATGAAATGGTATTAATACTTTATCCCCGCATATCTCTTCCTTCAATTCATTAAAAATCTTATCACATTCTTTTGACCATACAAACTTGGTATCTTTTTGCAACAGCTTGTAAAGTGGATTTAGTTTTGAAGCAAGATTGGGAATGAATTGTTGGTAGTAATTAATCATCCCCAAAAAAGTACGGAGCGATGATACGTCTGTAGGTCGTGTACTATTTTTAATGTCGTTTACCTTATCTTGCATTGGATGAAGGCCTTTTTCATTTATCGTGTGTCCCAAGTATGTAATTGACTTTTGGAAAAATTGACATTTCTTTTTATTTACATGTAATCCGCATTCCTGTAATTTTTGGAATACCGCCTCGATTCTCTGTAGTAGTTCCGTATATGTGCGTCCTTGTATGGCAATGTCATCGAAAAAACAGGCTGTACCTTTCATTCCTTGCAGGGTTTGGTCCATGTATCGTTGCCAGATGTTCGGCGCTATTTTAACCCCAAACATTAACCTCTTCACCTTGTAGGTGCCTTTGCATGTACTAATAGCTTGCATTGCGGCTGTTTCTTCATTCGTCGTCATATGTAAATACGCCTGATTAATGTCTAGCGTGCAAAAGTATTTCCCGCCGCTAAGTTTCGAAAATACCTCTTCTATTCTAGGGATCGGATAGTTGTCATCTTCCAGGTTTTTATTTAATGTAGCTCTAAAGTCTGCGCATAAGCGTACCTTCCCAGTTGGTTTTATCACCGGAACTACTGGTGTGCCCCACTGAGAATACGTTACTTTTTCTATTATCCCTTCTTCTTCTAATCGGTCTATTTCGGCTTCAACCTTGTCTTTAAGAGCAAATGGTACTGGACGTGGCTTCAGAAATATAGGTATAGTACCATCTTTTAACTTAAACGCAACTTTAAAGTTTTTAATTTCTCCCACTTTTTCCGAAAATAGCTCTTCATGATCTTGTAATAATTTGTTCAGTTTATCTTTAAATTCTTTCTCTGTAACATCTTCTTCCGTAATTGTTTTTATGTCAAAGTCTATATTTAACGCTCTCAACCATTCTCTTCCAACGACTGTGTCTACGTCATCATTGATTACGAATATTCTTCCAACAATCTCTTTATTTTTGTATAGGATTTTGACTTTGCATATTCCAATAGGTTCCATTATTTGTTTGTTGTATGCACGTAGCTTTATATGTGTATTTTGTAGTTTCACGTTTTTAAAATTCTTTTCAAAGTATTCTTTAGAGCATGTAGTAACTGCAGCTCCCGTATCCATTTCAATAGTGTGCATTTTTCCATTTATCTGAAGTGTAATGTTGAATTTGTCTGTAGATGAGTTATTATGTATTTTCTTTATTTCGTATATTTCTTCTTCACTTTCGTAGTATGATAGGTCACTATCCATATGAAGTTGTTTTTGTTCTTGGAAACAGACTGACTGTACATGTCCCTTGGTGTAACATTTCTTGCAGTATAATTTATTTCTCAGTTTACATTGATTAGCTTTGTGGTTTTCTTTTCCGCATCGGAAGCAAGTGATGTTATCCTTCGTATTATTATTTCCGTTGTATGTATTTTTATTTTCATTTTGTGTATTCGCATCTCTTTTATATGTATTTCTGTTTTCATTGTATGTACTTGTATTACCATTGTATGTACTGTTTCTGTATCTATTCTTTATTGATATTTTGTTTATGTTAGGCTCTATTTCTTGTCCCATTTCTTTCGTTTCAGATTTGGATGTTTCTATAGCCAAGGCAATCTTGATTATGTCATCAAACTTTGTATCAGGAGATTCTTGTAGCAGTTTTTCTTTAATTTCAGAGCTTCGTAGTCCGCGTATGAATTGGACACGTAGGTGTGTGTCAAATGTTGTTTTGTTGCAATTGTGGCAGATGAAATTGCATTTACCTCCTATTTCTTTGAGTCCGGCTACATAATTGGCAATACTTTCACCTTCATGCTGTAATCTCAGGCAAAACTTGTGTTGTTGTGCTACTTCACCGGGTTCGGGTGCAATTTGATTTTTCAATATCTTTACTAGATCGTCGTAAGACTTTGATTCAGGTGTATTCGGCGCTGTTATATTTTTCAACACTTGGTAGTATTTCGGCCCGATGCAGTTTAAGAAAATTTGTAACTTTATATTTGCATCCGTAACGCCTTTAAGAGTAATGTAATTTTGTAGCCGTTGTAAATAACTATCGAATGTTTCGTGTAATTCATCGTAAGGTTGGAGTGTAATTCCGCTTACTGGTTTTGTATTTGCGCTTTGGTTAAGCAATGCGTTTTGCAAAATTATTTGTTGGCTTTGCATACCTTTCATGGTTTCCATCATCTCGGCGAGCACTTCTGCTAGCTTTTCCATTGTAAAGGAATTAGTCAACTAGCTGTAGTTTGAGGTACCGCGGATATAACTTCGCGTGGAATTATTGTATTTTTATTTTATTCGATCATAACTCGTCGCCATTCTGTTGTATCTCTAATTACATTAAATAATAATATAGAAATATATACGTGCTTTATTTGATAGCTAAATCAATAAGTCAACTAAACTCAAATGTGACATTCCTCTAGTCATCGATATCTAAGTAAACCATGAAGGTCTAACAGATTATAAACAAATATATTTACTCTTCAGGCATATAATTACTTGCGGCAATGACGGAGATGTTCGAATATGGGTTGACATTGAAGACGACGATCCTAACTCCCATTGCGTTGGAGAGAGCGCGACAGCGGTGTGTTTTAAAGACAAGAGGCTGTATGTGGCTACTGATAATCATGCTGTACAAGCTTACACATTCCCGGCTTTCGACAAAGACGGTATTGTCACTAGATTTACTGCATCGGTAACACAAATTATGACAAGCACTAAAATTGAGGTGAGTTGGACTACAAATTTCTTGTGATTATTTACCAAGCATTTAAGTCTATGGAACTGCTGATTGTATATTTTGCTACTTTTAGGCTTTGGGCTGTACATCAGAAAATATGGAAGCAAAAATATGTAGTCCAGAAGGAGGTGCTCCTTTATTTGTGATGTCTGAACACAAAGGCCCAGTCCTCAGTATAGCGCTGTGTCCACAAATGAAATATTCGGCCACATCTTGTGGGGACGGCATGTTGAGGATATGGGACATTGACACACAGAAAATGGTCAAAGAAATAGCTTGTGTTCCTAAAATTAATACATTTTATTCTGCTAAAGTTGTATGTAAGTACAAGCATAATTAGGAAAGTAATGCCTATCAAGTACCATTATTAGGTTTCCCAGGCGAGTCATATAAGTTGTATTTTACTTCTGCTTCTCATTTTTATGCATCTAATTCAGTAAATAAAATCAGACAGATATTAAAAGCCTGTACATTATGTCAAGCTTTACTCCACTTTACTCGCCATACTCTTACCAATTATATTATTTTGTATCAGTTATGTATTTTTAATTTAATTTTGTATTGTATATTTTGACATGTGTTTTTGACATTAAAGATATTGAATTGAATTGTAAAGATCTTTATATGTAAACCAGGGATTTATTGACATCTGCGGATGCGGATATTTAAAGCCTCACATCCGCGGATGCGGATGTCAAGATTTGGTACTTAAAAAACCACCACTAACACGTTCCTGTTACCAACTTGGTCGACATCCGCATAATGCGGATGCTCCGCATCGTTTTTATGCGGATGCGGATGCAGATGCGGATGTTGAAAATAATGCGGATGTTCCGCGGATGCGGATGCGAATATCCGCAACATCCCTGATGTAAACTATTGAAGGTTCATTATTTAGCCTCAGTAAGAAGTTAATATCACACACAACATATTGCAGGTCGCATGGATTTTGAGCCATCTGAGGGCAGGTACCTGGCTTACCCCAACAACAGGGAAGTGACCTTATTGGAGTATGAGACTTGGGGACAACGGATGACATTCACACACAGCTCAGTTAGTATTATTTCACTAACCTGAGACTAAATGTACATTACAATGCACATATTCGTGCAACCTAATTTCGTCGGGTGACAAGCAAAAGTCAACTAACATCATTGAAATTATTGGACAATAAACCGTGTTACAAGTGTAATAAAGTGCATTGTTACTTTAATTTTTTGATAGTACTTAGCAAGTGAGTTTTGCTTGTCACCCGACAATTTGAACCTTCCATGAACCAAATAAAGTAGCATTTCTTTTGTTTCATTCTTTATTAAGACAAACGAAATTCGTTCTAATTTACTTATCAAATAAGGTTCAAGTTAAATAATTGAAAACTTTATATGGTCGATCTTAGAGGTTAATGCAGTCTTTCATTTTGCAATAAATTGTTATTGTAATTGGTAAATATTGAACAAAGTCTGATGGTTTTCTACCTGAGGAAGAGGCATAGGGGCAGGTGGGACCTCCATACAATTCAATGGACTTTGTGCACAAATTACACTGGAATACGTAATTGTTCACTCTTTCCAATAATATATTGGATTATAAAGGAACCTACTTAACAGTGGCGGCGCGTCCATTAAAGCCGATTCCCACCGGCTTGCCTGTTTTTGGACGTTTGAGCTGTAAAAGAAATATGTAAGCCAAATTAGCCCCGGCTTGCCTACGGATATGTTTGACGCGCCGCCCCTGCTACTTAAGCCAGATTTTTTCTACGATTTGAACTTGCGATTGTTAGATTTGTTAGTTAGTATTGCAATTGTATATTTCAGATAAAATGTGCAATATCCCAATGTCGCTTTTCACCATGTGGTCAATATTTGGCGGCAAGCACCATAGCCGGGCAGATAGCGGTGTGGGAAGTGCAGTCTGGTACTTGCATGGGCGTCATTGAGCATCCCACATCACATAATATTACAGCGATGGCATGGAACCCTAAAGGTATATAAAACTTATTATGCTCTTAGTAGACATACATTCCATCATTCATCATTCAGGCGTCATGAATTCAGCGTCTGTAAGCGAGGAACAACGTCTCTCGTGGCTGTATAAGCCAATGCGGGACCGGCATTTGCGACCGCATTTGTGGCAGGTGAAGCTGGGAACCATGTCGGCATCATCAGGTGGATTGTGCCTCTTTGCGCGTTTTCGGGCAAGGTCTTGGATTACATATATATACATTCCATACATATTTGTAAACAGGGGTGGTAAGCTAACAGTTATGCTGCATATACATTTGCGTCTGTCCACGACTTACCCCCTTATTCATAAACGTTTACTAAAGTTCACAAGCTGATAATAATCGTTTGTCCCTTTCCGATGTATATTGGTATCATGGCAAGGGACAAATGATTATTATCAGCTTGTCAATTTTAGTAAGCGTTTATGGGTTACTGCGTACAATGAGTACATTCATCATCTGTTTTATTGTACGCCATAATGTATTGAGCCGGAGCGCCATCTAACTCAGCAGTCGAATTTGAAGTACGATTATTTTCTTAGACCAATAAGTCTCTGTGTATCCTGTATAATATTGTATGTATCTAAACTATTTTTCTCTCAGGAAATGGTGTGTTGGCGTATTGCGATGTGTCGGGGCAGCTGGGTGCACTGATGAATTGCTATGGCAAGGACAGCAAGGCTGATGCTGATGCGCCTGACGATGTTGAAATGGTGGAGAGAGCTGATGATGGTAGGTTTATAATTATAAACTCCTTCCGCCTCCTTGCATCGGTTTCCTCATCACCGAGGGTTGTGGCCACTTCTAGGGAACAGCTTCCCTTTGACAATTTGCCGCCACCTCTTTCTGTCTGTCGCAGAATGTATATAATTATAAATCACCAAATTGAGCAAAACTATAAGGGAATAAAGAAGTGGACCCAGTTACAAAATTGTCCTTATTAACAGCCAACCTTCACTTCACGTTTTAATACTAATGATTTCTTATTTCAGACAATGACTTAGACAATTTGATCGAAAACTACAACAGTGACGACGATGACAACGCTATATCGCTAGAGAAGCTCAAGAATGAAACGCTAGGGTTGGGGACAGTGAGAGACGAAGACGAGTCAAGACCCGTGTCGCGACACGAGCCGGCGGCGACCACGGTGCCGCCGCAGGCGCCGTTCCAGCCTTCTGCGACCCCGGGACACCTGGAACATAGGTACGAGAACTGTTAATTATGTATAAGTAAGATACTACAATGGTGATGACGAAGACAACGCGATATCGCTAGAGAAGCTCAAGAATGAAACGCTAGGGTTGGGGACAGAGAGATGAAGACGAGTCAAGACCCGTGTCGCGGCACGAGCCGGCGGCGACCACGGTGCCGCCGCAGGCGCCGTTCCAGCCTTCTGCGACCCCGGGACACCTTGAACATAGGTACGAGAACTGTTAATATATATCTAAGATACTACAATAGTGATGACGAAGACAACGCAATATCGTTAGAGAAGCTCAAGAATGAAACGTTGGGGTCGGAGACAGTGAGAAATGAAGACGAGTCAAGACCCGTGTTGCGGCACGGCACATACAAATTAGATTGGTGTTCACAAAGTTACTCACCACCTTGTACCATCAGCCGCAAAAGTGCATGGCGACTATGAATGAATTCATTCATAATTTCTCCACGCAAATTCGCAGCTCATTGTACTTCAAAAAACCTTTAATTTATTATAAAGCTTAAAATTATGTTGTTAACTGCATATGGTTTTTACCATTCCAGATACATGTGCTGGAACGACATCGGCATAGTCCGTTGCCACACGCAGGAGAACGGCGAGTCGACCATCGACGTAGAGTTCCACGACACCAACCTCCACCACGGGATCAATCTCAACAACTACCTCAACCACACCATGGCCAGCCTGTCTGCGAGCGTGCTGGTGTTGGCCTGCGAAACGCCTAGGTAAGTTAGAAGTTGCAGCGGGGCATTTTCGACTGCGGGCAGGCGTTGCTCACTCCGCGATTTCGTCGCTTTGTTACAGGTAGCTAAAAGTACATCCGTTCCACACCAATTTTGGTGGCTAGCCATAAGCCGCGCATGGCGCTGTCGCCACCTAGCGGCCATATCTGCCCTGATCGTAACAGACGCGTTTTGTTAGAGAGTGAGTCTTCTGTACCTAGTAGTATTATTTATTCTGTGCTGCGGGATAATTTCGTCTAATCGAAATATCTTCCATGTTTTACATTATTAACTAGAGTCACACGCAACACAGCTTTTTAGCTATCTGGACATATATGGCACTCTAGTTAAATAAAAAATTGCCCATTGCCAGGGAGGTTTTGGGATTATACTGAGCAACTTTTATAATAGGACGAACTCCGAAATAGCACAAAACAAATTACCCTATAATAGAAAATGGTCCAGACAAAATGTATGAAACAGCCATTTTATTTTCGCCATTTTGGTGTTGTCCCCATAGTAAAAGTTGTTCAGTATAATACCAAAACCTCCCTGGCAACGGGAATGCAGTTATTTTTTAGCCACATATAAAATCAGAAATAAGAAATTATTTATTTGCATTGATACAGTATGGGGATGTTACAATATAATTAAAATACAATAATAATTATATAATTATAATTTTAATTACGTTAAAAAAACGTCTATATAAATTATATAATGCATACCTAAGTTGGATTAGTTGTTATTTTCCTTAAGAATGCATAAAATGGGAAACACTGCATTCATCTCAAGGTTAATAATTATGAATGATTTGCGAAGATGAGGGTGAATTTTCCTTGCAAATGGGTATTTCTATAACTAATATTAATTTATATTTTCTTTTATGTCATTGTTGTGACAAATCAGATTTATGGAAATAATGTTTTAATGATTCAATAAAAACTTTTTCACTGGCAATTTGAATTGTATCTTATGATGCATTAGTTGCCATTGTAGTTAGTCATATTCCGAACTATACTCTGTATCTTTAGAATTTAGATATTTAAATAAAAGTAAACAATACCTACCCTCAAATGGCTCCTTAAGCAAGCCATGATAACCGTACCTATGCTACGCAGACTATGACATGAGCGTAACGACTCCTTCAAAATATTGTTGGTCGGCTCGGTCCAGTCACGTCACGGTATGGTGTTGGCAGGGGATGGAATGGTTTAGTGGGTGATGACTGATAATATTTCATACAAAGCATGATTTTGAGCCGGACATGATCCTGTTATAGCCACGTATTACATCATTCTGTTACAGTACGTTGCTGCGGGCACAGGCCACATGTAGGTATTTTTTGTTGAAGTCGAGGAAGGTTCCAAACGGTACCTAAATAGTAAGAGATTGTTGAAATTAGACATCTAACCGTGATCCTAAATATTACTACTAAGACTAAGGCTTACTTAATAAGTTGGATAGTTTGTTTTGAACATTTGTACCTACCCACCTCATCGGCTTCGTTTATGTACAAGCAAGCGGGCTCCGTTGTTAGGTTGATGAAAGTTTTGTATAAGGAAGTCTTAGGATTACTTTTATAAACTTACGAACATGAATTGAAATTTAAAAATCCTACATATCCACCACCACCACCACGACCAGTCTGGCCTAGTGGGTAGTGACCCTGCCTATGAAGCCGATGGTCCCGGGTTCGAATCCTGGTAAGGGCATATATTTGTATGATGATACAGATATTTGTTCCTGAGTCATGGTTATTTTCTATGTATTTAAGTATTTATATATTATATATATCGTTGTCTGAGTACCCACAACACAAGCCTTCTTGAGCTTACCGTGGGGCTTAGTCAATTTGTGTAAAAATGTCCTATAATATTTATTTATTTACATATTACTATTACTACTATTTACTTAATTGAGTACCTACAAGCTAGCTGTTTGAAATTAAAGTTGTAAACATGATGGGTGTGTTGTGGTACTTGTAGGTATCACCGTGCATAATCATCGATATAAGAGTGCGTAAAGCGCATTTAGTGATTGTTCCACACTTCCTTATTCCTTAGGGCAATAAGTAATTATACAAATTATATAATATAATTTGTTTAATTACTACATAATATATGAAACTTGTTTTTAAGTTATAATTATCATGAGTTTAGTTAAAAAAGTACAAGCAAACCACCCGCGAGAGCGAGTCGCGTTATAAAGTCGCGTAAACTTCGACTCGCGGATTGACATAAAGACGAGAGAATATTTTCAAACTTCAAACTTCAAATATTTTATTGCCACAAAAGAAAGACTTACTAACTAATACATACGTACTTAATAATTAATCTTAACAATTATTGTGAGGCAATAGGTCTCAGTCTCAGCATGTGCTGTGCCGGTGGCTCAGCGCTGGTTTTCAGACCGAGCCTTTGAGTTGTGTCGGTCACAAACAAACAAACAACAAATTCTGGTGGTGCTTGTAGGTAAATCAATAGGTAAGTACAAAAAGAAAAGAGAAAGATCACATTACAATTTTTAACAATCTGGATTAAAAAATAGAAAAAAAAAATATATTAATATTAAGAATGTACTTATAAAAAAAAGAAAACAATATTAGTGCCACAATAATCAGTAAAAAAAAAACAGTATAAAAGAGAAGAAATAAATAAATAAAGTGCCAGGTGTATGTATAGATATATATACGTGTGTATGCATGTCTATACCTATGCGTGTGTGTGTGTGTTTTTTTTTTTTCTTTATAGAGGTGGAAAAATACGTTTGCGTATCATCAGGACTATGCCCGGTATGTCGGACTCAGATGTTCAATACCGACTAAAAAACCTCCTCTGTCTCCGGCCTCTGCTTTCCCCACGGGATCCACCGCTAGGCATTACTTCGTGGGGAGAGGGTATAGCAATAGCTTTTCCTTTATATGCTTGAAGTCGCTACTTCTTTCCTTCTGGCTCTCTCTCTTTCTGTCGAACGCAAGTCTTGTAGAACTTTTGTTGCAAAAACGTTCGTCGCGTCCCAGGCCGTCTTTGATGTTAGCATTGCTCCTATTAATGTCTCTGGTTCAATCGTTTGTTTAAGGACAGTCTCCAGAGCATTTCGTACCAGGTTGAAACTGGGACACGCAAAGAACACGTGCTCCGCGTCTTCAACAACTCCAGGACAAGTCGGGCACTCCGGAGAGTCATCATGTTTGAAACGATGAAGATACGCCCGAAAGCAGCCATGACCCGAAATCATCTGTGTCAAATAGTAGTTGACTTCACCATGGTTCCGACTCAGCCAGACATTTACCTGTGGAATAAGACGATATGTCCACCTGCCCGTTGTTGCCCTGCCCTGCCCACCTGCCCGGTATCCCACTGTGTTTGCCATCGACGTATGCTGCGTTGCCGCTCTTCAGTTCTCAGTTCATCAGGGCTCGACGTAGATGACTTCCGTCGTCTGTAAAGCGCTTGTCTTTCCTTGGCTAGCACAGCGATAGGCAGCATTCCAGCTATGACACAAACCGCTTCCTCAGACACCGTGCGGAAGGCACTGGCTACTCTCAATACTGTGTGTGTGTGTGTGTGTGTGTGCGTGTGCGTGTGCGTGTGTGTGTGTGTGTGTGTGTGTGTGTGTGTGTGTGTATGAGAGTAGTACGAAAAAGAGAGAGGTGTGCCGTCTGGGGAACCTAAAATTTGCTCTGCATGTCTAGCAAGTGTCTTCGGACTAACCGCTTGTACTTTACAAAGGCCATGGGTTCCCGCAGGGGTGGGGGAAGGTCGTTCCAGACCTTTGCAGCTGCAAATTTGAAGCTCCCTCTAAAGAAGGCAGTCTTGTGTTGGGGTGTCGCTAGCTTGGTGCATCCTCTTAGCAACCTGGACCGGGTGTCGTTAACCCATTTCAGCTTCTCGAATAGGTAACGGGGCTTCTCATACTCTAATATTTTTCGTACTGCACAGGCCAAATGCATTGTCCTCCTGTTTGTCATATTTAGTTTGGCCTTGTCGTTTAGGTAAGGAGTAATATGCGCTCGTCTGGGAATTTCATAGCAGAAACGGGTACACGCATTTTGAATGCGTTGTATGTATTTTTTTGTATCTGCTAATAGCCTGGGTCCATATACTATGTCTGCGTAGTTAAAGGGTAACTTTTTCTGAGAGATATTTGCGAATTCTGTACAGTATTTTTAATCGGTAAAAGGCATTTCTGACTTTAGTATTTACATGTTCAATATATCTCAGTTGTCCATCCATGACTAACCCGAGGTTTTTTGCTGTCTACTTGCGTGACCGGCGCCGTCCCTATCGATACTCTGGGGTTTTGTTCCTTTATTTTTAAGCATTGCCACTTGTTTCCTAGTATTATGTACTGGGATTTAGCTGGATTTAGGATGAGGTTATTTTTACCTGACCATTTTGCCTCTAAATAGGCAGTTGTGCTACGGATTTTAGTTCAAAGTCGCGATCGTTGTCATTTTCTGACAGTGACACCTGATCGCGAGTTTGTCGCGGTTCTCGCGCGTGAGTTGTGCTGCCAACACGCGACAAGCTGCCAAGTCGCGCCGATCTGTCACTTCTCGCGCCTGTCGCGGCCAGTTGTGCTAGAGGTGCAGTTGAGGTTAGATGAAAACATTACACGATCAAATAACGTAGGTTAAAGTCAGGTCGTTTAGTGACATATCTAGGCGGTTTTGTATTTGGTTGGTTAACCAATAAATCTTATAACTACCCGAAAATGTCAAAATTGTTTATTTACTTTTATTTAAATACCTAAAGATACAGACTACAAGTGCCGGTAATAAAAAAAAAAGTTGGTACCAGAGTTAGGCTTGCAACTTTGAAAAAGATGATTATACAATCAAATCCTTTATCATGTATGACCTTTCCGGAACATCGGAATTGTGTGTAATGCCAACTCCTATGTTGAATAAGACATGTACAAGATTTTAATGGTGATTATTATAGATAGACTACGCAATAGCTAATCTACTAAAAAAATATCTATATCTTACAGCAAACTAGTATGCATATCGCTGGTCGGCAGCAGCAAGGAGTGGAGCGTTTCCATGCCCGATACCGAGGAGATCCTGTGCGTCACGGCGGGCAGCGACGTCGTCGCGTGTGCGACTAACGCGAGGTTGCTGCGGCTGTTCACGCCGATGGGCACGCAGAGACAGGTCTGTCTATTGACCAGTTGTTCAACCGTGAGATAGCGTAAGATAGAGTGCGTATCGCTGGTCGGTAGCAGCAAGGAGTGGAGCGTTTCCATGCCCAATACCGAGGAGATCCTGTGCGTCACGGCGGGCAGCGACGTCGTCGCGTGTGCGACTAACGCGAGGTTGCTGCGGCTGTTCACGCCGATGGGCACGCAGAGACAGGTCTGTCTATTGACCAGTTGTTCAACCGTGAGATAGCGTAAGATAGAGTGCGTATCGCTGGTCGGTAGCAGCAAGGAGTGGAACGTTTCCATGCCCGATACCGGTGAGATCCTGTGCGTCACGGCGGGCAGCGACGTCGTTGCGTGTGCGACTAACGCGAGGTTGCTGCGGCTGTTCACGCCGATGGGCACGCAGAGACAGGTCTGTCTATTGACTAGTTGTTCAATCTTGAGTTAGCAGTAAGATAGAGTGCATATCGCTGGTCGGCAGCAGCAAAGAGTGGAGCGTTTCCATGCCCGATACCGAGGAGATCCTGTGCGTCACGGCGGGCAGCGACGTCGTCGCGTGTGCGACTAACGCGAGGTTGCTGCGGCTGTTCACGCCGATGGGCACGCAGAGACAGGTCTGTCTATTGACTAGTTGTTAAATCCTGAGTTAGCAGTAAGATAGAGTGCATATCGCTGGTCGGCAGCAGCAAAGAGTGGAGCGTTTCCATGCCCGATACCGAGGAGATCCTGTGCGTCACGGCGGGCAGCGACGTCGTCGCGTGTGCGACTAACGCGAGGTTGCTGCGGCTGTTCACGCCGATGGGCACGCAGAGGCAGGTCTGTTTATTAACCAGTTGTTCAAGCCTGAGATAGCAGTAAGATATAGTGCGTATCGCTGGTCGGCAGCAGCAAGGAGTGGAACGTTTCCATGCCCGATACCGAGGAGATCCTGTGCGTCACGGCGGGCAGCTACGTCGTCGCGTGTGCGACTAACGCGAGGTTGCTGCGGCTGTTCACGCCGATGGGCACGCAGAGACAGGTCTATCTATTGACTAGTTGTTTAATATCTCGAATCCCGGTAGTTTTAAATGTCAAAATATAGGGTTTTATGATTTTGCATTATTTTTTTATGAAATCCCGTGTACGATATACGCGTATATATTATATCGCGTTCGTGGCACTAAAGGGTTAATTAAGCCTTTGTTGCTTGTCTCCTATACTCAAAGTCTGATCCGTTGCGCTTGCACGTATAATACCTAAGTATGTATATCTATACTGGATTTAATTTTAAACTATATTAGCTAAGAATTTCACAGGTTTTCAATTCAGTTTCATTAGAAGCATGCACATTTTTTACAGGTTATATCGCTATCTGGCCCCGTGGTGTCACTCGCGGCGTTTAACACAACAGTGTTCTCCGTGTACCATTCCACCGACCCGGGGGTCACCGACCAACATCTCGCCATGGACATCGTGGCTATGAATGGTAATGCGAAAATTATTACTTTATATTTTTCGACGTAAATATAACTGTGAATCAGCCAAAAATCCAGCTCTGGATGAACAAGCACTCTAAAAGCATCATCATCATCATCTCAGCCATAAGACGTCCACTGCTGAACATAGGCCTCCCCCTTTTATGGGGGGGTGAATGCCGAGCTTGGCAGGCGGGTTGGCGATCGCAGTCGAGTACACCGAATTTGAGGGACGCTGCTGCCCGTCCACCGGTGGTCTTGGACGTAGTTTAAGGACATACCCGGGTCCACCGGGTCCGGGTCTGGATACGTAGTTTCCCAATAATGCCTAGTTTAAGCATAGACTACAGTATTAAAACATTGTATTATTATTATTGAATCCATCAGATTCGACCAGTTGAATCAACTGGTTGACGTAGTGTCGATTAACAATTGATCTCTGTGGAAACACTTCTAATACTTATATTGTTCATAAGGCGACATTTCTGATTGTTTTAAACCTCAAGTTTGAATTTTTCATGTATAGTCAGGTATACAAATTTTATAAGTAACAGTAGAGGAAAAAATCTTTACTTATCGTCGTTGCGCTTTTCAAAGCTGATATGTGTTCGATTTTTGATTGACAAATTGTTACCTAGCAACAAAATACATAAGGTATTAATTCATTTGATGAATATCTCGCACACGTAAGATTTGGTAAGCGCAACGACGTTATTTTTCTTTTTGAGGTTAGCTAGATTATTTCTGCCTACGCTTCATTGAAAAACCACTCTTGCCAAACTATAATTACATTTGCGTTAAATTCGTATTAAATATTCATGTCCCAGGCCGCCAAATCCGCAGCAAAACAGTCCCTGTGCCTCTAACCCCAAGTGCCAAACTAGCATGGATCGGCACCACAGACGTGGGGTCACCGTGTGCATACGACAATATCGGTATATTGAGGCTCTACGACATCTCGAGCGGTGTATGGATGCCCATCTGCGATACTAACACGCATTCTAGGGGAGCTTCGGATTCGTGGTTCGTTGTATCGGTAAGTATTACCACAGAATAAATAATAGTACTAGGTACAGATGTCTGAAGGTTCACTCTCTAAACGCGTCTATTATGACAGATATGGCCGCAAGGTGGCGCAAGCGCGAGCTGGTGTCCGTTCAGTAGCGATGCGCGGCAACCACTACTGCTAGACACCAAAATTGGTGTGGGCCGTATGTACTTGTAGCGACGCGACGAAATCGCGGAGTGAGCCACGCCAGGTATTACACAAAAAAAATGTTTATGTGTCGACTACGGAGCAAAAATGTGACCAGAAATGAGAATCTAAGTCTGTTCGAATAAGGATTGAAATTTAAGAATGTAAAAAAGGGCGGTTGGTGCTAATCTGTGATACGAACACGCATCCTAGAGGAGGAACTATGAAATATTGCAATGGACATATATTAGGGCTAATACGTATGTTGACATAAGTCATAAGCCCAAAATTTATCCTTTTGATCGGTGAAATTACGACCTAAATGCTTTTTATATATGGTTTAAAATAGAATGCAAACTTATTGAATTTAAGTTTGTTCCTGATCGAATTCTGTTCGCCGTTTAGAATGTACTTTAGGGTGGTATTCCACCTATCCAATTTCTTTGTCCAATGTGTATTGTGTCTCACATTTTGCTTAGTGGGAGTAAGACTCAATGACATTGGACAGGTGGATGGTAATACCTTTATTTAAAATATGTCTTTTCCTTTATTTGGTTTGCAGATCAGTGAGCCTACTCAAACGGTCCGCGCCATCCTGTGCAGAGGCACGTCATTCCCTCCGACGATACCCAAGCCCATCGTTACGGAGTTAGCCATTCAGGTATTATCCATTTACAGTCGCCATCATATATATCGGAGCGGCCAAGGTGCTCACAAATATCTGAGCACGCCTCTATTGTCAAGGCGTTAAGAGGCTTGTTAAGATATTGTGAACACCTTGGCCGCTCCGATATATCTCATGGCGACTGTACAACACGCTGTTCTTAGTAACTTGACAATTTTTATAAAGAAAAAATGGTAAAGGCGTTTTCTTAAAATGATAACTCTTTCGAAAAAAAACTATTGCATAGCTTTGGGGTGTAACCCTTTTCATCAGGCATTAATACCGATAGAGTAAACATTATAGTGTTTATATCGTACCTGTGTATTTTGAATTAGTATTCATCATACCTCATTTACAATTACGTGTAATAATCGACCGAAGAGTTAGCGAAGGTCACCGTTTTGACTCGGATAAAATGCTTTCGTATGTCGAGATGTTTTCTACAGGTCGCAATGCTTAACCGATTCTCGTGAAGTTTTGTGAGAAGGTTCAGTAGATAGAATTTTTCTGTAGTTACGTTTCCTGGAAAATATTCATAATGCTGGAAATTGGCATAAAAATCATTGTAAAGTATTTTTTGTTTTTAATTTTTTTAAGCCTACGAATCTTATCTCGAGGTCTACAAGAGCCACTAGTATTTAATGTGTATTATTGTAGATACCGCTATGCGAGTTGGACACCGAGAAAGGGCAGTGTGAGGAGCAACTCGTGAGATGGGCGCACACCAGCGCCGACGTTAACATAAAGACGGCTAGAGAAGCCGCGCTTAAGCTATTTGCGGTGAGTACCATCGCCCACACTGTTAACTGTACATCGGTGGACCTTATGCCTTTTGTAATATGGTCCAACGATGTACAGGTAGGAGTGTTGCTGTTTGTACCTACACAAAATAGTGGTCTCTCTATACATATAAGGGGTATATTTTATTCCTGATTTGAAATGTCAGCTAAAACAGCTTTTTTTAACCGATTCGGGGCTGATGACACGCCTGTCGTGTCATCAATGTTTTTTACGTGTGGCGTATGACACGGCAGGAGTGTCATCATATTCTATGGCGCATGGCATGGCTGCCGTGTCATGAAATTATTGTTCCGCGCCACAGCCAAAAGTTTTCGAAAGTGGAACACTCAACGAATCGGTTAAACAAAAATAAAAATGTCATGCAGCTTTTATACTAGAAGTGTGATATATGATATAATTCGCGGTTCAGTAACATCCTAACGTTTTTCATGTGGCACGTAATAAATCCGTCGCTTCGCTCTTGATTCAGTTTTGAGTTTTGTTACCTTAAAGGTGAGTATTTGTTTATAGCTATACCAAAAGCAGAATAAACTGTCCGGAAGATAGGGGTGTAATCAAAAGACGAGTGTAATTGTGTCGCTTAACTTCATAATCGAGTAGATACATTCGACCCTCTCAGCAAATATCTATCCTAGGTATTACCTTTTCTTTATACCAAAATCGCATATCTATCCTAGGTATTACCTTTTCTTTATACCAAAATCGCATAATCTGACATCTGGATTTAACCGAGTTTGGGAGCGTTCAAGTATTACGTAACGAATTTGGGGGGAGGGGGAGTCTTGTTTTTACAATACGTTACGATGCGTTACAGGGGCGGGAGGGGCTGGGGTTTGAACTACGCGATTAAGATTGTTTTTTAACCTTTCAGAACGGTCGCGTAGAGAGATTCTCTCACGCATTTTTTAAAACGTGATATTTCTCAATATTTTAGACATTTCAACAATAACAAAGGTATTTTGGCGACTTTCCGGTACTTTACGCCACATAATTGTGGCCTTTAGGTAAAAAAAAATGGACACTTGGTGGTTACGTAACGTTTTACTAGGGGCGGGGGGTACAGAAAAACGTTACGGCGCGTTACATGGGGGGGGGGGGACAAAAATGTACAAAAATTGCGTTACGTAATACTTGAACGCTCCCTTTGAAGTTAAGCGACTCAATTACCGTCTTTTATAAATGTACTTAATTATATTTTGGATATTCCCAGCTCGCCTGCCGAAGTGAAATCGAACAACGTGCATTAGAACTAATGGAGTTACTGAAAGACGATCGCCTAGTACCTTTCGCTGCCAAATACGCCTCTCGCCTCGGCCGAGTTCATTTAGCCGACAAACTAACCGATTTAGCAGAAACGTGGGAGCGAGATGCCGATAAGATGAATGTCGCTCAGAAACATTTCAATGAATTGGATACTCAAGAGACGTATGACGTCACTAACTCGGATCAGGATCTGAATGCGAGCCTCATTATACCGCAGAAGGCGAAGGAGAGGAAAGGGGATACGGTTGCACCTATTAAACCTGTGGTATGTATTAGTGTAGTTACAAGAATAAATTGTATTACCAAAAATGCAGAGAATTAACTTTTCAAACTAAACCCCTAATATTTTTTACAAGTGGCCGTAATGAGACCACTTTAGATTTTCCTAAGTCATTCCTTCATCATCTTTATCTATTACAGTCATGACACTCATTAGACAAGGTCTTTAATCCTCTCTAAGATGCAATGCATATCTTCTTGCAAGAGACAGTTGTCGATGCCTTAATACAAAAGCAAGTTTGATTTCCTCACGTTATAATCGTTGCGACCAAAATGTTTCATGTCATCATTTCACTATAAAGAATTGAATCACCATTAATCTGTCAATTTCGCGACGAACACTTTCTTACCACAACTAAATGTTCTTAGCCGATTAAATCATCGCCGGCGGGCGTCAGGAATCCATTCAGAAAGCAACAAGAGGCCACCAAGAACGTGCAGAGTCCGCTTAGCTTGACCGAGAGGACGCTGGTGGAGGTGCACTCCACGGAATCATCGGAAAATACTGACGTAAGTACGATCATATCCGGCAAGACAGCTTTGTGTAGAAAAACGCAGCATGTTTGTATAATTTATGGGCGTAGTATCATTCCTCCCGTACAAACTTTAAATTTCGCGCCTTTTTTTCACGGACTTGCATAAGCAAGTTGCCTTTAAAACGGTATTTTTAAATTATTATCTGATATTTGATTCTCTTCGTCGACTGGTTATCGCATCCGTGGGACTCGTTGTATTCGATTTTGTAATCATAGAAATTGAACCTTATTTCTTACACTATTGATTGAAATTGAATTGCCGCTTTTTCATGTACGGTCTTGGGAGTAGCAGAATATACTAAGACCTTTTAGTTTCTATATGCATAACTATTTTTGATACGCTGCGCTGTTCGTAAACTTGACAGAGAGGTGCTGTATCATTTAAACTTTAAATATCATAAAATTCCAGCCATCAACAATTCAAGACGGCGAAACATTCGTAGACTGGTTCTCAAGAAACAAATCCAATTTAGAATCACAAAATCCCGAGATGACTCCATCGGAGCTTAGCCGCCTTGGCATTAAAACCTTCAAGACTCTTCAAGGTAAAAACGGTGCCGTCAATGGGACTTCAGAAAGCGGCCAAAAGAGGAAACTCGGCGATGAATTGAATGGTGCAGATACCCCTATAACAAGTGCGCCCAAACAGTCGAAACTTAGCGCTTTTGCTTTCCAGAAAAAAGCGTGAAATTTTGTAAACGATAAATTTTAAGTTAGCATTTACTTCAAAGTTACATATAAAGACTAGCTACAAAAACCAGTCTCAACTTTAGCGTAGACTATAAGGCATAGTTTTAACTTTTGACACGTACGTATTTATGGTTTGTGACCTTTTTATAAGACTTGTTATTGATAATTGTACATATTAATTCTAAGAATAAAAGATCATTTAAACAAATAAACTTTTTTAATTCGGTATAACAGTCCCAGTAACAGCACACAAATTAACCAACACAAGAATCTAGTTTATGTAACTTAGATTAGTAAAATCGACAGTATATTGTTTTCCCTATGTTTAGCCCTATATTTATGTAAATAGGGTTTTTTTCTAAGGGTTCACCAATTCAGCTTCATCCGCAGGCGGGAACACTCCTTCCTTGATCATTTTCTTCCATTCGCTTCCGTTGGGGTAAGCGAACTTTTCTAATGTTCCGTTTTTAAACTGAGTGCTGTAACCAGGCAACTGAAACGGAAAGCATTATTAAGTTTTTGAACGCTTTTGTCAGATAGACGTTCTAAAATATCGGAGCGGCCAAGGTGTTCACAAATTTCTGAACACGCCTCTATTGTCAAGGCTTTAGAGTGCGTGTTAATATATTTTTGGGCACCTCGGCCGCTCCGATATATCTGATGGCGACTACCAAAGTACCTACCTTAGGCGCGAGATATTTAGCGTTTTCCACAATGCACGGGTCGAGGAAGTGCTCGTGCTGCTTGTCGACGTATTCAATGAGCCGGCCCTCCATGGTGCCCGACAGACTCGCGAAGTCCCAGTACTGCAGGTGCTGCACCATCTCGCAGAGGCCCACGCCTCCAGCGTGAGGGCATACTTTTACTGCAAGGAAATTAAATCAAGCTATTGTAATCTCACAAACTGTAGAAGTCGATATTCTAGGCCAAAGTAAAGAAAAAGATTAGAACTGAATTTTGAGATAATTATGATACCGGATATCGAGTGAGTGGTATACGAGGGGCTATGAAAAGGAACATGCAGAGGAAATGGACATAAAGACTTCTAGATTTGTAGTCATCTAAATTCTAAATGATAAACAACATCAATATGAGGAAATCGCGTTGGCTCCCCCGGGCAGAATCAGCATTTTGGTAAAATAAGTTGGTTACTCTACAGGTCTACAAAAAGTGTTCTCTTACCGCCCAGTTTCTCCGCCATTAAATAGACGGAAAGGATCTCGTTGACTCCACCGATGCGGGCCGAGTCGATCTGGCAGAATTGCATGCCGCCGCTCTGCAGGAACTGCTTAAACATGACGCGGTTGGCGCACATCTCGCCTGTTGCCACGCCGATGCCGTACGGCCTGTTCGACAAACACAATTTTTATTGAGAGATGTTTTAGACCCCTACAAAGACAGCAGTCTGATTCCTTAGGAGTCACTAAGAAGAAGTCTCTCTATGTAGATAGTCGGAGCGAAAGTAAGCATGAATGTGTGTTTGAGAATGCAAAATTTAAATCCTACCGACTGCGCCAATAACTTACTAATTTTATGCTTGGCCTAATTTTAAAGACTTAACGGAAATCTTTTGAGGTAAACCTGCTGTTTCAAAGCAAAGCAACGCAATGATCACGTCGTCTATTCTTGTAATTTAATTGTCAAAAATGGCCGTGCTTTCTGGGACATAACCGTAGGTCGTAAGCGCAATTTATTATATTATAACTTACTTACTTCAACGCCTCAGAGATGGCCGCGTGTCCGAGTACATCGTCGGGCGACGTGGGCTCCTCGATCCACATCGGTTTGAGCGGAGCCAGCTTCTTCATCCACTCTATGGCCTCGTTCACGCTCCACGCCTGGTTCGCGTCTACCATCTGTAAACAATTATTAGGTATTCCAATACTTGCTACGATATAAACTCTTAGTACGGATCAAAAGCTCAAATTGACATAAACGAAAAGAAATCTGCTATACCTACCTAATTTCTTGCGTAGTAGTAGTAGAAAGTGTAGAAACTCTTTAAAAAAACTTTTGCATTGGTATGCCTCTTTGGCCGCAAATGACTGAATCCTAAAATCTACAATCCACTTAGATCATGGAATATAGTCTAAACCATGCAGTAGGTACCTAAAAATTAAATTCTATTCGATTTTCCGAGAAACTATTTATTTTACGCCAAACTCGCCAAAGAATTTAAACCCAAAATCTCACGCGCGATTACGTATTACCGCGCCTCCCGTCGCCGAAAAATTTTAGGTACTAATGCTCAGTTAATACCAATTAGCCGAGCGCGAGATTGTCGCTGGTGTTTGTACTTACCAGGATCTTATCCTTTCCGATGTGCTTCCTTACGGCGCTGCATCGACGCCAATCGTCTTCGAAGTTCAGTCCCACCTTCACCTTGAAGTGGGTGAACCCTTGCTTGAGGTACTTGCCGCACAACTGCTCGAGAGTCGCGTCGCTGTAGCCCAACCAACCTGCGATTGAATAACCGTTTAGTTAATAAATGTCCGACTAAAGTATCACTTATGGCTGGATGGCTGTTCATATTGCACGCGAGGACTTCCTCAAATAAAATACTCGCTGTACGGAAGTAGTGAATTTTACAAGCTCTAGGTAAGCTCACATTTTATTTAAAATTGGGCCAACTTCATCATTATCATATTTGATTTCCCTTACCTGCTTGTGTAGTGTAGGCAGGATATCCATTTTCTTCTAGCTGCTTGATTCTCTCTTTCTGTCCCACTTTCTTGGATTTCAGCAGTTGTATGGCTTCTTCCTTAGTTATCACGTCAGTAATGTAACGGAAGTCTATGGTCGATACGAGATCCTACAACATAATTCTTTTGATAAAGTTTTACGTATTTTAGATTTCTTGCAGAACCACTGATGCTAATGAGATTCTTGTTGTCGAATAACCTTCCTAAAGAAAACTAATCGGCTGTCACTTACCTCGGGTTCCATGTCCGTCAGAAGCCTCCATAAAGGTTTCTTCTCCAATCTGGCCCATAGATCCCACAGGGAATTTAAAATGGCTGCCGCTGCTAAATGAGCAACGCCTTTCTCAGGGCCAATCTGTAAAATAAATGTTAAAAATGGTGTACTTTCGTTTCGGCCAAATACATTTCGCCAAATTTCACTTCCCAACAAACTTATCGCAATAGTTTCATTTCCCAAAGGAACCTTTAGCAAAGTTACACTTCGCATATAATTTATTTGGTCAAATTATCATTTGGCATGATTTTACTTTGTCAAATGTTATTAGGACAAAAACTTATTTAGCAAACGTTTTTTATTGTCTAATATTATATTCCAAAAAGATGTTTGGTCAAAATTGTCACTTCGAAATTTGACAAATAGGCATCTCTATTTAAAGTACTTTTTGTTATGTTATAATAGGTACGTTAAAGTCTACGTAATTTGGGTGGGTTGGGTTAGGTTTGAACTGCGATCCTCACAAAACGGAACCGCTATCAGAAAAGTGGGTTAGGTTAGGTTAGAACTGTCACCCTCACAGAATCGAAATGCTATTAGAAAAGTGGGTTAGGTTAGGTTAGAACTGCGGTCCTTACAGAAACGAAATTCTATGCACTAAAAAAAGGTCATCGAAGTGGATTAATTAATTTAATAGAATAACGAGATGTAAAAAAATTGCATAACATTTTAAACTAAAATGTGGTTTGAATATTGGTGGTTATTTACTATTTTTGGGTTACAATGATTACTGTGGTGTTATTTGCTTTAATAGTATAGCAAGATGTAACAAATTTGGTTGTCATTTTACATTAAAATGGAGTTTTAATTTTAGTGATCATTTACTACATATTTTTGGCAGTAAGAATGTTTTTTTTTGACGTTACATTTTACTATGTATATGTAATGATCAGTTAAATACTAGACAAATAAAATTCTGCAGCCTCCATTTTATTGGTATGTAAATTGTATGCCATGCAATATTTTGGGACATGTAAGTTATGCTTAATGATACATTTGACTAAATAATATTTGGTAAAATGAAACTTGTCCAAGTAATTATTTGCTAAACAATAACTTGCCAAAAAAGACTATTGCTAACTGAAAATTTGCGATAAGTTGTTTTGCCAAACATTTTTTTGGGAAATGATAATTTGGGAAACATAGTTTGGGATGTGATACTTTGGGAAACGATTTTGGCCCATTCGTTAGTAAACCGTTAAAAATATGTAAAAGCTGAGGAGAAGATCAACCAGCTTTTTTTTCTATGGATACACAATACACTACAAAGGTCATGTGACCAAAAACGTGAACCAAAGACGGCAATGGATGTGCAGTAGCATTTTATTGGTATATAAGTACTGTTGGGATTTGATATACCTTATGCTGTCAATTAAATAAAGCATCTAATAACTTTTAAGCATTACATACCCATCATATTTGCGTGTCGCTAGTGCAACGTTAGTGGTGGCATATAGGTACGAGAATACCTATGCTATAAACTCTGAAGTTGTAAGCGCCCACGTCTACATATCTAATATTTGGGTCGCAATACGCTTGTCACAGTTTCACGTACCCATCTCATTTGCGAATCATTGGTGAGCGATCGCCAGAATCCCGCAAAGTCCGCGAAGATGTCAGTCGCGTTCTTCCCCAGTAGGAACCGTTTCATAGAGCGGATAGTGAGAACTATGATCTCCGTGCCGCGGCCGCATGTGAACGTGAGTCCGAACCCTTGACTGCCGTTTTCGGTGGTCGTCGTCACGTAGGCGCAGGAGTAGTTTGGATCTGTGTGCTGAAAGAGAAATGGAAAATGACTTTTCTTTGCGAAGCTTTGATTTTTAGGAAATTGCAGTTTCGGTGTTTTAAGTTCAGCAGCATTCTGACGAATAGCTCAAATCGATCTGCACGTCTGGCCATAGGTATTATTAACTATATAATTCGAATCCGTCAGAAAAATATTAAATTGAAAGTATATTGAAAGAGCCAGGGTGACTGCTATAGTTATCCCTCCATAGAAATCGGCCACTTGGATAACAATAAAACTTCTATAGCCTTGCCTCTTTCTGCCTTACTTACTATGGAGCGGCTAATAACTATAGCAGTCACAATACCAAGTAGGTACCTACTAAAACGAGTTAGGCATAAATATTTAAAGAGAAAGGCGAGGCAGCAATAAAAATTACCAGTGGGAAATGCTAATTTAATGCTGTCATTTTAAAAACATGTAAGGAATATATTTTAAGTGCACAAGTTAAATAGATATGAGAATATTGTTAATACTAAAAGATATTCTGGAAACCCATGCATTGCATAACAAAAGATAAATATGTAACTTGATAACTAGGTACATAAAATATTCCAAATATATTAAATGGCATAATATGAACATATCTCACTTATCACAAGGCAGTCAGGGCAGTGAGGTCAACAATACGAACATAATTTGCTCAGCCGCTAAACAAGTTGTTTGACTTGGTAACCGACTGAAATAAAAATAGTTATACAATATCTGGCCTACTATCAAAATAAAACTCAGAAAATGACGCCTAATTCGTAACAAGTATGAATTTAGTTGCGCGCGAAACTCAAGTACCTATTTATTTATTTTGTTACTTACACAAATGATGAAAGCAAACAATCCCAAACGATTGGCGTTAGTTGCATTTACTCGTATTCTACAACGAAACGAGTTATGAACTGCCATTATATGCGAGGGCTAACACATGTAAAACAAATAATAGGTACCTAGAAATAAAAGTAAAATGAGTAATGATACCTACTTGATAGGTACCTAAGTAGGGTAGTTTTATTTATTTTTAGATAACAGTACCTAATACATGCACAGCTAATTAACAGCTGCACTATTTGCAAAAAGTAATGAATCTGCTTATATCACGACTTTGTTTTATTTATTAAAATAAACAACTATCTACTTTACTCTCTGCTTATATCATTAAACCTACATACCTATTTTATGATTATATTGAAGTTAGTAAACAAAAGTGACTCACCAAAGCATCGGATCCATGTCCTCCCAGAGAAGTCGGGAACCTGACATCCTTCACATCGACGCTCACGATCTTGAGACCTCTCTTATTGAGCGGCATGTTGCTAGCGCCAGTCGCCGACGACTGATTATGTCAGTATGTATAATAATCGACATTTTACTCAAGTTATCGCTGTTACCAGCTGTTACGTGCCACATTTACGTAATGAGATAGTTAATGTTTATTATAAAAATAAAAACAAATGAAAACAACGTCCTTTGCTCAGATTGTTAAGTAGCATTTTCATCGAAATTAAGAAGTACCTATATTTGGGAACTTAATTATACAGCCATTATCGTAAGTAATTTACAAAAAAATGGTAGTGGTGGATAAATGATTTGCAAGACCGAAGTGATCCCATAAGTGTTCCGTAAACAAAGTTTTGTACGGAACACTAAAAACAGCTGTAACACACACAACTAATTATAAACATTTACTTAAGTAGGTATATTAACTACGAAACCCTGAAAAAGGTGCACATTTATTTGGGCATATTCAGAAACAAAAAATATCGTACCAATTTGAAATCAGTAGGTACAGTCAAGGAATTTAAATTCCGACCCATTTCGTACTTTGTCACAGTGACAACCGTATGAGGTCTCTAGCGGCTTTCATATTGATTGTCACTGTGACAAAGTACGAAATGGGTCGGAATTTAAATTCCTTGACTGTACAAGTGTGTCGCGCTGAGCGCGTGATTACTTGTAAAGCAAATAAACCAACATATGATGCACGGATAAAATGAAACAGGATAATAATAAAGTATAATTTAATTGTATTAAGTATGTGATGTTTTGTGTACAATCTATAGTTCGTTTTTTTTAGCATTAGAAAGAGCTCCACAGAAGCAAGCGTGCAGTTTTTATCAGGCTCTTTAATTGTTCATAATTATTGAATTATCTAATATAACATGGTCAATAAATATAATTTACTTCAAATTATTACCGCTAAAAGAGCTGGATTTGGAACCACACGCTTACTTCTGCGAAGTTCTTTCTAATGCTAAAAAACACGGACTATAGGTATAACTTTTTTAATCCATGGTCCCATATGAACAACCCAAATGTAGGACATTTTTGTACCTAACAGTATTAAACTATGTTTTTATTTTTTATTAAATAAGACATTTAATAACATTGTCACTAAATAAAATTTTAAAATAAGTTGCTACGATTAATAGCACCTTATACAGGGCGTCCCACGGCTATGCCACATGGAGGGAAAGTACCCTAAATATTGTAGATGGAACATTTTACTGAAAGAAGACATTATTTTAATTTAAAAAACAATTTAAACTGCATACATAGATTTTTAAATAATTACATGGTTGAACCGGGAATCGAACCCGCCACACGAGAAAAAAAATCATCTGTAGCTTTATCATACCGATCGAAAGGCTTGATCATAAGGATTATTTTTTGCTAAAGAACATAGTGTCAGAAACAAAAGGAAGACCATGAATTTTAACATTTGATGTGAAATTTAGCGGAATAATCAAAAGAGTGCGGCTTTGTATTCAACAGAATGAGACTACATTTTGAGCATCTGATCAATTAAATTGATTAATTTTGAATTAAAAATGTTAAAATTCATGGGCTTCCTTTTATTTCCGACACTATGTTATTTAGCGAAAAATAATCCTTATAATCAAGCCTTTCGATCGGTATGATAAAGCTACAGGGTGATTTTTTTTCTCGTGCGGCGGGTTCGATTCCCGGTTCAACCATGTAATTATTTAAAAATCTATGAATGCAGTTTAAATTGTTTTTTAAATTAAAATAATGTCTTCTTTCAGTAAAATGTTCCATCTACAATATTTAGGGTACTTTCCCTCCATGTGGCATAGCCGTGGGACGCCCTGTATATTGATCGGACAATTTTTTCACAAGTATTTATAACGTAATCTCAGAATCATGATTGATGATGGTATCCTGTTATCCCTCATCAGGGAATCATCATCATCAGAATCATGATTAAATCATGTTAAGGTACAATACATAAAATACTAGAATTTATTCAAAATCAAACATTCATGTAGCAAAAATCACAGAAAGCGTTTACCTAAGTAAATAAAAAATATATGTAAAAAAATACATGATATGTAAAACTGTCAAAAAACTAAGCGGCATTGCCAATATGATTAAATGACATTTTTAAAGCGTTTTATTCAATTAAAACATCTATAGCCTGTACCTTTAGGTATTTAAATAAAAGTAAACCAACAATTTGTAAATTTTCGGGTAGTTATAACATTTATTGGTTAGGTATAACCAACCAAATACAAAACCACCTGGATCAGTCACAGAACGACCTGACTTTAACCTACATTATTATTTGATCATGTAATGTTTTCAACTACCCGCAACTGGCTTAAGGAGCCATTTGAAGGTAGATTTTGTTTACTTTTATTTATATACCTAAAAATACAGACTATATTAAGGCTAACTACAATACACATAACGCCATGTACTTTTTGAAAGGTTGTCACTTGCGATATGTACCTTTAGGTATACTCGAATACGCGCAAACAGAACAGATAATCCGTTGGTTATTTTAGGAAAGTGTACGTAAAATCTTTGCAAATATGCGTTCATGCAATTCCATTGATAGAACTTTATTTTTGACTTTTGTACTTTAAAGCATAGCGTAATAAAGTCCTGTGCTGTGTAAAGGCGATCCTACGCCAAAACTAGACGCAGCGCATACCTACGCAGTGAGTGACATGCTCTCAGTGTATGAGAGTGGCGGCGCGTCAAACATATCCATAGGCAAGCCGGGGCTAATTTGGCTTACATATTTCCTTTACAACAATATTCAAACGCCCAAATACATGTTGTTCAACCACTACACTAGCGTGCCAATCCTTAAAAGCACTACTATAGTTACTTGTTCTTATTTTTGTTGTACATTATTGCGAGTTGCTTCACGAGCGCTCGATCTCCGTGGTCCCAGAGCTTCTTGGTCAAGCCTCCGAGCGTGCCGTCATCATCGTTGTTCGTCCAATCCAGCAGCAACTTGTAGCGCGCCTGAAAAGAAAAGGATATTGAAAAGTGGTACCACGCTGTTCGCGAACTATTTGCGATAGGATTGATAAGTACTCGCATGCATTTAACCCCGAGGCAAAAATAGGGGTCTTATATATTTGACGCCAATGTCTGTCTGTGTGTGGCATTGTAGCTCTCAAACGGATGGACCACTTTTAATGCGGTTTTTTTTACATAGAAGCGAGTTTCCTTGCGGTAGTTCTTAGCTATGTTTGATAAAAATCGACCGAGCAGTTTGAAGCAGTTTGAGCAATATGGATTCGAGTTCACGCGGCGTTTTACCTGTATGTCTTACAATATTGTCTGCAAACCTACTTGCTAACTATAGATCGTGTCATTCACGAAGACGCGTGCCTTGACTCGTATTGTCATGTTATTAAAGGTTACATTTGACAATTATGTGCGTCATCGTGGAGGACGACACGCAGAATGACGCGGACGCGTGTACCCGGTTAATGGCTCCTCTACACGATGGGCCAACGCCGGCCACTCCAAGGGACGCAGCCATGAGGTAGAATGAGATAGCAATATCACTTGCTCCCTCTAACGCATAAATGCGTCCCTTGGAGTGGCCGGCGTTAGCCCATCGTGTAGAGGAGCCATTACAGTCAGCAGCATAAAAATTTTATATACTTACGTAATCTAGTTTTTAGTATTAGGAATATGCTAAATGGAATATATTAAAGTCTCATAGGGGTCATTACGCGTATGATTGCACAGACATTATGCACTTATGCAATGGTTACATAAGTGTATTTAGCTCACGTGAATGCATAACACAAGTCAATAGCTATCTCATGATCATGTCTTGCTTTACTATAAACAACTTTAATTTGCACAAAATAAGGTTGATATTCCAAGTTTCCCAACACCAAGTTGCACTAGAGTCAGTTTAGTGCGTCATTAGTGTCATCACGATACCAAACCTAAAATAAATAAAATAAAACTCTCTAAATAACCATTCAGAATTGAGCAGAAACATCTTGCATTGCATATAAGTACATATTATCAATTGAATTATTGATCATTTTTATATTATACTCTGGTCTGGTAGGTAAACTGTAAGGTATGGTGGATTTCAATGCTGGCTTGTTGCCAGCGAAACCTACCTACATCATTGCAAAATCACAAGATAAGTATAGAACATGCAAAACAGGAATTTATACATAGCCAAATATGGTTCAAAATCAAGAAAAGTTCATAAAGGTTAAGAGGGCGTCGAGGAGGGTAAATTTTCAGATTCTGTCAAATTACCCCATTTCACACACAAACGCAGCTCACACACACTACCTCAATTTACTGGGACAGGTCAGTGACCCCTAATGTTTTTTTAAAGGCGCTGTTTCGAGTTTAGTGTTAACTACGGACCTTCTTTCAGGAATTTAAACTGTCAAAGCTTTCCTTTGTGAGAAGACAGAGAAAAATCACTTTTTATATATAGCTTTCCTTGTTTGTTCATGTCATGTCATAGGTATGTGACGTATTAGGTAATTAATTATTTTCGTTGTTGACTTTTATTTGTATTAAGATAGGTACAAACGGCGATGCTCTTAACTGTCCATCGGTGGACCTTATGCCTTTTGTAATAAGGTTTACGAACTGTCAGTTAACAGTGTGGTCATGGGCGATGGTATGCGGTTTGTAAACATAGTCCGAATTTACCTACTCGAAAAAAGTGGACTATATCTAAAATGATCCCCTCATTAGTTATAGGGCTTGTAATATTTTTTTACAACTAAAGACGCTTATTATATTTCACTTATAACTTAATTGATAATAAGGCTTTAAAAACCTCTAATCAAATTCAGGTACTACATATGTACTACATTTATACTTTTGTAAGTCAGTAAGTGATACTTATCGGGAAATCAAAGAACTCATAATTACCTATATAAAAATAATTAAATTTACTATTTCGTCTCACGTTCAATAAGGCTCGGGGCCGGGCCTTGTCACCCGCACAGACAGAGGGCCTGTTTAGCCCAAGTACAAGTTCAAGAATAACAGAGAATATAGTAAGTATAATTTAGTTTATTTATCTCAATTATACAATTTTCACACAGGTAAAATGTACATACATTTCAGCTTGTAGGTACTTATCATATAACGATCGTTTTTGTCATAAAAAAATATTTATTTATTACACTGTGCTAAACATGAGAACAATATGTTATAATCTAGTTCCTTTTTATCCTATTCAGTTCACATACATTGTTCGTGGGTAATAAGGCCTACAAAATTTCCCTTTAGGCCTTATTATCCTTTATCTGGAATTAATTACGCCTTAAATTTAAAATGGTATACAGGATGGAAAGATAAGTCGGGCCCTGGAGGGAGCCTTAAATCCTTAAGCTGGCTCATTTTACTTAAAAGAGACATTCCTAAATTTTTAAAAAGAAACAAACTGCATTAAAAGTATTTTTCTTTTTTTATTCAATCTGGCTTGTCAAACGTAATCTTAAGTACTAAATATTAGATTTTATGGATATTTTGTACAACAGACGAGTGTAAGACCTAATGTTTCTTGGAGAAATGTTATCATTAACATTAACTGTATCGACTAGTAGAATAAACTTGCGAGTTTTTATTTTTTGGAATTTTTAGTCGGTTCGAGTCCCGGGCGAGGCAAGCGAGTTTTTAGAAAATCTTTGAATGCAGTTTTGTTTCTTTTTAAAAATAAGGTATAATTAAGGTAATTTCCCTCCAGGGCCCGACTTATCTTTCCATCCTGTATAGTAAATTAAGGCCTAGATTCATTTGATTGTTGGCATTTTGTTTTATAGTTTCATGTGATCCACGATGACGCGCTGCTTTGGTAAATCTAACCTTTAATAACATGGCAATACAAGTCAAGGCACGCGTTTTCGTGAATGACACGATCTATACTTTGCATTTGTAATAGGTACAAGATTGTAATATAGAGTGTTTGTTACCTAACTTACTTAAACAATCGATTCCAGGTATAAGACAATTTATTCTCAGAAGAATATACATACCTATACAAACTTCACTTTTAGAATTGATTTAAATTGTACTACATCGCAAAAGCTTAGTTTGTGTTTCGTAACGATAATTGTGTTAATACCTTACCTACCTTACGATGCTCCGCAAACTCCTGCATCTTTTAATACCACTGCCTTTTGTTATCGTTGTAACTTTTGAAAATGTACAGTCTCCCACGAAAACGATCTGATAAACATTTTTAATGTTATAAACCTACAGAGTTGGGATGTTTAGTGGCATTAGGGTGAACAATGAAGCAGTGGATTTGTTGTTGTAAATATTTTTGGCGTGATAACGTCTTATAAATCGATGAACACCGGTCACGTTGTGGCCAAATCTCCATGATAACGTTGTGGACAGATTTCCATGGTAACGTTACGGCCACGTTTTCTTATGACGTTATCACGCAAAATTATCGTCCGTATACTGACTTTACAGACAACCATTTTTTGATGAAATAAATTAATGAATGATTCATAAAAGTAAAAAATAAATAATATTGCTAAAATTTTCATGTCTTGAACAACTTGCTATTGGAATCAACAATTCAAAATCTTGCGTATTATTACTTCATATGATGTCATACGGTTGTCAATATTATGGAAAGCCTATACTATATAATAGCAATCTGTTCCTTATTAGCTGGAGTTATACGGATTCACAATTTATGAAAAATCCATGTATGTGTCGAATATGATCTCTCTACGTGCACCGATGTTAGCGTAGCATAATGTTAAATAAGTTATTTCCAAACAAAATATAAAACCGAACAAAGAACGTGCAAATTTATTCTAAGACACGTGTGACAGACAAAGAGCATATAATCACACGTGACAGAAAAAGTTGGTAACCGCATTGACATATTAGAATTAAGAAAAATATAAAATACGATCCAGTAAGGCTGTCGTTCATACTACTTTATACGGGCCCGACACTATCATGAATGACAAGACTTATCATAACATGCCAACGTTTGGTCCAGTTCGGTCATGACATTACAAAATCTCCTCAGTGAGGAGGCCTCAAACACTTATCAGTATTTTACAGTACTGCTTACAGCTATTTAATTGTTATTTTAACTACTATTCTTGAATGCTGGAACTTGTTACCCGTCGGGCCTTATATTCCTCACCTAACTTTAACCTTAAATTTCTCTGTTGCCTTTAAGAAGAAAAATAGGAAAAGCCTGATTCGTTGTAGTCCAGTTATCTGGCTTTCGAAATCACTCGGTTTTATAGCTTGAGCATCGATTTTTTTATATAAATTTTACTAAACGCTGACACTCGTTCATCTCATTTTAGGTACAACTTTGCATAAGTGTATTTATTATATTGTAAAAGATTTCAGATTTTCAAGGGTGATTCGTTGTAAACACACTCTTTGGGACAATAATGACATTTATTATAATTTTTTTTATCAAGAGATGTGAACGCTAGCGACTAAACGGTGACTGCCTTTTCCGCTGATTTTGCTCGACACAAACGATTTATAAACGGCAACTAAGCCACTATTATTGGGTTGCTTATAATCATTTTTCCGTGAATGTACTCGTAAACCTCTATCCGTTAGTATGCGATTCATTAATGGACGCACCATCGGGACACGGTTCTTTAACACGTAATGTTAATAATCAGTGAACATCTTTAATTACGCTCAAATGCTTAAGTTTCAGTACAGGTTTTCATATGAGCTGTACTTTTAATTGTTAGTACAATCGGCATCAAATAGATAGTGACGGCCAAAGTGACCAAATATAGCTATAGGATCTAAATGTGGACGAATAAGGTCAGGTGAAGCATATAAGGCCCACCTTTATTTTAACTGAAATAGTTCTATTAATAATCAGGATATTATTAACAAATCAATTCAATATAGATTTCTCATTTGTTCATGTTTCTTCACATACCAAAATAGTTATATAAATATTCCAGCGCTTTTGAAAAATACACGTTTTATAAAAAAAACCGGGCAAGTGCGAGTCGGACTCGCGCACGAAGGGTTCCGTACCATAATGCAAAAAAAAGCAAAAAAAAAACGGTCACCCATCCAAGTACTGACCACTCCCGACGTTGCATAACTTTGGTCTAAAATCACGTTTGTTGTATGGGAGCCCCATTTAAATCTTTATTTTATTCTGTTTTTAGTATTTGTTGTTATAGCGGCAACAGAAATATATCATCTGTGAAAATTTCAACTGTCTAGCTATTACGGTTCGTGAGATACAGCCTGGTGACAGACTGACGGACGGACGGACGGACGGACAGCGAAGTCTTAGTAATAGGGTCCCTTAGTAAAAGGGTAAACCTTTGGGTACGGAACCCTAAAAACCATACCATGTTGGTTCGGAACCGGGCCTTGTTACTTGCACTGACAGTTGAACACTGACTTGAACAGAAGTTCAAGAATAACAGAAAATATTACCGGGCCTTATTAGCTTTTATCATGAATTAATTTCATCTTCAATTTAAAATGGTCTATAGTAAAATACGGCCTACATGAGTCATGGAAAAACAAATTGTATTTTATTTAGAAAGTACTTATATGTTGTTCATAATCTTCAGTAAGCTGACTTCTAAGAGTCTATCTATTATAATTAATGTAGATTGACAGTTTACTTAGCAAATTGTACTTTTATACCTTTAGGTTTTATGTCCGAAGTATTTCAGCCAATTTGTACTGAAACAAGCATTTGAGCGTAATTAATGATGTTTACTGATTGTTAATCTTAAATATACCTATTATGTAGGGCACTTAAATTATTTTAGCGGACCGAGCGGATATGTATGTTTGTAGACCACTTATTTATTTAAATAATTAAATTGTAATTCATTCAAAAAAAGGTTATTAAATGAGGGATATAGATACCTCACCTACCTTATTACAAAGCATTACAAAAATGTCCAAAGGCCAAAGCCACGCTGATAAGACATAAGACCTCATAAATACCTATAAATAAACGTTCACTGAAAAAACTTTAAGGCATTTTTGATAAGTAATTATTTTTCGTTACCTACTGAGTTATCGTTTTGCACCGAATATCAATGAAATAAAAGCACGTTGTTATTTGATAGATACATTTATATAAACATCGTCACATGAAACCAATATAGGTACTCGTAAACCATACCACTGCGATGGAAATATCGTTCTTTCAACTGATAATATAGCCACAAAAACACGCTGAGACTGCAGGTCGAGTCTTGGTTTCAATTTCTTGATGATATATCATTGAATTAACTTTCAAAGCACGTGATAGCTCTCAGAATAGCAACAAAACTGGTTGAAACTAAAAATTTTATTGCTGATATTATGTGAACAACATTGCTTCGTCTTCATAAATAAAATTTTAATAATTTATATTGTTTACGTTAAAATGTGAAGAAATTTGTTGATAAATTGTCTATCTAGTATATTGACATTATGTCATATATGTTTTTAAAATGACGTAATATGAATGCCAGCACAATGAAAATTTATTCCAATAAGATAAAACAAATCTTCAAACTTTTTTAATTTTTAGTGAATTAGGAAGAAACTAATTACGCTGATTTGGTTGTGTTCGTATATATTTTAAATAATTTGTTATATTTTTAAAGTATTATGACTTATGAATAAAAACAAATCAAAATTTTAATGACTCTGGATCTCCGTGTGACATTATTCATTTACCCTATTTATTTTGAACACAGTTTTTCACTGGTATCATCATTCGTATACGGACATGAATTTCTGTCAATATATATGCCAAATTGAAAAGTCAATTTGGAAAAAGCATGTACGCGTCCGCTTCCAACGGCCCACAGCGGGCATCTGAGGAGAAGGAGAATTTGACAGATATGGCGGATGTATGGAAATTTTACGAAAGTTTACGTTTACGATTGAATTTCTCTGTAGCCTTTAAGAGGAAAAATAGGAAAAGCCTGATTCGTTGTAGTCTAGTTATCTGGCTTTCGAAATCACTCGATTTTGTAGCATGAGCATCGATTTTTTTATACAAATTTTACTAAACGCTGACACTCGTTCATCACGTTTTAGGTACAACTTTGCATGAGTGTATTTATTATATTGTAAAAGATTTCAAATTTTCAAGGGTGATTCGTTGTAAACACACTCTTTGGGATAATAATGATATTTATTATAATTTTTTTTATCAAGCGATGTGGACGCTAGCGACTAAACGGTGACTGCCTTTTTCGCTGATTTTGCACGACGCAGTCTTAACAAGTCTTACCTCTGTGACCCCATAATCCCGTGTATTGATCTCCATGGTCTCAATCTTCCCCTTCAGAAAGCCCAGCGATATGAACAGACCATACCAGTTCTTGCCCAAGTTCCCCGATATCTGGTCCAAGTACTCATGTTGTATGGGCTGAAAATAAATATTTCTATTTCATTTATTTGCATAATCAGGTACATTACAATACTTAGGTGATATTTGTAAAGTAGGTGGTACATGATACCCTGTCAGGGCATTGCAAAAATCTCTTAAATACTAAATTTTAGGTACAAACGTCATGCATATAGGATTTTTTTTTCTAAGCAATACTATTAACAAGCAAAATTCTGATTTCTATTTTTAACGCCACACCGGTGCAAAGTAAAAACAGTTTATATTGCAATATGTCAAAAAAAAGTTAATAAGGAGCATAATTCACAATAAAATAAATATGACTTAGTAAATGTATGATTAAATGAAATTAGAAAATAAATAAAGCGGTTAATATGAGTAGATACAACTCATGATGGTATAACAGAGAAGAATCACATGTTTTCAAGCTATAATAGCACAAAGAAAGATAAAATTACATATTATTTTACTTTGTGATAAGCCAGAAGTCCCAGGAATAATAGGTACCTATATAAGTTGAATATGAGGCCATACAATTTTAATTGATAGTGAGGACACAATGTATGATTCAAATATTACATTTAATAGATTATTTTTAATTTCAATGATTAATTTGAATGATTAATATTGTAATTCTTCAAACGGCTAATTTAACAAGTAAGCACATTTTCATAGAGACCTTCAGGATAAAGGAAGCCAAATTACCCCTGGATTGCATAACAAATACTAAAAACCGCTGCTAACATACATTTTTTACATCATCCTCATATCAACCTTTTATCACCCATTCACCCACTGCTGAGCATATTGAATTATTGATGAATTTCATATCATACTGTGGTAGCTAAACTTTAAGGTATGGTGGATTTCAATGCTGGCTTATTCAGAACACATTCACTGCCAAGAAATTGTATGTGTGTTCATTTGTACTGGAAACGAGGCGCCCAGCACCAAAAGTGTTAATTTCGCAATTACTGATTTTAGAATTAACTTACTTTTTGCCTAGCCTCCATGAGTAAAGTGATAAGATTACACTTCTCAACCTCCTCCTCTTCGGGGTCCATATTCTTAGAGGGCGGTTTTGCCGAGCCCATATAATAGTCATCTCCCCAACGGACATCTTTGGAGTTCACTATGTTAATCACATTACCAGTTGCTGAAATATAAATTAAAAATAAATCAAAGGAATATCACAGATTCCCGGGGCAGATGGTTTGGTTTGACACAAATAGATGGTTTCTCATCTCGTCCTACAAAAAAGATGTAGTGGCTTAGCGTTAACTAATCTAGCCATAGGCAAAGTCACTACTTGCAAGGCCCTTTTCTTTTACTGTGCCCGAAGGTTCCTCGCCCAAGGCCCGTGAGACCATTGGCAACGGCCCACTTCATCCATGCCAGGCGTGGCTCACTCTGCGATTTCGTCGCTTTGCTACAGGTAGCTAAAAATACATACGTTCGACCCCAATTTTGGGGTTTGCCGTAAGCCGCGCGTGGCGCTGTCGTCACCTAGCCGCCATATCTGTGCTGATCGTGACAGACGCGTTTTGTTAGAGAGTGAGTCTTCTGTACCTAGTACTATTATTTATTCTGTGTCCATGCCTAGCTACGCCACTGGTATGAAAGCATCAACATTTCACGTTCCTTTGTTTTACTGTTTACTTCAAACCTTACTGTATAGTGACCAACCTTGTGTGTTTACTATGCAATCACTTTTCCTTTTCTCCTGTTTATAAGGTTTTCCTCCTTTAGTTTCCTCTTTGAAAAAGTCTTTCTTGGATTTCGATTTCTTATTTTTCTCCTTCTTCAAATCATCGTCCGGTTCCTCAATGACAATAACTTCAGGTTCTTCATTATTAGGGTCGTAGTTTTCATCGTTTTCCTCTGGAGGGGTATCCTGTTCTACTGGCCGATTCCTCGGCGGCCGCGGCACGGCGTCAGTTTTCAGATTAAGGAAAAAGTCCTTCAATTTAGCACTCAAAGTATTCATTTTCTATATCAGGCCTTTTCAAACAAAGGAACCTTGGCGAGTAATGTTTATAACCCTTATTGAAGTAGGTTCGTTCAACATAAATAACACATTACTACAGATTGTATTGTTTATAACAAAATTCCAATAAATATCGGATTTAGATAAGAACTTTCACATTTAGAAACTTTATTTTGTTGTCAAAGAACCATTAAAACACACTCAGACTGACGTTGACGTATACAACTTTAAGTTGCCATATCAAAACCTATAATTCCCCCACTCGTTTTCAAACAACACATATACTTCGAAATAATACAATATACTGTCAAACTCCAAGTAAATAAAAAAAAAAAAATGTTTAAGTCAATATTTTTTTCTATTAAACATTTTATGTGATGGATTATTATGTAGTATATTTTTTCAGTAAATTGAAAGCTGAAGGGCCTACCGCGAACACCGAAGTTTGGAAATTACGGGCATCTTTCTCTTTTACTCTAAGTAATTAGAGTAACAAGGCCCTGTTGTGTTGGCAAAGTTAACTCTAAATTAGAGGTTTTTAACACTGGCAACAGTTCAATCATTCGATTATTTTATCTTATCAGTCGTTTAATTTCTTGATTAATTTGTTCTTGTTAGAATTGCTATTAGTTTTTAACAATGTATGTTAATAATAATAAAATCACTTAAAAAACAACTCTACTACTAAATAACATTTCCTTATAAATGCCATTACGATATGACATCACGTGTTTATGACGTCACTGGACTGGGGAATTCCCTCTAACCATCCTCGAACTAAATAGTAAATACCCGACCCGGCTGCTGTTTGGAATACTCAAATTTTAAATTGGATCACTCATCAAGTCATCATCATCAATAAAAATTATTTAAAACAATAACAGGATACTTAGTAGGAGCGCAAGGATCAACTGTTGCAAATCCAATTAAAAAGGCGCCACTTTCATACATTTCCGTTCGAGTTGAGAATGATCAAGTTTCGTTTCAGTACTTATTTATTTATTCTCTTTTGGTTTTTTATTAGTTAAGTAATAAACAAACATAAATTAATGTTTCATAAGTCTTGTTATTGATATGACTGTAATATTCGTATTTTAAAATATAAAAGTCATCATTGTCACTGTCAACAAAGTTTGCAACAAATTTTGATTATTTTTCTACGATTTAAATAAAATAATGTTCAAAAGTGATTCCCAGTCCACAACCTTGTCGGATTTGATCAAGCGAGGTTTCTTTGAAGCTGTTTATGCGAGCAGTAATCCTAATTCCAGTGATAATTCCCCAAGGCGTGGTGCGTGTGAGCCTGTGGAAGAGAAGCGTAGGGTTTGTCCGCCGCCAGTGCCGACGTGTTCTGTCGCAAACCGTGGGAAAACCGGGGCTGGTGTATCCGGTTCTCGTAACCAGACGCAAGGCGACCCTAGCGGGCTGCCCTCGGGTGCAACCAACCCGGGTTTACTCAGATACATCCACAGCGCAGCTCGCTACAGGATACCCCAGTGCTTTGAGGGCGCTTCTCTCTGTGTTAAACAGGTGATCATCAACATGATAATCATAGTAGGTAGTACAAGAATTCCCTTTTGTTGGAAAATCCTACTGAAGTTTAAAGGCTCCTCTTCACGTTGGGCCAACGCCAACGCCAACGAGGGACGCAGCCATGCGGTAGAATGAGATAGCAATATCACTTGCTCCCTCTAACGCATAAATGCGTCCCTCGTTGGCGTTGGCGTTGGCCCAACGTGAAGAGAAGCCTTTCGACAAAACTAGGTGCATATTGGATAAACCAATAGGTAGGTTTATTATTTACTGTCCATACTTTATTATAGTTTCATCCATAGTATTCCACTTAGCGCCACTTGCACCATTCCACTAACCCGGGGTTAACCGGTTAAACCATTGACCCAGTGTCAAATTGAACTGGTAACCATGGTAACTCCAGGTTTAACCGGTTAACCCCGGGTTAGTGAGAAGGTGCAAGTGGGCCTTACAGACTACAGTTTAGTACTTGGTACGGGCAACCAAGAAAGTGGTTTACCACTTTTCGACTCTATCGATCTGATTGATAGAGTCGAAAAGTCGTAAACACTTTCTTGGCTGACTGTACCGACCACTACAAGTATGTATACCTATATTTGGTCAAGCAAATCTTGTCAGTAGAAAAGGGCGCGAATTTCAAATTTTCTATGGGACGGTATACTATTATTACCAAATTAATACAGATACAATTATGTAAACACTTAGATCATTAACGGCAACTTACTGTCAACAATACAAATATCCGCAGGATAATAATGAAAATTGGATGCTCGGTCACTCTATGGCCTTCAGTTCAGTATCGCCGGGTGGTTACAAGCTTCTACTTTCCTACATGGACAAAAGCAAACCGTCAAACCTGCCTTACTTTGTAATGGAGGCGGCGCCAGGCGGACAGATGAGCTGCGAGGCTCGGGTCGGGCCCTCCGACAGTACTCGGGCCTCAGTGGTTGTGCAAATCGCTGACCGCGAGATTTACAGCTTTGAAAGCATTTTTGACGCCTATTTTACCAATTGCACGGCTTCTGTGATTGCTGTCAATAAGGATTTCATTGCTCTACATTTTCTTCAGGTTAGTTTTATCTTTTTGAGATATATTATAGAGTAATTGTTGTGTACATAAGATTTAAATTAACCGCAATGATTGCGGTGACTTATGTATGACAGCTAATTATAGAAACTAAATCATGCATTTCCCAAAACACTTTTAAAGGATCCAGAGTTTTAATATACCTAATAGCCACCTATAAAGCAAATCAAATCCAAAGTGATCATATTGCTCACTTCCTCAGCAATCGATACGAGTATCAAATCAGTAGCTTAATAAGGCTTAATGTAATAAATTTTGGTTGAATTAAAAAAAAATAATAAGGCTTAATGTAATGAGCGTAACGAACACTTTTTTTTAAATATACCCCAACTAATGTTTAATCCCGTTCGTAGCTCAACAGTTCGATGCGCTTCATTTATCTTAAACGACCGTTATACCATCGAACTAGGTGGTTCATGGTCCATGTGCTGCTATGCTTATGTTACAGGCGATAACGGATAGAATATCACTGGGGGCCGAGTTCGTATCCCGCGTACAAGCGACGGAGCTGAGCTCAGCATCAGCCGCGGCACGCTATATGACAAAGCAGTATTCAGCTAGCGCTACCCTGGGTAGTCGTGGCTTGGACCTATGTTATGCGCAAGCCATCGCGCCGCACCTCACCGTCGCGGGGATGTTTGAGGTTACTACTTATTTATTTGAAATGAGACTAGATAGGTCATTAAGCTAGCGGGTAAGTTACCCTGAGCAGTCGTGGCTTGGATCTGTGCTATGCACGTAACTGTTCGTTGTAAGTTGTATAAGTGACATTGGACGACTACGGAAAACGAAGCTAGCGCCACCCTGGACAGGCGCCGCTAGGATCTGTGCTACGTGAAAGGCATTGCACCGCACCTCACCATCGAGGATGATTAACACGTATAACGTAGGTACACGTTGTCGAAGTGACTGTATGTTTATGGAACATTTAGCTAGCCTAGCCCCAGTAGCGATATAAATTATCTATCTCCTAGAAAAGGGAAAAAATACATCAAACCCGGAGCAGAATAAGTTCTTAATAGAAAGGTATTTCTCCTCAGGTTGGCTTTGCATTTCGCCGTGCGGTAGCAACCCTGGCCTACGAATGGCGCGCGGACGAGTGGACGGTCCGAGGCTCGGCCGACTCGGACGGCCTAGTCGGCGTGACGCTGCAGCGCGCCCTGGGCGGCAAGCAGGCCAAGCTGGCTTGCGAAATATCGGCGTTGCTCAACCACCCTAATAATAAGTTCCGGCTCGGCTTCGGAGTGACTGCTGCTGTTAGCTAGACGTATTGAACATATAATCGGCCTTCATTTTTGTGCACGGAATATAGCACTGCTAAATATAATAGAGGAGCGCGTATGCAAACCAAAGCTGACCCGTTTACTAATAACTTCTACTTCAAGCAGGTATGCCGCGCCTGTTACTGCTAAGTTCCAAGTTGTTTGCCTTTTTTGCGGTCTTCTATTCATCTAAAATGAACATATAATTTAAGTTTGTTTTAATTCAAAAAAATATTTATCCGACGACATTTACTAAATGGCAAATTCCTTGTAAAGTATCTACTTATTTTTTTATGTAGGTATTAAATTAGGTAAGTAGGTAATACACCTATATAAAAGCTTGCAATATAAGGTATGTCTTCGTCCTAGATAATTATTAACCTGTGATAATTATTATTAAAAGTAAAAATAATAATTGTTACATATTCAAAAACTGAAAGTGTAATTCCATTCCTATGTTTTTATTTTACCGATTTATTGTTTTGACAAAACTTTCTACCTACCGCATAAATTAATTGTGATATTTATTATTGTGACCGTTGCTTGGATTGGATTAACTATATAAGATGCTGTAACCCAATTCATTTATTTGTGGCATCTGACTTTGAATCCTAATAATTTTAATTATTACTTATACTCTTATTTTTATAAGTGTTTATAACCAAAGGCAAGTTTAGTATACATATTAGTTTTAGATAGCTTTAACAATAAAATAATTCTTTGGAATTTACCTATCAGTTTTCATTTCAATAGGAGAATATATTAATTAAACGCACACAAATCTTCAACTCACCGGCTCGAATTTCGTTACTTAATTTTAAATTCTCACAACACCACCGGGAAGGACTTGCATCAAAAATTCATTGTCAATATAACGATAATGTAGGCGTGCATTACGCTTCGCCGGGGCTCCAGACTCCCGGCCGCGGCCCACAGCGCCTGCGCGCGGCAGGCGGGGCTTCGCTACACGCCCTCGCGCCCTAACACAACAAAATACACCCTATTTACAAACTGTAGGGGTCTTAATGGGTTGATATGTCGGGTGAAAGCTGATGTGGGCGTAGCGCCGCCTCTTGAAGCGTAGTTTGTTCAGCGTGGCGCGAGCGGGCGCGCGTGTTCAGTAATGGTGATGGAGCGGCTGGCGGACTTCGTCAGCAAGTCGCTGGAGGGGGGCGAAGCGCCGGCACCGCCGCCGGAGCCCGGGGAGCCGGAGGACGCGGATGAAGAGGTGGATATTACGGCGTTGGAGGCGCCAGCGCCGAAGCGGCCTAGGAATTGGTTACTGTCGCCCGTTCCCGCGCCATGTAAACGGGAGGATGAAGACGACCACAAACATGGTGAGTTTAGCCACAGAATAAATAATAGTATGTACTAGGTACAGAAGACTCACTCTCTAACAAAACGCGTCTGTCACGATCAGCACAGATATGGCCGCTAGGTGGCGACAGCGTCACGCGCGGCTTATGGCAAACCCCAAAATTGGGGTCGAACGGATGTACTTTTAGCTATCTGTAGCAAAGCGACGAAACCGCGGAGTGAGCCACGCCTGGTTTAGCTTCAGACACGCTCTACTCGTAGCTACATAGCTGTACAGTATCCGCCATCAGATCTAGATATGGAGCGGCCAATGTGCTTAAAAATGTATTATTTAAATATGCACTTTTAACGTCTTGATAATGGAGGTTTTGTTTAGATATTTACATATAATGAATATAGATGTTTTCTTTGGAACCCTACGTCCTACGTGGCACACAGTTCCAAAGTGAATATGGAAAATTGGAAATTACCTTTCTAGAATACCTATTTATGTATACCCGGGTAAGATCGGATGGAGGGTAAGATTGTATGATCGCAATTTGCTTCCAAAATAGTAGTTATTTTACATCACTAGCGATACAGAGGATATAACCAACGGAGACGCCATGTACAAATTTTCGGTACAAAATAGTCTGCCGTTTTTTACGGGGGAGGGGCACATCAAATGTATAGGTACGTCATGTCAGATAAACGTCAGTCCGTACATGTGGTTGACCATTGGCCGCCTATTTTCGACAGAGGGGAACGCCTGTTAATGACCACTCCGTTTGGTTATATTCTCTAAGAGCGATACAATGTGTGATGCTATTTAATCCCGCTCCTCTTGCCATTGGTCTCTTGAAAAAAAAATAATTAATTCAACTTTGCCTACCTACTCCTAAACTAGTGAGAAATAAGTAATATAGTTTTTTGTGACGTCCTAGCTTCCAACTCGCCGAAAGATAATCCGGTCTTACCCGGGTATAACTTACAGATTGAACTGTAATGTGATGTAATCGTTTAATCGTTCTTTCTCTTACTATAACAGATCGTTTTTTTTAGCATTAGAAAGAACTTGAAAGAAGGTAAGCGATCTTGACATATCTTTTAGTTGAAAAACGCTTTTTAAAAATCAGTAACTTTTACTTAAGAAAGCAGAAGAATATAAAATGATAGTATTAGATTCATAATTGTTACGTATTTGGCGTAACTTATTTTTAAAATGTGTTTTCCAATTAAAAGACATGTCAAGATTGTTTACCTTATTTCTAATGCTAAAAAAAAACGAACTATAGTAGAAGACGTTTTCTCTTCCGCTCAGTGTAACGTTTGCCACGCGAAGGATATAAACATGTAAGCACAAAGCATGCATATACGAGTAATTAAATTAAGGGTCCTCCATTAATTACGTTTTTTCCAAGAATTTTTCTAGGTTTTGACCCCTCCCCCCTCCTTGTCACACTTGGTCACATTTGACAAACCGCTTCCCTGGTGTGACGTCACATTTTTGGCAATTATGTTTCCAACGAAATCGGCAATTCTAATCAAGGTACCTAAGTATTAATTAATAATACCTAGGTAGAGGTACCTTAATTATTAAGGTTTTTTATAATGTGTTTGTATGTATTTTTTTAATATTGTTTTGTAAGTGTTTTTATATTGTGCTTTTATATTCATATTATAAAAACCCTAGCCTAAGAAAGACGATGAATAAAAGAAAATATAGATTTTAACATTTTTTCAAAACATTTTTGATTAAACGAAATACACATTAGTAATTTTATAATGCAAAATCGATTAGAGTCGGACCAAGAAAAGACTGCAGCGGATTTGATAGCCCACGCAGTGCAAGTGTGATTTTGTACGTCATAATTTTATAGAAGTTTGACGTTTAAAATAACACTTGCACTGCGCGGGCAATCAAATCCGCTGCCAGGCGTGGCTCACTCCGCGATTTCGTCGCTTTGCTACAGGTAGCTAAAAGTACATCCGTTCGGCCCCAATTTTGGGGTTTGTCATAAGCCGCGCGTGGCGCTATCGCCACCTAGCGGCCATATCTGTACTGATCGTAACAGACGCGTTTTGTTAGGGAGTGAGTTTTCTGTACCTAGTACTATTATTTATTCTGTGCCGCTGCAGATTTTTCTTGGTCTGACTCCAGGAAAGAAAATTAAACGAATAAAAACGACTATCGTTCCAAAAATTCGTTATTTAACTTTAAATCGAATAAAAAATCGCTTGCTGATTGAAGTTAAAGTGACGTAAGTCCCTCTAACATGTCACATTTTCTTGACCCGTAGGGATGTAGGGATGATCCCGTAGGCGCGTCATTGCCGTCGGCACGGCACGAGTGGCACAACACGGCAGCGTCGGCCGCCGTCTCGAAGTTTGATCGCCCTGAAATATATTTTTTTAATGAAAATTTCTTATGCTGCGCAGTATACTTTTACCTACCTACGGATTGTGGATTACAATTAAATTCGCTCAACGGATTACTTTCGTTATTTTAAGATTTTGATTACCGGGTGTCCCTCGAGATAAGTATTTACATACACAGTAGCAAGCGAGAGATTCCAAAATTCGAAAATGAAACCTTGAGCTCGAGGAGGTCAAACATGTAGGTACTTTGCCACCGAGTGAAACACAAATGGGAAAACCCAACGTCAACTCGAAGAAAATACTAACTGTTAAACATAATATTACAAATCAAAACTAAAAGAACTTTATTAAATAGGTATTTATCATCGAAAATTAGGAAAAAAATCAAAATTTTCATCTAATACTTTGCCAAAATACAATTTACGTACCTACACATACGTAGGTCTTTTTGCGTAGGGCGTTAAAATTTGATTAATTTAGAGTGTAAAACAACCTACTGTCAAAATTATTTTTATTGATAACACGCTTTTATTTTATTGCTGACTTTTCCTCCAGTATCACAGAGATCTTTTGCCATTTAGTACGGAGCCCTAAAACTATTCGTTTCTCCTTACCTAGCAAATAACTTTTCAAAAATAAGAAAACTTCAACAACCCGTACCGTCAATATAGCCAACTTTGCCACCAGGGGAAACTTTGCCCAAAACGACAATTTTAAACAAATTCGTTAATGTAGAAAAATTTAAAACACTAATGGCCACCCTGCTATTTTTAGCAGGAAATAGGTTAAATTTGTGACAAACCTATATAACCAAACATGTGCACAACTTGACTTGGGAATTTTCAGCGAGTTGTCAAATAGGTATAGAGTATATTTCGGCGGGCAAAAAATTGATGAAAAATAAATGCAAGTAGAAAAAAATTGAGAACCCTTTGACAAATATTTCCGGGTTTCAGTTTAGAAACATGAAGCATAGAATATGTCCATTGAGGTTTAATCTAAAAAGGCCTAAAGACACAAAAGTTTTGACAGTGGGCAATGTAATCCGGTAATTTACAGACCTATGGGTGCCAACATTGCCCACCACCAAAAACAGCTTATAGTTCGTTTTTTTTAGCATTAGAAAGAACTTGCAAGAAGGTAAGCGATCTTGACATGTCTTATAATTGAAAAACGCTTTTTAAAAATCAAAATCTATTACTTATGAAAGCAGGAGAATATAAATGATCGTAATAGATTCAGAATTGTTACATATTAGCCGTGACTTATTTTTAAAATGTGTTTTTCAATTAAAAGACACATCAAGATTGTTTACTTACCTTATTTCTAATGCTAAAAAAAACAAACTATAGGGTTGTCACTTTTGACAAATTTACCCAACTTAGCAAGTAAAAGAAGGTTATGTTTTTACACTATAGTAAGTTTATAAATAAATACTGTATTTGATTGGTCTTATTATTCTTTATTTAGATGTTTTATCCCTTTAACGCACGAAAAATACAGCAAAACTCATATTTTAGGCCATCAAACTATTGTAATAGGTTTTCTCTAAAGTGACAACCCTAGCCTTTGTAAAATGCTTAGGTGAGTCTTGTATGGAAATGGCCAAAACCGGGTAGGCAACATTGCCCAGTTATTAACAGGGAACGGTAGGATTGCCCAAAACTTTTAAATGATCCTTAGACATCATCATCATACGAGCTGTATTTGAACACCAAATTGACGTGGGCAATGTTGACTCAAACCTCGGATATCTTTGCCCGCCCTCTAAAACGCCAAAAAAGTGGGTAAAAACGTGATTTAAATTTTTTTTTTTTCTATAAAACTGATGCGATTGATCACTATAAACGTGCTGAGCAAAACAAAACATATGATGTGATATAATTTTATTGAAAAAATCGTGTTCCTTAAAAAAAAGCGGGCAAAGTTGGCTATAATGACGGTAACATTTCAAAAGCAAATCAAATTAAGTTCTATCATCACACAGATTAGCACAACAAATGAATAACTCGTTAATGGATATCCAGACTTCTCTATCAAATAAATCACGGGGGTATTCCGTACCGTTCGATAATTAATCACCGTTCAGGTCGTTAGGCGTCTAAGGAGCTCGGATGGCCCCGGGGCCGAAAGGGGAGAGGGTGTGGCCCGGCACCGCCCACACTTGGATAATCCCTCCATTTACATAATTGCCGTATAAAAAGGAGAGCTTCCCAATTTGCTAAATTACTCTAAACGACTGCTAAACGTATCGCTCGTTCGTCACCGTCTTTAAAGCCATGTCCCCTTGCTCGGGACTCGGGACTGCTTACAGGGATTTATTGATGCTTGGCGAGGGCCCGCTTAGTGAGACGCACGATCGAGGTGTCACTTGGCCCAATCGATTCTCATTCGTTTATGTAAATATGTGGGCTATTGAGCGCGTCGCGTTTTTGCTCTTTCTACCCAGACGTATCCTCAACGGCGACTTCTTAGTTAGGCAAGTCAGTGTATTAACGTTTGTCTGTTTTAAGAAAAGGGAGCCGAGGGGCATTCGAAACTTTACAATTTTACATCACTGACACCACCTCTCGCTCGCAGAGCTCACATAATTTTTTACTTATCTACATGCACGGCTGCTAAAATGTTTTTTTTTTTCCAATGGCCTCTTCCGAACTCCGAACACGGTGGCTAAAAAATAACTGCGTTCCTGTTATCAGGGAGGTTTTGGGAATATACTGAGCAAAAAACCCCGAAATCGCGAATAACAAAATTTCCCTCCCCTAGAAAATGAACCAGCCAAAATGTATGAAACAGCAAATTTTTTTTTTCGCGATTTCGGTATTGGTCCCATTGTAAAAGTTGCTCAGTATAATCCCAAAACCTCCCTGGCAACGGGAATGCAGTTATTTTTTAACCAGCCTGTATATAATATTTATTCATTTGCAATCAATATAAATTTTATACACTTATTTTATTAGATACAGACATAAGCAATAAAGAGCTCAAAGGTAACCTTTATTAAATTTATCCCGATTTAAGATAAAACGAAACGGCACTCATAAGAAACATCAAGAGGGGTAAACTACCCCCGAGATATAAAGCCCGGGGGAGTTGGAATACTGATTTAAAGTGTTTTTAATAATGTTAACACATTGCCGTATGTAGGGGACGGACGTCGCTCTTTTATAGCGCTTTGTGCAAAAAATTAATTGTTCGAATCTACATTATCAAATACCTAGTCAATCTTAATGATTTTGTGTCAATAATAATTTTCCAAAGTAAGAATAAGCAGACTAGACAGACCGCTTGTAATTGTATTTTGTAATAACAACATAAATTTTTATATTTACTATTTTCTAGTAAGTAGGTATGTAGGCATATTTAAACTTCGACTTGACAAGGCACTGGCAGTAGAATACCTATTAAATAAAATGGTATAGTTTATTTGTTAAAAACGTAAAAATGTTTTTTCTTTCCTTTTTCTACAGATGTATCCGACAAATCATCGAACTCAATCAGCAATGGCGGCGGCAAGCAGCGGCGGTCTCGCACAAACTTCACTCTAGAACAACTAGGAGAGTTGGAGCGGTTATTCGACGAGACGCACTACCCTGATGCGTTCATGCGAGAAGAGCTTAGTCAGCGGCTAGGACTTAGCGAGGCGAGAGTGCAGGTAACAAACAAAGTTGAACGTATAACATTCCATAATAATATCATTATCAAACATACCAACTTCACGCTAAAACAACTAGAAGAGCTGCGGTCACTCGACGAGGCGCACTACCCTGATGTGTTCATGCGAGAGAGCTTCGAGAGAGCCTAGTCAGCGGCTAGGACTTAGCGAGGCGAGAGTGTAGGTAACAAACAATGTTGAACGTATAACATTACATATCGTTGTCAAAACGTACCAACTTCGCGCTAAAAGAACAAGAAGAGCTGCGGTTATTCGACGGGACGCACTACCCTGATCCGTTCCGTATCCTGATCCGTAGGACTTAGCGAGGCGAGAGTACAGGTATAATATTGTGAAGCTGTCTGGTAATAAATTTCAAATGTTTCAAATGTTTGGTAATAAACTACAAGCAAGATCAGTTAGGAGAACTAGAGCGGTCGTTTGATGATGATGAGACACACGGTAACACTGTCAAACACAAGGCTGAAGCCGACGTTAGAACAGAACAGCCACGAGAATTAAAGTCATCTGATGATGGTTCGACAAGACGCACGAGCTTGATGATTTCCACATGCGAGAAAAAAAAAGTAAATAAGCAGTTTCGACTTATTCACAGTGTTAGTGATGGTACTTGCCATAACTATTCCAAATTTCAGGTACTTACATCAAACGGTCTTTGAGAAAAACGCATTTAACCGATTTGTAAGACCGAAGTGATCCCATAAGAGCACCGTGAACAAAGTTTTGTACGGTGCTCTAAAAATTCTGTTGTCAACATTTGTGACATTGTTAACTAGTAGAGTGGGTGTGCCTAATATAGATAATAGTTATATCCCATTACCCATTGGGATATCCCAACGACTGTTTACCAGCTGAACTTTAGCTTTAATATTTAGACATACAAACAGCGTTCTAACAAAAACTTTTGCTATTCCGCCACCCCAGTTATGCACACCCCAAATGAAGTCATAACCTACATCACATCACTACAGTGTAAGGGCACTTGGTACATTATAACATGCGATATTAATTACCCATACGGCCCCTCGCCCTTATTACTAATGCATGTAATTAGCTGTGAGCGTCCAACAAGTGATCTTTATCGGCCGTATATCGGCATTAGTCGCGCGTTAAGTGGTATAAGTGGATAAACGCCCTGACCGGCATGCGTCTTCACTACTGTCAATTGGCTGAGATTTATTGAAATCTGATCCCAATCTGCACTGAGTGACTGTGATTGCAATGTTTATGTTTGGAGTTTGTTCGGAAAGATAAGAGTCGTGGAATGTATTGGGCCCCATACCATACATTCCACGACTCTTCTCTTTCCGCACAGACTTAACAGAATCCGACTTGCTTAAGAGGGGTGACATAATTTAATTTATTGATGACAATTTTAATTTTGTTGTTGTTTATTAAAATAAAACATATTATTGTTTCTTATGCATAATTTGGTTCTTGCACTAATATTAGTGCCCCTATATACCGGGTGTGGCCTGTAACACGAGCATAATTAAAACATAGATTGTACTCCTCAAACGGTGACATTTTTGTTCAACAACTTTTAAAAATGATGAAGTATTTAGACTCCCTATTTTTCATACAAAATAAATATTATCTTCAATGGACGCCATCGCCACGCCACCATATCATTGAGATTGACGTTGCTTGTCACGCCTTAAACATAACAAAATTTGCAATACATTGCGTCTTAGTATAAACTTTAAAGTGTATTAAAAATCAAACCACAAGTTATTTTTAAAAGTCGCTGAACAAATGTTTATCGGTATGAGGAGTACAGCTTACAGTTAAAATTTTTGCTCATATTACAGGCCACACCCGGTATAATGGTGATATAGGATATATTGGTTCCTAACACCCTGTGTACAGGGCTTTTCTTTCATCCCTAGCCATATTGTGCGAAGTGACATGACAGGCCATATCGAACAACCTTTTTCTACGGAACATACCTACTCCAAAAAGATTTTTTTATAGATAGAGCATGGGACAAAATTATTTAGCAATTTTTGAATTATATAACCAACAGTGAACGTTTTCAGTAAGCACTTAGTTTTAATTTTAAATCATCAAACTAAACTGGCAGTGTAAGAGTTTTTTTTACAATTCCTCAATTTTAATGCGAATTTAATATTCTTCTTTGTTATCCGTCCCGCTGTAGCCATAGGCGTACGCACGGTGGGGGGCACTTGCCCCACCCTGGTCTGTGGTCTGACGAGAAGCTAAAAAAATTTAGCAACAATTAAGGCACGTAATCATACTTCTGCCCCACCCTTTTAAAAAATGCTGGGTAGGTACGCCTATGGGCCTGTAGCTGTAACCGAGACGAGACTTAACTGAGGAAAACCAACTCGTAGCTCTAGTTTAATCCCTCCCACGACTTTGTCTCAGCATTCAGCACCTCAGTGTACAGACAGACACACGTATTAGCCTGATTAAATTAAATCCTGTAGCAAAAGTTTTACACAAAACATGTCGCTATTCACAAATCAAACGCATGGCGTTGTTACTCCAGTATACTTAATAGTTACTCGTAAATGCGATCATAAGCCTTTTTCATGCTTAGTAGATATTTAAACTCGATTTCTTCTAGCCGTTCATTAATTCGGGTTTTTATTAGCGATGAGTCATATAACTTGGCATGCGAGTAGCTTTGCTTAATATTAATTTAATACCTATACACATTAAAACACAGTCGTCAATTGTTATTATGTATAAATGGTAGGACTATCCTAAAACTTACGAGCAATACCATGAAGCGGGAAATAATTTTCTTGTTTGAATTATTTAAAAAATTTTGCTTCATTTGTATTAGAGGGATCAAACAATCTAACTTGCAGCACGCACACCACACATCTAAGACAACAATATTGTACATATTTTATTACGTTAGCTAAGATGAAATTTCCATCAACGTTATCTGTAAGTAGTTTCACATATTTTTCGTAACTTATCCGAAGGAACCAAGAGCGTTGCAAATTTTGCGTAGTTATTACAGATCCAAAGATCAATTTATACTAGACATAAGCTCTGTCAAAACCAAAGCTCTGTGAACCCACGCAACTCTCTGTTTGTCTATCGTTTAGCGTCTAATGTAATCAGCACTAACACTAATGAATGCGCCCCTAGTTAGCGTATTGGTCGCGACTGTTTTGTTTACCAGTGTGTACACTCGGTCACATATTGTGCCGCAAATATGTTTGGTCGCTGGTGTCAATTATAAAAGCTTTGTTCGTATGTTGCATTTGTTCTTAATCTGAAAGTATGTAATATTTTCATGAACTGAAAGATATGCCGAGGTCAAATGAGGTAATTGATAGTTAAGATAATGAACTTTATAATCGTATATTTGGGTACGAATCATTTTGTAATGTAATAGTAAATGTTTAAAACTTTAAACGGTAACTAAATAAAAACAGCTGAAAATATCACAAAATTATAGGCCCGGCCTAGGTTTGCCTCGCCTTAAGAAGGTATTTGCTTATAGAGTTAAAGATTAAACCTAATTAATAAAATAATTATAATAGTTTGAAAGTTAGTCAACTTCGTTCATTGAAATGAGAAAGCCAATGAGACTATTTTAGTAAGTACGAGAAGAACAAATGTTGTAAGCTGGACATAAGCTTAATATTGGGTAATTCAATCATACGTAACGGAAAACGTACCTACGACAAAATTTGTAAAGTAACGAGTCAATTGTAACATTTGTAACAGTACTAATAAACATGTACATCTCGATACTGATAAAATGTTCATCGATCGAACCCTAGCACAACCCAATCAGCCTGAGCCTGACGCGTGCCCTCGCACTAATGTGGTTACACTATTTGCCCACTGTACATGCACCACACCCCGTATCGATCAAAAACTAACCATACTCCCCACATATACAGTTGACATTCGCGTGACAAATATACCTGCATCGTATACTCGGCGTAATACAATTACGACGGCGGGTTGAGATTGCAATGCTGTTTGTTCTAGTGATTACGAATTTGGCTAAATTTAAATGGTTGGCTTCACAATTACTGCAAATGACATCTCAGATTACAGCCTATGTCATAGGTAGGCTTAATCGAAAATATACATTTGAAGTATCAATACAACTCCTTTTTTGCAGGTGGTTAAAAAATAGGTAATACATAAAAACGTGCCTGATGATTTCACGACGAAATGACTAGACCCACTACTACTACTCCTCAGTGGCAGCGCGTCAAACATATCCATAGGCAAGCCGGGGCTAATTTGGCTTACATATTTCCTTTACAACTCTGCTCAAACGTCCAAAAATAGGCAAGCCAATGGGAATCGGCTTTTATGTACGCGCCGCCACTGCTACTCCTTCATATTCGTTTCTTACAAAATTTAGAAGATACCCTACATTTTCGAATTAAATTTTGAACAAATCTCGATGATATCAATGATAAAACTTTAATCAACGTTTGTAATCGTCTACAATTCAATCGAATCCTTATAATATGTCCCCTGAACCAGCCATGAACCTTAGCCGCATTCCAGCTTCAAAAATATTAACTTAATTTGATATTAGGAGGAAGCTCTCATAATTCTTATATCAAGTTCATAGTTTAACATAAGTATTGAATAATTTGATATTGATTTGATATTTCCTTGCAAGTGCATTGCATCTCGCAAGCAACAATAGGTAAGTATATAATTATATGTACAGGTAGAGTTGCACTTCGAGTAGGTATGTAATGCTAAATCAAGGTAAATTTTAAAAGTTTGTTTAGGGCCATACCCGTATAATAATAATAAACATAAATACATTTGACATAAATATGTATTTGTTCGCAGGTGTGGTTTCAGAATCGACGCGCCAAATGTCGGAAACATGAGAGCCAAATGCATAAAGGTATGTGCATTTATTATACTTTTTGATGATGCATTTCATTTCCAACTCATGTTTACTCATCAATCTCATAAAAAGCGAACCACTTAAAGATAAAACTGTGTTACAGTATTTTTACTAGATCCATGTCATATAGTCTCTTGCTACGCCACCGTAGCCCGTAGATCTTAAGTACCGGCTATCTAGATCTAAGGCGCGATTCGGGAAATGAATTAGACATTCACTAGATATGAAATAGTAACGATATGTGACGTTCCACGGCAAAAGGTACCTTATGGCCGCAATAATATTGGAGCGGCGTTAATAATAGCGTAAGCGCCAACCGCCATAGGGTACCTTTTGCCGAGGAACGTCACATATCGTTACTATTTCATATCTAGTGAATGTCTAATTCATTTCCCGAATCGCGCCGCTAGTCTATCTACTATACACTCTCTAGCCTGTCACTTTGTTTTCCCGCTACAGAACGAAAACGCTTTGTAGCTATAAATAAAACAAATAGTGCCATGCCTTATGGGAAACGGTCGCAGAGATAGTTCAGAGCCGGAAACCGCTACCAACTTTTAGTATGTTGTTGGGCATGGCATTGGGTCTCCAAAACTGCCGGGAGACGGCAGCGCCGGCCATCTACTTCAGCGGAATGACGTCATCAAAATGACTCCCGCTTCGTTGCGAATATTGCATACTGCACCCAAACTATGCATAGCACATACACGTGTGGTATTAAATGAAAGCCATTTAAATAAACTTTATTTTATTTATACAAAGTGTACCAAAATATGCAACAGTTTAAGAGAAATTTACAAATAAATAAAAATTACGTAAAAAAATATTCGATTATTTGGGTTTTACAACCAAACCAAAAGTCGGACGATAAAGCAATGTACTACAACATTAAAGATGACGTCTCAAGCCATACACTGATATCAATAAAATAAAAATTGGACCAAATATATGGAAATTATGCATCAAAATGTAGATATTTGCCCATACAAATGCATAAAAGTTAAAAAAATCCAAATTGGTCATTTTCAGGATAATCCGCATAAGCTTCTAGTATGTTATTAGCAATATGACCTGGATTCTAAAACTGCCGGGAGACCATCTCTGTTGTTCCTCAGTTACAAATAATGACGTCATATAAATAATCACTGCCGAATTTCGCAAAATGTAAATTATAGCTATACCACGAGTCTCACATACACATTTGTTACATGTAATGAAAGGTTATTAAATGTATTATAATTCACCTAAACATTGTTTGTAAAAAAAATGTACGGTTTCAGAGCTAGAAACAACGAAATACCACTGTTTATGGAAAAAGTAGATATGTATCAATTTTATAGCTAAACTAAAATCGGCAATAAAAATTTACGTATAATAATTGAAAAACCAGTTTTACATTTCCGACAAAAACTGTGGAAGTTGTGGAAAAAAAACTAAAGCGCCCCAACAATTCTACCTTAATGCGCTCATATTATGCAAAGAATAGTTCTAATTATCGAGTATTAAATGAATGAACATTACATAAAATACATGAACACGACATTTTCGAATGGAACCATAATTAAAAAAATAATAATTTACTAGATAAGTAAGCAAAATACTGTTTCTTTAAGTACCTAATCTCCTTTCAAAGTCGGTTAAAATGTAGCTTTTGTGACCTGGGCTACAAAGACAAATAAATTGACACCTAATTTATCAAAATCAGTTCAGTACTTACATGCAAACGGTACCTACACATGCACGCATAGATAGCAAATTCTGCCGTAGTCGGACAATAAATTAAAATTCAATAATTAGACCTTTACTATTATGGCCTGGCGTGGCTTGGCATCTAACGTTGAAACCCTCAGGCCGTAGATGTTAGCAGACCAGAGGGGTGACCTGTATTTCGGAGGATCAGAGGGAAAATTCTGCCAGCCTTCTCAGCTCAGCCTTGAAACCCTTGCACCACTCAAGATTCCACTTTTATAAGAATACCCAACTGGCGCGAAATGGCGCAGAATAGGGCAGAGTGACGCTCTTTTGTGTCAGAGGTCAAGATCCTCTTTGGGTCACTGAGCCAGTGATGTATGTATGTATGTATGTACAAGGCTAATCGAGGCTTAAATATATAATTATGTATTTTTTACATGAAACAACTGAACTGATTTTGATAAATGTGAGGTCAATTTATTTGTCTTTGTCCAGGTCACAAAAGCCACATTTTAACCGACTTTGAAAGGAGGAGATTAGGTACTTAAAGAAACAGTATTTTGCTTACTTATCAATTATGGTTCCATTCGAAAATGTCGTTTTCATGTATTTTATGTAACGTTCATTCATTTAATACTCGATGATTAGAACTATTCTTTGCATAATATGAGCGCATTAAGGTAGAATTGTTGGGGCGCTTTAGTTTTTTTTCCAGAACTTCCACAGTTTTTGTCGGAAATGTAAAATTTTAATTGTGATATATAGTTAAATAACTGGTTTTTTAAATATTATACGCAAAATTTTATTGACGATTTTAGTTTAGCTATAAAGTTGATATACATCTACTTTTTCCATAAAAAGTGGTATTTCTTTGTTTCTAGCTCTTAAACCGTAAATTTTTTTTACAAACAATGTTTAGGTGAATCATACTAAATTTAATAACCTTTCATTAAAGCTTGAACACGCCAAAACGTGGGCACATAAAATTACAAATAAATAGAAAATAAAGGTCTAATGGAGCGAAATATATATTGAATATAATTGAAAATATTATAGTTTATCATGCTAATATACTAGACTATCATTTCAGCCTCAGGATTTGACATGTCACAGACTTCGTGATGACCAGGACACAGGCACTTTGCACGACATGATTACTGTATGTTTAAGTAGTCCAAGCCAGAGTTATTTGCGGATAAGTTGATAATATAACTTTAACAGGTGTCTTTTTCAAATATTCATTGATATGGGCCCAGTCCATTGCCATCCGCCTTCATTTATTACCATCCCCCAAAAGTACCCTTTTGGCATTGTCAGCATGTCCATCATGTTAATACCCCTTCGTCACTGTTATAGTGTAATGATAACACGATGAATGCTACCAAAATAGTAACTGTGAGCTGTGGCTTCTTTAAAATAGGTTTAGGTCATTTTCGCAAATGTTTCTTGCATATATTTCTATAGTCAATGTCCCTTATGCGAATCAATTAACGGCATCGCTTGATGCAATCACAAGTAGCTGGCTCAACCATAAATAATGGGGATACTTAGCATTATTTTTATCTTGCAATCTTCGGGAATGTATTAGCAACTCATAGAAGTCAAACTTTTTATTTTGTGTATTGCTTGAAGTATGTATTTCTATAGAACCATCGTCTAACACCTAACACGCTCAAATACGTTAAAAATGATCAAACGTTTTAATATCCTACATTTTGCATACAAATTTCATTTAGCACCACTATTTTGGGAGCAGATAAGCTCTTGCTAGCTCTTAATCTAACTTGACTTCTCTTTTTGTACATAAATTTGAGATATTTGTCCGTTTTTTGTAACATAAGAAAAATTAGGTTTCGGTCTTTATGTAAGAACGCTGTATGTTCCTAGTTTCTTTTTTTTTCTCATTTGTATCTCGTGTTTTTCTGCTTTCTGGTTGTCTTTCCATTCATTGACGTCTCCGCAACATTTCAAAAACACAAAAACTAATCGATCCTCGATATATTAACATTTTCACAAGTTTCCTTAGCCTAATCGACTTTTCCAATGCTATTGGTGCAAAGTGATTTCGCTCCGTTATTGTTTAAAGCTCGTTATCATGAAAACGAATCATACAATTGACAACTATTGTGGTATCATATGTTCCTCATACTATAGCGATTTTAATTTAAGTAAAGAAATAAAATTTAACCACCCTTTACAAAATTTATAAGCAAAAATGTGTGCCCACGTTTTGACGTGTTCAAGCTTTACATGTATCACACATGTATGTGTGACTCATAGTATAGCTATAATTTACATTTTACGAAATACGGCAGTGATTATTTGTATGACGTCATTATTCATGACTGGGGGACAATAAAGATGGTCTCCCGGCAGTTTTAGGACCCAGGTCATATTGCTAATAACATACTAGAAGCTTACGCGGATTATCCTGAAAATGACCAATTTGGACTTTTTTAACTTTAATGCATTTGTATGGGCAAATATCTACATTTTGATGCATAATTTCCACATATTTGGCCCAATTTTGACTTGATTGATATCAACGTATGGCGTCAGACGTTGTCTTTAATTTTGTAGTACATTGCTTTAACGTCCGACTTTTGTTTTGGTTGTAAAACCCAAATAATTGAATATTTTTTTACATCATTTTGATTCTTTTGCAAATAGCTCTTAAACGGGTGAATATTTTTATACACACTGTATAAATGAAATATAGCATATTTAACTGGCTTTCATTCAATACCCCACACAATTATGTGCCATGCATAGTTTGGGTACAATATGCAATATTCGCAACGAAACGGAAGTCATTTTGATGACGTCATTCCGCTGAAGTAGATGGCCGGCGCCGCTGTCTCCCGGCAGTTTTGGAGACCCAATGCCATGCCCAACAACATACTAAAAGTTGGTAGCGGTTTCCGGCTCTGAACTATATTCCCATAAGGCATATGACTAAAAGTGCAATAAAGTGACTAGGTGTTTAATGTGCGTCGTGTATCACTTAGGTATCTTATATTAATTCGTAGCAAAATTCAATCCACGACGTAGCAAATACACAACAATAATTCACGTTAGCCTCGCCTTTGACATTTCCAACCCCCTTCCCTCTAACTTAACTCCGTGCAATGCATCTCAAACTAAATACCGAGTTTAATGGTTTAATGTAGTCGAAAACTACAAATTGCAAATGATTCTGGCAAACTAGTTCGGCGAGTTGGCACCGGTGCTTAATCGTGCCAGTCCGCTTGAGCGAGTGGCTGCGCTAAATGCTAAATAGTGCAAGATGGTGCTAACGTGAATGAATTGTCAGTTGTCAGTCGTGCGAAGGGTCAGTGGCTGTGCAGTGGTTCCCAAAGTTAACTGGGCTCCGACCCATCTAACAAAAACTGCCAAATTGCCCACCTCTTGGCCGTCTTTAAAAAGCTTCAGGGCCCACTCAATATTCGCTGGCACCAATGTGTCGCGATCCATAGCTTATGAAATGCTCCTATAGTGATCGCATGGTTCACCTGTAATATTATTTTACACAGTAAAGTCTAGTCTAATATTTAAATACACACTGCTACGTTTAAGATATTATTGCAGGTTCCAATTAAATTTTAATTAAATTTGTAAGACGCGTGTAAAATATAATTATTTGGTAATTTTAAATGCTAGATTAGGTAACTCATCTTTGGTTTTTCAATTGAGAAGACCGTTTTCACTGAAATTTAATTTAATTTAATTTAATTAGCAACATAATCAACGACCTTTTCGTATAGTACGCCACTCACCAACAGGCATTCCATTTACCTACATAATAGACCTTACGAGTTACCTACCATACAGTCAGCATCAGATATACCTGAGCGGGTAAGGTGTCCAAGAAAATATATACACTTCAATCGTCACAAAAATAAGGACATCTAAGTTGTAATTTTAGCATAGGCTTTCAGTTCGTCACATATATCTTAACTTCTGAGTTTTTCTTTAACACATACACCCTTATTTAATCACAATGACAATAACGGTTACAAACTCAGTGGTAACTAAGCACTCAAATTCAAGCTGCTGTCATTAATACCTACACGCACTGCCAATCACGTACGTCAGCAGCCAGGGTGCCACCAGTTGCTAAGCAGTTGTTATTTCAATGGTAACTAAGCATCAACATTTTATCTGTTTAACTTTTAAAAAAATACTGTAGCAGCTACGAATTGACACCTCCTTTCTTAAAGAAGTATTTTATCGTCAAGTGTCAAACTTAGACAATAAATAAGTAGGTTTTACGAGAATGATAGGTTTTTTATTTTAACTGTCATAGGCGGACGTTCTTCCAAATCGTAGAGCATATTATATGTTACTATATTAATTTAGCCAGCTTATTGTACTAAAATATACTATATAGTACTAAAATACGATGCTCCGAATCGATCAAAGAACGAAGGAGAAAATAATAGAATTGAAACTTAACACGTTCTCTGTCCCAATCTGACATGTAAACCTTATGGCTTTGTAATAGAGGCTAGCCGTTAAAACCATCACTGCCATGCATATACACCTACGTAATATGCTAACTGTTGACCATAGGAATGACGAATTTTGTTTTTACAACTTAGCAGAGAGGATAGAGTATACGGAGTTATATACAGTATGTATCAGAACGAAAGGCCAAGAAAGAGACCCATTAATGTTTAGGTCATACTGAGCAACTTTTACTATGGGACCAACCCCGAAACCCCGTAAAAAAAATTACTCTCCCATAGAAAATTTCAACATCAGACCAGCAAAATGTATGAAACTTCCAAGTATTTTTCCGCGTTTTCGGGGTTGGTCCCATAGTAAAATTGTTCAGTATGACCTAAACATTAATGGGTCTCTTTCTTGGCCTTTCGTTCTGATACATACTGTATATCTTTGAACTTATTATTAGTATAACCAGTATAACCTAGCAGTAAACATCAAATGGCATTCCGCACAGGAGTAATCTAAGGAACGCTTACTGCGGGTTCAAACCTACAACGTCCTGTTAGAAAGTCGTACATACTCTACATGTGACATATCTTCAAAAAACATATAAACGTATGCGAAATTAATATAAAACCACAAATTAAGTAATAATAGAAATGAAACCCAAAAAAAAGCTGTAATCTCTAGGTGCATCCGACTGAGATTTGAACCCGCGGTCTCTGCTTTGAAAAGCAAACGCCTTAGTAACAAGACCACAACGTGCCTTGACAATTGGCTCTAAATTCGGCTTCAGTTAGCTTTCTCTAAGTGTCACTCATTCGTTTTGATGATTCTATTAAATAAAAGGAATAGTTTGCAGTAAGCTGACTGACAGGCCTCTGTCAATGGTTGAAGGGCAAAACGCGAGATAGATGTATGTGATGACAAGACTGTACTGCTTTCGATGATTGTCAAAACGCTTTACCTGAAATTAGCATAGCTATTATTCATTCAATATACGACCATACATGTATGCTTTAAACGTCTATTTTTCCATATTGTTCAGATATATTTGACACGTTGACCGCTTAGATACCAATGGTTTTTTGACAGCTAAGGTATCAATGATTTGTTGTAAGTGTAGAAATTAATGAATAGCGACTGTTAAGATATTTGTGACATGTTGAGCGCTCACAAGTAAATGCTACCATGACAGTCAACAACTTTTTGACAGTTTAAACGTTTACCTCTCTTTGAGCACCTGGAGTGTATAGCGACTTCTGCTGCTGACTGTACCATACCTACATTGCCTACCATGTAAACCAAAGTACTGCAACACGGCACTAACAAGTAGTTTACATGAGTGATTCCAAAGCCAGGATTTAATAAACACTGCACTACCGTATTACGTATTCTCCATGACTTCCTCTAACTCGATTACCCCCGCCGGCGCCGGTCCGACTCTAACAGTTTTTTAATTCGACCATAACTCAGCCGGATGAATAATTAAAATGGCGGGTCGAGGGAATCCGCGCGAGGCAAAAAATCGCGGGAAGCGAACACACGAGGCGATAAATTCAGGGAATTGCACATCGCACTTAGCGATCGGCGATGCGGTAGCGGGCAGTTGGCCGAACCACGGGCACCGGCTTCATGTATTTAATATAATTTTATCCGTTTTTTTTATTTGATATGTTAGTCTGTATATTTTTATTTTTATTAGAATTTAAACAAGATTTTTGACTGGATACGTAATTGCATTTACTTACATTAAAACGTTTTTAACGTATAGTAAAAATTCAGATCACATCTCAAAGATGATCATAATAAGAATGGTACCTAAGTATTTTTCATTAAACTAGGTATAAGAACTTTGGTACATCAAGTACCATAAACTTCCTCAACATTGCCAACCGTACCAAACATTTCCTGGCTTGAAAATAACAGCGACCAAACAGCTTTCCATACCTACCTATTTTATAATCTTGGGAGAAAGGCTACAAGTTTTGTGACTGTATGGATCAAAAAGTACCCGTGTTTTTTCAAGTGGCAACGTTGGGCGCGATAGGTAACATTATATTGAACACTTTGTAAAATTTCAGCACGATTGAATCCCGAATACTTGTGGAAACCCTATAAAAGGAAAGTAACGTCTAAGAATCATTTGTCCCACATCCCACTCGCATGTAGGGCAGAAAATATCAATTTGGCACAAATTGTCTTTCTGCGGTAATGCGCTGTCACCGCTCATATCGTCACAGAGACGAACTGGAGGCGACGCGCGCCCGAGATTGCGAGCACCACTAAACGGAGCGTAAAGCGGAAAAAAGCCGCTCTCCGGAATCGAATAAAATGATTCCCCGCGGGAGCCATTCGGACGCAATCCCGCCGTCCCCTGCTAAATGTCTTATTAACTTATGTGCCCCCCGCCCCCCCTAACACGAGAACAATCATGTAAAGTGAAATGAAACGGTTATTTGTTGTGCCCCTTTGATGGAGCGCGGAGATTCCCGATGTTGTTGGCGCAATCGTTTGCGGCGCCGTTGTCGTGATCGATTACAGCGCCGCCGCCGCCGCCGGCAAACGTGTGATAATGACATTCGATGAACATCATTTGTAACCGCGCTTACTTGATATCAAATTGTGTTAGATAAACGTTTTACTTTACTAATGTAATTGACTTGACTTGCTTATTTCTCGCTACTCGATAATATCTAATATCACAGAATCGAGAATAGCAGCTTAGTTTACATTTGTTAAGTAACTTGTAGAAATGTGTTGTTTTTAGGGCCAGTTGCACCAACCACATTTGACAGACTGATCAACGTCAGCCGGCGCGCCCCGGCACTTTACTATGAAACTTTCCATACATAAAAATTTAGCGAACTCTTTAACGATACGAACAGTTTGGTGCAACCGACCCTTAGTTTACCATCCCTATCTCAGCATTTTCTTTGTTGGTTATGGTGGAGTTATTTTTAACACACTAAGTGTTATGGGTTACGCTCGTAGCGCGTAGCCACGGTTTCGCCGTATGTAGCGCGTAGTCGCTACGAACAGTTTACCCCACAGTCGGCTTCTTGGCCCTGACTGTGTTAATTAATTTTATAGTAGAGAAGCTAACTTAGTATGTAGCTAGTTCTTACTCAAACTCACTTTAACGGTACAATTATTTACATAATTCCCTGAAATATGAAGACTTTCCCAGTTGCGCAGGTAACAAATTATAAATATTACCAAGTACAACTGTAAATCTTCATAAAATTAAAAATTCATTTTTAACGAAGACATGAATCTCCGCGCTCCTCGCCATAAAAACAATCGCAGCAAGAATAAAAGAATACCGACGCCTAATTGTTCCCCTGTTCATAAAACTGTAAAGTTATTCGCGCCCGGGAGGGTGGCTGGATATTTTATTGCGCACAAACCGCTGTAAAGATGTTTCGAACGCTTTGAAATAACGCGAGCGAGAACCCTGCCGACCTAACTCGATTAAATTAAACAACTCAGAGTTAATCAAATAAATGCACGGCGGTCGCGAGGAGGGGTGCAGGCTGGACGTACCCGCTCGTATTTATGTCGGCACTTCTCGAAAGTAATTCGGTGTCAAATATGGAAATAACTCATACGCGCAGGGAGCATCCATTTTAATAATGCCGACGGCGGCCGGAGAGGTTATGATTTAGAGCGCGCTTCGTACCCCGCCCAGTACCGCCTCCCGCCCTGACATATTGTTCTACCTAGCTCACACCTAGCTACGACAGTCTGAGCCAAAGCATATTGTCTATACGTGTTCTACTTCGATACCTGGTGCCTAGGCCGCGTGTTTAACACCTTAAAATCGCTAGAAGCAACATTGGTTCAATTACATTACAAAATATAAAAAGAAAAACAGATTTCAAAGCCTTGGGGAGTAATAAAAATCACGTCTCCGAAGTCTAATAGAGAGAGAAAGGCGTAAGGTGAGAGTAATTAAATTAATGAATCCTTTAGCTCAGGCGAGACCCGAACAGCTCCTTAAGTCGGGCAGTTCCGCGTTAATTTATTAATTGATACTTCGCCCGGCGGGCTATAAACAACCGTTCTCACTTAATTTACGAGCAAATTATGCTTTACTTAAATATCAATTTAATTAAGTGAAGTTCGGGAAAGGATATCGTGGGATTTGCAGTCATTTGTCTCTGCCAATCGCGGGGATGCCAGCTGTCCGCCTGAACCATTACTTGTTTTTAGAACTTGTGCAATAAGAGTTTTATTTAATCTGATTTACATAGAGTAACGGGTAGTAAAATTGTTTTTACGTTTAGTGACGAGCGGTGAATGTAGTCTCGTAGAGGGTCTACGAGCGTAGCTTAGCTTCTACGATCTTGAACACATTACCTATAAAGTTTATGCAAGTTTGTCGTCGGCGTTGTAACTTCAATATACTTCAAGCAATATAATACGCGTGAAAAACTTAACGAAGCATAATTAAATAGACGTATAAAATAGATCTTTAGTTTTGTAGGAAAGGATGAGGATGAGGTAAATGTTGAGATAATTTATTTTTCACAAATTGTAAATTTTGAGTTGCTTCCTCATGTTGGCTGGTGGAATTGACTTTTAAGCGATGATTTTAAATGATAATATGTTTAATAGTGTTTATTTGGATTTTATTTTTAATGTTTTACAGTGAGTATTTTCCTCGCGTTGGTGAAAATTTTTGTGTTTCATTTGGCAGAAAAGTTTGTTTACTTACCCCCGCGTCTTAAAACTCACGCTCAAGATTCCACTTTTCGAACTACTCGCTACGCTCATAGTTCAAATTTGGATTCTTTAGTTAGCCCGATATCAATATTAGCACGTGTAGTTAAATAACAACCTTGTTCCTCCCTCCAATAGTTATCTGTTATAGAATCAGATTTGCCGACTAGAAGCTAATATGAAATCCAATTTTCCTATAGGGCTGCTAGTAGCTGGAGGCGGCACTCCGCTAGAGCCGTGCCGCGTGGCGCCGTACGTGTCGGTGCCGCGGCTGTCGGCGGTGCCCCGCGCGCCGGGCCCGCCGCCGCCGATGCCGCCGCTCGCGCCGCACCCGCCGCCCGCCGCCTTCGCGCCTTTCGACTCGGCGCTGCTATCTGCTGCGGCACACCAGGTATACCTGGCGCCAAAAACGAACATAAAATTTCTTTATCTGCCTCTTCGCTTGAATATGCAAAACTAGTGTCAATAAGTAACGTTTCTTCAAACTACTCGTCACTTTTTAAACTGACATATCCAATCTATATCGTATCTAGACGTACCTAATATTTGACTTATCATAAAGTTGGAAACGGGCCGAGTATCTATTTAAAAGTTCGACCCTAACCAAAGCTACGCCTGCTACGCCGTAGCCCGTAGCAGCATTTTCCTGCTACTGCTAAATCGATCATTCGTAGACTTCTTAGTGACTAGTGTTTGTATTTTCTTATTCCTTAGTAGAATAAAGCAAACATGCAGTGAGATGAAATACATGTTTTTGCATGTATAAACCTTCCAATTACTGAATTTAATAAATAAACTAACACTTCGTAATAACTCACTGTCGCAGTACGCGAGTGCAGCAGCGGCGGCGGCGGCAGCGGCGTTATGCCCGCCGTATGCCGGCTTAGCGGCGCTGGCGGCGCGCTGTCGCTCCTCTTCCATCGCCGACCTGCGCCTCAAGGCGCGCCGACACGCCGCCGCACTGGCCGCGGCGCGAGCGCCCACGCCGCCGATCCCCGCCGACTCCGCGCCGCCCGCCGCCGCGCCCGCAGACGCATAGCCTCACGCCATACCGATCAATTTAGCTGTGACATATGTACATAAGGAACAAAATATATGTGAGGACGAAAGTTGAACTAAATCGGATATGGGTGATAGTAGACAATCATAATATTCATGATTCCAAAAATGCACGACGTTGTAATAGTGAGGTGATGATACAGTCTTTAGCAATGACGTACAGTCAAGGAATTTAAATTCCGACCCATTTCGTACTTTGTCACAGTGACAATCAATATGAAAGCCGCTAGAGACCTCATACGGTTGTCACTGTGACAAAGTACGAAATGGGTCGGAATTTAAATTCCTTGACTGTACGTATCAGGCGAAAAGTTATTGGCATTGGATTCACGTTGCGTGATCACTAGGTATCTTTTACAGATGTAGTGCATAGGTAATTGTTTTCCATCGTATTTTCTCGGAAACGTTCGTATTTGTCATGCTACATATACTTATCAAAGGTTTAGGTTGAACACACTACACTGTATGTAAGTATCTACATAAACATAATCTACATACATACATAAACTCTATTTTCTTCTGAAAAAAATTAATCATATTTATTTTTACTTTTATTTATCTGATATAAGTCTGGCAACCTATTTTATTATTATGAGATGAGTAAATCGACTGTAAAATATACACGTTCAAGACTTCCAAATGTAACGTTAATTAAAATACCTACATTATCTAGACAATGTGTTTACGCTACTATTACTTCGCTTGAATTGAATAGAATTTGGTTTAAAAGTGGTAATACTCTGACCAATAATACCTTTAAACTGTAAAGTATCTCTAAGCACATTAAAACTGTGATAAGTGTATTGAAAATTGTTCTCGTAATTTATTAAACTTGTCTCATGTTAAGGATTCTCCTGTTATTGTAAAATTAAGTATTTAATAAAACATTTGACTTGATAATTGTAAATAAAAACTAAAATTAGATAGTGTTTATAGTTTCCATAATTGAAGCTCTGTTCATAGCTGTTCTAATATCTGATTAATATATTATCTAGAGGAAATCGTAATAAAAATGTTTTCTTACTTATTTTTACCACATTTTTCGGCAACATTCCCAAACCACAGATGAAATAATGAAATTAAAAACGTGTTAGGTTCATATTTTATTAATGATGGATGTTGTGATACCCACTGTCCATAATTTAAATCCAGGGGTGAACATGGCATTGTTTCTGCATTTGCGCTGATTGATGACAACCCTGCCGGGCTGACTGCACGGTTAATAATAAACGAACCTCCACTCCCAGATCAAACTATCGCAATGGACCAGCCATGTTATAATAGCTGTTAACACTTGGACATATTTCTACAGCACGCAAAATTATAATTACACTACAATGATTTGGTAAAACCGCTCTTAGACTATTACGCAATTTCTCAGGGAATAGAATAGGGCAGTGTTATAGTTCGTTTTTAGCGTTAGGAAAAGATTACTCGATCTTGAAGTGTCCTTTAAATGAAAAAGGCTTTTTTAAAATCAGTAACTATTATGAAAGCAAAAGAATGTAAATCATCATTATTATGATTCATAATTGTTACATGTTTGCCGTGACCACCCGTGCCTTATTTTGGTGTTTGGTGTGTTTTTCAATAAAAAGACACGTCTACGGCTCGATTCGGGAAATAAGTTAGAGACTCACTAGATATGAAATAGTAAAGATATGTGACGTACCACTGCAAAAGGTACCTTATGGCGGCTGGCGCCGCGAATCGGGAAATGAATTAGAGATTCTCTAGATATGAAATTGTGAAGATTTGTGACGTTCCTCGGAAAAAGGTATCTTATGGCGGCTGGCGCTTACGTCTCATAGCGCCGCAATAATATTGGAACGGCGTTAAATAATAGCGTACTTAAGCGCCAACCGCCATAAGGTACCTTTACTCGTGGGACGTCACATATCTTTACTATAGGTATCGTGTCTAGTTAATCTCTAATTCATTTCCCGAATCGCGCCGCTACATTGTTTACCTTTTTCTAATGCTAAAAAAACGAACTAGAAAGAAACGTAGGGCATGCAGGGATGGCTAGGAAGAGGCAAAGTGGGACACGCGAAAAATAGGGCTAAACTAAAAGCGATTTAAAAACAAATTTTGATTGTTTTGCCTTTAATTTGTATTAAAAAAATTTTTTTTTGAGATTTTGATATTTAATTACGGCTATATTTATCTTGAAAATGAAGGTTAAAAATGTTAGGTCCCAAAAACAAACTACCTACTTATTACTAATTTAATTTGAGTAAGTAGTTCCATAAATTGTAGCTTTTGAGTATGACGTAGTAGACATAACTTTAAACCCCAAATAACTTCTCGTGTTGTGTTTACACGCACGGCATAACAATGTTATGCCATTTGACAGGCCCTGTTTGAACAAGCTGTTAAAAAAGCCCCTCCCTCCAATTAGGGAGGCGCCGGTCCTGATTGGCCGTAATCCGGTTAGTATCGGAGACAAACTTCTGTTTGTAGCGTTTGTAGTGTTTAGTTGCACCTGTTTTCAAATACCTTTGTGTTGTTCATGAATCTAGTATTAAACTGGATTGGGCATGAGTGGTGGGGATAACTGACAGAACGGGATAGTCTTATGTATCTTTCAGTAGGAGTAGCAGCGAAAGCGCTATTATTGTTTGTCCTTGTCACAGTCTCACATTTTATTTGTTCCCCACCTTTTTTTTAGTATTGATAATGGTGGGCAACAAATGAATTCGACCAATCACAGTGTCGCATTTGCGTATGTTTTGTCCCTCACGGAGGCACGCGTATACCACTTCTATAGGATGCTACTTCTATGGTTTAGTTGCACCTGTTTTCAAATACCTTTGTGTTGTTCTTCATTGTTGTTTGGTTGATGGTAATAGCAAAGCATTCCGCCCACTTTTTTCACCGATTTGCATATTTTGGGTAAATGTCTCAATCAGAGAGACGAATTTTAGTAAAAACAATTGTTCACCAAATCATATTTTTCCTTTAGCTTCTCTCCGCGTGAACTCACTTCAAAGATTTGGCTCGAAGGACCATGTAGCACTATAATGGCTCCTCTACACGATGGGCCAACGCCGGCCACTCCAAGGGACGCAGCCATGCGGTAGAATGAGATAGATCACTTGCTCCCTCTAACGCATAAATGCGTCCCTTGGAGTGGCCGGCGTTGGCTCCTCGCCTTAACAATAGTAGCAGTATAGGAGTGAATTGAATTGAATTAATGAAAGACCAGAGTTTGCAAAATTCTTACCCCCTGAGTTACACATTTTTTTTTAATTTGGAGCGCTCGTATGTCACCATCTTAGAGGATATAACCAATGGAGACGCCATGTCTAAAATTTTCGGTACAAAATATTCTGCCGTTTTTTGCGGGGGAGGGGCACATCAAATGTATAGGTACGTCATGTCAGATAAACGTCAGTCCATACATATGGTTGACATGTGGTTGGCCATTGGCCGCCTATTTTCAACAGAGGGAAACGCCTGTTAATAGCGACTCCATGTCACCATAAATCTAAAATCTGTGATTAAATTGGAGATTGTCGCGTACTTTCCTCTACTTAAAATAATTTTTCACACTGTGCACGAAATAAAACACCAGATAATTATTAGTAAAACATAGAGAACAGCTATTTTTAACCACAAATTCTATTTATTAAGTCGGATTGAAATATAAAAAGTAGGTGAGTTGACCGTGACATCACTACACACGTTTTCATATAAATTCCATATTAGCAAATCGTTTTGACAGTTGAAAGAAGCTGATTTGACTAGTAGGAAAGTAGCCAATTTCTTTTCTGATTAAATCGGTCGATTTGATCATTCTGTCGAGACTGGCCTTTACAGCAACAATTTATTGTTCTTCGAATTGGACCTTAGTGAGGATTGTTTTCTTTGATTTGGACACGTCATAAAATCTTGGGAAAATACAACTCACAAAAGTCATCATGTGACATTGACAATGACATCTCGATATGATCTATTTTGTTTATATATTTATAGGATGAAGAAGTGCCCATCGCATTTATTAAAATTTTATAAATTAACTTTATCTTAAATATATATTTTTAGATACAATATGAATTAGTTTATTGTAGTAGAAAAAAACAAAAGATCTGATTAAGAGTGTTAGTGCTATTTATGTAGTGTTAATTGGTATTTGAAATGCACAATGTCTATGAATTATGTTTTCGGTTTCTCTCTATTTCTACTCTTACTTGTAGCATTGAATATATACTTTTTCTACACATTAATACCGATAGGTAAAAAATCTGTAAACTTTAACGTTCCCAGTATTAAACTAGATCAATCGCCTAGCGTATTTAAAGATATCTACGACTACCTCAACTATCTTCCTAGTCAGTATAAAAGTCGTAACTCCAAGTTCTTTCCACTTCAAAGAACTTTGCTGACTTCATTTAGTCCATCAGATAATATCCAAGATGATTGGCCAGATCTAAGCCAGGTATGTACTTTGCTGTGTATACTTTAATGATTCAAATCCCATTGAATAAAAAAAACAATGCCATCTCCAGCAAGCATCTTCATGAAACTAGTTAAAAAATATTATGTATAATTAGTCACAAATCCATCTTGTTTTATGCTGTGTCCAAATGAAGACTTACTTTATCAAAGAATGCACTCTCAACAGCCCTACACACACACACATCCACAGTCCCTGAGGACTACCATCCTATTTCTAGTGAAATTAAAATCATTCCTAATTGGAACATGGATGCATATTTTTAATTATTTTAAAACAAAACATATTTTCTACACTTTAGTTTAAATAAACAGCTAAAGTTTGCTGCTGCTTTATTAATTCTACATTAATAAACAATTGTTATACTTTTAGGTAGGCACAGGAAATTCTCTTTACCCTCACAAGAATGGAGTTGCGGGACAAATGTTACATGTTATGAAGACAGCGCCCATAGTCCTTGTTGACAATGCACCTAAAGGAACACAACTCAAATTGCTTCTGCTATTAGAGGTAAGATTAGACAAACAATGTTAGAGTGATTTTTGTATGTTGAAACACATTTAGCAGAAACTACTTCATTAGCCATGTCCACACTGAACGAGCATACATATTCATAAAGCATTTTCCTGAAACATGCCTCGACCCGGCTATTTAAGAGAGGTCGTAAATTTTGCTCCAAAGCTCAGTCACAGTCTTGTATTAATTTAAGAAGTGAGCCTAATTTCTTAATTTTTATATAACATTTGTATGAACTAATCTTTCAGGGAAAACAGAAGCTGTACTTCAAACCAAAGAGGTATGAGAGAGCCCATATAATACATGGAAGTATTGTCGCTGGTTTTGATAGGCACAACTCCGAAGTGTTTGCTTACTATCTTGCCATGACTTTGAATTTCACTTGGATACCTCCCTCTGTGATAAGGAAAATTCATGTGGATAGAGAAATAGTTCCTGTTGCCACAATAGGATTGAAAAGAACTATAATAAGAAATGGTACCAGTTTTGTCAATTTTGTTCATGCATGATACAATTTTGATTTCATACATTGATGATGTTGAAAATAAAATCAGATCTGAAATCGATACCACAACAAGAAGTTATTTCTCAGCTATTAATGCACTGCCAAATTTATATTCAATCAGTAATTATTTTAAGTAGGTCAAAGTCAATGCAGGGTTAAATATTAGACTTGGCAAAAGGCCTATAATTCTTGTAGAATTCCCAGCATTGTGCAATGACTAATGTATACCATTACCTATATTTTGTAAGAAATCAGATGGAAAAAATCTTATAATGTTGTATTTCAACATATTACATAATGTTTGAATTGATAGTTCACTTAAATGACTCTATTTTTTTTTTCACTCCTGTAGGAACTATAATATATGTATGTGTAATTATAAATAATATATTTCTCCTATTGCTATACATTCCAGGCAATGGTGGGCGTTGTATCTATGGCAAATGCTTTTATTGTAAGATAAATGAGACTGTGTGCCCTGACAATAAGGGCGAGATTGAAGGAGCAGCAATCTTATACTTAGACAAACCATTTCAATTCCAAGTGTTCAAGTCACCGTGGCACCGCAACTACAGAGATTCTAAACTAATGGAATGGCAAAGAGATAATGATTTTTGTAAGTAAGTAAGTTTTGAATTAACATTAGTAATATTACATTAGAAATCCATTGAAGTGTTGAAGCAAATTTTATTGACTAATATGAGAACCTTAGTCCTAACCTGCATGTGTGACACCAAACCAATTGATTGATCAAATCCGTACACGGCGGGAAGAAATTGATAACTCGAGATATATTATTGAAGAGATTTGAACTTAAAATAAAATTACATAAAGTTCAAATTTCTTCAATTTTTTCTCGCCATTAACAACTTCTTTCCACCGTGTACGAAAATTATGTAGTCAGCAAAGCTATTAGTTTGCCACCCCTGCATACGAATGTATATGCAAGGGTACTAATCTAATACTTATAGTTTCTTCAATGTGAACTATGTATTATGTTTTCAGAAAGGTTACGGGAACTTTGAGCATAAAAAGAATATTAGACTTGGTAGACATTTCAATATTCGACTTTTTGATCCAAAATGGAGATAGACACCGTTATGAAATGTATAAAGACAGAATTCTACTTCTGGACAATGGAAAAGGTCTTGGAAACCCAGCGATTGATGAATTGGATATATTAGCTCCACTTTACCAATGCTGCATGTAAGTGTATGCTTTGTAATGCTTTTTACATAGGTATTTGCAATACTTTAGGTACCAAAGTGTAAAACTATACCTACAGAGTATTTGACGTAACTATTTGAAGTAATTTATAGTGTACATTTTTATGTAAAAGAAAAGAAATTAAGTTACTGGGAAACTGACTTATAACATTTTTTTTAATTATGATTAATTATATTATTTTTCTTTTCAGTCTAAGACTGACGACATGGAAATACTTAGAGCTGCTTTCTGGTGGTAGCCTGACTGAAACAATCAAACTAATGTCGGCATTTCAAGGTGGAAAGTTAGTGACGGAAGACCATTTCAAAGCCGTGGAACGCAGACTTCTGAAAGTGTATGCCACTGTACAATATTGCATAGGGAGACAAGGTAGTGCCAAAGTGTTTAGAACTTAATTGTGATACAGTTCTATCGACAACATAGTTAATAGACCATTCGGAACCCTAATCCAATGAGATCCAGCCTAGCAATGGTCAGTTGGGGGTGTTGCTGATTGTACATTAGATTTGTAAGGAAAAGTAAAAGATAATGAATAAGAATAATTGTTTGTTTAGAATGTGTGGAATGGTGTGGGTTGAATACTATAATTTTTTTTAAATAAATAATATTATGATCTTATTTTTTGTTTTAATGAAATTTCCTAGTATAGATGGTCAAGCAAATCTTGTCAGTAGAAAAATGCGCGAAATTCAAATTTTCTATGGGACGATATCCCATCACGCCTACTTTTTCAAATTTGCCGCCTTTTTTTACTGACAAGATCTGCTTGACAAGTCTTATTATAAAGCGGTATCCAGACTAGTAGTAGTAGGTAGGAATCAAATTGGTATTTCGGAGATCGGAGAATTTCATCAGATTGGCGAAAAATTGTCTCGTCTGGATACAAGTTTAGTTTTTGCTACGATCACCTAAGCCCCCTCCACACTCGCGTTCGCGGCTTCGCGCCTCGATTCACGCACAAGTGTGGAGCCAGCATAGCACTATTTTTGCTTCTGGGGTTAAAAAAAACGCCTTTAAGCTGTCAATGTCATGTGAATGTGACAGGCGTATCTAAAGAAAATTGTAGTTGTTCATGAAAACAATGTATGATACTGATAAATCGAGTTGATAGTGATTAAAAGGTGGGATTTTCTCTGATCATTCGATCCATTAATGTTAAGAATGATAGGTCCAGTTAAAGATCATTTTCTGTATTTTGCCTATGGCAGCAATTTACTGAAAAAAAGAATTCGTATTAACAATCCTACAGCAGAATTCCTGGGCATCGGCCGGCTTGATGTAAGTACTTGATGCTTATCAGTCCATATTGTTTAGTAAATAATAGCTTATCTCGCTAATATACTAAAAATATAAAAAAATAGAAATAAAATCATAATAAATTCCTTCATTAAACTATCTAGAAAAAACCTTAAACATTTTTTTATTATAGTTAGCACGCTATCAAAAGACCTACAAAACGAAAAACGAACAGTCTCAATCATAAAAAGATGAGTTTGTCTAAGACAAGTAGTGTAGACTCCTTTTCACTGGCTGTTACCTTATTATTAGGTGAAATGGCCAAAATGTCTTAGTCAGCCAGTTATTTACGTGTAAATCTTAGTAGTTTTATAAGTTTATTAGTACATTACAGCCAGTGGCGTAGCTAGGGGGGGGCGGCAGGGGCGGTCTGCCCCGGGTGTCACCCATTTAGGGGTGACACCCGACCGCGAACATCAGTAGTGCCACCTATAAAAATTCGTAAAATCATGTAAAATGAAAGCGATGGAGTAAATCCTGAGCTACTTACCATAAATTACAATTACTCTTTTTAAATTTATTTTACAATTTTGATTGAATTTTGGGGTGACACCCACAATTTCCGCACCGGGTGCCACCCATGCTAGCTACGCCACTCATTACAGCTTATAAATTGTGACCATAAAGTAATAGCTGGATGATGTAATAGTTATTTACATGCAATAAAGATTATGATTTATGAGTATGAGGTACATTCCCTTGTGCTAACCATACTATTTACTTCATAGCTAAGGCAGTTTTAATTTATTATTGTTTCATGGTATTATTTCCGTACACGGCGGGAAGAAGTTGATATCTCTCGGGAAAAAATAGAAGAAATTTGAACCTTATGCTATTTACTTTCAAGTTCAAATTTCTTCGGTAGAATATCTCGAGTTATCAAGTTCTTCCCGCCGTGTACGGATTTGATAACAACTTAGCAACAAGCTTAGAATTAAATTTTTTTCAGAATCATATACTTGATTTCATGAAGTATTCAGAACACTGGCGAGGAACTTCTGCTACTATAGTGCCTAAGCAAGGCTCCATTATATGGGGGGCCATCTGGAGGTTGCATAACAATGATATGCCGGCATTAGACTGGTTAGTATAAGCTAGGGATGTACCGACTAGTCGCCGACTAGACGGGAAAGCCGATTAGTCGCCGACTAGTCGGCCTCATTTGTAGTCGGCGACTAGTCGGCAAAAATGGCCAATTAATCGGCATTTTATAAGTGACAGAAAACCAGGGCAAAAAGAAATAAACAGCAAATATTTTCATAAGCTTTTCACCTATTTTACCCAAATTCCTATTTAGGGTGCTTACGAAAACTGTTGTTCGAAATATTGACCCACACGGTCGCTTTCTTGTATGCCATTGTCCGGTCATCGTATGAAATATAGCCTTACGATTTTTTTATTTATTTTTTAGCATTACTACAATATGATAAATAGTGCGAACGATTGTTTTTTAGTGCATCTGAATCTAACTTAAACCAAACTAATGACCTGGCCGACTAGCCGACTAGTCGGCCGACTAATCGGCCATCCGAGCGCCGATTAGTCGGCTAGTCGGCCAAATCAATAGTCGGTACATCACTAGTATAAGCTCATTGACAGTAACATCAAAACAAGGATTATAACTGTATGTATACTTGAACAAAATATTATAAAGACCTTAATTGTACATATATATTCTCTCCCAGGCAAGAAGGTGTAGAAACTAACTGGTATTTTCCTAAAACAGTGGAAATTACCACACCAGATGGTCAAACAGTGGAATGCCGCACTTACCAACAGACTATCAACCCACGACCCCGAGAGGAGGATGATGATATACCAGTGGACCGGAGACCATCCATCACCTACCTTAATGTAATCTTGAAGGGAGCAGAAGAATGTCAACTGCCTCCTGATTACATAGAAAAGCTAAATAAGTTACCTCATAATGGCCAAGAGGCCTCTCCCAATATGCTTGCAAAATTGGATTTATAAAAGCAAAATTTAAAATTTATGACTTTAGATATGAAATGAATATATATTTTTATTATACTGTTTTGATACGTCTTTATTTCGTATTGTTCTATAAAGATGGTCTTATAGAGTAGTAATTAGTATATGGATTTTTGGAATACTACTCTTTGGGTACTGCATAAAGTCCAGAGCCATACAGCACCACCTTGTTAGCAGTCAAATTAGAAACACAAAATTGTCTTAGATAGACCTAGTAATAAGTAGCATCAAACTGCATAGGTACTAAAGTTGTCATGTATATTTGGTTGGATGGAAGAAAACATTTACAAGGCAAAAGGGTTATGAAATAAAAAGCAGAACTAAACCTAAATATATCTTTATTTCAAATAATGTGTATTTTACACATGGAAGATATAAACGGTCAAAGTTAAGGGTCTCATGATTATTTAATAACAAAGTGAATATGAAAATGAATCAGATTCAATCCTCTCAATAAAAAATATGTTGAACATTTTTTTCCGTAATATTTTCCAATTGCCATCAATGTGAAAAGAGACTGTTTCGTAATATTTTACATGAGAACCTTCCATTTGAGACTTGCACCTATATTACTTTAGTGTAAAATAGCATTGAATGTGAACAAAATACTGGACTTAACAAATTACTCAGACATAGAAAGATTCATTACACTGATTTAATAACACAAATGCTGTAGGAGTTGCAACAATCGTGTAGATTTAATCTACTTCACTCTAGGTTTGTGTCGACGCATATAAAAATTGCATCGAAACTTGGTACTAGTACATATTATGGTATATAAGTTGATTTAGTTCTTAATTTTCAAACTTAGCGAGTTTGATATACGCCGACACGTTTGATTATCGATAAATTAATTACCAACTAGTGCATTAGTATAATCTACTTACTCCCACCGATGTACATTCGACGTCAAAGATATATTTACAATTTTCGCCTTATTACCAAAGGCGTAAGGTGCAAAAGTGTTAACATAATCTTTGACGTCGACTGTACCTATACTTTGTTTCCGTGTTGGCGTTAATCTAAATGCACGCAACTTATTGTATACTTTTGTTTTACCTATATTAAAAAATATTACGTGATTCAGTTAGTCACATCTGGAAAGATACAACAGTCATTTGCAGATTAGTGACAAAAATTGTAAAAAAAAACACATTGATTTTTTAAGACTAGCGTGACAACTCTTGTATCTCCCCCTCTTGATAAAATCATTAATGATTACAATATATTATCTAAGTAATGAAAATCTATTCTCCTACACAAGAAGACAATTTCTTAAGAATTAAAAATGACATTTATAGAAACTAAATTTTATAATTCCTGACAAAAACGTTAAAATGAGCATCGAATCTTTTAAAAATAGGTTTGGGATTTATGGCAAACACAAAATGATGATTAACATACAAAAGTCTCACTTAAAAAGAAAAGTAAAAAATTAAGCGCCACTGGGAAGGCGATACTTTGAGTGGGGATCTTTGATAGCAGTTATGGACTTGAATTTGTCTGCTCGTTTGCTGACTATCAAATTTTTGATTGCTTAACGAGTGTGAAGCGCGGGCGTATCAGTTTTAGCTTGTACAACAATTCAACAATGTTTTCTTATGTTTAGTTGTTCTCCCTGCCTGTGAGTCGCATTTTTGAACTGATTTGTGAAATTTTGTGAGCAGAGTCGATATTTTTTTTGTATTTGTTAATCGGTAACATGTCTAATCAATCATATTCTTCGTTTAAAACGAGTGTTCCACGACACACACATTTTTTACTACGTAACAGTTTTATTTCTTGGACAACAATACAAAATCTAGACTTGAGTGACATTTAGAAGAGATCCCCAGTCAACGCAGCGCCGGGCAGGCGGATGTCGACGCACAACTATTATAATTATAACAATAACATTTCATGTCAGCGGCATTGTGAAGGAATTAATTCAATGCTCATTAAAGTTGTTGCTATACTTACCAATAATGTGAACCACAATGTTTGTACTCTGTTCACGGGTGCCATTACACTAAAACGGCAGTGGTCAGCTACTCAACTAACAGGCCATTTAAGACTAGCCGTTCATTTCTATTACAAAATCGGAGATATAATGCTGTATTAAGTGCTATTTCTTGCACTTGACTTCAGTCAATCTAACAAGCCTATCTGGTAAATTTTATCAGTGCTCAAACCAGCTTTAAAGTAAGTAACGGGACGTAACTTTATTTCTAAAGCACCACAAATCGTACCAAAAGCCTGTACTTTTACATTAAATTATTTACTCATAAAAAAACATGTCATTTGACATCAAAATAATGATTGTTTCAAACTAAAATCAATTCCCTAAAGCTCACACATTATTAATTCAAGCCAGTCAAGTTCTAGCAATCGTCCCGTGAACATTTTTGAAATACTTTGGCCGTGGTCTAAGTCGTGCTCACGTTTATACCGTACGGGGGTGAGCCGCGGGTAGGTAGGTGGCTGCACTTTAACTTTTTGCACAAGAAAAGCCCAATTTAGGCCACGGCCACGTGAGTCGTGTGTCGGGCTGCAAGGAATCCTATTGCGTAAGAGGTGGGGAGGCACCTGGCGGCCGAGAGTCCGTTACATGATGCGGCAGTTCTCGTCACCCTCGCGGATCTCGCCCAGCTGTTGACAAGTTCACATTTTGTTAATACCGTCGAAACTTACAATTTGAACGATATGATGTTCTTCAACTTTGGAGAATTCGCAATTAGCAGACCAATTTTTTAATACTTTAATAGTTTAATCGTTACCTTCAGCTCTTCCACGAAAACGTCAAACTTTTGAAATTGTTAAAAGAAAATGCAAACAACAAACAAAAGTAAAAAGTTGGAAGCTGCATATCAACAACCATGGCAAAATAATCACACATTTGTGTAAATAAATCGAATATTTAGAGGTTTCATATGAAAAAAAGTCGCATTTGTTCGTTTTCCAAGTATTTTACCATTAACAATAGAATAGATGTTGTATGTGTGTGTGTTTACCTGCTCGCGGCGGGGGAACTTGTGCGCCAGCTCGCGGTGTCGCTGCGCGCTCGTGCTGACCTGCCTCCGCTGGCGCTCCGAGATGGCGACCTCCTGCAAACAAAACGTGGGTGAATATGACAAAAGATAATTGTAGAATGTGAAAGTGGTTCACGAAGTTTGGCGTTAATGGATCAAATGAGTAAGCATATTTCATGAGTATTGTTGCACCTTATTATAGAAAGTTGTTTGAGAGACATGTGCAAATTAAATGTTAAAAAGCTCATGTTATACCTATACATGTTGAAGTGGGCAATAAACATGACTCCGGTGTATTAATCGCTAGCGGCCAGTATGTGAAGATTCGCTAGCAAACTTGTTGCAAAACACGATCATATCACTCCAAGGCATTTAAATCGCAAATGAAAGCGCTCCATTTCCCGTTGACGCGATACGCGATATCGGATTAGCAAAGAATAATTCAATTCTAAAAACTTGAAGATCGTTATTTCAGCTGTCAATTTTCGACACTTAGGGCATCGATACATTAAGGGTTAATACGAGGCAAGTTTCCACCCGCAAGCGACTAACCTCCTGTTCATTGTTGAGCAGCGCGGTGGTGAAGTTGTCGGCGACGAACCACTTCTGGCCCTTCATGACGATGTCGCGCGGCGGGTCGTGCTCGGCGCCCGTGTCGGCCGACCACACCGTGGCCACGGCGCCCGGCTCCAGCTTCACGGTGCGGTGGAACTTGAAGATGGTCTCCTGCTCGCCCGCCTTGCGGACCACCTGGTAGCCGCTCAGGCTGTGCTCCTGTGGAATTCAATCATTAGCTCATTTTTTTCGTCGAGCCAAGCGTGGCTCACTCCGCGATATCGTCGCTTTGCAACAGGTAGCTACAAGTACATTCGTCCTACACCAATTTCGGTGGTTAGCCATAAGTCACGCGTGGCGCTGTCGCCACCTAATGGTCAATTGGTCATATCTGTCCTAATCGTAACAGACGCGATTTGTTAAAGAGTGAATCTTCTGTACCTAGTACTATTATATATTCTGCGGTCGAGTTATAGTCATAAATTGCGTTCTTGGCTCTCGTCGAGTGGCGCGCACTTATACTCTGTAAGTCTGTATCTTTAGATATTTCAATAACAGTAAACAAAATCTACCCCCAAAAGACTCCTTAAGCCAGTTGAGAAAACATTATATGATCAAATAATGTAGGTTAAAGTCGTTCAATGACTGATCCAGCCTGTTTGTATTCGGTTGGTTACCCAATAAATGTTATAAGTACCCGAAAATGTTCAAATTGTTTAATATTGTTATTTCAATACCTAAAGATACAGACTAAACAACGAAACTTTCGCAAGTCGTATATAATCTATACATATAATAAAGCTGAAGACGGTCGAAAGTCTGTACATGGAAGATATTTGAAAAAAAGTTGGCTGGGGATACTTAGAATCGATAACAGAACACGTTCCAAAAGTTTTTAGATTTTTTGTCTGTTTGTCTGTTTATTTGTTTTTCTGTTTATCTGTTTGTCTGTTTATTTGAACGCGCATCACGTGAAAACGGCTGAACGGATTTTGATGAAAACTTTACTAATCTGTCGAGAAAATCCCCGGCCAGGTTTTAGGCTATAAAAATTCAACCCCTAAAAGGGGGGGTAGCCAAAATACTCGATTGACTTAAGTTTGCCCCTGAATCTTATGGCGTTATTTAGGAAGGAGGGGCAAACTTTTTTCAAATATGTGCTACCACTATAGAGTACCCTGGTAAACTAACAGATGGCGCTGAATTTAATACGTGCTGACATGAATAAGCCACCGAGGAAGGAATGTGCCAAATTAACTCTAAGTTTAGAAGAGAGGGTACGAATATCAACAAATTTAATTGAATAATTATGTTGATTTAATAATACAACAAAATTAAACGAGTAGCGCTTTCGAGTGAAGCCAAAGAGCGAGCAGTAGAAGAGCCGTGATTACATGCACAGATTCGATTTCAAGCCACTCTTTTGCAGTTCGGCGTTAGGTCTTATGCGAGGCCTTCTACCTTACGGCAAAGTTGATCTGCTTTAATTATACTTGGGCGTGGATCCAAATCCAAGCTTTCCTCTTTCGCAGTTGGGCCTTCTGCCTTGCTCACAGTTCGCCAATTCAATTCACTTGGTCAATTCCAAGCTCTGCTTTCTTGCATCTTTTCACCTCTCTTGCATCAAACAACCTCGCTGAGACCCTTAAATATCGAGCCCTATGCGAAGCTAGGCTGACAAAAACTGTCCCATCCCTTCTCTGTATGAAATCCTGGATTCGCGCCTGGTTGGGACTAAAAGTAAAAATGTACAACTGTCTATCAAATTGTGTTTTTAATATCGAAAAATTTTCGCGCTCGCTTCGCTCGCGTTTTAATAACTTTATAAAGTCTGATAAAGGTGACATTCGGGTGGCGAATGTAGCAGCATTACTCTGTTGCAACGTTACTGTTGCAGCACTGTAAATTTTTGTGATATAATTATGTGACAGATTTCCATACTAAAAGTAAAAATGTACAACTGTCTATCAAATTGCGTTTTTATATCGAAAAATTTTTGCTCTCGCTTCGCTCGCGTTTTCAATTACTTTCTAAGATATGATAAAGGTGACATTCGGGTGGCGACTGCAGCAGCATTATTCTGTTGCAACGTTACTGCTGCAGCACTGTCAATTTTCGTGATAAAATGATGTAACTGATTTCCATACTAAAATTAAAAATGTACAACCGTCTATCAAATTGCGTTTTTTATATCGAAAAATTTTCGCGCTCGCTTCGCTCGCGTTTTCTATTACTTCCTGAGATATGACAAAGGTGACATTCGGGTAGCGACTGCAGCAGCATTACTCTGTTGCTACGTTATTGCTGCACCCCTTTCAATTTTTGTGATAAAATTATGTGACAGATTTCCATACTAAAAGTAAAAATGTACAACTGTCTATCAAATTGCGTTTTTTATATCGAAACATTTTCGCGCTCGCTTCGCTCGCGTTTTCAATTACTTCCTGGGATATGACAAAGGTGGCGACTGCAGCAGCATTACTCTGCTGCTACGTTACTGCTACAGCACTGTCAATTATATCGAAAAATTTCCATTTCCATTCTCAACTGTAATGCGGCAATGAACGTCACTCAATTTACCAAAAAAATTCAATGTAATCTTGATGACCCTAGGGAGAGGGGGCACCATGGTCTAGAAATGCTTAGGGCATCAAAATATCTTAATCTGGCACTGGTCGTTTGCGGAGTCATCCGATTTGGGACTCGCATTTTATACGCATTTCCATGCCTTCCCGAAAAAAATCGAATCGTTCGCAAAACTCTCGCAACGCATTTAGGTTACAAACGGCACGCGGTCTTCCTCGGGAGTCTGAAGAAGACCACGGTGAGTGGCGCTCTAGCCAGGCAGGCCGCTTCGCTTTCGCTCGCGCGCCCGCGCGTATACCTTACTGTATCGTCCGATATACACTCTGTCGTTAAAATCACGTGTAAAATTTTAATAAGGGCAAAAAAAAACTATTGATTTTGGAGTGTAGTTTTATTTAGTGGTACCTAAGTGTAAAATATTTTATCTGGACTACAGTCCTCTAGCATATCCATCTGTCAACTTTGCTTCAAGTTCCGCCTCCAGGGGAGAGGGAGAGAAAATAGCCGCTTACTGACACAAACCGAATTCCACGCGGGCGGAGCCGCGGGCACAGCTAGTAAATAATATATGCGGGAGTCACCTTCTTGCCCTTGTTGCGGATCTTGACGAATTTGCCCTCGGGGCAGGCCTCGGCGACCTCTAGGTCGCCCTTGGCGCTGGAGGTGACGCTGTAGTCGGACAGGCTGCGCTCCTCGCTCTCGTCGAGCAGCGTGCGCTTGCGCGCGGCGCGCAGCGGCGTGGCGCGGCGGCCCGGCGTGCCGCGCCCGCTCGCGCTGGCGCCAGAGGCTGACGCGCGTGACTCGCTACGGCCCGGCGACTGCGACGTCAAGTTCAGCCTAAACAACAATACGTCTTTTAGTGTAACGACTTTTAAGATCACAAGGGTGTTACATGCATCTGTCCAATTTCTTTGCCCGATGTCATTGCGTCTCACTCTTTCATTAAGCAAAATTGGACAGATGGAATACCCTCTAAAAAATAAATAAGAGTGAAAGAACCGAAGAAGTCTGTCCTTTGGCGGATTTGTAGTCTTTGCCGCCCTAGACCCCAAACCCTATAGTCGCCCCTTCTTAGCACCCATCGCATTAACTACATATTGAGTTACTTATTTCTTGTTATCATCAGCGAATTTTTTGTCACAATTTGCCCACATACACCCTATAATTCGTTTTTTTAGCATTAGAAAGAACTTGAAAAAAGGTAAGCGATTTTGACATGTCTTTTAATTGAAAAACGCTTTTTAAAAATCAAAAACTATTACTTATGAAAGCAGAAAAATATAAATGACCGTATATATTCATAATTGTTACATATTTACCGTAACTTATTTTTAAAATGTGTTTTTCCATTAAAAGACACAATATGATTTTTTACCTTATTTCTAATGCAAAAAAAACGAAGTATAGGCCCGGGCCTACTTGGCCTTAGGGCAAATACGCCTCTGGGTCTGTCATCTCTTTAATAGACATTTAACCCTTATACACTAACAAACTGGCACCGACCTGTCCTCCTCGCCCTCGAGCAGCGTCCTGTAGGTGGCAATCTCGTGGTCGAGCGAGATCTTGATGTCCATGAGCGTGGCGTACTCGCGCAGCTGCGCGGCCATCTCGTCCCGCAGACGCGCCAGCTCCTGCTCCAGGGAGGCCAGGTCCTCGGCGTGCCGAGCGCGCTCCGACTCCAGCTGACGCTCCAGCTCGCGGCAACGGTTCTACAATATTTAAAATGATTCTTTAACCCCGTAAAACCCACCATATAAAGTTTTTTCACAATTCTTTATTAGCGCTGATTTAGACGGCGCGCGAACTCGCATGCGATTTTAATTACATTGCGGACTGTTGGTTACATTACGTCCAATTCAGCCGACCGAGCAAAACCCGCAATGGTATGAAACTCGCATGCGAGTTCTAGCATCGTCTAAATCAGCCCTTATTCTATAATTAAGTTGGAACGAATTTCATTTCTTTGAAACTGCAGTGAAACAAAAGAAATGCTACTTTATTTGGTTCATGAATGGTTCAAATTAGATTAATGTCCATTTTTTAGACTTAGGAGGTTAATATAATCAACCAATACACTTATTAAAATACTACATACCAGAAAATCGTATAGTATGAATAGGGTATTTGACTGTATTTAAAATACATAGTTTTATTTTACACCATGCATGAAATAAAGTACCAAAAGATTAATAGAGAAACGTAGACAGCAGTTACTTTTAGACACAATTTCTATTTTAAAACCAGTATAAAACTATAAAGAGTAGGTAATTTGATTGTGACGTCACATGCTAATGTTTCATATAAATTCCAATAGTAACAAAATCGTTTTGACAGTTGGAAAAAGAAACTGATTTGACTAGTAGCAGGGGTGCGAAACTCCTGACTTCGGCCAAATTCGGCTCAGCATTGCTCCGAGCAATTATTAGGGTTGACACAACTTGATGTCCCTTTGCGTGCACAACCAAATAAGATAATGGCTTGAATTTTGACAACCCTAAATAGCCGAAAGGGATAGTGTCATATACTAGAAAGGGACAGCATGATTCGACCCTGAACCGCTGTCAAACTTCGGTTTTGTAGGAAGATTCCTTTCTGTACGGTACTATTATTTATTCTGTGCTAGTAGTCAAATACCCAGCTGTGCCATAGTCAAGAGTACTCACGCTGAGCGCGGCGTTCTTATTCTCCAGGTCATTGAGCGTAGAGTTGAGTGAGTCGATGCGTGTGCGCATGGTGCGGAGCTCTTCTACTGCCACGGTGGCGGCGTTGCTGTTGCGGTTGGCGGCAGCGTGCAGGTTCTTCATCTGAACACATACGGAACTTTATATATGTATAATAATAATAGGGATGATTCCAGTACTTAAAATAAATTATTTCAAACCGTGCACGAAATAAAGCATCAGATAATTATTAGAAAACCATAGATAGCAGCTATTTTTAAACACAATTTGTATTTAATAAATCGGATTGAAATATAAAAAGTAGGTGAGTTTACCGTGACGTCACTACATTTGTTTTCATATAAATTCCATATTAGCAAATCGTTTTGACAGTTCTAAAAAAGAAGCTGATTTGACTAGTAGGAATGTAGCCTATTCTCCACGGCCGATTCGGCCACGGCGACTGCTATCGACTCCGTTGCTGTCTCTGGTGTGCTCGCAAGTGGCTGACGTAGCCGATCTTGTTACTAAAAGTTCGCGAACATGACGGGCATGTGAGCACACCATTTATATATGTATACTAGAGGTAAATGGTTCAATTTTGTATCGAGTATCAGTAGAATCAGTAGATGTATGATTGCGTTTGCTGATTGCGTTCTTTAGAAGCGCGTGCGCTAACTTGTGTCTAGTTATCGTCACGCGCTGATAATATTGTGCTGATTGGCACACTGTCCAATATTTACGTTTAATCCGATTTTTCTGTACTTATTTTTATTTATATCACTAACATATTTATGTTCATCTCTGGTCTGTGAGCATTTGGTCTTAGTCAGAAATTAACGCAAAGATATTTGCATGACATGGACATTTAAAAACAAATTAGTTCCATTGATTAAGATTTTTGAATAATGCTTAATAACTTTTAGACCATCATTTACATATAATTATTAATTTATTACATATTAACTGGCCGCTCTACCAGGCAGTAACGAGAAATTACTACGAGGGTTGCACTGAAAATGTCGGGAATAGAGAATACTGTCGCATCTAGACAGTCAATCTTTATTTTAATGCATACTTAATCTCAAACTGACCACGCATATAAATTTTCTTTTGAAAGTAATCATTCTGTAATGCACACGGCTCATAATCCCAAAGTCCTTTTTGTATGGCGATTTTGGAGCCTTAGTGGTTTTGTATGAAATTCGTGGAGTAGCCAACGGAATTGAAGTTTTTTTTACATATATATATATATATAATATTTTTTTACTGTTGTCATATGAATATTTAGGAATGTCGAAATCTGCCGATATGCAACTTTTTTGGCAGTCTTTTTAATTAACAGCACAAATGCGATTTTAATTTTTGACGTCGCTTTGGAATGACATGCTTCTTTAAGATCATCTATGGGATAAAATGAAAGTGACTTTCATATTTAATTTTAACCGCAAACGAGCGTACGATGAACTCTAGTTCATAAAAAAATAACAGAAGCCCATTGTAACTTTTATTTGTTCGCTGAGGGCATATTGAAAACCGTTTAAAAATTTGATCGGAAAAATCACTTTGCCAAAAATTCAAATAATGTTCGACATACAATTTTCAAATTGCCAGTAATTCTTAAATACAAATGACAACCAAATGAAATATACCTTAAAAGTTTTATAAAGAGTTACATTTTTATAAATTATATGCCTCTTTCTATTATGTTATTTCTAAGTGTCCCATTCCCGAATATTTCAGTGCGACCCTCGTAGCTTACTGAAACATTAAAACCTGTGCTAACTTAAGCCCGGGGTTAATCGGTTAAACCTGGAGTTACCATGGTTACTAGTACAATTTGACACTGGGTTAGTGGTTTAACCGGTTAACCCCAGGTTAGTGGAATGGTGCAAGTGACCCTAATAGATATCAAAATATGTATACAACAATAATAATTGGCATGGCATACCTTGTTCTCATACATGGCCTCGATGTCCTCGCGGTTGGCCTTGATGTTGGCCTCCTGCTGCTCGCGCAACTCCTGGAGGCTTTGCTGAAGCTTGGCCTCATACTGCTGCGCCAGCCGTCCATCTGCACAGAAAACATTATTAAAAAATGTACAAGACCGGGGTTATTTCCTACGTGACTCCTCTCGAGGCTTAGCAAAACATCTAAACTGGCTATAATGGGTTTTGTAGCAACACCAGAGCAGGGTCGCCAGAGAATGTTACTGCTCGAAATTGCTTAGATATCTTGAGTCCCATTTATTTTTAATGAGATTCATTCATGTTTCCTTTTGCTGTACAAAATTATTGTACACTATGAACTCACATAAACCTATGAAGACCATTATAAACTAATTTACACACTGATGTAAAAACTATATGAAATAAGCATACACAAAATGTTAACGAGATTGCTATAGAAGCAGAGATGTGTTCAGTTTCAAGGACTAGAACAAAGAAAACTAATTACTTATGCGAGTCCCATTTATAGTTCAAAAGTGAGTAGGTAGACCACTTTCGCACGCCTATTAGTTTATTATTTTGTCCTTTAAATAATTAAAGAGAAATTGCATCATTCTAAATTATGGTATAATCTGGGCAACCCTAATACACAAATGGTAAAAGGATTGGTAATTAGTAATGATTCCCACGATTACGACGATGCAATTAGTGTTACGTGATTTTATTTTAAATTTGACATAATGAACAAGGACAGTCCTTTCGCACTGCACTAAATAAATAAAATACTGCCATTTTCGCATAACGGAGATACGCTATATAGCCAGTACTTTAATTAAAGGCAAATAGCCCAATTGGGGTATTAAACGATTTCGTCAGCAGCTCAGCAATGTCAGCATCACCACTTCAAGTCAACAAGGTAGTCCAACTCACCGATCTCCGAGATCTCGACCTGGCGGCGGGTGCGGGTTTCCTGCAGCTCCTGCTGGAACACCTGGTCCTTGAAGGAGAGCTCCTCGCGCAGGCTCTGCACGGTGTTCTCCATGTCGATGCGGCACAGCATCTCCTCCTCCAGGGTCTTGCGGGTGTCCGCGTACACTTTGCGGAGCTTCTCCAACTCTTTGGCGAGTTCCTACAGGAAAGTATATGGAGATTAGCAACAAAGAATAATTAGAATTCACAAAGTCATTATTTAAAATTAAAGTACTTTTTATTAAAGAAGTCGTTTTTCGGGCCGACTTGGACGACTTAATCATAAGATGAATGGCTTATAAAATAAATAAGATTTAAAAAAGTCTTCTTCCGGGAAATCTCGTTAAAACTACACCAGTGCCCTATTTATCAACAGCTTAACTTGTAATATAAGTGGAAGTCCCTTTTTGAGAGCTTTTGTTAGAAAGGGACTTCCACTTGTATTACAAGTTAAGCTGTTCATAAACAGGGAACAGGTCATTTAACAAGAGTGAAATGTTAAATTTTGAATTTTTATACGATTTAAGCATAACCTTTCCTTTATAACAGTCCGTTTCAGTTATTTTACTTGGCTCAGTATGTCATCATTAGTAGGTTACATAGTGAAAACCAGCTTGATATCATTTAAATTCCTTCCTTTCAATTAAATTGTTTTGCCATTTGCATAACATGCCTTATAGTTTTACTTTGTCCTTAATCTGTTCATTTTGTGTAAATTTCGTCAATTAAGGCATTAGCACATTAAAGGGAAACAAACACATAAACAAGCAATTTAACTGGAAGATGGGCGTTAAGTGGTTAGTCATTCTCTCGATTCGACCTGAACCACATAATGCGCAAAGACATGCCTAATATAACGAGTGCGCGACCACTACACACGTTTCCGGAATGTGTACGAAATAGCACATTTATTAAAATTACCTCATCATTGTTGGCAGCGCGGATTTGTCAGATTTATCCTTAGCAATACAATATTTTTGGCTACAAGGACTTTTTAGACAATTTACTTCGCTCTAACAGTAATTTTTTGAGGGACCGTGGAACCTACTAGTAAAAATCATAATCTCTATCGTTTGTGGAATATGGGCATTTGGGTAGGAGTTGTATCAAAATTAGCTACTAACAAGCGAGTGCCGCAAAATTGGCGAAATAGACGGGGCCAATCCCATACACATAGAAGATCAAGGATTCTGACATTGTCGCGTTGAGGCTGTTAAGACAATGGTTTCTTTGCTGTGCGACTCAAATGCAGTACAGTAACGAGATACTATCTGTCCTTGTGGGCCCCCTGAGGATGGGGGCCATGGGCACGGGCCCCGTGTGCCCTTATGGTAAAGACGGTACTGACGATGATGTATATGATACATACCCTGGCTTCATCTTGGGCCTTCTTCTTGTCGGCGAGGGCCGAGTTGTACTTGTTGCTCTCCTCAGTGAAGCGGGTCTCGTAGTGACGGGCCAAGTTCTCCGCCTGGGTGCAGTCTTTGGTCTTCTTGTCCAAGCTGCCGGAAAAAACAACATTATAAATACATACCTTGACATTCGATTGTTATTTTATTTATTCAGTTTTATGTATAAATGGAATTGGGTTCAGTACTTTGCTTTTAAGGGTTCCGTACCCAAAGGGTAAAACGGGACCCTATTACTAAGACTTCGCTGTCCGTCCGTCCGTCTGTCACCAGGCTGTATCTCACGAACCGTGATAGCTAGACAGTTGAAATTTTCACAGATGATGTATCTTTGTTGCCGCTATAACAACAAATACTAAAAACAGAATAAAATAAAGATTTAAATGGGGCTCCCATACAACAAACGTGATTTTTGACCAAGGTTAAGCAACGTCGGGAGTGGTCAGTACTTGGATGGGTGACCGTTTTTTTTTGCTTTTTTTTTGTTTTTTTTTTGCATTATGGTACGGAACCCTTCGTGCGCGAGTCCGACTCGCACTTGCCCGGTTTTTTATAACTACGTCTTGTTTGGAGAGCCTTGGGCCAAAATGACTAGAAAACTTACTTTATTTAATGAATAATCATTATAATCAACTTTTTCTATAATATTTTATCCGTAAAATTAGGTCAGCAAGTCGTGTCTCTTCAAATGATACTGAATATAAAATAAAATGATGTCATAGATACAAAAGTCAAGTAAACAATGTAAAGGAAGGACAGGCGTTTGATAAAGGTAGAATATGTTTAATCACGAACAATAAATACTTAAGATAAGTCGAAAAAAATTGCCCGCTGCTCTTTGATACGCAATTATAACATGAAAAACGTTGCTAACAAGCTATTTATTGCTGATAAGTGATAGCATTTCGGCGGCCAGCGTCATATTTAACGACAAAAAGTTGTTATTGAAATGAGGTCATTTCCAGGCTGCATTCCGATAGCGTCAACTTGACCCGATGAGGTTTGAAGACGAGTACGCCATACGGTAAACGCGAAGTTGCGCAATGGTTACACGGAACGATCTTCAGTAAACACGCTATCCGGTTCCCTAACATTCACAAAACGTAGCGCTATGGTGTACGCGGACCAGTGGAACTCTGGTCTTCGCTTGAGTATAGTTGTAACCAGTTACCGGTCGAGTTAGCTAGTTATGAGCTCACGGTGTCCGCTAACCGGTTAGTGAAGTGAATGCTGCGACCGTTCAACGCTCGTTTGATCAAGTCGAGTTTTCCCGCGCTTTGCGAATCAATGGCGTCGCGGCCGCGACGACACGGGAGACCGACGCCGAACCTTGGCCGATTTTTATTCCGGGCGATATTAAAGCGTGATTACTGATCGTTAGCTTCCCTGTAGACAACTTTATTTCTAATGATGTATTTACACGCACTTACTAAGATTGAAAAATAAAGAAAGCCACACGAAGGGACCCAGATTATTAGGATTGTACGCAGATTATTATAGAAAGCTATAAAATCTCAATGATAATTATATCTAATCTTGATTTCAATAGGTGGCTTATTCTCCTAAGTAGGTGGCCCAGGTTTGCCGCTATTAGCATAACATTTTAATTAAACTAAAAATCGTGGTCCCTTGGCTATTATAAATACGCCCCATCCTCTCGTGAACTCTGTAGAAAAAGCAGGAAGTTTCGAATACCCATAACCGTAAAGAAAAGGGGTCAATATAATTATTCATGCATTTGGTTTTACGTGCAGTCTTGTGAGTAAGCAGCGTTGTTTACTTCACGTGTATTTTGATATGATGTTGAAAATAATGCTTTCAAATATCGACCTTAATATGTAGGCTAGAAGATTCAAATTATGACCATTTTTGTAAATTACAATAATCTTAGATAATTTTAACTTTATGTAAACAATGACGGCATTTGATAAATAAATAAGTAGATACGTAACGTACGTGTCGTGGTCATCTTTATATTATAACTGTCAAATCCCATGGTTGCTAAATCAAGGTCAAATACCTAAGACATGAGAGATACCTATACTTTACAGAGATTACGTCAGTGCTTTAAATTGTCCACGAAACCGAGCTACGTATAGATAGCTACCTAAGAGGCACGCGCGTTTGTTAAATTGTTATAGGTATCGATTCAATGAACTGTATTGTATTTTTTTGTGGTAGTCACTAGTCAGGCAATTAAACGGTAGATTATGCTTACAGCCATCTTACAGCCTTACCAATAAATGAAAATTCCAGTCCGTGATAATCTAATTTAAATCTTCATTATCTATTAGGTATCTCTCTCTTCATTGCCAGATAGCCAAATTACAGAATTACAGTACATACACAATTTCCCGTTTTCGATATTCGCGGTACACATCCTAGACTTAACTATTTATATTACAAATTATTCCAGGGAATTGATATTTCACTTTAATTGAATGAATAAAGTGTGTCGATTATCCGTTGGTAATGAGCTAATTATAATTAAGTAGGCAACTAGGTATGTACCTACTATCAAGATAGCCAAGTTAATCATTACATGTGTGCAACAATTCCATTTCTATGCTAAAATAATGACGGGAAATATCCCCCACAATGGCGCTTTTAAATAAAATGTGACAAAACCAATTGGATTATAAATGACTGGCTTCGTCAGACTGAGGAGAGCCGTTGCTTAAATATAGGATGTTTTTCTTATAGAACTGTATACATCGTCAAAGAATAAATAATAGTACTAGTTACAGAAGACTCACTCTCTAACAAAACGCGTCTGTCACGATCAGCACAGATATGTCCGCTAGGTGTCGACAGCGCCACGCGCGGCTTATGGCATACCCCAAAATTGGGGTCGAACGGATGGAGTTTTAGCTACCTGTAGCAAAGCGACGAAATCGCGGAGTGAGCCACGCCTGACATCGAGTAGATACATAGTTATTATTGTGACAGTAAACTTTCTGTTGGCTAAAAAGATGGTAAACAATTCGATCCACTGAGCTCGAAGGCCAAAAGGATCGATAGATGGCTCGTAAGATACGACTTCGCCGCTAAAGCATTCGGCGCGATTCGGGAAATGAATTAGAGATGCACTAGATAGATATGAAATAGTAAAGATATGTGACGTTCCACGGCAAAAGGTACTATTGCCCCGGCTGAATATTGGAGCGGCGTTAATAATAGCGTAAGCGCCAGCTGCCAATAAGGTACCTTTTGCCGTGGAACGTCACATATAATTACTATTTCATATATAGTGCACCTCTAATTCATTTCTCGACACGCGCCGATTGGCTTATATTTATAATGGCTCCTCTACACGATGGGCCAGCGCCGGCCACTCCAAGGGACGCAGCCATACAGTAGAATGAGATAGCAATATCACTTGCTCCCTCTAACGCACAAATGCGTCCCTTGGAGTGGCCGGCGCTGGCCCATCGTGTAGAGGAGCCATAAAAGACTGAAATGCCTAAATAATTGGGAGATGGGAGAGCCTATTTCTTAATTTAAAACCGGGAGTTGGTTGGACTTATCAATCTTAATTATAGGTGTACAGTCGTACCCACGGTAAAACTTTCTGCGCTATAAAAAGGAGGCAACAATTCGATCCACGGAGCGTGAAGGCCAAGGATCGATAAATGGCTCGTGCGACCTCAACGATAGGAGAATGCGCTGTTACTTTATAATTGGGAGATTGGAGAGATTATGCGGGTAAAATAAGTCCTGTTGTGGGACAAACAGGGTGATTACTCGTAGACCTACGATCGGGGGCTATAATAAATAATAATTAAGTTAATTTTTTGTTTATCGCGTAACCTGGTAAATTCTGTTCGTTAAAGTTTTAAATAATAGGTAGATATGTTTCCGAATTTACTTAATTCGAATATGACATAATAATAAGGCCCCTGATTTCGTAAGAACTATTCATAATCCGAGTTCAGACTTATATATTGTTTAGTGTCGCTAAGCGTTATGAACACAGACTGAACAGGTGTTTTTGCTTCTCACCCTGCATTGCATCTTAGGCCAAGTTCGCGAAATATAAATATTGATCACGTGTACACTCTGCATTTACTGTATTTTTTTTATCGACACATTTCTCGGTATTTGTATGCATCACCTCAGCGCTAAATACGCGTCTTACGTCACCGGCGGTGGGGGCGTGACGTCATCACGGTCAACAGTCGCCAAGGCCCGGTGACCACATGGAACATCGTCGAAATTAAAATTTAACAAAATTTGGATTTCGATAGAGTATGAGTTATGACATAACTCTACATTAATAAGACTAAATATTTTGTTTCAAAAGATTTGCAGCAGGTTTGTTGTAGATACTGAATTGGTCTTGCATCATTTATTAACGGGTTCGTTTAATGTACATAAACGAACACAACGCGTACACACATGCAAAAGGGGCTTGCTATAGTTGCTATCATTTACCTATTTGTTAATTCCTTATTGACGATTTCAAGGTAAACTAATTGGGTTGTGTAGTCAATTATTTTGCATAACATTATGAAACAATCAATCAATGACAATTAATCAAACTTTTTGGGACTTGGCAGTTGTTTTCTAATCAATAATCATCCACAAAATATTTTCAAACTTATTCATAGTATAAAATGGGTGGACACAACAATATCTCTATGGAAAACTTGAATGAATACAGGTATAGTCGAGTTCATATCAAGTGAACTTTTTTCACTTCACCATAGAAGCTGAAAGTTCATGTGGTAAGTAATAAAAGCTCTACTAAACCTATAACGATATTAGGTTCATACCGTTATAGGTCTGTTATAGTAATTATCGTAAGTAGGAATCCATGCATGAACGCATCTTACGGAGCTTTGTTTGCGACACGATGACGCGTCGTAAACAATAGGTGATGACATGACGAACGCTTCACCGGCAATTAGTATGCATTTATAGATAAGATAATGGGTTATATAGATTTCCTATGATGACCTAGTCTCAAAACCCAATTGAAATGTTTATGGACAGGTTAATTAAAACAATAGTGCAAGATTAATTACATATAACCAAATTGGTCTAATATTGATAGAACACAAAGTCTTGTTTATAATGTTGAAACTCTAGTTTCAACGCCATTTACGGGTTGGTAGTAGAATATGTTTTATAGTTATCTGCCACAGTATTCCACATGTTGTATTCAATATATCAACAATGCGTTAAATGTCTCTTTTACAAAGATAAGATAATGATATAGATGCAAATGGAATTGTGACTTTGCCATTGGTAATATTGAAACATACAATTACTGAATTAACCTTTACCTTTTAATTTACCTTTCTTTGCTTTTACAAGTGGGAAGGGAACAAATCAAATTAATTCATTTAATATTATGATTTGTAATGTTCTAGCCATGTAAGCTGCAAAAGTCACAGGATGGCTTGGTCACTTTTTTTAGAACATGACATCTATTTCAATATTGTGTGCATAATTTAAAAGCATAGAGATCACGCGCGTTTTGCGGCCTGTTACGGCATCCATCGATCTTTACGAAAATGGCAAACTGTGTCAAGGTCAGGCAAGAAGTTAGCATTCACATAACTAAAGCAGTTTTCCTCAGAGGAAATAAGGAAAATAATATAACTTATTTGGTGCTTGTTATACATAAAATAAGGTTACTAACCATACATTTTGACTGGAGCTTTTAGTGGTTTCTTACCTGATATTTTATTTATTTATTTAATCTTCTTTTGGACTTATGTAGCAAGTTGGAGTTATTTTAGTTAACCTATTTTCAGGTTTCGGCATAATATACTTGGAAGATGATTTATATAGGAATCTTAACACACCATTGGAGACTATTAGATAGTATAGATACAGAATTTGGATACCAGAAACTAAACTACAAAGGTTCCCAAAACTTTTTAAAATTGCAGCCCTCTTGTGTGTGTGCATTTACACTTTCTGAGCCATAAAACTGAACCCCTTAAAAACTAGTGGTCTAATACTCAAAAAATTGTACTGAACTGACAAAATTTATGTAGTGGGCATGTTAAGATGATTAATGTATTGTATGTCCTAGAGTTTAAGGTGTAAATTTGCATGCTACTTTGTAGTTAATCATGTGTTACCTAATAAAAATAGCATAAGAACCACTGTACCATGTTTATTGCAAATAAATGAAATCTAATCTAAGATATTTTGGTTCTTCTAAATCAAACCATTTGGAATCCTCATAAAAGTATTTTGCCTTGACACACTTCTTTGGCAAAGTAGGTCTAAATTCCGTATCCACCTACATAATTTCTTTTGGCTAGGAAACCATTGTTTGTATACAAACAAATATTGCTGCAATCAACACTTCGACAAAATGGTTTATGTAATTAGTGATGCATATTTTTTGTTTACAAATAAATCCATGTCAGCAGGTAAGTAACAGGTATAATAGTATGCTTTTTTCGGTGAGTGGTACCGGATTTTACTACATATTCATATTAGGAGCGAAGATAATAGTTCCGCAAATATGAAATAACAATGTTGTAGGTATAATAGCAAGGTCTAGGTCACAGAGCAACTTTTGCGAGGTTAGTGCTAGAATGTGCCGACTTCCGATAGCCCTGAAGTAAGAATAAGTTAGCGAATAGGAAGTAAGTTTGTTTTTTAAACGTAGTATGCGATTGGCATAGTTATATTGAGGTATGATGTCACGATGTCGTAAAAGCGAGGCCGCGCGCTCGTCACAGCGCGCCCGCGCAGAATTGCCGCCGATGACGTAAACTTTAAGCTAACCTTAGCCGTAGTCCCTGAACATAACCCTCACTTAAATAAAAATGATGCTATCACTTACAGCCATTACCGCCCGCACCCAAAATAGTTATGTCAATGCTTACCGCTTCTTAAGGTCGTCGTTTTCTTCGTACAATCTCTTCAAATCAATCTCTAACTTTGCTTTTTCTCTGGATGTATCGTCTAACAACTTTCTAGCATCTTGTAGCTCATGCTCGTACATCCCCTTGATGTTAGAAACTTCACGTGTGACCACCTCCTGTGTAGTTTGGATCTCTCGACGTAATCCCGAATTTTCGCTTTCAAGCTGGCGGACCTTGTCAATATAGGCCGCCAGACGATCGTTCAAGTTTTGTAACGCATCTTTTTCTTGTAAGCGGGTGTGTCTTGTAGGACTAAGCGGGCTGCTGGGCCGGCCGGCAGAGCTAGAAGGGCGGCTTCCAACAGGAGTGCTCGATTGTTGTGGGCTCTGAACGGATGACACAACACTTATGTTTGACGAGGATGTCACAGTCTTTTTTGTTTTGGACGACATTGTCGAATAGTTTTTAAGTCACGACACTCAGTCTTTGCACAAAAATACAATCCACGCGAGCTCAACTCGGAAAGGCAAGCGTAACTCCGAGAAACTCACAGCGAACCGACCAACCAAACCCAAGCTTTGCTGGTCACGTGACCGTTGAGTCATAACAATGGTTACCAGTACAAAATTTATAAATTCAAAGTTGTGCGTAAATAAAATTAAATTTCGTAATAATTCGCCAATATATACATCTTATATTATGGTGATTGCAAATATAGTATTTAATTGAATTTTGAGTTTAGTTCTGTGGCCTATTTTATAAAGCTACAAGTTACAATTTACAAGCGGAAGTCTCGTTCTAGAACATAGGGTTAGAAAGAGACTTCCGCTTGTAAATTGTAACTTGTAGCTTTATAAAATGGGCCACTGGTAGTATTTTCTATAACAATGCACTGATGATTAATGACAAACCCGCGGACGTAGAGAGTAAACTGGATGGAGTACATTGGCCGAAAAGTGTGTCCACATCAAGGCCCCTACGTTTTCTGTTCTCTTTGACGGCGCAGCAACTAGTATCATTTCTCTCTCCTCGCTCTTTTAAAAATGCCATTTGTCAAAAAAGGACAACCACACTGTTGACAAAATGAACTTCAAATCCAAGTGTTGCCTTTTTGGTGCCTCCAGGCTGTGTATGTGTGCGTAAAAACGTGTATGTGTGCTCTTTTAGGGATGTGAAAAGTCGATTTTAATCATGTTATATATCGATAAACGCTACACAGCGGAACGAAATACTCGAAATGAAAAAAGGGCGGGAAACTTCGACCTGTGCGCGCGTCTTTTTTTACATTTAACAAATTTTAAATATTTTTTGTGTTAATAGTGGTCAACTCAGTGTAAATAGTTTGTAAATATCTTTAGTAGTTAGTTTATTATATTTTGTGTATATAAATTCATCATCTAGGTAAGTTTTTAGTGTATATTCACCGCCATGGGCGGTGACGGCGAACCTCACGACCCAGGGGGAGGTGGGCCTCCGGTTTCACATACAATTACTATAGATAACAATAGCTCTGAGAGAGAAATGAAAGAATACCACAGTATGGATACAGATAGCTCAGTATTATCTACCACTGAAGTTAGGAAAAAAAGGACAGCATCCAGGAAGATATGTCGTCACTGTAATAAAAAAAAGCGACATAACAAAGATAAAAATAGGGATAGGGAATCTATTAAGGACAATTGCGATTGTCAGGTTTCCACAAACAATAATGATCGTACGCATTCTCATGCTCCGCTTACAGCCTCTGCTCCTACTCCGGCCCCGGCCCCGGCCCTGGCCTCAGCCACTGCCCCGGCCCCAGCCGTGAATCCTGCTGATATTATCTCCTCTCAGCCCACAGTCACAGTTAGGAAACAATATATTCATTCAGATTGTTCACCTTATATTGTACATGTACAGAAGCAACAAGAATCTCAGAATGATGGCACTTCAATTCATTCAGTTGCTTTTGGCAACTTTTTAAAACGTAACAACTTTAAGAACATTGTTAATGGCAGCGTTAAACGTATTGGTCGCAATAGAGTTTCACTGTCATTTTCAAAGTATGAGGATGCCAACCATTTTCTTCTAGACAGCCGACTGAAGGAGAATAGATATACAGCATTCATCCCATCATTTAATGTTATCAGAATGGGTGTAGTTAAAGGTGTTCCATCTGAAATGTCCTTAGATGAGGTTAAAGAGAGTATAAGTGTACCAGTAGGTTGTGGAGAAGTTCTAAAATTGAGAAGAATCAATTATAAAGTTGTTGTGGATGGCGTTCCAGTGTGGAAGCCATCACAAACTGTCGTTGTAACTTTTGATGGACAGGTTCTACCAAAACGCATTTTTATGTGTTATAACGCTTTGCCGGTCGACCTATATGTTTATCCAACAATCCAGTGCTTTAATTGCTGCCGGTTTGGTCATACACAGGTGCAATGCAGGTCAAAACCCCGCTGCTACAAGTGTGGACAGGGTCACACGGGCTCCTCTTGCACTGTTGAAGAAGATAGTGCATCTTGTTGCCTGTGCTCTGGTCTTCACTTTGCTACCAATAAGGCTCGTTGTCCTGAGTATGAGAGACAAAAAAATATTAAGTTATCTATGGCCCAAAGTGCTATTTCCTATTCTGAGGCATCAAAATTGCACCCTCCTGTGACCAAACCCTATGCAGATGTGGTTATGGCCACTCCGTCATCTCCCCAGACCCAGACAACTAAAAACAATAATTTAGGTATTAATACACAGCATTCACATTCATATAAAAAAACAGTATTTCTTAAGCCTCGCAGTCCGCCAAAACCTCAGAAAGGTTTCGACACTGTCACACATTTTAATCTATCAAAAGATTATAACATGCCGTCTCCTTCTGGAAATGGTAGTGCCATTGCACAACAGTTTAACAAAAAAACTACCAATGAACTCATCTTAGAACTCATACAATTGTTAAGTTTTAATTTACATAATAATCACTCAGAACCGTCCAACGTTGCTCACATTACCAGTCCATACTCTCATGTTTCCTTCAATAATGGCCAACAATTCCAAAATTCTTCAATGGAATTGTCGCAGCATCAATAATAAAAAAAGCGATTTAATCCATTTAATTAAGAAGTATGACCCTTTTGTTATTACCTTATCTGAAACATGGCTCAGGTCTGAGTCATGTTTCAAAGTTCCAGGCTATGCATGCCTCCGCGAAGATAGGTCGGACGGGCATGGTGGTGTAGCCATCCTTGTAAAAAAATCATATCATTTCTCTCATGTTCCATTAGCACCTCATAATAATGAATTTTCCATCATCTCAGCACTTGTAGATAACATTTGTATAGTTTCAGTGTATATACCTCATCCCTCACTTTCCATACTTAGTGAAGTAAGAAAAATCATATCATCTCTTCCTACTCCATGTTTAATATTAGGCGATTTTAATTGCCATCACCCTGCTTGGGGGTGTTTAAATTCAAGTAGTTTAGGAGAGGAAATAATAGACATAGTTGATTATTATAATTTATGTATATTAAATTCTGGTGTTCCCACGCGTCGGTCTGCTCCCAATGAAAATCCTAGTGCATTAGATTTATCAATTTGTAGTTCTTCCATTTCACATTCCTTATTGTGGGAAGTACTTCCACTTTCCTATGGCAGTGATCATTTTCCAATTCTTATTTCTTTTCCTATTAAAAATAAACCAGTACTTAAAAGATCTCCACTGTTAGCATATAAACTTCAAAATGCAGATTGGGATAAGTTTCGCAAACATATGGATGAGAGGTTGAGTGAATTACCTGATGTATCTCGGGAACATTTGTTTAAAACTTCTGATGCTTTTGCTAAGTTTATAATTAATATAGCTGATGAAGTATTTCCGCGTAAGAAGTCCTCTAAATTCAATATTCCCAGCCCTCCATGGTGGGATTCTGAATGTTCAGAAGCTGTTAAAAAGAGAAAACAGAGTGAGTTAAAGTATAATAATAATATGAGCGAAGAGAACTTTAATTCCTTATTAGTTACATTAAAAGAAACAAAACAGTTTTTGAAAAAGAAGAAAGTCGACAGTTGGAGAGCCTTTTGTGCATCTTTGAGCCCCAGTACTCACCCGTCAGAAGTTTGGAGAAAGGTTAGAATGTTTAGAGGAGCTTTTGTAGAAAATAACACCCTTAATCTTGATCCTAAAGTAGCTGAGAAGTTTTTAGATAAATTAGCTCCTCCATTCGTCCCATCCCCCGTGTGTATTGAACTGGCTTCCCCAACCAATATTGATAATGATAACATGCAGCGTTTTAATGATCCATTCTCGTTATTGGAGCTAAAGAATGTCTTATCGTATGTCATTGATTCCGCACCAGGTTGCGACGGTATTCCATATTCATTTTTGAAACATTCTAGTGACAAGGTTATAGGTTACTTTCTCAATATTATTAACGGGATTTTTATGACAGGTGACATTCCACCAAACTGGAAAATACAGTTGGTGTTACCCTTTCTCAAACCGAATAAACCCCGTAATGATCCAAATTCTTATCGTCCAATTGCGTTATCATCTGTTTTAATTAAGATTTTGGAACATTTAGTTAAAAATAGGTTGGAGTGGTTTATTGAAAGTAAGAAACTATTACCGGATATTCAATATGGTTTTCGCAAAAGCCGAAGCACTTTAGACTGTGTTAGTTTGTTAGTTTCGGATATCCTTTTAGCCTTCTCGAAACGGGAATATGTAGTAGCTTGTTTTATAGATATCAATTCTGCCTATGATAATGTAAATATATCAATTCTTGTAAATAAATTGTTTCTCTTGGGAGTTCCTGTACGCTTGTGTAATATTATTGCTGCTATGTTTTATGAACGATCGATTAGGTTAGATTTAGATGATAAAGTATTACATAGGACTGTTTGGAAAGGACTACCACAGGGTTCTGTTCTAAGCCCTTTACTTTTTAATGTATATACATACGACCTTAGTTCTAATTTGCCAGATTATATATCCATTTTACAATATGCCGATGACATAGTGCTTTACTCTAGAAATAGATCCGTTCAAAAGGCCTGCGAAATTATAAATTCTAGTTTGAAGGAGCTAAATATATATTTAAATAATAATGGGTTAGACCTTTCAGTTCCGAAAACCTCTGCAATTTTATTCTCTCCAAGGAAAAAAACTGTTAATGAAAAATTATCCTATGATGGATCTACAATCTCCTTTCGTGACGAAGTTAAGTACTTAGGAATGGTTTTAGACTACAATTTGTCAGCCAAGGGTCATTGTAATTATGTTAAAGGTAGATGCGAACGCTCATTAAACATATTGAGATGCTTGGCTGGTGTATGGTGGGGCAGCCATCCTTTCTATTTGAAGCTTATTTATAATGCAGTTATAAGAAGCGTAGTTGATTACGGTTCTTTTCTTTTAACACCGGGTACAGAAGATGCCTTTAAAGTATTCAATGTCATACAGAATAAGTCACTGAGGACAATCCTTGGTGCTATGCGAACCAGTCCGGCTAATGCCATGCAAGTGGAGTGTGTTGATCCACCTGCGCATTTGAGACGTCAATTTTTATCCGACAGATTCATTTTTAGGACTATGCAATTTTCGGTACATCCTCTTATCACAAAATTATCGACTCTTTATGATCATATGCAGTCGTCTCCATATTGGCGTAATAGATCTCCTCCTTGTATAATTAATAGCTACCTTAAATTTTTGTCTCTATCTTCTCCTACTGTCAGACATATTAACCTTCCTATATATGAGAAAGATTTTGACTCTTTGATTATTTCTCCGCAAGTTTTTCTAGACTCCAATATTTCTAAGGATATAATAAGTGCTCAACCTGTATTTAACAACTTAGTGGGCGAAAATTGGTCTGGTTGGCATCACATATACACAGATGCATCAAAACCTTCTACAAATACTTGTGTAGGGGTTGGTGTATTTCATCACCAGTATAATGTTGTACAAAAAATTAAACTCCCTCCAGAATCTTCGGTATTTACTGGAGAACTATTCGGTATTTATAAAGCTGTTGAGTATGTTTGCATGTTCAATTTAAATAAATGTGTAATTTTTTCCGATTCTAAAAGTTGCCTCCAAATTCTATTAAAATCTCCTTTCAAAATGACAAACAGTTACCCTTTGTTATATGAAATCCGAAACATCTTGTTAAAATGCGAAAAGAAAGGGTTTACTATAAATTTTGTATGGGTGCCAAGTCATTGTGGTATTTCCGGAAATGAGAAAGCTGATCGTCTGGCCGTAGATGCTGTTGCTTCTGGTGATATATTTCCATATAAAAATTATTGCCATGATCTTCTGTTGCTCCCCAAAAGATATCTCAGGTTAGCCTGGGAGTTCTTTTGGTTTTGGAGCAGCTTAGAATCTGGAAGTTATTATCTTACGATCCAAAACGACATCCCTATAAAGCCGTGGTTTTACAATAAAAACTTCAATAGACGCGAAATATCATGTTTAACACGCATGAGACTAGGCCATACAAGTACTCCTTCTGATCTTGCTAGATTTAAATTTATTGATGATCCTAAATGTGACTGTGGTGCTGAGGTGGCTGATATTAACCATATATTCTTTTCTTGTCCCTTGTACGATCGCACTGTTTTCATGGAAACTTTACAATCTAAACATATTCCCTTTCCAACAGACATCCCTTCCTTGCTTATTAATCATGATTTATATAACATCTTAGCATGGTTCATCTCTCATAATAATATAAAAGTATAGTATTAAGTATATTTACCATTATCACATTGTATTCTTATACCTGACCTGACCACTTTTTCCAAATTCCGTTCCTTTATTCCTTTCCGCGTTTAATTTCCTACCCTTTTACTTGACGTTGGCTACGGGCAACACCGCCCCCAAGTCCATACAAAGAAAAAAAAAAAAAAAAAAAAAAAAAAATACTCGAAATAGCTATTAATTGAAGCTTCAATATCTTCGTTAAACATATACATAATTGAAATGCTAATGAATAATAAATATATTAGAATATAATAAAATAATTCAATTACTCATACTCATACTCATATTTTATTGATAATATAAATTACAGGTCAGGCTTACATGCCTAAACTACATTAAAGGTAGATTTATAAATATACAAGATTCATACATTTGAGAAAAAAAGGAAAATTAAGTAAACTAACAAGTCAATTATTGTGACATTATTTAACTGCTATTGTTATTTTATTATTAACATTATTTGGTATTCATTATAAATATTTTGAGGTCAAATATTCCTCGACACTATAAAACGGCCGCTCAATCAGCCAATTTTTGAGTCTAGCCTTGAAACTCATTATTGCGGAAGACATTTTTTAGTAGGTATTTATGTATTTTAATTAAATATCTGAACTTTCCCTTGGTTCCCTGCTGGGGCGTGACGATAAAATTGTGATCTGATAACCACAATAAAGAATAAAAGCGTTTTTGTTCATTTTAGTTATCGTTAAACCTTTGAAGTAAAATTAAAATTACAAGAAATGTCGATAGTTTATCGATATGATTTTATCGACATGGCTACAGCAAGGTGGTGTTAAATTGTTAATTGTACACTAAACACTTTTGTTTAGTATATATAGAGATTTACTATATATTATAGTATATATAGAGATCCCGTCTCAGCGAGCTGTCACTGTTGCCACTTTTGTTTAGTGTACGATTAACAATTTAACACCACCTTGCTGTAGCCATGTCGATAAAGTCATATCGATAAACTATCGACATTTCTTGCAATTTTAATTTTACTTCAAAGGTTTAACGATACCTAAAATGAACAAAAACGCTTTTATTCTTTATTGTGGTTATCAGATCACAATTTTATCGTCACGCCCCAGCAGGGAACCAAGGGAAAGTTCAGATATTTAATTAAAATACATAAATATCTACTAAAATATGTGTTCCGCAATAATTGAATTATTTTATTATACATATTCTAATATATTTAGTATTCATTAGCATTTCAATTATGTATATGTTTAACGAAGATATTGAAGCTTCAATTAATAGCTATTTCGTTACGCTGTGTAGCGTTTATCGATATATAACATGATAAAAATCGACTTTTCACATCCCTAAAAGAGCACACATACACGTTTTTACGCACACATACACAGCCTGGACCAAAAAAGGCAACACTTGGATTTGAAATTCATCTTGTTAACAGTGTGGTTGTCCTTTTTTGACAAATGGCATTTTTAAAAGAGCGAGGAGAAAGAAAATATACTAGTTGCTGCGCCGTCAAAGAGAACAGAAAACGTAGGGGCCTTGGGTTGGTAGTATTGTGTTTAGTATCGTTTGGTAGTTTTTTCATGAGTTTTCATAGTAGTACCGGTCTGTCAATGTCAAATATATTATTATTATCTGTACTGCACTTTGGTGGTACTGTTTGCGTTAGTTTTGTAATTATAACTCGTATTAAATGTTTTAAAACACTAAATATGGCTGATATAAACAGTTTGTTTGATTGCTTTGACGAGCCAGCTCAAAATGCAGCCTCGATTCAATTGCCAAACGTTAAAAATGAAGAAGAAATTTCGTAAGTACCGTGTAACCTCAAAACTTGTTTTCCTCACATGTAACACTACAAAATCATAACATTATTGTGTTTATTCAAATCAAAAATAGTTTATTATATTTCGTTGTATACATTTCAGGGAGACTACAGAAGAAAAAAGTGTAATAAATAACAAACGAGCTCATGAGGAAGTTGAATATGCCGATACGTCAAAGAGGCTCAAACAAGACGAAGACGAGAATGATCTGACTTCAGATTTAAAGTAAGTAAAACAATTTGATCTTCTTCTTCTTGAATTCTTATGATTTTTGGACAAAATCAAGTTTGTTAGCTATGTAGGTATATGCAACAATGATGTTGCTAAAGATAACCACTTTCCTTTGTTTTTCAGCTTAGAGGCACTTCACTCGCGCATAGTCATTCATACGCTAGAAACTCACGAAGGTTGCACCCATGAAGTAGCAGTACCACCAAATCAGGAGTTTGTGCCACTTGCCCAACCCACTTCAGAGCCCGCCAAGCAGTACTCTTTCATACTGGATCCCTTCCAGAAAGAAGCTATTTTGTGTATAGACAATTTAGAGTCGGTGCTTGTGTCAGCTCACACTTCTGCAGGAAAAACTGTTGTGGCTGAGTAAGTGAAATTCTAATCTACACTCATTGATTTTTATCACTACTCCTTATATCTGAAACAAACTCACCCACTGTGTCACTCTGTTTTTTATGTTCGCAATAAACTCAAAAACTACTGAATGGATTTTCATGCGGTTTTCACTTATCAATAGAGTGATACTCGAGAAAAATTTAAATGTATAGTTTTTTAGGGTTTTGTGTAACCCTTGCTAAGCTTGGGCGGGTTGCTACTATATTTTTATTAGGGATGTAACGATACATGATTTTGCCGATACGATACCGATACCGATTTTTCAAGTAAATAATCGGCGATACCGATACAGATACCGATATTAATGGCATAGTAGTTAGCTAATAGATATAAAAAATAAGGAATTATATACTTATTATGCATAAAACATACATATGTATTAATAGACACTCGAATTTGTGAAGTGTGAAAAACTGTAAAAATGCCAAATCAAAATCAAAGAAAACATTTATTTAGGGGTAACCACCAAGCAATTAATGCAAAAGTAAATCCGAATCAGTAATTATAGTTCACTTTAGGTAGTTTTTACCCGACTACGTCAACGCAAAAGGAGGGTTATTTATTATGGAAACAAAGTGTATTCAAATTATTAGCAGCGTCATTCGTTTTGCGCGCTTTTCAAACTGTAACATCGGCTGAATTTAAATCGGCGATGCCGATATATCGGTCTGCCGATTATATCGGCCGATATATCGTATCGGTATCGGTATCGTTACATCCCTAATTTTTATGAATACCCCAAGTCCTACTAATTTTTAAGGTGACTGGCTACTACTATTGATTATGTGAAATATTATCCACCCCCTAAATTTTCATCCAATAATTCATATATCAAAATAACCAAATGTACATAATATCAACGTATTCTAATCAAGATCTTTACTGTCATAAGTCATAACACACATCCATCTTTGTAGTCCCTTGGAGATTATGGTACAAACTAATTTCTTTTAAGATAGATAAATGTATTAATTGATAAACATGAAATAGACTGATGATGACAAGAGATATGCAATCAGTCAAGTGATCCTGTTGTTTTTGCTCAGGTATGCCATAGCTGTATCACTAAAGAATAAACAGAGGGTAATCTACACAACACCCATTAAAGCTCTCTCCAACCAGAAGTACCGGGAGTTTTCTGAAGAGTTCCATGATGTGGGCTTAATCACAGGCGATGTCACTATTAACCCTTCAGCTTCTTGCTTGATTATGACCACTGAGGTAAGAATTGATAGGGAATATTACGCGAAAGTGTGCATAGGGGGCGCCACTGCGACAATTCATCACATTTGTAGTAGGAAGTAATACATCAAGAATCCCGTGATTCCAACGGCATATCCATATTAGCCTAATGTTTGAGGTTGTTAATATTGTTATCCCCGTGTGGCACCTACTTTACCGCTCACTGATCATGAGGTTTTGTTTGCACCAACCCTTCACTTCTACAAATGTTGCCTAAAAACAAAACTCTTAACATTTATCTGACAGAAGTCCGGTAAATAAAAAGAATTCAGAATCTGAAGAAGAAGAATAAATTCACAGGAAGAATGCTGAAAAGCTGAGCTTATTTACTTAGCACTTATTTCAAGCAATTAAACATTTTTAGAGATATTTAAAGACTCTGTAAGTGACTCCCTTATCTTTAATTTGATTAATTGTTTTTTATTTTAGATTCTCAGAAACATGTTATACAGGGGATCAGAAATCATGCGTGAAGTTGGATGGGTTGTATTTGATGAAATCCATTACATGAGAGACAAGGAAAGAGGTGTTGTGTGGGAAGGTAAGAATATTATGTTGTTTAAATTTTGTTAAACCCATCAGTTAGTTAGCCTAACTAAACTCATTATAAAAATAGTAAATCCTGACTTACTGACAATTGATTTGAATATGATACAAATATTTTTTATTAATTTATTACTCATGGCATCTAAGGTCTGACGTTTGATAGATTGCTTGCCAAATGAGTTGCGTCGTTTGGGTGTTTTTACGCTGCCCCTGTTATATGGTATGTGGCACTTTAAGTACTCGGCTATTTAATTTACTGAATGCAAAAATATGTTAATGTTTTGTTTAAGAAACACTGATATTGCTCCCGGACAATGTTCACTACGTGTTCCTATCGGCTACCATCCCGAACGCGCGGCAGTTCGCCGAGTGGGTCTGCCGCCTGCACTCACAGCCCTGCCACGTGGTGTACACGGAGTACCGGCCCACGCCGCTGCAGCACTACATCTTCCCTGCGGGCGGGGATGGGATACACTTGGTGGTGGACGAGAAGGTACATCCGACATTTATTGATGTAATTTAATCACAAACTATGTTGAATTGACTTGCACAAATTGGATAGCAATTATTTATATGTATAGATTAGTGATTATTAAACCAAACTACGAAGTCCAGACTCTGGACATGTTATATAGTCTCATCTCATTTGCTTATCTGGACTCCAGATAAGCAATTGAGATGACACGCTTCTAAAAATTTTTCACTAAAAACTGTTCCCACAGATAATAAAATGTTTTACCTTGCAATAAATATGTAGCACTGTCTAATAATTCTTCGATGTCAAAAATAACTTTTTAGACTAACTTCCATATATTCAATCCCAGGGCCAATTCAAAGAAGACAACTTCAACACAGCAATGACTGTCCTCGGAAACGCGGGCGATGCCGGCAAGGGCGACCAAAAGGGGCGTCGCGGTGGCCCGCGCGGCGGCCCTAATACTAATATATTCAATATAGTCAAGATGATTATGGAACGGAACTTCGCGCCGGTTATCGTGTTCAGTTTCAGCAAGAAAGACTGCGAGGCGTATGCCATGCAAATGGCCAAGTTAGACTTCAATACACGTAAGTTTTTATTGACCAATTACATATTGAAGCATCAATAAAAATCAGCGGAATTGAGAACCTCTACCTCTGTTCCTTTTAGACGTACAAAATACGCTGACCTATCATTTCTTAAGTTTTTACAGTTAGATTTTAACTTTCACTGTTTCTCTGCATACTTTGGTGACTTGTAACTCTGTCTGCTAACTTGACCAGAACTTTTATGAATTTTGACTTTTAATAATTAATTTCCTTATTTCTGTTATAAACAGTCGAAGAGAAGAAACTAGTAGACGAAGTTTTCAACAACGCGATGGACGTGCTATCTGAAGAGGACCGCAAATTGCCGCAGGTGGAGAATGTGATCCCACTTCTGAGACGCGGCATCGGTATCCATCATGGCGGACTTCTGCCCATACTTAAGGAGACTATCGAGATATTGTTCGGCTTGGGACTTATAAAGGTAAGAAAAGAAATGAATCATACCTATGTTGATGAATAAAAATATTATTCGGACCAGTATATGCGCCTATGAATCGCCTATCATGATATTGAAATGGCAAAAAAATGTGACAAGGCGATAAACAAGGCCATGAAAAAAAATCGTTATAAGAAAAATAGCTAGACAATAAGTACAATACAGTATTCATGAGGCTGATACTCAAGTTCAAACCCTACATTTGTCAGTGAATGGTTTAAAAAATAATAATTTGTTCATTAGGCCCTGTTTGCCACTGAGACCTTCGCCATGGGACTCAATATGCCGGCGAGAACTGTTGTCTTCACCTCATGCCAGAAATTTGACGGAAAAGAAATGAGATTCGTAAGTTTTAGTAGTTATTCAAATCCACTAAATTTAATGTGTATATAAAAGCTCAATAGTTTAACGCTAATATAACATGTAAATGCATACAAGTAATATATGTGTATGAATTAAGTTTATTTAAAATGCAGCCCTCTGCAGTGCACGTACGCTTATATTTATACATAATTACATATACGCAACACACACTAAATACAACAAAAATTGCTACTTTTATGCTTTGTTCGTGTGCGTTGCATGTATAAAGGCGGGACTCCACCAGTATGCGGCACAAGCATCAGTACAAAAATGTTTGTGCACAGTGCCGCACACTGGTGGAATCACACTTTGAGATTACTTTGGATGTGGGCGAGGGTTCTTTATACATGTTTTAATGTTTTAGCTAACATCAGGCGAGTACATTCAAATGTCCGGAAGAGCTGGCCGTCGAGGCTTGGACGACAAGGGTATCGTGATCCTTATGATAGACCAGAAGGTCACGCCCAGTGTTGTCAAGGATATGGTGCAGGGCAAGGCTGATCCTATCAATTCGGCCTTCCATCTCACGTACAACATGGTAAGCAAGTAATGGAAACTCGTTTAGGTTATGTTTTTGTATTTAGAAGGAAAGAAAGAAATAATATACATTTATTTACGTCAAACCAAACCAGTTTTAGCACACTTTACCTCAGAAAGATTAGTCACTCCTGCGATGTCAATTTACAGATGTAGTGCATAATTGGTTTCCATTGTTTTTTCACGGAAACGTACGAACGTGTCTTGCTATTTCATTTAGTCTCGGTACAAAAAGTACTGAGGTTGACTGAAGTAGCATGACAAATACGAACGTTTCCGAAAAAATACGATGGGCAACAATTGTGCCGCTTAACTTCAAACTCGGGTAAATCCATTGGACCCTCTCAGCAAATATCTACCCTATTACGTTTTCTTAATACCAAAATCGCATAATCTGACAGATGGATTTACCCGAGTTTGAAGTTAAGCGACTCAATTATGCACTACATCTGTAGCAATTGGGGCACGTCAACACTAGTTGTTTTGCGGAGTTTCATCATTGGTTTTTCAGGAATTTAAATTATTAAATTATTTCTTTGTATTTTTTTGGAGAATGTTTTTTCTACTTTATACGAGATATGAGGTTTGGACCCACGTTATTAACCACCACACACATATAAAGGTTAAGAAGGGAGCTGTATCCTACCAACCGCGCCAATTAAATAAATCTTTTTCTAAATAATATGTGCTTATACATAAATTTATCCTTTTTTTATTATTACCAGTGTGCTCTAAACCTTTGACATTTACCACAATATTTTTTTCAGGTATTGAACTTGTTGAGAGTTGAGGAAATCAATCCGGAATACATGTTAGAGAGAAGCTTCTTCCAGTTCCAAAATCAAGCTGCTATTCCAGATTTAATTGACAGTGAGTGTTAAACAGATTATTATTTACTTCGTAGGTATTCATTGTCATATATTTATGCTCTGTACCAAAACTTAATAATATGTATGTCACAAAAATTCTCCACTGCAAATTATCTTTTACTATTCAAAAACTGACCTTTGTCATAATTGAATTTTTCACACCACCTATTCGGAAAAGAGCTTTTTCTTCCCTGCTAGGAGAGATCTAAGTGGCACTTTTTCTTCCTGCTAGGAGGGATCAAAGTGACACTTTTCTGTTCAAGCACTCTACATTTTGTTGTATATTATTTTTTTAGCTTAGATAATCTGTATAAGCATCACATTGTGTCAACATTAAGATTTTTTATTTTCCTCATAGTTGATGTGAAAAGCAGTATGTGTCTCACGATATCAAAATTATTTCGTCTTGGGCGTTAACACTTGAATCCCTCATTACGCTCAGGATTCTACTATAGAATCCATCGCTTCATTCAGGATTCAATGTACGCCCTTGACGGAAATATATCATTTTGATCCCTTGTAACACAAACTACTATTCTTATCGCGTCGGTGGAAAGCGAGAGGTACCATTAATACTATTAAGCCATCTCTTTCTGTCAACAGAGGTTAAACTGAAACAGAAAGAGTACAACTCCGTGACGGTAGAGCAAGAGCACTCAATAGCAGCGTATTGCAACATCAGGTCTCAGTTGGACATGCTCGGCTCTCAGTTCCGATCGGTGATCACACGGCCCGAATATCTCAAGCCTTTTCTGCAGCCTGGGAGGCTTGTTAAGGTATGTCAAAGTATAGTATAGGGGTTTTTTCAACCTCTGCATATAGGGGTTTTTTCATCTAACCTGTATCACTCTTGCATATGCGAGCGATAAAGAGGCAGATAACTAAATTCCGATTTACGCGTTTCCCAGTAGGCCCTTGTTAACAAACCGCCTTGATGCATCAATATCATCTTTTATTGGCTGTGAAAACTATCAAAAAACAGTTTAAGGCACAGTATGTATAAGTAACTCTATGGTTTACTAGCTAGCTTAGTGCTGCACTCTGGCGGCAGAACATTGCAGTAATACCCCCTATTAGCCGATATGTCTACATTCTCAATACCCCCAATTTCTAATTTCTCAAGGTTAATTAATGCCATAATAATAGTTATATTTCATTCAAATACTCGTATTTTTTTTTATTCAGGTGAAAACTGAAAAATACGAGTACGACTGGGGCATCATAGTGAACTTCAGACATAAAACGCAAGGCAAGGGCAAGAAGGGCAAAGGCGACGACAACCCTCTGTCGTCGGAGGCTGTGATCGTGGTCGACATACTGCTGCACGTCAAACAGGCGAGCGGCGACGACGCGGAGACTAATGTGCCGTGCCCGCCTGGCGAGGTAAGCATACTAACTATACATACTAGCAACAACTTCAAATACAATTATTGTAAATAATTTAATGGGGAATCTTTTGTTCATTGACAGTTTTGGTGTAACTTCAACCGTTTTTTTTATAATAACAATGAATAAGCAAAAGTGGGCACAATCTATCTGTGTTTTTCCCAATACAGACAGGAGACATCGAGGTAGTACCAGTACTCCACACCCTCATCCACCAAATCAGCTCCCTCCGCGTATACTATCCCAAGGACCTACGGCCCGCTGACAGCCGCAAGTCCGTACTCAAGACTATTGGAGAAGTGAAGAAACGGTTCCCAGAGGGACCGCCGCTGCTTAACCCTATTAAAGACATGAAGATTGACGATCCCGTGTTTAAAGAATGCGTGGAGAGAATTAAGCAGTTGGAAGAAAGGTGAGTTTATCTGTATTACATATCCCGATATCCTTCCTAAGGACTCCTTTCCATACAAATGAAAAATGCAAAATTTGCCACAGAAATTTGAACCCACAATGTAAGAAATAGATTTGATTTTGCGTTGTTCAAGGATGTCAGCCAAAAGGCCATAAGGCTCGCCGACAACCGCAAGTTCGTGGTCAAAATTATTGGAGAAAATAAGAAACTTGTTTCATGAGGTTCATTACTGTCAGTCACGTCTTTTATCATAGTTTTTTTTTTTGTTTGAGATTATTATTTCTGATAAACAAATTTTTAAGAAAACTATTATCACATAGTTCATACATCAATAGAAACTTTTTTATCACGTTATGCAATCTCGGACACTAATTTGTCTACCTACCTTTTGTTTTAATGTCACTAAATTGTCATCCAGACTTTACGCTCACCCCCTCCATACGGACAAGAACCGCGCCGCGCTCCAAGCGGCCCACGAACGCAAACTGGAAATATACGAAGAACTCACCGAGGCCAAGGCCGAGCTGCGGAAGGCCAAGAGCATTCTGCAGATGGACGAGCTCAAGAAGAGGAAACGAGTGCTGCGGAGGCTGGGTTATTGCACGGCGGCCGACGTCATAGAACTGAAGGGGAGGATCGCCTGTGAATTGAGCAGGTAAAATTTTTTTAAAATATAAAACAGTAAGTGGGTTTATGCACGACGATGGCTCTTCGCTACGACTCTCCAAGCATCACAAGAGCGCAAGCTGGAAATTTACGAAGAGCTCACCGAGGCCAAGGCTGAGCTGCGGAAGGCCAAGAGCAGATGGACGAGCTAAAGAAGAACGAGTGCTGCGGAGGCTGGTTATTGCACGGCGGCCGACGTCATAGAACTGAAGGGGAGGATCGCCTGTGAATTGAGCAGGTAAGTGGCTTTTCGCTGCGACCTGCGAAAATATACGAAGAACTCGCCAAGGCTGAGCTATGATTGATTGAATCTCTACGACACTAAGGGTCGGTTGCACCGTCACCAACATTCTTTCACCGTTATAGCATTCGCTAAATTTTATTGTATGGAAAGTTTCATAGTTATCTGCTGCTTGACGTTGATCAGTCTGTTGATTGTAGTTGGTGCAACTGGCCCTAAATGTACTTCGAGCGTTTCAAAAGTTTCTGTTTCCACGATCGCAGTTATTAGCGAATGGTCCGAAGCGAGTTACCAAAAAATGTCTTGTGGGAGTGGTGAGTAGATTCACTCACCAAAAACTGTCAGCATTTTAAAGATAATGTCATCGTGAGGTCTGTGAGGTCCATCCGGCTTGAAACTCATGGATTGTATAATAATAATTGTAGACTCATGCGATATTATTTTTCTTCCAGCGCGGACGAACTCCTCCTAACCGAACTGATCTTCAACGGCGTGTTCAACGCGCTGACATCATCGCAGAGCGCGGCGCTCGTCAGCTGCTTCGTGTGCGACGAGAACAGCTCGCAGTCCTCCGCCACCGGCGAGGAGCTGCGCGGCGTGCTGAGACAGCTACAGGTAACCTACTAGCTACTGACCGAACTGATCTTCAACGGCGTGTTCAACGCGCTCACATCCTCGCAGGGCGCCGCGCACGTCAGCTGCTTCGTGTGCGACGAGAACAGCTCGCAGTCCTCCGCCACCGGCGAGGAGCTGCGCGGCGTGCTGAGACAGCTACAGGTAACCTACTAGCTACTGACCGAACTGATCTTCAACGGCGTGTTCAACGCGCTCACATCCTCGCAGAGCGTCACGCTCGTCAGTTGCTTCGTGTGCGATGAAAACAGCTCGCAATCCTTCGCCACCGGCGTGGAGCTGCGCGGCGTGCTCAGACAATTGCAGGTAACCTTTTAAAGTCAGACCTTTAGAAGAAAAACTATCTCATAGGCCCCGTGGATGAACTAGGGGGCAGCATAGGGGCCGTCAGATTTTTGGCGCGAGGCGTAAATGTGTCGTTTATGCTTGCGACATCCCACATGATGGCAGAACCTACTATGCACAAGGAAATGTACCGACGAGAACGGTAGATGGTAGCACTTGCTTTGGCAATGTAAATGTGCACATGTTTCCAATTCAGGCCACAAGATGGCGGACCCTCAAACGCACACGGTTCCTATAGTACCTGTAAGCTTTCGTTTGTTATACTCTTTTCTGAAGAGTGATTGTTTAACTTAAACCAATTTAGCCAGTTTTATCTTCTTTCCGAGCCTCTTTCTCGCTGATATAGAAAGTTTTGGGTCTAAACTTGAAACTGCGAGGCCCCTAGACGGCACTGCGCGCTTAAGAGTAATCCTGGGTCTTGCACCTGTGACCTACTCGTCCAATCTAACCATGTATCCGGTGTCCATCTATTCAAATTATGAGTGAATAATTTCTTTGTGGATCTCTTCTACTTAAATCTATCTCCAAAATGTAGTTCTTCCGCCACTTCTTCCACAGCAGCGATGAACTCCTTCGATAACGCTACGTATAATGTAATAACTATAATTATGTTATTCCCAGGAATACGCCCGGAGGATAGCCAAGGTGTCGATCGAGGCCAAGATGGACCTGGACGAGGACAACTACGTGGGCAAGTTCAAGTGCACGCTCATGGACGTCGTGCACTCCTGGTCTAAGGGCGCCAGCTTTCTGGAGATCTGCAAGATGACAGACGTGTTCGAAGGTAAAATAACTTAGAAAACCGATGTTTTCCATTTCTCCACGTCCAGAAATGGATTAGGATTTGCGTCTCACTCCTAGCTTAGGATTCACTCACCATCCTAACTTAGGATGGTGTTCCATCAGTCCATTATCTTGGTCCAGTATGTATTTGCGTCCCACGTTTTGCAAGAGAGTGAGACGAAATGCACATTGGACAAAGAAATTGGACAGGTGGAATACCACCCTTAGAGGGATCCCCAAAGACGATAATATCGTCTGTCATATTATTTCGTCAGTCGACGACATTTCACTGCTGGACTCTTAGGCATATCCTAAGGCGTGATATATCTTGAGCTTGTTTTATGTATCTCGTCGCTTTCTGTCTTACAAAAGTGGTCTTGCCATCTGACCGAAGACTGAGTTACAATTGACCAAAATGAAAACCCTTAGATTCTCCTGTTTTTTTTTACCGCCACAAAATTGAAAGGGATCACTAAAACCAAATTTTCACCAAACCAAGGCGACTTGATTCAACGAAATCAATACTCTTTTTTTTGGGCAGTCGTGTATTAAGTTGGGAACCCCTTAGTAAAATATCCATTTACTCAAGTTTGATTTTACAATCGCATAATACCTACCTAATAAAAACTAAACTAAACACTATTTACCTAAATAGAATAATTACAAACACAATAGAATAATTTTCCTTTGGTACGGCTTGAGACCAAAAATGAATGTTTTTTACATATGTATTCCGTTTTCTAGGTTCCATAATCAGATGCATGCGGCGACTAGAAGAAGTGCTCCGCCAACTCTGCCAAGCGGCCAAGAATATTGGCAATACGGACTTGGAGAACAAATTCAGCGAAGCCATCAAACTGCTCAAGAGAGACATCGTATTCGCCGCCAGCTTGTACATGTAACTGGCAACTCCACTAAATAATTATATCCTTATTTAATATGTACTTGTTTCATTTTGTAATCTTTCATAGCGCATCAGCCATATGATAAGCAAATAGGCCGTCTAACGATATCACAGACAAAGATATTAAAAAAAAATTAATGCTATTTATTGTCAATCACATTATGACATGGCGTGTACCTGCACAAACTTATTCCGTGGAGAGTTTTTTCTTTGAATGTTTTGTGTATTGACAATGGAGATGAACAGATAAATGTGTTGGATGAGTGACTATTGATTGTGCGATCGTGCGAGTGCGTTTGGTGATAATAGTGATAATATGCAGCAGTTCAAAATCGACAAATACTTTGTTAGTGTCATAGTGTTATATTTGCCCATAATCTGATAATCAGTGTCATCGTTACATCATGGTTACATCTATTATTTAAGTGTGAGCATTTACAGCTCGTCCTTTGTGCCGCATGTGAGTATACATTAAATTTTATTCTAACTTGGAGTGCTAAGGTAAAGTAGGCCTAGGATCTCGCAAGCGTCGAAACACTATTATGGTTAGTGTTTTATTTTTATATAAGTATCTTTGAAAGTTCTAAACTATACATGTTTTTAATAATATTACGCTTAAATAAATACATTGCTCTTTTTTTGTGATTAGGTATTTCCTTGGTGCAAAATTTGAATCAATCCGCTTATAATATTTTGAGGGATTACAGCCGTATTTTTCTAACTGTTACGTTTAAAAAATTTCTAAGTCCAAACTAAACAAATGGTTTCAGTATGTCCGATTCTTAATTCACAACACTTTATCATTGTCGGTTTGACCCAAGTTCGACTGTAAGAGAGTGTTTTAAAGCATTTAGTTCGCCTTCATACGTATTTATTAAAATAAACAAACTGTATTAAGATGAATAGTACAAATACAAAGTAATGTATTATGAAACCAAATTCCTGGTTTCTGTATGTATAGAGTCAGACCTAGAAAAGTCTGCAGCGATCTTGATAGCCCACGCAGCGCAAATGTTATTTATACGTCAAATTAAAATAACACTTGCACTACGTGGGCTATCAAAATTGCTGCAGACTTTTCTTGGTGTAACTATAGTTTGGACCGAAGACCAATGCATCTTTATGAGTAGAAAAATACACTTTTTTAATGTCAGGCGGCTTAAATAAAACTAACCTAAAAGCTTTATGTTTGTAATGGATTTAAATGTGGTTTCTTTATGATGTTTTAATCCTAATACTTTTAAATACAGTAAGTTTCTTAAATTAACTATGTTTATTGATTAATTGTCTTACAGTGACACATAAAAATCATCTACCTAGTTCCGATTTTATGTTCTTAGGCCGGTTGTAGCGTCCGGTGTTTTTGCCGGAAACCGACCGGACCGTGTCACGTTACGCGACTACGTCCAGTTTTGTATGTAGCTAGCTGCTACCGACAGCTACATCCAAGGAAACAAGACATCGTCGCAAAACCCGGACAAGCTAGTTTTTACGTACAGGCTATATTATTATTATATTTGTGTATGGTATGTTACTTTTCTAAAATGTAGTTAGTTGATATAAAAATCGGCCAAGTGAGAGTCGGACACGTGCACTAAGGGTTCCGTACCATTACCCAAAAACATAATATTTCAATATTTATTACTTATAGTCTATTTTTAGTATTTGTTGTTATAACGGCAACAGAAATACATTATCACGGTTCCTGAGATACAGCCTGGTGACAGACAGACACACAGCGGAGTCTTAGTATTAGGGTCCCATTTTTACCCTATGGAATCCGAAAAACTACCCAAGACAAATCCCGAACTTTAATTAAATCCCAGCTAGATTTCAACACTCGCTTGGCACCCATATAGATCTTGCCTTGAATTCTTTTGCAAGCGAACGGTGGAGTCAATAACAACACATATTCTTAATGACGAATTTAGCTCATTTCTTATTTATGTTTTTGATGGGATATCATTACTTTTTGTACGGGAATTATTTTATTAGTATTCATCATAGTTGATTTCGAAACTAAACTTTACTTTTCCTATTACAAATTTGATAGGTGCTTAGTGTGAATGCTAGGTCATCTGAAAGTGGGTTAGGTTTTGATGTTAGGTGAGTAGGTCTGTCAGTCAGTGAGAAAAATCCCAATTTTTTGATAATTGTATCTTAATAACCAGTTGAGCTATATTGGATTTCTAGTTAGCCTTAAGGGTCTTAAATAAATAAAAAAAGTGGAAATAATCACAAAATGAAATGATATAAAACTACAGAACAAAGTAAATCTTATAGTTAAAGAATATCATATGTTGCATACCCTTCAGTATAGTAAAAAATATTGTATAACAATCTACTATATGCTTAAACACAATATTTTATAAGAACAATATTGCTTTGCTTTTTTTTGTGTGTAAAGCCGCCTCCAGACTATGTGCGTGAATCGCGGCGCGACGTCGCGGATAGGGTTGCCAGATCGAAAGGCGCTATTATCGGGAAAAAATATCAATTTTTCGGGATTTTGGAACTTAAGTCGGGAAAAAAAACATTCAAATTAAAGTGATTGTATTAAAAACAACGATATTTTACATTATTGGCACTACGTCAGCTGTTCTGCCCATATACGGTTTTATATAAAATAGTATAAATACTTTGAGAACTTGAACAAAAAAAATGACTTCTCATTAGCTACTTATATTATCAACGCGGGTCGCTCGCTCTCTCGACGACAGTTCGGAACTTGAAATTATTGTTTTATAACGTGAAGCTGTTTTTCGGGACAATATTCACTTTGTCGGGAATCGGGAACACATGCTAAAAATCGGGAGAATCCCGCCAAATCCCGACCATCTGGCAACCCTAGTCGCGGATAGTCGGTGTTCTAAGGTCCACCACCTTGCATTTTGGAGACAAAGCAAACCGCTTGAAACAGGTGTTCCTGGGGGTGATCTGAGCCGATTAAGCCCGGTTGCCAAGAGGTTCCCCCCAACAGGTGGGCAGGGGAGGGGGGGGAAAATTGCCTCCGGCGCGCCTCACTCTAAGCTTTATCTCTGCATACATCTCGCAACTATATCAAGTTTGGTGTCTTTTTCGTGTAATACGGGGATGAAGAATTCATTTCTGTGCCTAAATTTTTACTCACCCATACAAAAAAATCGAGAAATTCAAAAATCAAAAAAAATCTTCTCACTTTTTTTTTCTAAAATCCTCTACAAAATTAAAACTATAAGGATTATCTCTAGAAAAAAAATACCTGTGAATAGCCCAGTTATCATACTATATAGAATAGTAAACATGTCAAACATTTTTCCTTTATAAATCTGTAAAAAAAATGTTTTTTGTCGCGCGGCGTACCTGCATTGTAAGAGCGGTATGCAGCTTTTAGGATTTTTAAGTATGTTTAGATGATTTCTGATAACTTGTTATTCTTCTGATTGTAGATTACATTAACAAATAACTTCTGGAAGTGATATATATTATATACAAATATAAATTAAATATATAAATAAAGATGTTGGGCTTCGGGTGACCCCTCGTGTTCTGCTGAGGCTGTTGCGGATGTGATTCGGCAGGGAATGGAATATTTCATTCCGTTCTCCGACCTATCGCTCGATCACAAGACCCGAGCATGGTACAATTCGGACTGTGCTCGAGCCGAGGCCCTTAAGCAGTCTGCATACCAGGCTTGGGTACTAGCCCGCGATACCAAAGCTGGAGCACAGAGGGTTCGCGCGAGGAAAAAAGCCTTAACTCAGCTGCCAGGTCCTGCAAACGGGTGCTTCGAAAGGCTCGATTCGACCACGTCGGTCGAATAGGGGCCAAACTCGCCTCCTACCCTCCTGGTAGCAAGCGGTTCTGGTCCCTGTCGAAAGCGGTCGAATCCAACTTCTGCCGACCCACATTGCCACCTCTGCAGAAACCTGATGGGACACTGGCCCACTCCGCGACAGAGAAAGCTAACTTGTTTGCTTCTCTGTTTGCGAGCAATTCACGTCTAGATGCAGGCTCAAAACTTCCACCTACGCTACCTCAATGCAGTTCCTCTATGCAGAGAATTGCTATACATCAAAAAGAGGTACGCCGAGCTCTGCTGAATCTTGACGTGAATAAGGCCAATGGACCAGACGGTATACCTGCACGTGTACTAAAGCAGTGTGCGCCTGAGTTGTCTCCTGTACTGACACGCCTGTACCGCCTCTCTCTCCAAAAAAGAACGGTGCCGAAATCCTGGAAGCTTGCAAACGTGCAGCCAGTACCCAAGAAGGGTAGTCGTGCTGATCCCTGCAATTACCGACCAATCGCAATTACCTCCATGCTCTGTAAAGTCATGGAAAGGGTACTTAACGGCAAGCTGCTGGCATACCTCGAAGCAAATGATCTGCTCAGTGACCGTCAATATGGCTTTCGCCGAGGTCGGTCTACTGGGGATCTTTTAGCGTATGTCACGCATTGCTGCGGCGAGGCCATCGAGAGGAACGGTGAAGCGCTTGCTGTTTCACTGGACATCTCGAAGGCCTTTGACAGGGTTTGGCACGCAAGTCTCCTTAGCAAGCTTGCTGCTTACGGCATCCCTGCTGATTTCTGTAGCTGGCTATCTGATTTCTTGAGAGAACGGTCGATCAGAGTAGTTATTGATGGCTACTCTTCGGACCTCATGGCCATTGACGCCGGTGTTCCTCAGGGGTCTGTTCTCTCCGCAATCCTTTTCCTGCTCCACATTAACGACATGCTGCAACCCAGCATTGTAGGTTATGCAGATGACAGTACGGTTGTTGAGAGATATTTGGCTAGTGCAAGGGACAGCAGGGAGGATATACGTTCACAGAGAGAGGCCATGGTTGAGCGAATGAGCTTGACCCTTAGTCTCGTTTCCCAGTGGGGTGATGACAATCTGGTCACGTTCAATGCCTCCAAAACGCAGGCGTGTCTATTTTCCGCAAAACGGAGTCCATTCGACCCGACTCCTTCTTTCCGGGGTGCATCTGTACCTATTACCGACAGCCTGGAACTCCTCGGCATGGAGCTGAGTTCAGTCCTCAGCTTCGGCAGTTTCATTGAGTCTAAAGCACAAACTGCGGCCAGAAAGCTGGGCGTCCTAAATAAGGTGAAGCGATACTTCACACCTGGACAGCTTCTAACACTTTACAAAGCTCAAGTCCGGTCGTGTATGGAGTATTGCAGCCACCTGTGGGATGGCTCAGCTAAATACCAACTCGCCGCTTTGGACTCAGTGGAGCGCAGAGCTAGGAGGATGATTGGCGACAAGAAGCTAACGGCTAAGCTTGAGTCTTTGGCCCATCGGCGGAAAGTCACCAGCCTGTCGGTATTCTACAGGTTGCACTTCGGGGAGTGTGCCCAAGAGCTACACGAGCTCATTCCACCCTCCCCATTCTACCATCGGACTTTTAGACGCACGGCCGGTTTCCATCCTTACATGGTAGATATTCCACCAATTCGCACGAAGCGCTTTGCTTCTACTTTCCTTATGCGCACTGCCAAGGAATGGAATTCCCTGCCGGCGTCTATATTTCCGTGTTCTTATAACCCGGCAACCTTCAAATCAAGAGTGAACAGGCACCTTCTGGGCGAGCTCGCTCCATCGTAGGCCACGTCTACGCCTCGGCTAGTCTGTGGCCATGAGTAATACGAGCGGCTTGTTGCCGGGTTTCTTCAGCCCGGTTCTCTTGCGACAGAAACATTTCTGTTATTCACAAACAAACAGTACAATTTCACTCAGCACAGCACAATCAACTATACTAATAAGATACACGAAGGGCATGATACATGATTATGATAGTTGTGAAATTGCCAGGCCATGAAATTGAAAAAATAGGAGCACTGCTTTGAAACCGCGAGTTGATCGAGCATAATCCCCAAATATCTATTTAATAATCCCGCAGCAGTCCTCAAAAACTGCGGACATTCAAAATTATTGCAAAGTACTGGGCGGATTCACTGCCACAAAAACGGGATAAAAAGCTGAAAGGTGAGTTATCTGGCAGCACTGTGATAAACGAAATAACAACGTTAGCTCTTGAGGTAACGTGTGTTTTGACAGTTCTTTACGAATTTCGTGCTGTCAAAAACTCCGAAAATTCCGTTTCGCGGTAGGTCTATGGAACGATATTCGATCCATAATCGTCTTTCGAACGGGCCGCTCGATGACGGCTGTCTTCGCGGTAAGAAAACGTGTTATAGCTGTCATTTTTGCCCGCAATTGACGATTTTTGGTATTGGCGGTAGCCCCCCTATATAGTAGGTAGACAACTCATTCTGCATAGGATAATCCAATATTCAGATATATCGTATTTTAATCCCCTTTTTTTTAAATATTTACTTTCTGTACCTACCTGCGTATGTAGAATAAAGTTTTAAAGCGAACGCGTGCCTAAACTAAATGCGAGTAGGTACCTACTTCAGCACGGTACGCCGCGCGACACAAAACATTTTTTTTTACAGATTTATAAACGAAAAATGTTTGACATGGTTACTATTCTATATAGTATGATAACTGGGCTATTCACAGGTATTTTTTTTCTAGAGATAATCCTCATATATTTAATTTTGTAGAGGATTTTCGAAAAAAAAAGTGAGAAGATTTTTTTTGATTTTTGAATTTCTCGATTTTTTTGTATGGGTGAGTAAAAATTTAGGCACAGAAATGAATTCTTCATCCTCGTATTACACGAAAAAGACACCAAACTTGATATAGTTGCGAGATGTATGCAGATATAAAGCTTAGAGTGAGGCGCGCCGGAGGCAATTTCACCCCCCCCTCCCCTGCCCACCTGCTGGGGGGAACCTCTTGGCAACCGGGCTTAATCGGCTCAGATCACCCCCAGGAACATCTGTTCCAAGCGGTTTGCTTTGTCTCCAAAGTGCAAGGTCCCCTTAGAAAACCGGACCTTAGAACTTCAGCTAGGAGCGAACATATCGCGAAGTTGATGTATGACTCCACACTCGCACACTTCACGGCGATTTCGCAGTTTGGTTTGCGACAAGATGGCGGAAAAGCATCAGCTGATCGAGTTTAACTGTTAGTTATCTATGGCATCATACGTGATTTAGCTGTTTTTCCATTTTGATTTCTTGTGAAACCGTAAAATATAGCTGCTTAATGTAATATAATCATAATATAATTAATATTTATCTGGCCACAGAAGAGCCAAATAGTGTGTAATGTGGAGTCTTGCAAGTTCGCGCTTCGCGTCTCCTTTGACGCGGGCCGAAATACCGACAAAAAACGGAGAACAAGGCGCGAAGACGTGAACAATCTGCGAAATCGACGCCACACTTGCGTTCGCGGCTTCGCCCGCGATTCACGCGCATAGTCTGGAGGGGGCTTTACGAAATAGCCCAGAAATTAAATTGGTTAACTGTACTGTAGTACGTGAATTACATGATATACCTAGATATTTATTCTAGGCGAGGTTGGGGACCATTGGGCAGTCAGGAGGCAGTTCCCGACCTCCCCTACTTTCTGGAATAGCTCGGTCTAGAAATAATGTGTGAAATATTTCCTAGAATCGGAAATGCCATTATTTTATACAAATAGATTTAGAAATCGATCTACACATGTGTTTTGTATGAGTAAATACTAACAATGGCTGATATGATGATGATTAAATACTAACACGCAAAACGAGTTAGTACGGCGACGCAACGGATCCTCCTTAATTAAATATTGATAAATAAATAAATAAATACGTTTGTCGATATTCGCCAATATTACAGTAACATCTCTCCTTACAGTAGTATCACCAAAATAATCGTGAATAGGTACTGCTATTAAAAATAAGTCGAATTTGCGCACACCATACATGTGGTAAGTACTTTTTATTAGTGCATATAGGTAAAATAAAATAAATATAGTTTATTATATTAGTACTTAATTTCATAGGAGGAAACATTTAACACCGGAGTTTATAATCGTAGTTATTTCATGGACAGAACAAACAGCTCACAATTTATTTTAACACATTCAGCGCCAAGAACCCGACTGTCGGGTACACTGTTCGTAGCGACTACGCGCTCCATACGGCCAAGACGTGGCTACGCGCTACAAGCGTAACCCGTAGCACTTAGTGGCAATGAATGTGTATAATCAATTATTATTGGATTGATATAATATTAGCCCTTGATTGTATAAGTCTCCGCTTCAAGGGCCACCGGAACATTCAGTCGTGTCCATCGCGGCTTCCACACCTTGACCCAGGTGGGCAACAACGGCGCAATGGGTCACGGGGGAGGGGCGCGGGGTTATGTTTGGGCGGCGTAGTAGCGTAGTGACGTCACGACGCGCAGTATCGACCCCGGGCGCCGTCACAACACCCCCCCGGCCCTAAGAGGGGTTCTACGCCTCAGAAACATTCACGGATGTTTTGAAGTAATGCTACGATCCTACGTAGAACCATGCTCGTAGGGCATGTCTTATTAGGTCTTGACGTCTTCTATCAACAAGAGACGGTAACAAATACTCGGATAGTAAACGTCAAAGAAACTTGTATGCAGAGGCTTCATTATCTGATTTTCAGACTTCAGATAAATATGCTAGATGTAAAATTGCATTAAGCAAGTACCTAAATAAAGTGATAATGTCTGTCGGCTCGATTCTGGAAATGTATTAGATCTCTACTAGACCTCAACAAGTTACGATATGGATAATTTAAAGATATTTGTAAGATAGATATGTCAAATTTGACGTTTCCGCGATTCTGGAGGTCCTCTTGAACGATTTCGACAAGATAGATATGTCAAATTTGACGTTTCCGCGATTCTGGAGGTCCTCTTGAATGATTTCGACAAGTTATGACTTAGATATCCAAGTCACATCTAGTCGATATCTAATGTAAATCTAGTTGATCTCTATATCGTGTCTAGATCTTGTGATTATCTCGTTTCCCGAATACGCGTGTGTATCCTTGAGGAAAGACGTGTAGGAGCAGGAGTCATATATCCCACCAATGTTGGGTACACCATTGGTGGGATGGCTCCTACCGCTGGGGATAGATAGCCTTAAACTTTACATTATTATATACCTACTGCAGCCTGGGTGAGTTTCCTACCAAGAGTAGTTTACGGCTAGTGGTAGTATCAGTATACTAGACTAGACTTGCTTTCTGAGGTATTACGCTAGGCTTTTTTACGTTTGCCAATTATCGCTTTTTGCAAATTTACAATCGTTCCATCTACTTAAAAGCCCGTCACAGAAGTAGCTATAAATGCTAAATATATATTAATATACCGTATAATACCGAAATTGTATTATACCTAAGCACCACACACGATACAGATATAAAATAATATTTTTGATATTATAAAACTCGTTGCTGTCCTAGGGAGAGAGAGAACAGGAAGGAAATATATCGTAATATTTCCTCTATATATATCGTATTATATCAAGCTATAATATATATATATTTAGAGCATGGAATCTTAAGATACCAATTTATTTAATAAATATTATAGCTACGTCTATGATTAACTATTCGAATCATAACATGGCATATTGAGAGCTCAGTTTTATGAGGCACTGGCACGTACTGTATTGTATACTTTTATATCTATTGGTAAGCCGTTTATTAAGAGGTTGACGGAGATAGAAAATTCCCAACGGAATCTAATATATAATTCTATTAACTTGATAAAAATGTTTATACTTAGAACGCAATAGTTACTTCGATGTTTTAGGTGTTTATCTGATTTTTGCATTGCTCTTAGGATACAATAATGCTCTAAAGCAGCCTCGGGGTTAAATTCATTCTTGGTTTAATTGCTGATTACCATATTCACACCATAGCAACGCAAAATTCCAATACCTATAGGCTGTTAATTTTGTTTTCGAAGTCTCTTTGTATTTGTTAGAAAAGTGATCCTCCCTTGTATATTTTGCGGGGCGGCGCCTTGACCCAAATTTCGACCCGCAGAACAGACAGTGTAGGCGAGCAAAAACGAAGCTTTGTTGACTTAGTCAAGGACCCACTGTTAGTACAGTCATTATAGATTTTGACCCGTGAATAATTAGTTCTTGGATTTTTTTTTCGTAGGTCCCTCGGGGGGGTCACTGGGAGTGTAAATTCAAAAAGTAGGCTTAATCAGGCTCCTGCGTATATTCAAAAAATGGTTTTTTTTTCCAAAAAAAACGGTTTTTCTTCAATAACTCGGCCATTTTTGATTTTAAAGTAAAACCGTAAGGACAAAAACTGTAGGAAATTTGATTCTCTACAAGTTGGGTCCTCACAATTTTTCTTCTAGGATCGATAATTTGGAAATAAAATTTGAAAAAAGCGACAAATTCAAAATATTTTCAACATCCCGTTTATTTTCAACTTTACGACATAAATGAAGAGGACTAAACTTGTAGAGAATCAAATTCTGAACAATTTTGGTTCCCACCTTCTTTCCCCCAAAATCGATATTTTAGAAATTAAACCTGAAAAACGCGACAAATTCAAAATATTATCATTATCTCCTATGTTCCACGCTTTACGGCATAAATGAAGGGAAACGAAGTTGTAGAGAATCAAATTCTGAACAATTTTTGTCCTCACGGTTTTACTGTAAAATCAAAAATGACCGAGTTATTCAAGAAAAACCGTTTTTCGAATATACACAGGACCCTGATTCAGTCTACTTTTTGAATTTACACTCCCAGTGATTCCCCCGAGGGACGTACGAAAAAAACATCCAAGAACTGATTATTCATGGGAAAGGTCGGTTTTTTGGATATAATGACTGGACTAACTTGTAGAGAATCAAATTTCCTACAGTTTTTGTCCTTACGGTTTTACTGTAAAATCAAAAATGGCCGAGTTATTGAAGAAAAACCGTTTCTTTGGAAAAAACCCATTTTTCGAATATACGCAGGAGCCTGATTAAGCCTACTTTTTGAATTTACACTCCCAGTGACCCCCCCGAGGGACCTACGAAAAAAAAATCCAAGAACTAATTAATCACGGGTAGGGTCGGTTTTTTGGATATAATGACTGTACTATGTTGAGACAGATCATAATAATATTAGATTGTTTAGCTGGAATACTCCGTGACATTCAATATATAGAAGTAGAGTATGATACGAGTAACTGTACCTAAGAATATTTACATCGATTTCCAGACGGTCTATGTATGTCTAATCATCTACCTTATGTAAAAGAGGTTCGAGGTTTTGTAAGATTTCTTAGAATATTTTATTTAGGTAACACTTTTCATTAGTTTTCTCTCCATTAACTGAAGTGATCGTAATCTACAATGGATACCCTTTTATCTGTAGTGGCGGGCGTCATATAAATTCGAAGATAAGCCCGAGCTAAATCGGCTTACTTTTTCTTCAAGAACATCCCACTAGAACTAAGTGCCACTGTAATGTATGTGATCATACTGATCATAATAATGTTTCAGATATTTGTATAAGGGTTTCCTTTGCTAAATCAAAATTGAGAATATTCTGATAACTGGAATGCAATGGCGGGAAACGACGAGAAACGAAGCGAGCCGCCCTTGAAGCGCTACAAAAAAGTCCCAGTTTATGTAGTGGAAGAACACAACGATGCATTACAGTTTGTTTACTCCGCCATCGGAGGAAAAAAATTGCCATTGGAAGGAACCACGCTACTTCACTTCGACGCTCACCCTGACATGCTTATAGATCGTAAATTGAAGGGTGCCGAGGCCCGGGCTGGCAGAGAACTGTTACCTTTGTTACAAATAGAAAACTGGATAGTTCCCGCGGCTGCGGCCGGACATATAACCCGCGTTGTATGGCTACGGCCGCCTTGGGCAAAACAATTCAAAGATGGCTCTCGTGTCATAGAAGTCGGCGATCACCCAGATAACGGCTTACTGCGCGTTAACAGCAAAGAACCATATTACATGTCTGATGCCCTCTATTCTTCCAAACTCGACAACAAACGAACCTTTACCCTAACCGTGGCAGAAGTTCCCGACCCGAACAATTCAGAAGATGAAACCGATATGCAAATACTGGCTAAAGAACTAGCAATATCGCGCCCTTATGTTCTCGATATCGATTTAGACTTCTTTAGCACGGGAAATCCCTTTCTATCCCTTTATGAAAATATACAACTGTACGACCGCTTGGAGCCAATCTTCGGATTTAAACTACCCGATAGCGACGATAACGAAAATGTAGAGAAATTTGTGGATTTACGTGAAAGGCAATTGAACGAACTCGAAAACTTATTCCAGCACCTCGAGGAACATAATACTTTGGAGAATTATGGAGGTGAAAAGACGGAGACTTTTCAGAAAGTAAGTGAATTACTTTATGATACTTTCCAACAGACGTTAGGTACCTCTCGAATAATGAGTATACTATATGTACTTACCTATTATATACTATAGGTAGTAGTGAGAGAGTAACACTAGTACTAACACTTAGGGAAGTTAATTGATGACGTAAATAAAATTACCGGCCTGTTGCTTATAAAGTTTAACTCTGGGCATGAGTTCAAATTCAAATTTAATAGAAAAAATTAGCGATGAATCACAATACAAAATAAACTGAAATATTTCATACCGGTGATCGATAATTCCATCCATTTATGTACATATTTATTTTAAATTTTAATTTATACTCCGCAACACAAGCCCTTTTCGCTTACGGTAGGACGAAGCTGTGCCATATTTACTTTTTACGTTTGAAATAACTTCAAACACCCACATTGTCATTTTTTTCTTTTCATAAATCAGCGTAGGTTTCAGATATCGCCTCGGCAGTGTTATCCGAAGCTGAGCGTTTGGGCGAGCCGCCTAACTGGTGGGCGGTGTACGCGGGCGGCTGCACGCGCGATCAGGGCGGGTTGCCGCATCATATAAGCACAGAAGAGGAGGTGCGACATAAAATGGATAAGGTCATCAGGCCATTGTTGAAAGCTTTGCCGCCACCTGTTCTGGTGACTGTAGCGAGGTCCACTGACGACGGTTACTGCCCTCCGGACCAGGTAATATGACGACTGTTCTGTTTTATTTTTTGAACAATAAAGTTGTGTGTGCTTATAACGCTGAGAGTAGCACCACTCCTTACTCGAGATCTCGGGGCGAGTCTCCGCAGCAGTTGCAAGCAGTACATAATATAATTAGCAATGAAAACAGTCAATTTAAATGAACCGTTATACTTATTTAAATTGGCCGTTAAAATCTTATTTTTTCATTGTTGCAGGTTGACTACATTCAATCTCTAGTACTCCATATGCTTAAAGAAATTTATGATACCGATGAACCCGAATATTATTATTTAAAAGTGATCGCCGACTAACGACATTATACAATACGTAATATCATTTAAGTGATTTTATTTATTATGTATTTAATAAGGTTACCAAATACAGAATAAACACTACATGCATGTGTTTTAATTCTTTGATGTAATAAGTAATATCGATGTAACAATTTCTTAGCCGATTAGAATTTTGAGATGGCCCTTAAATAAATATGTAGGTACAATTAGCAAGCAAGCAAGTTATTAAGCAGCAGCATCACAATTCCTGGATATAAACTAAATTCGCTACAATGTAATGCTGCCCTGCTTATTGTATTTGCAGTACTTGCATGAAAATCATCGTTTAAATAAATAACTTATTCAAAGAGTACAAGATAAACAATCGCATGACATTTCAACTGCGATTACTGCATATGTTGTTAGCACGGCAGAATGGAATCTAACAAACTGATCAGGCACAGAGCAACTGATAGAAAAACGGCCTCCTTTTAACATTTCCTATTCTGATTTAACAAGATCGCTCAAGCTGATTGATGTCTACGAAATGCAGCCCAGGTCTACGGTCGTATCAAAACTAGATCAAATCCGGAACAAATCAGAATCGCCCTCATGCTTACTAAAAGCGTTAAACAAATTTAACTAAATATTTAACTATTTATTAAGTATTTAACGTATTTAACTAAAGGGCCTAATAATTATAAACCTAGCTACATCTAAAATTCAAGTCTGTTAATATTTATCAGCGCACCGCTAAATAATGATTACTAAAAGCGGGAAAGCCCTCATCCAATTCCGTCTGGTATAACACTGAACACATATAGTTGGAAGTTGACCTCTTATTTTCGAGTTAACAAGTATTTATTTCGGAGTTAGTGAACGCATTCGTCTGCGAGCTGGGCGGGTGCCGAGACAATCAGTTACCGCCCGCCCTCGGCCGGCGCCAAAAGTAACTCGATATATTGCAATGTAAAGCATATTCATAACGACTTTATACCCTCATTTACATGGCAAAAATGCTATAAAGCTGAGATTTCGGAACGATAAATGGCCCTTTGCTATAATGGGTGTAAAGTATTTGGTTGGGTATATTTTAGTTTTTTTATTTCATTACTCACGCCGTAAACATAAAATTGTACTTGTATATGCATAATGAATGAGATAAAAACAGAATTTTTGGTATTATTTTTAGTGTAAAACGTGAAGCTAGAAAGTCTGATAGCTCGCTTCATAGGAGCGACTGACTCTGGCACCTTTAGGTACGGTAGAGACCACGGATTTCCACTTGCTACGATCCTGACACCTCTTTCGCTTCCTTCACTTTCATAACATTCCTCATACACGCTCGCCGGTTTAGGGTGCTGTAGACCTGGCCTTTCTTCAGGATTTCCCCGATCAGAGAAAATCCGCCGAGGCAGTGCCGGATTTAGACATTTGCCGCCCGTAGGCTATGTCGATTTTGCCGCCCCTATCCACCTCGCTTATAGCTTTTTAAAGTACTTTCCAATCAAAGGCGTTTAATTTGATAGTACAACGCACCATAGTCATATTAAAATGCATATAAGGTGATGTCACTAGTCTAGATACAGGTTTATATGAGCCGTTTTTGTCAGCCAATGACGATGCAACCTCGTTATATTTGACTGATCTGATCGGCGACCGGTGGGTACTGCTGGGTTTTAGCCATTGAGAATCAAGGTGAGGCATTGGCAGTCAGGCTGGATACAGCTAAGGAGTTTGGTCGGGTCTGGCATCGAGTGCTCGAGGGACTATGCTCTCGAAATGGCTTATATTGATGGGCCACAAATGATGGGCGTAAATAAAAACGCGAGCGTAGCGAGCGCGAAATTTTTTCGGTAGAAATAGTGCAATTTGATAGAAAATGGTAACATATTTAAGTGTTACTGTCAGTCCTCACTTATGGTGCTCAGACTTGGTCTTTGACGGAAGCTCAGAAGTCCAAACTCGGGGTTTGACAGAGAGCTGTGGAGCGCAGCATATTAGGTGTGAAACTAAGGGATCGCATCCGGAACCCCACGGTGCGCTCTAAAAGTCAGATAATTGATCTAGCTCGAAAAGCGGCCAAGCTAAAGTGGGACTGGGCTGGTTAGGTCTGCCGCATGCCGAACAACTTGTAGGCCAAGTTAACCACAAAGTGGGTGCCCCACGAGCCAAACCGGGGAACCGGTAGACCTCGTCGGCAATGGCGGGATAACTTAGACTCTTTGAGAGACTGGCCAGATGTAGCTCAAAACCGGGACGAGTGGAAGATCCCATCAATAATGCTCGTAAATAAAAATGCGAGCGTAGCGAGCGCGAAATTTTTTCGGTAGAAATAGCGCAATTTGATAGAACATGGTCATGGGCGCCGCCAGGATTACTTTCAGGGAGGTGCATATGTGTAATAGAAGCACTCGATGCCGTCATTTAAGTACTTACGTGTCAATGTTATTAATAATACTTAATATGCAAGTTTATTCAAAAAATAACATAATAATGCTGGCGCAGTCAGGTAAAAAATATATATTTTCTATTTTTTCCTACGTGTTTTCTTTCCTGCCAGAGGGGTGCAAGTGCACCCCCTTGCACCCCGCTGCCGGCGTCCATGAACATGGTACATTTTTAGGGTTCCAAGGATTCTTAGGATCACTTTGTTGTCCGTCCGGCCGTTTATCTGTATCAATATAAAGGGTCTTGACATGACAGAGGGCGGCAAAATCGACAAATAAAGCCTATTATTTAAATTTTACAAATAATTAGGGGAGCGGCAAAATTCTGGTCAACCCTATCTGAACAGCGAATAAAATATTTTTTTGAACAAAATTTGCCGCCCCCTAAAATCTGCCGCCCTAGGCTTCAGCCTACTCAGCCTAGTGGTAAATCCGGCACTGCGCCGAGGTCTACCCATTCCAACTCCCACTTCCACTTCTCCCTTATACAAGTTATACACTATTTGTTAGCCTTCTTTCACTCATTCTTTCCACGTGTCCAAACCATCTCAACATACCTTTCTCATTTTTTGTTACTACATCTACATTCAGTCCACACTTCCCTTTTCACACTTCCTAATTCTATCTTGCAACCTCACACCACACACACTTCTCAACGCCGTCATCTAAGACATTGTGTATTTATCTATAATTTATAGAATCGTGCCATATTACAACGTACATAAAATTGCAACATAAAACTCGTTGGTAAGAACGCTCTAAGCCGGTTAATAACCACTGGACTGCTAAATGTGCGCAGTTAGCTGCGCGAGACTTTCGACAGGTCACGTCAATTAGCAGGGCCACAAGTCACCAGTGTTTGTACCTACTGTCCGTGCCAAAAATATCTAAACATGTCGCGCATGTCGCAATGAAGTCATGTTACAGCCGGCATTAAAGATGTTGATGTGTTTTGTATTCTACTGTAAATAAGAAGATCTTGGTCTAACTCTACCTACGCTAGATGCAGGTACACACTCGTCGAGAGCCTCTCACCGACGGCTCGATTCGGGAAATGAATTAGAGATTCACTAGATAGAATCTCGAATAATAGAATAGTGAAGATATGTACAACACACTCGTTCTCGGCTAATCTCGGGATCTCGACGAGTGTGTACAGCCGACATTAAACTATCTGACAATCATAAACTTGAAGTAAATGTGGTATTCGTGGTGGACAACCACTCAAAAAAGTCAAAAAACAAACATTGTAACCTGCTAATTATACTAATAACATGGTAATACGATATAATAGGCTATCATATTAACAGTGGAAAAACAGTATGATTAACAATACAGCATTGGTGTGACCGGGCAAATAATTTAGCCCTTCGATTAGGGTCAATGGGGGTCAACTGCGCACCGATCTGGGGACATTACATCATGCAAGGCCGGCTCCGGCGGCGTAGGTATCAATTAAATGCAATAACATTTTATTAACATTAGCCGCTTAAGGCCCACTTGCACCATTCCACTAACTCGGGATTAAGCGGTTAAACCGTTAACCTAGTGTCAAATTGTACTGGTAACCATGGCAACGCCGAGTTTAAGCGGCTAACCCCGGGTTACTGGAATGGTGCAAGTGGGCCTAAATGTATCAGAGTGGCCAGTGTCTCATGATACATGCAGAATAGGCATCTCTGGTGACTTAGATTTCGGACGATTCATTTATTTTGGTCGTTGTGTTGTTTTGCACACGCAAAATGACGCCATACCTACATGCATTATAAATATCCATACACAAGTTCTGATTCGAGATTCCACACTCATTATTTTCTCTATACAGAGAGGTACTTTGGTTACGGCTTGTAAGTATACTTATACGAAATTACATACTTAACTCACATAACAATTATATGTATATAGCACTTACCACTTATTATCCGGTTATAAAGGCGATTTACTTTTTCCTTTTCAGTGCAGTACTTAGCACCTTATTGATACATATAGTCCGGTGGCCGGCTGCATGAGACACACCTGATAAAAAATAGAAAATACCTACCCTGTGGAGGTAGCTGACTTATAGCACAGAATAACTAATAGTACTACCGTACTTGTAGTAGCTTCCACTGCTCTTGGTCGGCCGCGGCTTAACTTGGCAAATTTTGTGCAAATGGCACATGGCAAAAAAAACCTCATTGAAAAATAGGTAGAATAAAACTGAAACTAGTATGGACAGTAAAAAAAAGTGCTCGACCAAATCCTGTGTTGGCAGGTTAATAGCTAAATTAAACCTGTTGACGTATGGCTTGGTCGTCCTCACCTTAGCCTGGCAGTTCTTGCAGTCCGTGGAAGCAACTAAAAGTCAGCTACCCCCACAGGGTAGGTAGGTACATATTTTTTTCAAAATTTTTATCAGGTGTGTTTCATGCAGCCGGCCACAAGGCTACTAAAAAGTACCTTTTACCGAGACCGTCACATTTTTATCACTGTTTCCCGGCCCACGTTTACGACGCGTCATGATTTATGTATTTGCCATAATTGTAATTCAAAACATGAAGCACCAAGATTATAAAGCGTTTTATGAGCCCATCATGAACCTATTTATATTGAAGTACATACTTATGTATAAAATAATAAGTATAATTTGACAAAGCAGTAAATTAAACGTTAATGAGAATGAGTGATGCTACCGGTTGCTTAAAATATTACGTAATTAAATTTATTTTTACAATCACTAACATTTATTAGGTACTTGCATTCATATACACGGTGTAACACGAGGAAACCGAATAATTTTAACCACGCATTTAAAGTCCATTTCAATAGAACTTGCAAACTATGTAAACAAACCGCCATATTGAAATTGTCTCTGAATGATGAATTTGCTAGTGATGGGCAAGAGTCTTACTTAGTCCTTTACTTAAGGCCGTAACACACTATCGCACTGCATCACGAACTTGGTGCGTCGCATCCATAGTTCGTTTTTTTTTGCATTAAAAAGAACTTGAAAGAAGGTAAGCGATCTTGACATGTCTTTTAATTGAAAAACGCTTATTAAAAATCAGTAACTATTACTTATGAAAGCAGAAGAATATAAATGATCGTATTGGATTCATTATTGTTACATATTTGCCGTAACTTATTTTTTGAATGTGTTTTTCAATCAAAAACAAAGACATAAAGATTGTTTACCTTATTTTTAATGCTAAAAAAACGAACTATATATCACTTATGGGTGCGACGCACCAATGTCGTGGTGCGGTGCGATAGTGTGTTACCATTTTTAGGGTTCCGTACCCAAAGGGTAAAACGGGACCCTATTACTAAGACTTCGCTTTCCGTCCATCCGTCCGTCTGTCTGTCACCAGGCTGTATCTCACGAACCGTGATAGCTAGACAGTTGAAATTTTCACAGATGATGTATTTCTGTTGCCGCTATAACAACAAATACTATAAACAGAATAAAATAAAGATTTAAGTGGGGCTCCCATTCAGCAAACGTGATTTTTGACCAAAGTTAAGCAACGTCGCGCGTGGTCAGTACTTGGATGGGTGACCGTTTTCTTTTTGCATTTTTTTCCGTTTTTTTTTACTTTATGGTGCGGAACCCTTCGTGCGCGAGTCCGAGTCGCACTTGCCCGGTTTTTATGTCAAACCATATCGAATAATTAAATACCGAAAGTAAAAAACAAGTAGATACTTATTTTTAATTTGTTTAATCACGATTCTTCACGATCAGAGGAAAAAAAATTGTCAAACTAGGTACCGCGTAGTGTATATACCCGCGTTGGCAGGTACAGACCGTGAGTCGCGTAGTGTGTAGCGGCTTTACGAGTATATCACCAACTTTAGTCACAACACTACCCATCATAGACAATTGTAGAATGTAAAAGAAACAAAAACGTCATTACATCAGGGCCTAATAACCTAACTTATGAAACCATTTTAAACTTTTAATGAAATATCCAAGATACAGTTATATATTGTTGTATTTTACGGTAACGACCGCTTTAATAGTGTATAGTCTATGTGTTTCAACGGTGTTTGATGAGATGATGTGAAAATTCAAGGAGAAACAGTGACAAAACAAAGTTACGTCCTTTGTTTACAAAGTTAGCAAGTTCTATTGGAATGGACTTTAGGGTTTGCACGACGGATCCGAAATGTATGGGAAGATCCGCGGATCCGGATCCAGACAGGTATCTTTGACATACTTACTACAAATTTAGGAAAATGTAAACATTTGACACAAAAAATACCTATTGATGGCAGGTCTCAAATTTAAGAAACTTTTTAGCGGCGGAGCAAAATTTTATATTAGTTTTAAATTCAAATATGTAGCTTGGGGACCACTAATCTAAACAAGAATTATAGTTGGCATCTAATATCAAAGAAGAATGAAGGTACTTATTTCGAGGAGTTTCATCCAACTTCAAAAACTAGAGTACTTTTCCTAACTTCGTACCTTATTATGAGCCTAACTTTTGCACTATTGCTCTCGCGCATCAAAATATCTAACTTATAGTATGTGCTCAATAACGTCTGTCTGTTTCTTGTTTATAATTGTTAATTTATAGACATCGGTTAGCGGTTACACGCTAATTCTGGCGTCAGTTCAGTCCATCAGTCTGGTCAGACTGACGGGAGAATTATCGTGTAACACGCGGACTGATGGACTGATGGTCTGGACTGATGAAAATTTTAATTTTTAGATAATATTCGTCAGTCCATTTTGAATGACAGAAAACTGATAGGAGACTGATCGTGTAACCTGTTCGTGTCATTCTCGCGTCAGTCACCATATTAGACAAGACTAAATGACTGTGTTGCGCTCTGTGTCCAAACGGCGACTGTGTTGTAATTGTATCAGTCTGTTGTCAGTCTGGACTGATCGTGTAACCGTGTCCATTTTCCATCATTCTGGCATCAGTCAAAACTCGAATGGACTGATGGACTGAACTGCCGCCAGACTTAGCGTGTAACCGATGTCATAGACCTCGCACACGACTAATAACAATATTTTTTCAAATTACGATTGGACGTGATTTGATTAGCAAAAAAATACTTAAATCATGCATCACACAGAGTGCAAGGTGTAAATGTGAGAGCAGCAGACCGGCGCGGCACGAGGAAGTCCAATTAAACGGCAAGAAGCGTTCATAAATTAATTAATTACATACTATATTTTATAGGTACAAGTGTGCTAATTATATATATTTTATGGATGGGATACAATGTAGCGCAGACATAGACATCGTTAAATATACTCATAAAACAATCACTGCAATGATGAACCTTACTACATTTACCGGACGACACGTTCGATTTTGTCACGTTGTGTCGACGTTGTCACGTCACGTCCGGGGTATGCCCGCTTATCCATACAAAAGTAGTTCACATAATCCCAGCATGGCCATAATCCCAATAGCAGCACTACTCGACTCGTGTACTTACGTAAATAAAAACATCTTATTTACATACATTACATTAGACCGCAGCGTTCGCTGTGCGAGTGCATCTTATGCTTGTCCGTTTTAACAATATTTTTTGCAATAACTTAGAAATAGTGACCTCATTATTGTGGGCAATATTGCAAAATGTGTAGTGGAGCGTCCAGGGAGGTTCCACCCACGGCTCGCCCACACTAAGCCACGGGGGGCAAGACAACGCCTTCGCAGTTCGTCTCAATAACACTCATTCAACGAGATTAAACTTTATAAGTAACCAGGCTAATGTCAGATGGGTTTTCCTTTGACAAGAAATGTTTAGAAGTCAAAGCTTAAAAGGTGTTGACCTCACCCAAGGCGTTAATTAATACGCCATTTACGCCGCTTTATGACTAAACATACCTAATGCATGCATAAGGGTGGCATTCCACCTATCCAATTTCTTTGTCCAATGAGAGACTAACGGCGCGATTCCGGAAATGAATAAGAGATTCACTAGATATGAAATAGTAAAGATATGTGACGTTCCACGGCAAAGGTACCTTATGGCGGTTGGCGCTTACGCTATTATTGACGCCGCTCCAATATAATTGCGGCCACCATAAGGTACCTTTTATCGTGGAACGTCACATATCTTTACTATTTCATATCTAGTGAATCTCTAAATCATTTCCCGAATCGCCCCTTGAGACGCAATGACATTGGACAAATAAATTGGACAGGTGGAATACCACCCTTAGCAATGGTTCTAAGATAGGTTTTAAATGGGTACCTACTTCAATAGATGGCAATGTCATTTATGTATTATTTTAGAATTTAAAGGTACCCTAAAGGTAAAGGTAGCCCTACAAGTATGTAACTTACTTATTTTTCTCCACGACGTCCGTGCCGTGCGTCTCTATGTAATAAAAACAAATATTTTGACTGAAAGTTACTTTTACTTTATCGTAACTTCCATAGCTAGTCCCACCTCGTAAAACGCTGTGTAATAAAAACTTGCTTTCATTGATAAAATATATTATGCTTGCGTAAATGTTGTTTTGAATGGCGCAGTTGATAAGCAGCCGTGGCGCGCATTTGGTGATATACTCATGTTTGTTACTACTTGTTACACAATGCACAAGCGTAACTAATGTTAAATTGGTAGGTTTGCATGTATTTACTGCCACAAACATACCTACGTATTTTCCTACATGGTGTAAAATTACGGAGATCTTTGAACGAATTGTCAAGCTCGCAGTGACTTAAGTCGGCGTGGCTCACTCCGCCATTTCGTCGCTTTGCTACAGGTAGCTAAAAGTACATCCGTTCGACCCCAATTTTGGGGTTTACCATAAGCCGCGCGTGGCGCTGTCGCCACCTAGCGGCCATATCTGTGCTAATCGTGACAGACGCGTTTTGTTAGAGAGTGAGTCTTCTGTATAAATTATACCTAGTACTATTATTTATTCTGTGCTTAAGTACCGGCATCATGGGTGGGACAGCAATAATTATGCGCGTGCAATAGAATAGCAGCAGGCGGGTCAATATACGAAACTCTATTTGGAAAGCGTCTCCGCATTAGTCTTAAAATTTCTTGTCCTTCGGGTATCGTTAACTGCATTAAATAAACCAAACAATTAAAAACTATGATATACAATGATATTTCGAATATTGATCGTCCGAGATATTACTTTCGTTAGTAGTACATAAATGTATAAACTCTATTAGGTATTAAACTAAATACTAATAAATATGTAAACAGGCCCTAAGGTAAGTGTACACGGTCGTAGGGACCTTATTAGAAAAAAAAAAATTAGGTAATTATCTCCAAAATAGAGCTAATTAGAATACCGGTTTCTTTGAGAAAGTTACAGGAATGCACCCTTGAAAATAAAGGATTAAAAAAAACACCGTGCAGGTACCTATGTAATTTGTTTTTTGGATCCCCATAAGTACGTATTTTAATAAAATGGTGAGAATTTCTGCGGGAAAACATAGAGGCGTATTCCGTTTTCTTAGAATGTGTAAAATATTGTTTAGCTGTTACCTGAGTTGAGTGTATTTCGCGGTACTGCTGCGAAAGCGAAGGTCTGATTTTTTTGGCAAAATACGATTGTAACGAAGTTCGAGGTCCAAAAAAAATATAAAAAAAATCGTGAAAGTAAAGCTTATTAAAGACTTTGAAGAAAAAATATACTTAGCGAATCTAATCGGTATAGCAGTTTTTGCAAATAGTCTATTTTGACGGATGGGTATAAATACGGAACCCTGCGCTGAGCATGGCCCGACATGCTCATGGCCTATTATTTTATATTTTATCAGCAGGTCGCTTAGCTTGCTTACTCTAAACTATTTTTTTTATTTATGATGAACAATTACAAAAAAACTACGTTTTCTTAAACCGTCTATTTTTATTCACTTAATTAACTTTAACAGCCTGTAGCTCCTAAAGTATTGATCGCAGAGTAAAAATAAACATAACCAAATTTGTAGTAAAGGAGATCGTCGATTTTGGGCCCAGAGTAAATCATCACGTATATGGTTCAGACTATTACAGTAATTATATACTTACGCATTTTAATACTGAAAAAGATATAATATTGGGTAAAAATGAAACGGGAATTAGAACTATATAATTAAAAGACATTATATTATTCATTTCCGTAAATCAATCTATTTTATATTAACAAAAGCCTTGCCGTCGTCAACATATTTAGGGGTCATCCATTAATTACATCACACGTTTAGGGGGAGGGAGGGGGTCAAGAAAATGTGACATATTGTGACATGGGGGAGGGGGGAGACACAAACTTTGTGACGTCACTTTAACTTAATCAGTAACCGAAAATTTATTTAAATTATTTTATTCGCTATACATTTAAATAGCAAGTTTTTAAAACGATAATCGTTTTTATTCGTTTAATTTTCTTTCCTAAGCAGTTTTGGGTTATAAAATTACTAATATTTATATCGTCAAAAATATTTTGATAAAATATTAATAATACTTAGGTACTTACTTAATTCGATTTGGCGATTTCGTAGAAAAAATGTGACGTCACACTAGGGGGGAGGGGTTTGCCAAATGTGACCAAGTGTGACAAGGAGGGGGGGAGGGGTCAAAAAACCTCGAAATTCGTGTGATGTAATTAATGGATGACCCCTTATTAGCATTTGACATAACGCGCAAATTCACACAAACCGTGAGGTTTTTTCACTAAGGAGTTGTTCAAGCTTGGAGTCTTGAGTATTAAATAAAAATCGCAGATACTTAAAAAAGCTTCTAATTGAGGTTCCACAAAGGTACTTAAGATTAAATGTATGTAAATAAAATATATTTGCGTGTATGACGCGCACATGAGCGTGTATCTCAGAGCCTAATGGTTGGCTAGGCATGTAAGTAGAGGCGGCGGGGCGCGGCAGTGGTCAACAGGTTTAGCGGTGTACGGTCCCCGCTTCCCCTTCGGTGGTAGGAGCCGAAACATCCTGGGGGCCCTTGGAGGCGTCAGCCTTCAAGGCTTCATGGGTCTCGTCCAGCAGAGGGCAGAGGTACTTCACACCTCGTTTATAGGTGCCCGTTACAGTAACAACTTCAGCTACTCGCGAAATCCCGTCAGCGCCAGGAAACAATTTGGCGACTCGTCCAAGCCGCCAGTGCAGTGGAGGAGTATTCTCTTCCTTGATTAGGACCAGGTCACCCAGTTGAAGAGCTCGTCCTGGAACACGCCATTTCGTCCGTTGCTGGAGCTCGCAGACGTATTCCATTTGCCAGCGCCGCCAGAAGTGCTGTCTTAATGCCTCGAGCCTCTGAAACCTATCTAAACGGTTTGGGTTTATATCCGCGAGGTGGGGCGACGGCAACGAAGTGAGCGCGCGGCCGATGATGAAGTGACCTGGGGTTAAGGGTTGGAAATCGTTTGGAGAGGACGACAAAGGACACAAGGGACGACTATTCAGGATGGACTCCACCTGACTAAAGAGAGTTGCCAATTCCTCATATGTTAAATGAGCGTTACCTAATATACGATTGAGGTGAAATTTTGCCGATTTGACTCCTGCTTCCCACAAACCACCAAAGTGAGGAGCATATGCCGGTTGAAATTTAAATTGTATTCCCTCATTTGCTGCAAAATTGCAAACCGTGTCTGAGTTTGAAGTAAGGTAATCGCTAATTTCCTTGGCCGCTCCTAAAAAATTACGTCCATTATCGCAGAAGATCTCGCGAGGTCGCCCTCTGCGAGAGATAAAACGTCGCAGCGAAAGAATGAAAGAATCCGTCGACAGCGTGCTTACTGCCTCTAAATGCAAACATTTGTACCGGAAACAAACAAATATAGCTAAATAGCACTTTGTTATTTTGCAACCTCTGCCATGCCTGTCCGTAATCATAAACGGACCTGCGAAGTCTACGCCGACACTAATAAAGGGAAAATCAGGCGTTACGCGCTGAGAAGGCAGAGCGCCCATCAAAGGAGCAGAAGTGTTGCCAGCTGCGCGGCGACAGGTGACGCATTGTTGCGATACGGTGCGCGCAAGTGTGCGCCCCGATACGGCCCATATAGACTCGCGAATGGCGGCTAGAAGCAGCTGAGGAGGAGCATGCAGGAGACGGATATGTTCCTGTTGAAACAACAATCTAGTCAAACTATGTTTGGCATGTAAGAGCATTGGGTGGCGTTTGTCAAATGGATAAAACGACGAGGACAGACGTCCTCCAACTCTGAGAAGCTTGTCGTCATCATCGTAAAATGGGTTCAACGATAAAATAGGGTTTTTAGGGCCTAAAGGTTGCTTGTCACGCAACAATTTCAATTCGTGAGGAAAACTAGCCTGCTGTGACAAAGCGACTAATTTTTTAAAAGAAACTTCGAGCTCCTCAGGTTGTAGCACACCGGTAGTTTTATTAGATGAAACACGGCAGTTATGCGCGAACCTAAGCATATAAGCTACCGCACGTTGTAAAAGTTTGAGTTTCGAATATCGATCGAAATCAATAAAATCAGTTTTTTGGGAATCGTTAGTGATCGCGACGTTAACCTTTAGCTCGGGTAAATCGAGCTCCGAGTTTGAGGAAAACTGAGGCCAGTTATTCTGTGGCTCGTACAAGAAAGATGGCCCGTTCCACCACATGTGCAAATCAGATAAGCGACGCGCTTCGACCCCTCTAGATGGGTAGTCAGCCGGATTTAAAGCGGTTGGAACGTGACGATACTCACTGCCATCGGTGAGTTCTAAAATATGAGCCACGCGATTGGCGACAAACGTTTTTAATTTTGTTTGATTAGTTTTAAGCCATGCGATCACAATTGACGAGTCAGTCCAATAAAATTTCTGCGCAATCTGGCAGCGCAACGTTTTAGAGACAGCTGACGCGAGCTGCGCGCCTAGAAGGCAAGCACATAATTCCAATCGAGGAATAGTCGTAGCCTGGACCGGCGCGACCTTGGCCTTGGCGCACAGCAACCTGACTACAACATCGCCCTTCTCATTAGTGGACTTTAAATAAATACAGGCCGCGTATGCAACTGAGCTTGCATCACAAAATACGTGCATCTCGATATGCGTCGGCGAGTCGCAAAGAACATGACGAGGTATTTGGAGCGAAGTTAAAGACGCTAACCCGTTTATAAAGTCCTGCCAAGACTCGTTTATGTAACTCGGCACGGGAATATCCCAGTCGATTTTTTCAATCCATAATTTTTGAATTAAAACTTTAGGTATAATCGTCAGCAAACACAGGAGGCCTAAGGGATCAAATATTTTACACGAATCCGATAAAATTGAACGTTTCGTAGGGTGGCCGTCCTTGGCAGAATATTGAGTAGGAAAATGAATGATATCTGCCTCAGAGTCCCAGCCCACTCCTAGCGTGTGCGACGACGAGCTAATGATCAAGCTACCTTTATTTATACTTACACTATCGTTTTGTGAGTCATGCAAAATTGACGGTAAATTTGAGCGATATTTGCGCAGGGGAAAACAACCAGCTGCTAGCGCACGCTCAACCGACTCTTTAATAGAACGTAATTCCTCCTCTGTGTCTGACCCTGTTAATAAATCATCCACTAAAAAATCATTTTGGATGATAGTTTTAATTTTTTCATCTGCACATTCCTCGCCCAACTGCCACAAACAGCGTGTGCTCAAAAAACTAGCACTTGAAAATCCGTAAGTGACCGTGTTAAGCCTTAAAGTCTTTAAAGGTTCGTTCTCATTAGAGCGCCAAAGAATTAATTGTAAATCGCGGTCGCATTCCTGAACCAGGACCTGCCGATACATCTTAGCGACATCCCCAGTTAAAACATATTTGTATGTACGAAACCTCAAGAGGATATTAAACAGCGAGTCTTGAATCGTTGGCCCAACCATCTGCAGGTCATTTATAGAATAGCCAGACGTGGTGGGGGCACTACCATTGAATACGACCCTTAACTTCGTAGATTCGCTGGAGGGCTTTTGCACACAATGATGTGACACAAAAAAGGAAGGATCCGGAATGTCAGAATCGGACACAGAGAGATGGCCTAACTCGGCATATTCATTTATAAATTGCTCGTAAGCCGATTTCAACTCAGGGTTGCGTTTAAATCGTTTCTCTAATGCAAAGAACCGTTTTTTAGCAAAGCGATATGAGTCCCCTAAACAATCGGGTTCCGTAATTAATGGCAGACGCACGTGAAACCTACCGTTATCGTCACGATAAGTGTGAGTGACAAAATGTTGCTCACATTCCGCCTCCAAATCGGTAAACGGTTGACTAGGTTGGGGCACTTGCTCCAGCTGCCAGAATTTAGTAAGCGAGTCGTCGAGATTATCACTTGTGTACAAGTGATTGCATTGTAAAAACGAATTGAACGACTTTTCGTTAGACATTGAAAATGCATTGTATTTACTGACCACTAACCAACCTAGTTTGGATTTGCGCAAGACAAGTGTATCGTGCCCTAAATCAATTTGCTCGCCTCCAACCAAAGTCCAGAAAACGTCACCGCCAAGTAAAATATCTACAGGTCCGGGCTGATTAAAATTAGGATCGGCGAGTTTTTTATTACATGGCCACTTGATGCCCGACACATCGATATGCTTTAGTGGCAAAGTGCTATTAATCACAGGCAGTGCTAAACATGCGATATCGAATTTAGCATTTTTATCATGTTTAGACCGAATTTGCACAAAACAACGCTCGGGATTACTGGATATAGGAACGTCAGATAATCCGAAAAGCTTTGTATTACTGGGCAGCGGTGCGAGTTGCAATTTCTGTTTATAATTGGTTGTCACAACAGAAGTCATACTTCCGCAATCTAAAAACGCGCGCGCTGTTACATAATCATTAATAGCCGGGCTATATATGTCAATATACGCGGTAGGTAAAAGTATTTGATCAGAGCGCGACACGGTCATATTCGACAACAGCCCGAGCTCGGGCTCCGAACGCGGCGGAGGCGCATCTACGGGCGCAGCGGCAACCTGAGGAGTCTCCCTATGCAACAAAGTATTATGGCGCTTCTTACAAGTGTGACACGGAGCTACTCTGCAGCGATGAGAAGTGTGCCCCTTCCGCAAACAGTTGAGACAAAGGCGTAACCTTGACGCTCCGGAGATCCGGTCTTCAACTGGCAGGGACAGGAATGACGAGCAATCGTAAATCCGGTGCTCGCCGCTGCAGAACACACAGGCAGGAGGAGAGGCCGAGGCCGAAGCAGCAGGAGTGGCTGAAACCGCAAAACATTTGATGCTAGACTTCTCGCGTTTACTATGAGGCGAGGCAGCAGGTTCGCGTTTATTATTATTATTAGTGATAGGCTTATCAGATTTATTACGCTGAACCGATTCCAAAACGTCAGCACGTCCCTTTAAAAAGCGATTAAAATCGGCCAATGACGGCATATCGTCATTTGAAAAAGAATTACATTTAAATTCCTCCCATTTTAAACTCGTATTACTATCAAGTTTACTCGCGACCATATGTATAAGAAGCGTGTCCCACTTATCAGTGGACTGGCCCAACGTATTTAAAGCCCGTAGGTTTTTGGACACATGATCCACTAAATAACGCAGGGACTTTGCCGATTCGCGACCAATCTGTTGCAAGTTAAACAAAGAGTTTAAATGGTTGCTAATCAGCTGTTTTTTATTGTCATATCTCTCGCAGAGAAGACGCCAGGCCTCAGCGTAATTACTGTCCGACACTTCTAAGTTGCTAATCACCTGAGCCGCTTCACCGTCCAAATAAGAGTTTAAATAGTGAAATTTGTGAATCGGCTTGATGTTGTCGGAACTGTGAATGAGTGAATCAAATGTGTCTCTGAATTCGAGCCACTTAAAATACGAACCATCGAAACTAGCGATTTTAATCACAGGCAAACGAAAATTTAAACCGTTGCATGTATTGTCATGACCACAGTTGCTATGAACTTCAGACTTTACGCTGGCGAAATCAGATCTTTCGGCTATCTTATCAATAATTTTCTGAGCCGTTGCAATAAGAGAAATAAAATCATTTTCCATCTCTTCTCTTATGTCAATTTCGGTCTGCATATCTGATGTAGTCGCAATTTCTATTTGAGTTTGGATCTGGTCGAATTGTGTGAACATACTACGAAAACGATCCAACTTCAACGAAAGTTCGTCTACATCCTTTGAGGAAATATTATCCTGAGCATTCAATTCTGCCATGTAATTTTTAAATTTAGTAATACGTCCCTTAATGGACGTTCTAGTAGGGATCAACGTAGCCATTTTAATAAATCTGATTTCAATTAAAACAGCGAATGAGGAAATGAGAAATCAAAAATAAAAATATTGGAATAAATACGTAAATTTTCCGGCCTATGTTCGCAGTCACAGTGGTTGGTTTGGTCGGCAACAGTGCTGTGCGGAATGCAGAAGTCAGCAGAAAACGCAACGCAGCTGCAGCTAAGTAGCTGTTGCCGGGCGCGATGCGAACGGGTTCTTATCTGTAACACGGTGAACACTTGTGTTACTATGGAATGCAATTGAATTTTTTGCGTTGAGGTTTAACTGTGCGTAATTAGTAAAACCGCTAGACAGTATTCTATATAGCACAAAGTAGGAGTATGCTTTATGAAATAACGGAATGATTGAAATTAAGGTGAAGAAATTAACTAATAAGAATGTCACTCAAATAAGCGTTTCTGTTCTTAAATAGTTTTTAAATGCCTATTTAAATTGCGTAAAAGGCTATAAGTTTTAAATTTGGCTATAAAGCAGCGATCAGATTATTTCACTGACACTAGCTATTAAATGAGGATACGTGCTAAGAAAATGCTTGCGTCACTAGTGCAATAAAATGGCATACAATTAAACTCAAGCACGGCAAAGGGTGAAGATGGCAAAGCTCAAAGTCAAGTAGGTGGAGGAAAGTACGAGCAGAAAAATAGGAAATAAGAAGGAATGGTGCACTTCCCTTGCTAAACCTTGGCTGCGGCGTAGTTCTGACCGGCGGGCTTGAAGTAAGGGTGTCTGCAGCGTCCAAAATGGCGTCGTAAATCTCCGAATATATTTGTACAGTTCAACTGGCGTCGTGGATAGGTACAGTCCAATAGGCGTCGTAAGTCCAGAATACTGCGTTGACGCCGGGATGTCCAATTTCTGCCACGTTGTAGCTGTCGTGACCTTTGCTCTGTTCACACGTAGAAATTCCGTTCGACTCGGGCAGAAGCAATCGTTGCGTATTAATCACGTCGATGGGTCACCATGTTCAAGCTTGGAGTCTTGAGTATTAAATAAAAATCGCAGATACTTAAAAAAGCTTCTAATTGAGGTTCCACAAAGGTACTTAAGATTAAATGTATGTAAATAAAATATATTTGCGTGTATGACGCGCACATGAGCGTGTATCTCAGAGCCTAATGGTTGGCTAGGCATGTAAGTAGAGGCGGCGGGGCGCGGCAGTGGTCAACAGGTTTAGCGGTGTACGGTCCCCGCTTCCCCTTCGGTGGTAGGAGCCGAAACAGGAGTTATAAAATCTCATTGCATTAAACTATAAGGTGGGTAGCCATACGTCATAGTCGACAAGTTCTGTTTCTTTTTAAAAATAAAGGAATGTCTCCTTTAAGTAAAATGAGCCAGCTTAAGGATTTAAGGTAGTTTCCCTCCAGGGCCCGACTTATCTTTCCACCCTGTATATCGGTAAGTAAATAAATTCCCGTTGCTAGTTCTCATCATTCACTGATCACATCATATACTTTTACATCATAAATATTGATAATGTATTCACATTAAGCTGCATTCAATGTGCGGGTAAAAAATAAATACTAGAGGTTCGGGAAACTCAACAGTTGTATAATTTATTAAAATAACTGTTTCTTGTGTGCGTACGTGCGTTGGCGCACGTGGCTAGACAGAGACACATGGGCCCTTCGATTTACATGAAATAATAGCTTGGTAGGCCCTATGCCTTATGAGTTTAAGTATATTCTTACACAGCAATATTGTCAGCGGGAACAGGCGGGAAGAATCAATTTCACTTCACAAACAAAGTAAGAGTTATTTCTTCTGACAAATTATCTTAACTTGATTGTCGATCTATAATTTCTCTTTTTTCGATACAATATTCTTTTCACCACACCAGCTCGGAAATTCTAAATCGACTTGTTTTGAGTTGTTTGCTGGTAGAATTCACTTTTAAATGATGATTTTGGATGATAAATATTTCATAATATTAATTTGAATTTGTTTTATATTTTTTACATTTAATATTTGCTTCGGGTTGGTGTGGTGAGAAATTATTTTTGTTGCTCATTAAAATCATTAAATGAACTGTCGTGTCGCTTGCGGTATTTCCGCACCGATACGAGCTTCAAGGAAAGTACAGTAGGTAGGTAGTAGGTAGTCTCATCGCATCTTACCAGCTGGCAAGGCACATCCCTCATGTGTTGGTGTCCATCCATGGGCGACGGTTATTGCCTACCATCAGGCGATTCGTCTGCTCCTTTGCCTCCTATATCATTAAATATCACACAATATGTATTCTCTACGATACTACGATATGTTGTCTACATTTTTTATTTGCTAAATCTTATTCTAGGAATTAAGGGAATTAGTAAAATATAAGTAATTCGTAAATTAATAAGAAATATGTTTCTGAATGGAAAGGAAAAGTTCAGACTAGTGGGCGTGCCTCAAATTCGACCTTCACTCTATAGTCTGGCAAGCCAATTATCTGAATTATCTCAGTAGAAAAAGGCGAATATGAATTTAAATACCTATCGGATGGAATTTCGCGTCTTTTTCTACTGATTAAATTGGTTTGAATTTAATGAAAACATAGTTATCGACAGCAAAAATTCAATTTAGGTATATGTATGTTGGGGGCGGATCTTGGGGCGCGGCCAACAAAATTTGCAAGACGAATTGTATAATGTGTAGGGGGCCTAAAGGATGTATAAAATACTAAAACACTAATCAATATGTAAACAGGCCCTAAGGCAAGTGTACATGCTCGTAGGGGCCTTTTCAGAAAAAAAATATCCCTATTTTGATTATCTCCGTAATGGAGTTACTTAATTAAAATACCGGTGTCTTTGAGAAAGTAACTTTATTCAAGCCCAGGATTGCTGTCTGCATCCTTGAAATTAACGGAGTTTAAAAAAAATACGGTGTAGGTACTCTGGCTTCTGCTCAACTGGTAAAAAAAATCATCGTTAGTGCATTATTTCTCAGTTCCAGATGGTCTGAACCAAAGAGCTAAGGGCAAAGTCTGAGCCTAGTGTCTAATAGGCTTGCTACACGGTCGCCGACAAACCCCCAAACCGCCTGGCCTTGGTCTGTCCCGGACCGTGTAGACGGTTGTTACCAACAAAATTTGACCAAAACTGTCCAAGGACAGACCAAGGTCAGACGGTTAGAAGGCTTGTCGGCGACCGTGTAGCAAGCCTTTAAGGCAAGGATTGGTATTATTGGTAAACATAAACAAACTGCATTTGGCCGGCTCGGCTGGGCTGCATAAGATGAGGCGCGAGCTCGGCAGTTCGGGCCAGCAGAAACAAACTCGCCAGCCGCATTCCTCGACTGGGTCTGTCTGTGACTGGGTCGAGCGACTGCGGCGCCCCTCGCGGCGGCCCCGCGCCGCGCTCGGAGCCCCCCGCGCGCTCGACCCGCCTGTCTCCCCCGAGCCCCGGCTTGCTTCTTTCTACACTTCAGTCGTTCGCGCGCGCCTTTTGCGATAACTCATCTATATGTTGTTCGCTTCTTATCGCGTGCTGTGTTTACAATACTGTGTTGTTATTACGAAGATTAACCAGGCAGTGATCAGTGTCAGTGACGGAGTGTGAAAAATTGTACACCATTTAGTGAAAGGATTATTTGTGCACCGTTGGCGATCGGCGAGACAGCCACGGCAAACGCCGAGCTCAGGTAGTATTCCGTTTCATATTAGTTTTCAATCTCATTACTTAAAGCTAGGCTAATCTCGTTCGTTGTGGTCCGCCGAGTGCAGAGCGTTGGTGTTAAACGGCGCAGGTGGAAAAACAGAACCACGTGATCGTGTGTATCAATCGACCGTCGCCCGCTCTCCACGTGGTAGGCTGGGTGTAAACAACTGCCCTTCTCCGCCGAGCTCGGTCGGCGTCGGCACTCCTAAACGTCCGTACTTAGGTACGCACCGCTGTCTCGGCACGGCTTCGCGCCGCGGCCCTGCAAGGTAGGCAAGGCCCATTTTGTATTAAGTAGGTACTTACTACTTATGTACCTATTTGCTACTTAGTTTTGCTACGAATCATAACAACAATCGCTCCGATGCAGCGATCTCACTGTCTGTATTTGCTGCGTCGAAAAACATTCTATGTTCATGGGAAAATTATGTTTATGTTAAAACCTACCTACCTAATAGATAGGTGGGTCGTTCTACCGTTTCGTGCCGATTTGGTGTCCGAGCCCACATCAAGCCTTAAAATTATAATTTTACACATGTGGTTATTTTTAAAAGGTATGTTTATATGGTATGGAAAATGCGCCAGTTTTGGAATTTAGCTAAACCTAATGATCTATTAAATAAAAATTAAAAACATGCGAAAAATTCATTTCCCTCGACATAAAATGGCGTACCATTGGGTTCAAAAAATTAAAGACACTATTATTTGCAGATAAACCCTACTTTCCATTATTGTTTATAAATAAGCAAATAATCAGTATTATAATGGTACGTGGTACGGATTTTTAAAGTTAAATTATCATAGAGAGAACGCACTTTTTAATTTTGTCACGCGAAATACTTCATTTTCACTCTAAAAACTTGCCACTCATGCCAAATCTAAACGCGCCTTTATTCACGAATACCTGTGATTGCTACGTGTTTTTACTACCTTAGTCTACCGCAATACGTCAACGAAGAAGGTTTCGCGCTCTTGATTTAACAGTAATTTTGGTTCTCCTCACCGGAAAGGCACTTTGTCACGGTTACTACTCATTTCTATCCATTAAGTAATTTGGTGCTATCTATTGCAAAAAAAAATCACCTTGTTAGTAATCTGTTAGCATTTCTTAGCATCTTCATTACATTTACTTGGTGACATTCTAGCCTTAAAGACGATAAAGAAATTTAAAAAAACCGTCGAAAGTTCATTCCACTCTAATTCATTCCTCTCCATTTCTTCCAATATTTTCGGGTGAGGGAAATGAACCAGTTTGGAAGGAAATGAAAAATAATTTTGTATGACAGATGTGATACCTTTTTATGTTTTTAGCCGACAGCCCAAGAGTTATATGCACACATACGCTCTCAAATCATAACTCTCATGTTTTGAAGCGTGTGTATGTACCATTCTTTCGACTTCGTTAGACCGTTTGACAGAGTTTCAGGGTATAGGTTCTTACCTATACCCGACACTATGTCATGGGAATCCTGTTGGTTGTGGATATTGCATATAAATAAGCAGATAAGCGCGTAAGCGTAAGTAGTCTCTTTTTTCATGGCAAATATTGTAAATATATCGGATAGATACATCATATTTCCAACATTTTATAAATGCGGAACATTTTGGACAGGTGACCCTATTGAAACTTATCAACGCCTAACTTATCTGCTAATTAAAATACTGAAAACTTTTTATAGTCCTTGAATAAAGCTCAAGAGCGAGCCCTCCGAGGGCAGATATTTATGAGGAGGGTCTCACAAAGATCTGCTACCGAGAGCTTCTTCTTGTGCTAAGTTAAAAATACGGGTTGGCCGTATCAGGGAAATTTCTTGTAACTTTGTAACCGTTTAAAGGCCAAGCTTTAGAAAAATCTAGAAAGTTCATGAAACAATGGTCCAACAACATCTAGAACTGGAGAGGAGCGTCCCATTCCCACCCCTTTCTGCGAGTTCCGCTAAGAAAGAGTAGGCAGCTCGGAGCATCCGATTGTGGCGCGCCTTCCTGCAAGGCTGAAAGCCGAGCTTTCGCAGGAGAGTAGACCTTAAATTGTTTCAATGCCGAAATGCAACCGATGCCGAAAGGCGAGCTCCGCATGAGGTGTTCAAAATTTCTTTTAACTATTGGCAGCGGGCACAATCGTGCGAGGTCAAAGACTGAGTTTCAGTGGAGCTGACCTCAAACAAGAACCAATAGCCGAATGTATTAAAAAGCAAGGCCGAAGGCCCGGGGGAGCTTCAGATAGGGGCACATTTCCGTACAAGGCCAAATATCAATATGTAAGAGTGCAGAACTTTGCTAAGTGAGGCCAAAGGCCGAGGTCCGCATAAACGCTGAAGGCCCAGTCCGTCTGATCACGTTGCGCTTCCATAGAAGACCAAACTTGAGAACTAAGAGAGCTTGAAATTTAACCAATGTGATCTCGGACCCTCCTGCGGCTTGACCTTTGCATTTTTCCTCGAAAGTGCGACTTGTTGAGTCTACAACCCTATGGAGTTTGTTATTTATAATAAGTATTTTGATTATTCGGGCGTACTCGGCCCGCGGCCTCTACCTACACAGGGTTTTGGTGTTTCGTAGAGTACGCTTTTCGACCTCCAACGGCTTTAGAGCTCAACATCGTGTTTGCGGTCCGCTAGTTTGCTTTTTAATATACAACTATTTGTTCGTCTCCAAGCTCTGCTGACATGCAGCTTTACTTCGGCCCGCCGTTCCCTTTGAAACGGCTTATCATGGTAGTGTCCTAAATGAAATATCTGGCCCACTTCATTATTAAAAAAACAGCATCTGCCCTTTACAAAGACGGCCCTTTTTAAATTATGCAGCAGTTCTCTCCCGAATAATATCAAAACTAACGAATGTTTTTATAACAATTTATAGATAATTTAAGCTTTTTTAATTTCATTTATGTATGCAGTTTTTTACATTACAAATCTAATTATTATATGTTTCTAGTTCTGACAAATAATAAGACCGAAGAGGAATACTGAAACATCGTAAAAAGTATTGTTAAAAAGTAGGTTATTATATTAAACAGGTCAACAGGGTAGATATACTTTTTAAAAGCCAAGCTATTTATGGTTCCATCGTTTAAAATATTATCACTTTGATTTTGACCAATAAAGTTAATTTATATTTAATCTAATTTCATTTCCTTCTATTCGTGTTTCATTACCTTCCCTTGGTTTTTCATTTCCATCTGTGCCTTCATTACTTTCCTTATTTGTTTTCCAAAAGTATAACTAGTGTATGGGTGCCTTTCTTAAAATAATATACACAATACGTATACACAGTCGCAATATCAAAATCTACACTGTAACTTCAAAATAAAAAAAATCTCCAAAAAAGTGGCAAATCGGCACGAAACGGTAGAACGACCCATGTACATATCTTAGGTAGGCCAAAGTCAAAAAATACATAAAGTTAATAAAATAGGTAGGTACAAAACATCAACAGTCATAGTCGATACAATAGGCTACGCTATTTTTTGGCAAGCGAAGATTCATTTATTCGACCTTCCAGTCTCCAGTAAACTACGCAGACGACCTACCTAGGTCACTTGTGTATTCATTAAATTGAATGAAATCTATCTTAAATGAAAGTAAACAAACAATTTGTACATTTTCGGGTAGTTATAACATTTATTGGTTATCCAACCAAATACTAAACCGCCTGGATCAGTCACTGAACAACCTAACTTTAACCTAAATTATTAGATCATGTAATGTTTTCATTTGAGGGTAGATTTTGGGTGCGTATCGATGGCTATAAACATTTTTATTATAATATCAGTTGCAATAACGCTTATTTAGTATAATTATTAAATAGTATAACAACACTTAATATATTTTCATATGATATAAATTATCATTTTATATAAAGATTAATTGATCTAATAACATTTAGCATAACATTCTTCAAGTATAATGCATATTTTCTATACTGAATTTATGATATAAAGTTATTTCATCTAAAGAAGAATTGTTGATATAATGTATTAGATATATAATTCCACATTTACTATTACACACTACAAAAAACGATTATTTCTAAATATAACGAACTGCTATTTATAACTAGGTAGGTAAGGTTAAGAACTGCGACCCCTACACAAAACCAACCGCTACCAGAATACTAGGTTAGGTTAGGTTAAGAACTGCGACCCCTACACTAAACGAACCGCTACCAGAAAAGTAGGTTAGGTTAGGTTAGAATTGCGTCCATTACACAAAACAAACCACTACCTAATCTGCGTTAAACATTTACATATGTCGTCATAAAAATACCTTTACTATAATATTATACCGAATAATACTTATATAATAATACTTGTATAATAAATGAGCATTATATCACATGATCGTTATAATAAATGAGTGTTATATCAAAAGATAATTATACAAAATGATATGAAACATTTTAATAATATACCAAATGTATATTATACAAAATGAGTTATTATATTTTCTGAAATTATATTAAATGTTGTTATATCTACAGAAAATATATTAATTATTTTTATATCGATCATTACACACTCGATTTTATTTACTTTTATTTATATAAATACCTAAAGATACAGACAAGTAGGTAGGTGTGAACGTGAACTACGTGATCAGATATGCCTAGCTACCTACTAGGTAGGTATTACAGTGCCCAAGGCTTTGTTGTTGTTGTAAAAACACTTCCTGATTATGAAATTTATGGACGAAGCGCAGTTGAAACCATAAAAACGATTCCTACCTATTGTTAGGCATTTGCTTTAATCATGAACAGCAATCCTTTTACTCCACGGGTTAGGGCTCCCCCACATCTAGCGTCTTTCGAGCGTCAGCGTCTGGTCAGCGCTATGGAAAATGACGTCGCTGCGCAGTTGCGTCGAGCAGCGGCCATAAAGTTGTAGACGCCGACGCTCGAAAGACGCTAGATGTGGGGGGCCCTTACTGTAGAGTGGAGTGTAGACTACTGTAGACTCAAGGCTGCTATAATTGCTATAAACCATGTACCTGTCAACGTGCAATAATGTCATGAAACTAATATCGCGATATTCGCGATTGCTATTGTAGCTCTCTCTACCAACCCAAGTCTACTCTGTATACCTACCTTATCACAGAGACAAGTGTGCTTATTATTAGGCTGCCTTCATATTCGCTTCAGTGGAAAGGCAGCCTACCGTACTACTAGCTACTACTACTTAAATTGTGACAGGAGATAGCTCTTGTCACAATTTTAATATTCATTTTATTGAACCTCGAAATAGGTAGGTATATACTACCTAATGTAGGAAACTAAGTGAAACTAAGAAAGTAGGCCAATAGCGCTGGAGATTGGATTTTGGTCACCTATTTATTCATGCCGCTCTTATTAGTGAAGTGTCGTCACCGTCAATCATTCACGGTCATATTTATTTACCCTGAAAACTAAATATGTACATCTCATTTGGGTCTGGGATACATTCACTGTGGATTATCATGCATATAGGATATGGGGGTACCTTTGATTCCCATAAAGTCTTGTCATAATGTGTTGTTTGTCATATTATCATTCGTTCTAAAACTGAAATTGTTAACTTTTCAGGATTTTCGTAAGGTTATCCTATAGATAAATTAGGTTTGTTATATGGCAAGGTTACGCGTCTGAGCAAAAACAAAATTATGACTAACGAAAATTCTAACAAGACAATACATTATGACTCAAAACTTTTTGAGAAACAATAGAGACTCATGATATGGCCATCAGTGCCATCACACACGTATCTTTAATTGAGAATACGAATCTAGACACGCGGCAGCGTGTCAAGCCAAGTTCAAGCAAAGGAACTGGCTAGCCAGCGCCGAGTGTAATATTACACGAACCACTTGGTGCCACTTTTGACCCTTCTATAACTCAAAACATCTTTGACGTAAACTCATAAAACTACGTGTGTTTATTTATATCCATAAGGATATCTAGAAGCCCAAATTTCATGAAGCTAGCTCAAACGGTTATAAAGGTATGAAGGTCAAAAAGTCGTAAATTTTAAGACTGACTTATGACTTATAGTACCTAAACCTAACCTACTTCCAGATGACCTAGAAGGATGAAATTTGGAATCCAGCTTGGTTATTGTGTGTAACCGTAGGAAAAAATCTAAAAATAAAATAAAGTTAAAAAATAGGGGGGGTCCCCATACAAAAAAACCACTTTTTATTGGGACTGACATATAAGTACCTAAACCTAACCTACTTCCAGATGACCTAGAAGGATGAAATTTGGAATCCAGCTCGGTTATTGTGTGTAACCGTAGGAAAAAATCTAAAAATAAAATAAAGTTTAAAAATAGGGGGGGTCCCCATACAAAAAAAACATTTTTTATTGGGACTGACATATAAGTACCTAAACCTAACCTACTTCCAGATGACCTAGAAGGATGAAATTTGGAATCCAGCTCGGTTATTGTGTGTAAGCGTAGGAAAAAATCTAAAAATAAAAAAAAGTTAAAAAATAGGGGGGGTCCCCATACAAAAAAATATTTTTTTATTGTAGCGTTGGAACCGTTACAAGCAGATATTTGAAACTACCCCAATATATGTATTATTATATTTGCTATATTAAAATAAAGTTTAGTCAAAAAATAAGTGGTGTCCCCATACAAAAAACTTGTAATACGCTCTAAACAACCGGCCAACGGTGTGTCGTCGGCGGCGCGCGGCACCACATAATTATACAAAGAACAGAAGTAAAAACCATACAGCGGAAACACAAGAAAAAACATTAAATCTCAATACCTGCCTAGTTTTCTTTACAAAAAGTATTGATATCCCACCAAAAACATAAATGTAAAAAAGGAGAGCCAAGTTCAATACAAAAATTATGCTTGGCTGTGGGGCTCGCCGCAAAAAGAATGGAGATCTAAATGAGTGCCACTGCCAAGTTCTATGCAAAATCCAAATATGTATTTATAGGAACAAAATAACATTATAAACAAGTATTAAACTCTATTTCTTTGCTTTATTGGATACCTATAACAATTGCTGTTATTTAAAAAAATGTGAGATCTTAAAGTAGGTTAGATTTGGCTTGGCCAGGTTTTATCAGAATTACAATATAAATAAAATGATTGATATAATGAAAACTGGCCAAGTCAAATCTAACTTACTTTAAGATGTCACATTTTTTTAAATAACAGCAATTGTTATAGGTATCCAATAAAGCAAAGAAATAGAGTTTAATACTTGTTTATAATGTTATTTTGTTCCTATAAATACATATTTGGATTTTGCATAGAACTTGGCAGTGGCACTCATTTAGATCTCCATTCTTTTTGCGGCGAGCCCCACAGCCAAGCATAATTTTTGTATTGAACTTGGCTCTCCTTTTTTACATTCATGTTTTTGGTGGGTATTTATATTCTCTGATTTCCGACAACAATCTAAGCCCAAGCTGCTAGCTGGACCTTCAGCTTTCTTAAGAAGCGTGTGAGCGTGTGTCCTTTTGTGTGAATCCCTGTTAATATTGTTCTGGCGTATTTATATTTGTATAATTCGGCAATGTTGAGCGATATTTGAGCCGTAAACTTGATGCGCAATAATAAATAGGTAGGTACTTAAGTACATAGGTTTAGGCGCCTAATGCCTACCTATTTTGTGCGTACTTTAATACTTTTACTACGCACAATGTCATGGCTTATGTGGGATTGTAGCATATTTTCAAGCCAGGTGCACGGACTATCGACTATTATTGTAGGCATGAATTTATTATGAAACAACGAGCCTGTTTCATAAAGCCCGCAAGGTCATAGGTTATGGGCGCCAGGTGAGACAAGGGCTGAAACGACTATTAATAGAATTAATTCATCTATTGTGGTTATTTTACTTTATTCTCATCTAATAAATTCATAGGGATGGATTCTTGTGAACAATAGACAATAGGTATTCGTTTTCTAGACAAAATAATTCCAACCTACAGCTATGAACGAGTGGCATTATAGAAACAATGTTTTAGAGGAATTTATATGAGAACGTACCTTAAAGTATGAAGGGTTTTCGAAACTCGTTCCCAAAGAATGCAGCATTGAATTTTATGGAAATTGGTCAAAAATTATCCCGGTCCCGTGGTTTTTGGCGATGGGAAACTCCGCCGAACAAAATCAGGTCGAGCACACGGCTGATACGATTATAAAAACGGTTTTATACCTGCTCCAACAGGTAATAATCTTTTATATTTACTTAACAAGTCATTGTAAATTTTGGCAAACGGTAGGGACTGATCCTCAAAAATGTCAATCAGTCCCTACCGTTTGCCAAAATTTATTTACGAAACAACAAATACGTACCTAATATGTAGATTTTTTATAATCTTATCCTATTTGTGTCTGTCTATAAGGTAGTAGGATTGACTTTTAAAGTGTAGTTAACTATTTAATAATAAGCAAACACGCAGAAACAGTTTTCGGCTAACGCAGTACGCAGTTAGCGTTAAAAATATATGATTCTCAGTAGCTCTTATTTTCTGGACAATAATCAATAGGTATCATGTTAAGCACAATACCACGTCGGCCTAATTCGCAAACCTCGTAACTCCTCCGGGGGAGTTACGAGATTTGCGACTATAAGTATTGTTTTCCAAGGTAGCAATTACTAATTTCCTTGAAATGGAGTTACCAGGTTTGCGATTTAGGCCGACGAAAACATAGAGCTGGAGAGGCTGACTTGACTGTTAAGTACTGAAGGCTCTTAGAGCCACTTGTACCATCCGACTAACCCGGGATTAACCGGTTAAACCGTTAACCCAGTGTCATTTTGTACTGGTAAACTATGGTAACTCCAGGTTTACCCGCTTAACCCCGGGTTAGTGAATGGTGCAAAAGTAGTCCTTAGATCACAATTTTCACAAAAAGAAGTCGCTTATACCTCGCTATTATTGAATCCAACACTTACAAGTGAATCAAGATCGAGTAATCCAGAAAGTTTTTTTGGGTAGTTTAAATACAGACGGGTTGACAGAACTTTTGTCTTCTCAATGTAAACTTTGTAAACTTACCTTTTATTTCGCAATACGTGTTTTTGTTGGTCGGCTATTCTTTTCATAATTTTATTGGGGCCACGTAGTTGTTCCTCACTACTTTGATGCTGTATTAAATGTACATATACCAATTAATTTGGTTAGAATCAGTCCAGCTCATTTACAGAGGGATTGATCTGTTGCCATTAGAGTTTCCTTTAGTACTTACTTTTATTATATGTGTTTACATATTTAAATACCTACCAATAAATCATAAGAAATTCGGCGTGAAAAATTACTTACAGCGGCATTGAAAATAAAAATGTTGAGAGAACGATAAGCGAACGCGTGCAAGCAACGTACACTTAACTACGTACCTGCATTAAGTCTTATCAGGACAATATTCTGAAAACAACACACAATAATAGGTATAAATGCTTTGGATTTACTACAATGATTATAGATTTCTCATTTAGGCGTTATGTTATGTTATGTAATTGTACATTTGTACTGTATATTCCGCTTTTAACGAGATTGTGTATTAGGTACAGTCAGCAGCAGAAGTTGCTAAGCGAGCTAGGTGTTCAAAATTACCTGGACAAGCTCTTATTCTTTTAACAATAAAGTCGCGTCAAGATCGTTTTGAACACCTGCCCGCTTAGCAACTTCTGCTGCTGACTGTACGCGTTATCCATATATTTTTCTTTCTCTCTGAATACCTATGCGTTGCTGCGTACCTAAAAAAATAAGTTAGGTTCCTACGAGTATACCTACCGAGGTATACTCGTAGGAACCTAACTTATTTTTTACCATTTCGGTGGATATGATAGGGATATATTGTGCAATGTTTTTGGATCCACTTTTTTTAGTACAGTCGACGTCAAAGAGAAATTTACAGCCAAAGTAACAAAAAAATGTTTACACGACCTAAATGCTATGACAATAAAGTCGTGTAAATAATTTTTTGTAACGTTAGTCGTAAAGATCTCTTTGACGTCGACTGTACATGAGTATATGACTTGGACATTTGAAATTGTAAATTGAATTGTGTACATAGTACATACCTTTACCTACCTAAATTTGACATGTTTTTTTTTACTTAATGAGTACTTAGTGTTTACTTATATATAACATGACGATCATTAAGAGATCCTCGGTACCTACTTATTAAAACCCGTATTTTGTTTTGACATGGATATAATATTATGTAAATATTAATGACAATAATGACGATCATAATATAAATTCATGTATATTATTTAACATAATATACATGAATTTATATTATGATTAATATAACATAATTTATAATGTAATTTAATATTATGAGATAAAATATCTAAATCTAAAATCTTTCCAAACATTTGACTTGTTTGCCCTTGTTTCAGCAGCATAAACTGTTATCTATTATATAACAACTTAGATGTTCCCTGACAAAAGTTCCCTGGCAAAACAGGTCATGATTTAAACAAAGTTTAGCAATTTCTAAAACAACTAAAACCATTATGATTTTAGACTGTTTCCTCCGTATAATCTGGTACACACCTGTTCTGCCGACTAGTCTCGGATAACGTATAGGTATTTAGGGTAGGGTAGGTTAATAACCTACCTCAATCAATAACCATGTTTGGAAAATGTTTTGATAAGGATAGCGGATGCCAATACAACCGATAATAAAGTTTGTGACCTAATATGCTTTAAATTCGATGATGTTTGTATCAAATCAAAAATATTTCACTATATAACTTGATATCCTTTAGAGCCAGACATCCTAAATTCGAGACGTACCCACACATATTAAACTTTAACAAACATCAATGCGTCTCGATTTCTAAGATGAACGCAGGTAAAAAACGTGGGTACAGGGACCCCTCTGTCTCGCGTCCTCGTAAGAGCAAGGCGTCGTCCTAGTGCAGCCTCGTGTATTGTCATCGACGAGCAGAGGCGAGTTGGATTTTATCCTGCCAGTTCAAAATGACCTCATGATCCGTAACCACTGCTTTGTCGGAGATCACCCATATACTGGTACGTCTGAACGATAACTCAACATGCGATTACAATGACACCCCAGTGCAACGCGGGTGTAGGGGTGCAATGTTTTGGGAGCGAGGCAGGAGAAGGCAAGACGAACCTAATCGCGCCGCCGCACTGTACTACGGTCTGATCGATCGTGGTACGCTGCGCTGCTCTATTATTTATTACCAAAATATGGCGGCGTGGTGCGGCGTGCGGTCGTTGAACCCCACGACAGTGCGCGTCGTAAACAACTTAGGTGTGTGCAGTGCCCATGCCTGAGGTTGCAGAAAACGCGGGAAACGCTTTGCTGCGATCCCTTCGTCGTAGATATATAGTCTTAAGTTTACTGATATGTACCACTCGTACTGTTCATAAAAAAAATACATTTGTCTACCATATTTACCTTCAGTTATAGAAAACGTGGGAAAAAGTTTAAACCTAATGCGCAATTCGAGGAAAAAATATTAACTCGGGACATTTTTGAAAGAAAACGCGGCAAACGGTAACCTCACGGTGATTTCTTCGTCGTGGGTTGACATACCTAATTTGAAAATAAAATACTTGATTGGAAAACCCGAAAACTACCGGATATTTCTTCGTACAAGTCCTCGCTCTTGTGGAACTACATACTTAGTGGAACATTCATTTGCTTTAAATTAATAGTTTAGAAATAGGGTCATTCTAAGTTAAGAGGTATTAACGGTGTCCATGATACATATCCATACTTTTCTTAAACAATTTAAATTAATTATGGTAATTTCCCTTAAAAGATTGCATTTCCTCTATATACAGTCAATTTCAATTTATTAATTAATTCAGTTTTGTCACAATTGCACCTCAAACATGCAAAAGTCCCCTCCCCTGGCCTGTCCCTTTGCAGGTTTTTCAATAAATCAGTAATTTTATCCAGATGTGTTTCCCATAAATCCGTTAAATGTGATATACTTCATAAACTAAAACAAATATTGACTGTAATGTTATTAATAAAATCCTTTAAACTTTTCTTTTTCATAAAAAATATTTATGTTAAATTTTGTCCCCCAGATTCTATGTCTCCTACCCTGGCCATTGTGTAAATGTAAAAATATTGGGTTTATAGCTTTAATTATTGCCATTTTAATCCCAATAGAAATGCATTTCATTCAATACTAACAACCAACCCTGCGACAGTCATCTTTTGGTTCCGATTGTCAGTCATTTTGATCATTGACCTCTATACTTGACAGTGTTGTTTTATGAAAGTGATATCTCCCCTGGTCAGTTTTATTTCAAAATTATTGATATAAATGCTTAATTGTATTTGTATATTTACTATAGTTTATGCATAGATTATATAAATACTTTAATTTTATTATTTACAATAAATACTTGCACAATTATATCTGATTTGGCATGAAAAAGTCACTCCCCTGGCGTCTTTCCCCTGGCGCATAATTTTCCAAAATGTATAGTGGAGGTATGAATTCCTGTTGAAATGAATCATTACACTTTAATTTGCTCGAATTTCTAAGACGGCTGATCAAAATTTCGATTTTGTTTGTTTTTAAAGAGATCAGGGGAGATACCCTTCTCTCTTTATTACATAGAAAAAGTATGGTATCTCCCCTGGTGTCTTCTAAAATGGTAAAAAATTAAAAAAATGACTGATTAGCTTACAAATATATATAAAAGAGTTGTTTCAATAAAAATATTGTATAATTAGATCAAAATACTAACATTTATGTTGTGCCACTTCTTCATACAAGCGATTACCTCTTAACTTAGAATGACCCAATAGACGGTGATTGGTGAATCAGACTTACTACTTAATAGACTGACATACACACACACTTTTTAGGGTTCCGTACCCAAACTGACCCTATTACTGAGACTCTACTGTCCGTCTGTCTGTTTGTCACCAGGATATATTTCATGATCCGTGATAGCTAGGCAGTTGAGTATACTCCCGTAATATCTTCTCGCGCGTATCTGCTACTAACATTACGGATCCCCAAGGCCAAGGGTCGCTTTCCTGATAGTTATTTTAGTCACCGATATAATACGCCATATGCACTCCACGTGTAGCCTCGGCCATTTTTTATTACTAGGGCGTTTACCTCCATAAACTGTCGCCGCCGTGAATAGTTAATTTTTTTGTTATTACTTTAAGAGAAAACAAAGTCGCTTAATTGTGAGTTAAATAGCTCAGTAATGAGTAATAAAATTTATACTTCAACTAAGTATTACACTCTACAAATTATTGCAGCGTCTTCTGAATTGGCTTTTTTAAAACTTATCCAAGAAGACCAAAAACATTCGCAGGGGCCAAGGGCCAACTCAATGCTTTAAAAAAACTGTGACTAAATCGGCCTGCCCGTTTAGCAATTATTCGAAACATTCATTCATTCATTGATTTGCGTAATGAAATGGAAAGAGATCGCTTTCTAGTCATGAGAACGCCTTCCCTTTGATATTCTTGATTGAACTATCTTAACTTTTTCGTTTTTCCCTTTTGAGGTACGGACATGGACAACAATTCGTTCTAGCTCTAAATCTGTTAGTTTATACAATAACAAGTGCTAATTTTACTAGCTAAGTTATCTTGGATCATATAATCGAAATATTTACGCTTGCTGGTCTGATCGAGAGCTTCACTCTCCGACACACTCAGAATATGCATCTATCATGTACGAAAAATTTGGGCTATTGATTTTGGCTTTAGGCCGGCCGGGGTAATTAATTTTTGGATTAAGCTACAAACTGAACTTCCTTTTTTCAGATGCAAATTATTTTTATGCTAGGTCCAAGTTTTGATTCTCACTGTTCTATGATATAAGTGACGCGGTAAAAAATATAAATGTATAAAAAAAGCAAATTCGTCAATGACTAACGAATAGAAAATACTTGCGTGTATTGACCGGTGATTCATATAAATGGCGTATGTTTACGTAATCTACCAGGATTAGCTGCTAATAATAACCAACAATTATATGGCTAACTTGTTTTTTAATTGATATTTTCCTGTGAGTGATGTCGTGGGAACTACTCCAGCTCCCACGCCAATTATGTACTTGATAACTTCATGCACGTTGTCGGTTCTATCAATGAAAACTCCCAGTTATCAATGAAATTACAACTCATTGTTGCGGACATAAGTTCTTTGATTTTTATTAACTAATGGCGTGGCTTTATTTCAAATATGTGAATAAGAATGCAACAGCTTCATTGTATTTCCACGATTTCCCTTTTAAAATAATTTACTCGTATTTAATATTCTGGTATCGGGAATCCATCTATGTAAATAAATATGAACGCTTCGCCTTGTATTGTTTGGTTCTGGTTTAAATTTTCTGGCGGCTACCGTCCCAGTGAACCCAACTGTTATGCTTATGACGCAAGTTAAGTCATAGTGAAATCATAATTACTTGTGTTAACATAGGTGTACCGCTACTGTTTTATTTAACCTACGTCACGAAGCTGTTACTGCGAGCTCATTATTAAGCCTACGTAGTTAGAATACTTTAACTGAACTGTTCTTTTCAAAGATGACGTATTCCTAGCTCTTTAAGCTAATAATACCGTATTCAATCCTTACTCAGTTTTTTGGATCTTCACGCTTTGCTCCTTTGGGACCAAAGTAACCTTGATATTTAGTGCAATATTGGTTCCTGGAATTCTTTCAGACCATGTACCGTTAAGCAACGCTTTTACGACATCGGACTTTTTAACCGACTTCCAAATCCCAAAGGAGGAGGTTATCAATTCGGTTGTATGTTTTTTATTTTTATTTTTTTTTTTTTCATATTTTTTTTTTTTTTTTTTTTATGTTTGTTACTCCATATCTCCGTCATTACTGGACCGATTTTGAAAATTATTTTTTTGATTGTATGTATATGCATACAGATTGGTCCCGTTTTTGTCAAAATCCAGTTCTGATGATGGGATCCATGAGGAATCGACGGAACTCCTCAAATCTTAAAGGCATACATATGGTGATTTTTGTGTTTTTATCAACAAACCAAGCATATACATTCAAAAACGTGACATTTGATGAAGTGGAACTGCTGATGATGATCAGAACGGAACTCTTCAACGACGCATAGTTCACGTTTGGCGACTTGTCCTCTTCGTTATGTTTGTTAAGCAAGTTTAATTTTTAAGCCACATTTCTGTCAAGCTCGAGTTCTGATGATGGGATCCATAAGGAATCGAGGGAACTCCTCAAATCTTAAAGGCATACGTATAGAATTTTTTGTATTTTCATCATAAAATCAAGCATTTACATTAAAAACTGTCGCATTTGATGAAGTGGAACTGCTGATGATGATCAGAACAGAACTCTTCAACGACGCATAGTACATGTTTGGTGATTTCGAATTTCGATTTTGACTTGGACTGGGACCCGGACTCATACCCGGATCCGGTTCGGACCCGGACTCGGACTCGGACCCGGACTCGGACCCGGACTCGGACCCGGACTCGGACCCGGCCTCGGACCCGGACTCGGACCCGGACTCGGACCCGGACTCGGACCCGGACTCGGACCCGGACTCGGACTTGGACCGGGACTCGGACCCGGACTCTGACTCAGAGACCCGGACCTTGACCCGGAAAACCCCTATGATACCTAAACTAAATAAACCGCTATGATTACCTACCATAAAATGTAGGTATAAAGTATGATGATGCCAAACCCCTCCCGCTCAAACCCCCGTACACCGCACCGCATGCGCCGTTAAGTGGGTTAGGTTAGGTTTGAACTGCGATCCTCACAGAACCGAACAAAAGTGGGTTAGGTTTGGTTAGAACTGCGAGCCTTACAGAAACGAAATGCTACTAGAAAAATGGGTTTGATTAGGCTCGAACTGCGATCCTCACAGAACCGAACTGCTATCAGAGAAGTGGGTTAGGTTAGGCTAGAACTACGACCCTTACGGACACGAAATGCTACTAGAAAGTACTGTTTTTACCTCCTTTTCTACATAGTGCACCATTTACCATAATCTTTCACCGGGCCCCATAGAAGTCGGTTTTTTTTTCTTAAAAATTATATGTAACGCCTTTTAAGTTTTATCGTGTCTGCCGCTTGAATTATTCTGAGAGTAACTTATCTGGAGGTTTGACGCACCATCGCCGATATTGTTTAAACTCTTGTGTAACAATCTAGGGTAGGGTCATTGTCCTGTTAGCCGTAATTGCTTATTTTGAGGGGCGTTAAGCATGGGGTTTGCTTAATCGCGTCGTCAGATCCTTTATTTTCTAGCGAAAGCCAGTGCCCCGTGTATTTAATGGGTTTTTCGATTTCCTTAAAACATGGCAAGAAGACCAAACAGATCTTGATGAGTTAGGCAAGATTACTATATATGGGAGAAAATAGATGATTTTATTGTGTCTTAATAGCTTTCTGATTAGCTATAACTAAGCTTCATAATTCTATTTTCATGAAGAGAGAGACCTATTCACGCAGCTGCGTCTTCGACTAAGTATCGAAAATCTTCCTTTAAGGCTTCGTCACACAGGCGCGTTTTCCGAGCGGGGCGTGCCGCTTTTACATATAAAACGCTCACGCCCCGCTCACTCGTCGCCCGGAAACGGGCCTGTGTGACGGAACCTTTAGACTATGGAAGTACCAACTAGGTATACTATTTATATAAACATTTGTATTTTGTTCCAGCTCGGGTCATGTGGTCAGCGCGGTCAGGCGCCGGCGCGGCGTGATGCGCGGGCGCGAGCTAGCGGGCCGGGTGGCGTGCTTGCTGTTGCTGACATGCGCGGCACACGCCACGGCCACCGAAGTGGCGGCCCAAGAAGGTAACTACACTGTACTAGTACACTACACTGTACCTACATAACTGATCTAAGGTTAGAGCACACCTGATGTATGTGCGTACATGCGGGCGTTGATGTTGGGACACGTGCACGCTGCAATACGGCACGCCGGTGTGCACCTTTATACTACACTTATTATTAGGGTTCCGTACCCAAAGGGTAAAACGGGACCCTATTACTAAGACTTCGTTGTCCGTCCGTCCGTCCGTCTGTCCGTCTGTCTGTCACCAGGCTGTATCTCACGAACCGTGATAGCTAGACAGTTGAAATTTTCACAGATGATGTATTTCTGTTGCCGCTATAACAACAAATACTAAAAACAGAATAAAATAAAGATTTAAGTGGGGCTCCCATACAGCAAACGTGATTTTTGACCAAAGTTAAGCAACGTCGGGCGTGGTCAGTACTTGGATGGGTGACCGTTTTCTTTTTGCATTTTTTTCCGTTTTTTTTTTATGCTTTATGGTACGGAACCCTTCGTGCGAGAGTCCGACTCGCACTTGCCCGGTTTTATTATTTACATGTCTGTACTCTGTGTTAATAAATATGTAGCTTCAGCTGGATTCCATAAACTCTTTGGCGTTCTTAGCTATATTTCTCGTTTTACTCCGTGCTAACAAGTACAATGGGGTTTCTTAGGTAGAACCAAAGTAACATTGTATATTTGATTGATATTTCGGTATGACGAAATTCTAGAATTAGCCTTATTTATGAGCGTTTAGTAGCCAGAAAAAGATACATATATACCGAATAAAATAGATATGTCTGTTATAATCGCAGGTAAAACAATTATTGTTTTCGGTTTCATGAAAATCATACATAATATACACCTACTTAGTATGTTTCTGGCTTCCCTTGGGCTTAGGCTTGTGTACGAACGCCACGTCTGCTATTTTTAAGACGTAATAAGATGAGCATACCTAGATAGATATATATGATAGATATCTGTTTCAAGCAAACTTAAAAGTATGATTCATAATGTTATCATAAAATATTTTTACTTTGATACCTAATGGGTTTTGATTTTTGTCTGACCCGTATAATTAAGTTAATTAATAGCATGGCTGTTTTGTGGGCATGTCTGCCAACACGAAGAGTTGCGCTTCGTGCAAAGTGCGTGCTTCTACTCGTAGTCTCGGAGTAATTAACAATGGAGCCGCCATTATCAGGCGTTCCCCTCTGTCGAAAATAGGCGGCCAATGGTCAACCACATGTCAACCATATGTATGGACTGACGTTTATCTGACATGACGTACCTATACATTTGATGTGCCCCTCCCCCGCAAAAAACGGCAGACTGTTTTGTACCGAAAATTTTAGACATGGCGTCTCCGTTGTTAATTACTCCGAGACTCGTAGTCCACCTTGCGTGCTTACACGCTATAAGTATCCTGGTTATCACTACACCTAATAAAACAATGTCACCCGACGCGTCTGTCTGTGTGTTCGCTATAAACTCAAAAACTACTGAACGAATTTTCATACGTTTTCACCTATCAATATAGTGATTCTTGAGGATGGTTTAGATATAATTTGTTAAGGTTTTCTGTAACCCGTGCGAAGTCGGGGCGGATCGCTATTAAAGTTTAAATATATATCTCAACGGGCAAGTGATTAAGAAAACTTAACTTTTTATTAATCATCAGTTAATTAATCTTACCCTCGGTGCTTGCTGCCTATGACTTAAAGCCTGGGTGGGTTATTATTTAATCTAAGTAAAATCTTGATATTTATCGCGATCTGGCATTTCATACTTCGCCACAGTGCCACCTTTTATGTTATCGACTAAAAATTACAACAGAAACCTGTTCTGGATAACTTTTCAGATTCAAGCAACTGATTCAATAATTGCCGTCGATTGTCTATGCAAACAATGATATATTAGTCCAAATATCACGGCAGCCATATATGAATCTAGCTATTGGGTACACCGAGGGCATCGTTCGGCGAACCATAGAGATCTTACCTCCGATTACAAGTAGTTTCAATGAATTTCTGGGTCACGTTATACTGGACATGCGTTCATAATCGATGCAAAATGTTCCATGAATAATGATAGGGCAGAAATTGTTCGGTTGAGCCTCGTGTAAACAACTCGCGGCCGTTACTTCGGAACGTTCGCAAAAACCGCGCCGGACGTTGAACCATGGCGGCCGCGGGGCCGCGCGGGCGGTTTTATTTTTATTTATGTATTTGCACGGTGCTATTGAAACCGTGTTTGTATCGTACTTATCCGTCAGATAACGATTAGAGTCGATGGGGTGGCACAGTTAGGTAAAACAGTGTTTTGACTTCGTAAATTGGTCCAACGAGAACGTTAGAAACCTTTATGGATGGGGAATGTGACAAATTACAAAGATCTGAAGACCATTAGTTTAAAAGGGCTCTAAAATTCTGCCGGTAGCATAGATACAAACAGTCATAACTATCATCATATTATCAACAAAATATGTCCTTTATTAAATTATCAGTTAACTTGTCGTTATACCATAACATAATTAGATGACATGCCTCTAAGTCAATGTAGTGTATTATAGTTGTACTGTAACATTGTTTTGTATAGTGTGCCGTGTTTCCTCGAGATGGTACTACAGTCAGCCGCAAAAATGGCTAAATAAGCCAAGTATCCATCCAGGCTAAATATTACAACACGCTCCTACTCTCCTAACTTAAAAATTTTTATGCATTTTGTCATCTTTAACCTCTCGCTTGAGCTTCGCTAAGCAGCACCTTCAGCTGCAGATTACGCCGCTGATTCATAGATCCAGACGATCCAGTAATGCATAATTCGAGGTCAATATATACCTGTTTCCCTAGAATAGGCGAATTGGTATAAGCAGTGTTGCCAGATGAAATCTGAAATATTCAGTAGAAGAAAAATCGGTTTAGCAGTAGATAGGGGAAAAAAGCAGTAGATTTAAAAAGTGATGTCTGCAATAGGTAAAATTGAACAAAAAAAAATTATGCTCTGACCTGACACCAACCTCCCATAAAAAAATTGTTGTTTTTTTTGCCTTTTTAGGCCCCAATTTCGCACGGGAGCTTTTTCACCGCGCGTTAAAAAAGCGTTTGAATGACACAAATGGATAATCATCTTGTCAGTAAAAAAAGTCGCGAAATTCATATTTTCTATGGGAAGATATCCCTTTACGCCTACATTTTTCAAATTTGCCGCATTTTTCTACTGACAATATCTGCTTGACCAAGTATATGTATTCACAAGAATGCGGTTTTTAAGCGCGGCGCTTTTTTATCGAGCACTGTTCACTAGACGACACGATACGACGGTATAAAGTAACTAGATGATCCGGTCACGACGAATAATCATTCGTTTTCGAAAAATCAGTAGCTCAGCAGCAAAAAGCAGTAGATCAGTAGATATTTTTAAAATCAGATAGATCTACTGCTTAATCAGTAGATCTGGCAACACTGGGTATAAGTTTGATCTGAAAAACGCAATCTTTAGGTTATCCGTGCGATAGCCTGGACCTCGCGACCCTCGACTCACAACGAATTGCAGTCATACTTATACTTATTATACTAAAACGAACGCTTGATAATGATAAGCGACGGGAAACAGCCCCGAGGCCTAGTATTGGCGCTCACGATTTTGAGCGGACTTTCTTTGTAGCCACGAACGTATAGTAAAAAAAAAACAGCCTCGTTTAAGTTGATTTCGATCATCAAATAAATTGCTATGATTTACTGTAATAGTATATATAATATGTATATTAGCGTTTAATGTCCGAAGTGTCCAAACGCAAATGATGAGGCTAGTTGCCAGTGCCCATAAATTAATTTAATTCATTATTATACGGCTATTATGACTTCGTCCAGTATATTAAAAGACAAAGTACAATATTTATGACCACGATTTTGTATGCGCTATAAGAATAATAAATTAGATTGATTATTGCATTTACTCCGTGGTCGTCGTACCGTATCTTTTCTATACGAACTTAATACATTCAGCAAACATGTAGTTCTGACGAGTCATAGAGAGTAACCGACTTGACCCGTTAGGAAATTACGAGCAACTAGCCTATTGTATCACCCAAGAAACCTGAGATATCTAAGTACTCTTACATAGGAACTTCAGTATGTATTATGTTACCGCTATCCATTAGAGAACAGGTAACAGGTAATATTAAAGCACAAACGGTAGCAAAATGCTTTAATGGAAACTTGTTTCTAGATATAGGTCTACCATTTATTTTTTATAATAAGGTGTTCTACATTTAGTCCTACTACTAAAGGCTTAGTCATACAGGCGCATTTTGCGGGCGGCGTGTGAGCGGGGCGCGCCGTTTTTACATATAAAACGCTCACGTCCCGTCCGGAAAACGCCCATGGTGACGGAACTTTAAGCTAGCTTAAGTTAGAAAAAGAATTCGCTACATCTTTACCAACTACCTGATTAAAGCGATAGACCTATAAATATAGGTATGCAGGTATGATTTAAATTTAGGTATGCTTTGATAATAAAATGCGTTGTTTTGTTTGTGTAGGTACGGCTGGTTATATGTATTTCTACGCTAGTTTGTTACATGGAATGGATTGAAAGGAACGATAATAGCCAAGGCCGATAGTTGGCGACGTCACGTCATTTTCCTATAGATATCGTCGCGCCAATGAATGCGTGTACGTTTCACATTTTTATTGCCACTTCATTAGTAAGTTGTGAACACAACCAACGCCAGCAAGGAATTATGCGACAGAGAGGTGTTATTGTGTCAAAATTATACGATTATCAATGTTGCTTTTGAGCTTTATGCGCGGATTGCTTAATAGTTACAGTTTATTTAAAATTCTGCATCTTATTGAACCTAGACACGATTACACGGAAGCTTCTAGTGGCGATGTGTTTTTGACGTACAGTTTGCCGTGTAAACGCCGTGACCTTCTGTTGCTTTTAGTATGTAGTGGGGTTTGTATTATCCTTTGGCGTCCCAACACCATGCTCAACGACGTACGGCGGTGATGGTTTCCAGATCTGAAATACTTAATATCGCTTTGACCATTTCATTCAACTCCCACAATATCTGATTATGTGGAATCATAAATAAATTATGTTTTTTTTAATTATCGCCGCCGCGGAATTTAATCGGCTGCTGATTTAATCTACGGGTGATACGCGTAGATAATTTGAATATGTATATTGGTAATTTGTCTGCGTCGAAACTCCGCCAAACCGTTGGAGATGAAACAGGATACATATCTGCTACTTCCTCTCTGCATAATACCTGTTGTTTACAATACGTGTAGATACGGCGACCAGCTGTCGGGGTCAATGACCCAGGCCGAGACAACCCCTTTTAATTTACGACCCTCCCTTCGATACAACATTGTTTAGTGCTCCGGTCCGGTAGTCAACATGTTTCTACGCGGTACGTACTACATTTCATAAAATTTTTGACGTATTTATGGGGTTTTAAAAGGTAGTAAAACATGAATCATACATATTAATGGAGTTACAGTTGTACATGTTTGACATCGAGTTAACCCTTCTAAAGGGTTCTTAGCTTTTTGGCTTTTTAATAAAGGCATTTGAATTTAACCGAACCGCATTATTTCCGATGTTTTTTTTTCTGGTTTTACATAAATAACGGTGACGACATAAAATATTAGCGTTATATATAGTATTTCTTCGGCGTTCTCTTTGGTGAGACCTATTTTCTATGGATTATAGCGCCGGAGCTAAACGTTATGACATTTTTATTGCCACTTCATCATAAATTGTTAACACCCACAATGATTCGGAAGTGGGCTATGCGGTAGGTATAGTGGGAAGATGTGATTTTCATGTCAAACTTCAAGTTTTGATAGGATTCTACTTTGGTACATACCTTCTACTCAAGTAGGTAATATTATATCTTATTGCCGGCAACACTTTAATAATATTTAATACTAGCGCAACAAGTAAAATGTTCTTTCAATACTGTTATATATACACATGCTTGTCTTTCTTAGTTCTTTTAGTGGTTGTATTTTTCTTTATGTTATGTTATTGTTTTATGTGCGATACGAAATAAACGAGGGCTTTACATTAGTAGTAGTCTAGTAGTAGTATTAACTGTTATACCGGGTGTGGCCTGTAACATGAGCAAATAATTAAAACATAGATTGTACTCCTCAAACGGTGACACTTTTGTCACTGTTTAGACTCCCTATTTTTCATACAAAATAAATATTATCTTCAATGGACGCCATCGCCACGCCATATCATTGTGATTGACGTTGCTTGTCACGCCTTAAACATAACAGAATTTGCAATACATTGCGTCTTAGAATAAACTTTAAAGCGTATTAAAAATCAAACCACAAGTTATTTTTAAAAGTCGCTGAACAAATGCTGGTCAGTATGAGGAGTACAGTCTGTATTAGTTTAATTTTTTGCTCATATTACAGGCCACACCCGGTATGTAGTTGAAATTACGTTTGATAATAAAAAAATACTAAAATTGGACTGGCAAAAAATCACGTCACACTGACGTTGAATGGAGATTGCCTCATAATTCTAAAAAGCGATAAGATACGACAAGCAAACAAACACCGCTGATAACCGCTCGTTGGCGCCTGCTTGTTTACATTGTTTCGTTTTACGTTTGAACAGCTCAGTTGCCTAATTTGTTTTTTATTTATTTCATTGTAGACAAGTAAACTTGAGTATTAAAAAATCTCCAACGCAATGAAACGGATAAATCGATTTTAATAAAAAACATCTTTTTAAGACTTCGTCACACAGGCGCGTTTTCTGGGCCGCGCGTGAGCGGGGCGCGCCGTTTTTACATACGAAACGCTTACGCCCCGCCCGGAAAACGCGTCTGTGTGACGGAACCTTAAAGGCTTGGCCACACACAGAGCGCGACGCAGCGCCGCGTCCGCGCCGCGTGATGCCGACGCGAAGCCTGGTCAAACAGGGCGCGCGCCGATCGCGCCGGCCTCACGCTCTCAACACGCCCTCAAGGCGCGCGTGAACGCGGCGCGGCCGCGCGGGAACGCGGCGCACCGCTCGCTGCCTAACGTCCGATCCTACTGATGTGACCTTGCGCGACGCGGCGGGCCGCCGCGTTCGCTCGGCGCAGCGCTGCGCACGCGCCGCGCGGACGCAAGGGGCCGCGCGGCGCGGGGCGCGACAGAAGCGGGGCGTGATACCGGCGGGACGCAGTCTGTTTGACGTCGGTAACCTGTTAGCATGTGCCGCGGTCGCGCGGCGTGGACGCGGCGCGGACGCGGCGCTGCGTCGCGCTCTGTATGTGGCCAAGCCTTAAGAACTACAGTTAGAAAAACTACTTTGAACACAGAAAATCATAACTTATTTTCGCTCGCCACTCAAGCGTGAATTATTTGTAATGGTTATTTTGGTCGATATTTCAACAATACTCTTATTTGGTGCGTCTAATCCCGACCTGCACACCACCAGCTAAATTAAACGAGTGGGCTGAGCGTGTGCGTAATATCAATGACCATTCTAGCGAATGGACATTTGAGGAGTCTTTTCTAAAGGGCTTGCCTATTTTGTATGGTGCCCATAGAGAAATAAACCCCTTTGAAAAGACTCTCCTCATTTAGAACATTTTCACCTACATATATATTAAATTACATTTATCCCACACTTATTTGTCATGGCCAAAGCATATTCGATCCCTGCCTGTGCCTTTAGATTCATCATATCAGCTCGTTATCGACCACTGCTGAGCATAAGCCTCTCTTCTAGTACGCCACTAAGATTGCTTTTAAAAAATGAGAAGCTTTAATAACAGCCACTTACCGCTTTTTCAATTACGTTGTTTTAACGGAAATACTATGACTTAACGCAAATACTATTGCTGCTTTTATGCCATACTTTTACTTTAATGTCATAAGTATAAAATGAACTTGCAACGTAATGCTTTCTATGTTGATGTACCTAAACATTTTACAAACTCACTAAGTACGCAACTTCTTTGCGAGTTTCTTGCCGCTTGTTTGCCTTCTACAGTCGCTATCAGATATATCGGAGCGGCCAAGGTGTTCACAATATCTGAACGCGCACTCTAACGTCCTGACAATAGAGGCGTGTTCAGATATTTGTGAACACCTTGGCTGCTCCGATGTATCTGATGGCGACTGTACGTGTACTTAAGCACTTCAGTAACATCAGTCAGTCAAATAAAGACATGCGTTTCGCCCCGTTGTACATTTACTTGTATTTTAAGCTTGACACACACTTATACAGGGTGGAAAGGCACGACGATCCTTTCCGCAAAAGGGGGATTGTTTAGCCTAAGCTCTATATTTTCTCCATAGAAACTATGGTAATATGGGCAACCGTTTCTAAATTATGGCCTTTTAAACATCCATGCAAAAAACTACTTTGTTCTAACCCTAAAAGGTGACAGGGTCAATGAACTTACTTGTAAACAATCAGTATACGACAGGAAATTATGCTTATTTGTTGCCATCTAACCATTCTTAGGTCTGCTTACAACACGGTAAGAATCGTTGCAGGATTTTCGCTTTCTTAGTGGTTCCACTTGTTCAATACTTGAATGAAGTAGTTATGTTATTCCTTAATAATAATAATACTAACCATAACATTGTTTACAACGACTGTTCAAATTGTGACATTGACAACCACTCAAAAGTACGCAATTGTCTTATAAATATCTCTGGTTTCCTTGACTGATAAAAAAGGTTTTAATTTCTTAACACGTTTCACAAAATTATTTTCGAATAATTGGAAACTATCTAAAATAATAAAAATTACAAGTAGATTGTGTTTGACGCACCCCAAATGAACTTGCAAAAATGAAATACTAAGAATAAATCAAGAATAAATACGTCTTAAATACCTAACTAACAAACCTTCTTGCGTGGTAGGAAATAGACAAGACGTCTGATATTTGAAATTAAATTGTCATTGAACTTTACTTATCTAATGTCATATTCTTCAAATAAAAATGCAGTTGTTAGATGCTCGTGGTTATTTAAATTTATGGGGCTGTGTAAAAGATATGGTGTACCAAACGGAATGTGAAACTGCGGATGAAATGAGACATTAAAGGCTAATTGCTGCTTTTGACAATCTGCGGAGGAAAAATGACGAAGAGCATAGTACACTATCGCATGGGCAATGTGCGCGGGCTCGGGTGCGGGCTGCGGCGTACACGGCGGTTATAAGACACGGAGGTACATTTGAACACCGTATGTGAAGATAAGATAGTGTTAAATATTGGCAAAAAGTAATTATCTAAGAAAGTAATAAAATTGTTTGTAATATTTTTGCATTCATTTGATTTATTTGTCATTTATGCGTCATTCATACATCATTGCGATTCTGTCAACGATCGGAAAAAAGCGTAAAGTCCCGAGCTTTCCTGACGGAGATCCTTAATCTAGCCGTCATGTGCACATGTTATAGGGTTATCACCACAGTTAAAAAGTAGAAAATTTTGTATTTTTATTTTTTACTCAATTAACGATTCTTACCATTACCAATCTGGTCTGTATCACTTAAACGACCTAATACTTCCGGGAAGGATCGTCGTGCCTTTCCACCCTGTATACTTGGTCAAGCAGATCTTGTCAGTAGAAAAAGGCGGCAAATTTGAAAATTGTAGGCGCGAAGGGATATCATCTCATAGAAAATTTGAATTTCGCGCCTTTTTCTACTGACAAGATTTGCTTGACCGTCTATAAATATCACTGCGTCGTAATCGATAACCAAATTGTCCATTTTACTATGACCGTAAGTACGTTGACTCCAGTGTTATACTCGTAGAAGCAATCACCCGGATCGGTGATGGTTATTTCCATTGGTTTTGAAACTCATCGCCTCGGACTAACCAATTTAAGCATTATTTAGAGATTCGTAACAACTAGTAACAAGTTCCCGAAATGAGAGATCACACTCATACGTTGCGGAAATACGCTCGGACGCGATGAGAATCGTTTGGGCATGACCCTGGTTAATGAAAGTTATTGACACTAAGGTAATCCCCGCCGGCACTGAAAGTACTTGAGGAAAAAGCAATGACGTTAATCAGAAGTAATCAGAATTCATTTACTTGCTGAACAAATTAATAATTTACCTAAATCGCAGGTAAGTATCTATACAGATATATTTTTTATTAATCTTGTGTAGTTAAATAAATAGTGAATAGTTGAATACATGAGTTAGTGAACTATGTAATTATAAGGTGCTGTAATTATAGGGCTTTAAATGGAAGGATCGGCCTTTCCTTAGGTTGTAAGACTGGCAAGCAGAATAGTAACCTATAAAAAATATGGTAGTGACTGAATGGGTCCATGTTCTCTGCTTATACAAATAATATGTACTTACTCGTATCTCTCCTTTTCCTTGTCCTTATCCCACGTTATGTGGGATCGGCACAACATGTTTTTCTCTTCCATTCTCCTCTGTCTTTCGTCACCTCAGCACTCATTCATTTCTTTCTCATATCCTCTCTCACACAATTCATCCATCGTTTTTGGGTCTACCATTCGCTCTCCGTCCATCAGCCCTAACATTCTTTTATTTCCCTAGCATTCCCTAACATTCATCCCTAAGATTCTTTCTAAATAATATGTATATATATATATACTCGTACATATTATGTATATTGTATAGTATACTCGTATGTAAGTAAATAGTGCACGTTGTCGGACAGAAAATATGTAAGTAACTTATTGATCACTCGCAACATTGTAACGTATCATTACTTATACAAATATTCTTATGTTACCAACATTAGCATACCTACTCTATTATAATTCCTTTGTAGCCTTATACCTAAGTATTTTATACATATTACTATTTTGTAGTTTGATGAATGTCATTAAAGTTTTATAAAGTCTTGTAATATTTACCTGTAATTTATAGTTTTATACAGCCGCGAACGCTAATATAAAACATATGTATAATATTTAATTCTGCAGAATATACAAGATAATCTTGTTTCTTGAGCATTTAAGATTTCAAGTTTCAAGGAATGAGAGGGGAATAAACTTTGCTCCCGAATGTAACAGTATTTTTTTACCTCACTGCGATCTAATAAAATCGAATCCAAATTAATGCTAAAAGCTGCTGTACTTAGTAATCCTGGTATAGTTTTCACGGTAATCATTATATTGGTTCGAACAGACTATCCTTTAAATATGAAACGCAAAAAACATGTATACTTATGCAATAATAGGTACCTTAAATAAGAATTTTGCTGCACATTTGTTCAATTACGCATACAAAGCATTTATTCACTATTTGTTTAAATTATTTGCATAATTATGTCTGGGAATGAAATATTCTTTTCACGCCACTGTTCGGAAATGTAGCAATAGATGGTCTAAAACCAAGCTGGAAAGTAGGCAATAGCTGTAGCACCTGAACCACCACTACTACAATGTTTCATTGTTATCATCATCTGTCATTGGTGACAGTTCGCTACAGCAATGAGTATCATTTAAAACAAAAAAACAATAAAAGGTCTTTTTTTGCGCAACTTTTTCCTTCAAAAATAAAATTAGGTTATTTATAGAACCAATTCCTTGTTTAAAAAAAAAAAAGAAATGACAAAACCATTCACTTCATTTTTTTTACAATTATCCATTCAGTTCACGCTTAAGGCGTTTTTGACTTTTGTAGCTGTTTGTGGTTATTTTAGCAAAAACGCTTCTAATTTTAGAGTCGGTTTGAAGCAAATAACAGAAAAACGCCTCTTAAAAGTGGTAAAAAAAGTAAAAAAGGCGGGATCTGAAAATACTTACTGAACAGTGGCGTGCAGTGGAGATAAGACTTAAATCGGGCTCTAGAAGAGTCATTCTTGAAGGAATGTAACGCAAACTATAAAAATCGGCAACTTTTTTTTTGGTCATTTTGTATGGACTGCCTACCCTAGTGCCTACCTTTTTTTGTATGCACTGCACGCCACTGTTACTGAATTGGATAGTGTATATTGTGTTTGACTAAAAAATATAAGAAACGCGTATCTACGCTCGCTATAAAAATGAGTTCTTCTAGTGAAGAAAATGATATTCTTACGCTGACGCCTACCGAAATTCAAGAGACAGTACAGGCAGTGGCTAGTAATTTGCTACCAGAGAAATCGCGGGCTAGTACTTATAGTTATGTAAATGTTTTCTTATTTCCTCGCAGTAGTCGTGAAAAGCACTATGTATTGCCTCGGCCGGAGACGCTAAAGATGGACTCGTATTATTCGAGGGCCTCCACTAACGTGTCGGCCCTCGAACTCACTCGTCCATCTTTTAGCGGTTTTCCGTCCTCTCCTACAATGTACTAATTTAACGCGGTTACAATGTTTGTGTAGCAAACCATTTTCAATAGGCTACTTGTTGTTTAACAGAACCTATTAATATTGATTACTTAATAGTTAAACAATGCGTGGTGCGTGTGTGTGGTTTAGGTACTATAAATAGATACCTATTCTCTACCTGCCCTGCATAATATGTTTCGCATAAAGCCCATCACAGTCGGAGCGATAATATGTATCGGCCGATACCGTGAGATACGGTATCTGCCGATATCTTTTACGTACTATTTGACAGAGTTCGTATACACGAATCTGTTTTATATATTGTGGTATCTTACGATATCTTATCGCAAGGCATCTGCACTCTGCATATGCCTTAAGGGGCCCACAGATTACCAGCTCGCCGGACGATATCAGCCTGTCAGTCATGCAGCTTTGTTTCTTTTTAAAATTAAAATGAGCCAGCTTAAGGATTTAAGTTTCCCTCCAGGGCCCAACTTATCTTTCCACACTGTATAGCTCTGTAGGTATATTTCGTCTCTCCCACAATGCAATATAGGTGCTAATAAATATCTGACGGTATCGGCCGATATCTGCCGATATATTATCGCTTCGTCTGTGACGAGCTAACACAGAAGATAATATATGTGCATTTAGTCAAGGGGCTATATGCTTTAAAAATCCGAACTAATTTTAATACAGCTACATTTTTTAAATTTCTTCAGTGATAATAAATATGTAGTTACTATATTTCAAAATGTGCAGATTTGGGTTGGTTGGAACGCATTGTCAAACAAATCAGCGATATTTCAAAACGTGAACTAGAGTTGAAAAAATAAATCTAAGTGCTCTAATGTGTAAACGGAGTATATGTATCAAAATAATGGAATAAAATGTAAGCAACGTTAAGTTTTTGCTTACCAATTAAACCCTACTTATAAACCTAAAACTGATATCAAGAAACTAAGGCAAACTAATACCCTAAAGTTGTTTAAACAGGAACAGAAGTGATCCTTTAGTTTTAAACCTCGTGGTTCCGTGCGAGCCGTAAGTAAATTACATGTGTTTGTTTGTGTGGTGCGGTGCGCTGCGCGGTAGCCGTGACCTACCGCACGCTTTATGATGCGCTTGCCACACCGGGTATTATAGATGTCAGATTGGAGCAATCACACAATATATTGTCATATACGTATTACTATCATTATGCAGTTTGTTGCCTTATCACACCAGATCAATGTGCATGGTGCATGTTTCTTTCACGTCGACTTAAAAAATACATTGAGAAAAGCTTTTACATTTCAGGTCTTGAAGATATGCATAGTTGCAAGTTGCAACTAAATTATATTTTACTCACGGGCGTAAAACCATTGTTCCCATGTCATAGCTACATATTTAAATGAATGTTGGTAAATAAAACCGCTTGCTAATTTAGCTTATCATATATGTAGGTACAAATGCAAAAATACCTTTTACAGTAAAATAAAACGACGAGTTTGGTTCGAATGAAAAAAGTGACTGCTTTATTAGCTGAGAAGTTTCTTACAAGTTGCGCATAGATGGCGCTAGTAGTTATGCATATTTTGATATTTACAACACCCCCACTCATAATATATCTTAAAATAACTAAATAAATCGCAAAACAAAATAAAGGTTGCCGCTACACTCTTACAATGCCTAAGGCATCCATAAATTTGTAATGCTTAACAGTGCATAAACTTTTTGTAAGTAAATCAGCTGGCATATCAGCTGTGCATAAATACTTTACTATAACAATATCTTTTGTTATCAGGTCTCTACAGTAATGAAATCTTACATCAATGTGTTTAGTTCTGTTATGAAATACAGGATTAACTAACAATTTGTGTGCACTTTGATTATCATTATGCAAAGTAATTTTATACATTTTCTGTGTGATTTCATACTGTAAGTTTCTTAAATATACTGCCTCCTTACAGGCTTCTGAAATACTAACATATTCAGCTTCGGTACTTGAAAGCGATATACATTTTTGTTTACTACAGCTCCAAGATATGACCGATCCAGACATTGTAAAACAAAACCCTGTGTATGATTTCCTATCATTAATATCACTACACCAATCTGAATCTACAAAGCCCTGAATATTGACATTACCATTTTTACAATATCTTACACCTACATTTTTAGTTTTCTTTAAGTATCTTAGAACTCTTTTTGCATAAATCCACTGTTCTTCATTATTACAGTTATTAAATTGACTAAGATATGACACAGAATAAGCTATGTCAGGTCGTGTTAGGACCGCTAGATACATTAAGCTACCTATAAGCTGTTGGTAGGGATTTTGACAGGATGTAACATTTTCCTTCTTACTCTTCAAATTTGCCTCCATTGGAGTATTTGCTGTCTTACATTCTAACATATTGAACTTCTTTAATATCTGATCAATATATTTTTCTTGACTTAGAGTAACAATATTATTTTTTGTATCAAATTTAACTGACATACCAAGACATTCTCTGACTCGACCCAAGTCTTTAATTTTAAAATTACTACTTAACATTTCTTTCAGATGTTTTAATTCTGATGGGTCATTTGAAAAAATCAAGAAATCGTCTACATATAATGTTACCATGGTTTTATAATTACCAACAATTTTAGTATATAAACATGGTTCTATTTTAGATTTATTATAACCATCTGCTAACATACAACTGTCCACTTTTTTATGCCAAGCACGGGATGCCTGTTTGAGACCATATATAGCTTTATTTAATTTAAGAACCTTTTTGTCATCAGCACAGGCTAAACCTTCTGGTTTCTGCATGTATATAGTCTCATCTAGGTCCCCGTTCAAAAACGCTGTCTTGACATCAAGATGAATCACATCTAAGTTTAACTGAACTGACAGTGCAAACAAAAGCCTTAACGTAGTATGTCTAACTACTGGAGAAAATGTCTCTTCATAATCTACACCATACTTCTGAGTACACCCTTTAGCCACGAGCCTTGCCCGATACCGCACTTTATTGTCTGAGTCACACTTCTTTTTAAGAACCCACTTACACTTCACTATTGTCCCACCACTTGGAGCATCGACAATTTCCCAAGCTTTGTTGTCCTGGAAACTCTGCAGCTCGTCCTGCACAGCCTGTTCCCAAAACTCCTTCTCTGGTCCTTCTAGTGCTTCTTTCAGTGTGAGCTCATTATCAGGTTGGACATCATTCATGCACATAAAACCATACATATCAGGTTTTCTTCTTTGTCTCACTGGAAAAGCCCTTCTATTTTCTGTATTTGGGTCTTCATCAGAGACTGTCGACTCCTCCGAGGGCACATAAGTTTCATCATTTAAATTTATGCTACCTGTGGAAACAAATGAGTCCTCTAGCTCACTGACCTGATCTGTGTCCCCCACTGGTTCTGGGCATTGCAGACTTGGGCTCTGCGCAGCCTCTTCTAACATATCATTCACAGGAACAAGAGTTTCTTGGGAAGTATACTTATCTTCCATAATGATGACATCACGACTAGTTGTGATACTTCTAGTTGTAGGGTTGTATACTCTGTACCCCTTGACATCCTCAGGATAACCAATAAGTATGCATTTTTCTGATTTCTTGTCCCACTTGTGTCTCTTTTCTTTTGGTATATGCTTCATGACTGTGCTGCCAAATACTCTGATGTGAGCAAGATTTGGCTTCTTCCCTGTCCACAGCTCATACGGTGTACGATCATTCAGTCCATTTTTCACAATGCGGTTCTGTAAATAAACAGCACAATTAACGGCTTCTGCCCAAAATTCTTTGCCGAGACTTGCTTCGAACAAAAGGCATCTGGCCTTCTCTGTGACCGTACGTATTGTCCTCTCACTCAGACCGTTCTGTTCGGGTGTGTATGGATTTGACTTCTGATGAATTATTCCGGCTTGCTTTAAATAATTATCGAAATCTAAATTACAAAATTCTCCACCATTATCACTGCGTAGGTTCCTTATTTTCTTTGATGTAAAATTCTCTACCTTTGCTTTATATTCCATAAAACACTGTAGAGCTTCACTTTTATTTTTTAAGAAAAACACATGAGTCATGCGGCTGTAATCATCGATAAAGAGAAGAAAGTACCTGGAGCCTCCCAGAGACGGACTTTCCATGGGGCCTGCAACGTCACAATGCACTACATTCAGCAGCTCTGTACTTCTGTTACCTTCATTAGCAAAAGGCAAGCGACTCTGCTTTCCCTCGCAGCACACAACACAATTTGACTTGCTAATATCTGCCTTCTCTTCCAACCTGATGCCTTCTACAGCATTCTGCATTTTATTCATGCTATGACTACAAACGTGCCCAAGACGACGGTGCCAAAGGGACGGCGATTCCACTACAGAAGCCACAAAACACGTCACTGTGTCCAGTTTATAAACACCGTTTATAAGTGTGGCTGTAGCTACCAATGTCCTCTTCTTATTATAGATTTTACATCCATTGACCGTAAACTTCACCTTATTTCCTTGTTTTATCAGTTGACTAACTGACAAAAGGTTTATAGTCAGGCTAGGAACACACAGTACATTTTCGACCACTATGTCGTAATCACACTCTTTAGTTGTAGTCGTGATATTCATGTTTCCGCTACATATAACAGGCACTCTAGTCTTGTTAGCGACCATAATGTCTTTATCAAACGAGCCTGAATAACAAGCATCAATCACCCAATGTTTATTGCAAGTAATGTGACAACTCGCACCACTGTCAACGTAGAAATCACTTTTCTGAAAGTCTCCGGTATAAAATACAGCACTAAAAGCATGACTTGTTTTGTTTTCAAGTTTGTCGGCTTTGTCGCATTGATTACGATAATGTCCATGACGTTTACAGTTAAAGCATTTGACATTGACGTTTCGTTTCTCCTTAACATTGACAGGTGACGTCTGTGCGGCCGCGCCATCCTTGCGAACCACAGACTTGTTATTTTTCTTATGTTGGCTGCGGAAACATGCTAGAGCGTTAGTCACATCACTATTTTCCGGTTCCATGTCCATCAACTTAGCTTTAATGGCGTCCGTTGTGATTTCTATGCCGGCATGTTCTATGGCCATTATCATCGGCATATATTTATCACTCAAGCCCGCTAGCATGATAGAACCGATCCACTCGTCACTTATGTTGAAACCCGTTCCCGACAATTTTTGACCCGTCTCGACAATTTGAGTCACATAAGACGCCATTGATGTACAGTTCTCAAGTCGAATTGATATAAGATTCCTCAACAAGCTAATCTTTCTTGTAAAGCCCGAGTCATCAAATAGTTGCTTCAATTTTGTCCATAACTCATACGATGTCGTGACACTTTTTATATGAATGTAGATAGACGGATCTATTGTCAAAATCAATTTAGCTTTCGTTTTGCTATCTTCTGTTGCTGACGCCGCCGGCGTTGTTTCATCCGGCTTTTTTATGCACTTAACCATGCCTTCCAGCACCAGAAAGTTCTCGACGGCAAAACACCACTCACTATAGTTCTCGCGACCTTTTAGTTTCGGTACGTTTACTAAATAACTTGAGCTAGCAGCCATGATTTTGAATAACGGTTTTCACGAATTACTATTTTCACACAGTTTTACTTCACTTTTTAGTCCAATCGTAAAACACACAAGTCCTTTAGTCCATCACACAAAACCTTGCTGATAATTCTGACTATTAACTTGTAAAATAGTAATTTTAAGTGGCTGGAGTACATAACCTAAAATAAAACGACGAGTTTGGTTCGAATGAAAAAAGTGACTGCTTTATTAGCTGAGAAGTTTCTTACAAGTTGCGCATAGATGGCGCTAGTAGTTATGCATATTTTGATATTTACAACATACAGTACATATGGTCCTATTTTCCCGTACTAGTGCGTGAAATAGCACTCTTCGTGCGTATGTCAAAAGTTTAAAGGGCCATATGTACTGTAAAACGTTGTACGATACACGTGCGAATAGGTTGCGAATTATCTATTCGCTCGTGTCGATTTAAATTTCGGTTGTATTTTAATTTATCGCCACCCGTTTCGAATTTCTTCTTTTCCGCACTTACCATAACAACTATTTTATGTACAAATAATGTTGGCTGAACTTTGTTTACTTTCATTTGGAGTACGTGCACGGATCATATTTGTACGATTTTAATTATGCCTTCCCATTCCTGAGACCGGTATGTGTATGTACAAAGCCCCTTGTTTGTAACATGACACATACCCATTAAGAGAGACTGTTCATATCGTAATTACATAGAATACAAGACGCCTGTATATGAATACTATAAATAACGAAGTTCAATTATGAATAAACCTCTCGGTCAGGTTGAATCAGATATCAAAGGAATCTTAATTACCTAGTTATAGGTAATGGAAACACAGTCCTGCTCTTTGCAAAGATTATAAACTACTATGTAATGGAATTTTTTGTGATATACAATGTAGCTCTCTTCTGGACAAAAGTAACTGTGCTGAGAAATACTGAGAATTAGTTGCTTTTATTTATGAAAGAGGCGACACCATTGTGGAGTCGGATTTCAAAGAGTGCACGAACTCAGGCCCAACTCAACGTTGACTGCCGAAATATAAGCCTCGGTCATAAAGACAGCGCAAAGCATCGATTCTCCGCTTACCCGTAAACAATTACGTACGGTCGTAACTGGAGTGCACTGACTGCGTACTGACTCTTTGTTCCCATTTTGTTACGCTAACCAAGTGTAACTGGACCTCAAGGACTCAAACAACAAATCTGACAACAGAGACTGCTATTATACTGGTCTGCCATTGCGGATTCGCCTGCGCTCTTTAAGCTATCGCAATGGCACCTTGACTGACCTAGGTCGTGAGTCGCGACTCGATAACTAGGTGACCTCTTGTAGCTTGTTACATGGGTCATCTGTGCGGACCATGCAGTCTTTTATTACAACCGGGTCTATCGCGAGTCTATTACCTTTATTGACCGACGTTTCGACACAGAAACGAAACGTAGCTATTGTGTTTATTTTTATGTTTGCGAAAATAAAAGTTCTCATTAGCCAACCTGTTAATTGTCTGCGCTAAAGTAAAATCTCGACCGCGTGCCGTACCCGTCCCGTATGATAGCGCGTGACCTACCGCAAGCACTTTCATGTATTATTAATACTCTCCACATTTTACTGATAGCAACCTATTATATTACATATCGTGCGAGTATAATTTGCGTTGCACTCTGCATGTGTATGATTCGAATGGATTTATAGACTTAAAAGTTCTTTATAACTGAAATTTTAGGCAAAATTTGGCTGACATGGTACAATTTTGCATGTACTTCTCCATAATTAGTACCTACGGTTACGGCTAATATTTTAAATTAAAGTATAGGTGTTAAAGGGTAGGTATTTTGCTAATTTATTTCAGCTTCCAGTATCAAAGGTCCATTATGTATCATGACGAACAAAAATAAATGGCCTTCATTTATTTTCAATATGGGGAAAAGCTTTTATTCTTCAATGAGGATTTTCCATTACATTTAATAAACAAAGTTCTAGATCTGATGGAAGAGCTATGATCAGAAGTAGCTAAGCTAACGAAGTGTTCAACATGACCTGAACACAATTTTACTGTTAAGGGATTAAAAGAGCCTGTATAGATAATTTTGAACGCATCGCCTGCTTAGTCACTTCCGTTCCTGTCTACCTACAAGGTAGATGTGTAGATGTGTGTGTAGGTCCCTATATTTTAGTTTCTGAGATATGCCTTAGCCAGATATCGTGGCCAGTTACATAATACCCACAACTATGCCACATGGAGCCCATGGAGGAGAAGTACTTTAAACACTGTAGATAGGAAACTGTACTGAAAGAAGACTTCATTTTTTATTTTATTTTTAAAACAATACGAACTGCATTCAGAGAATTTTAAATAATCGCGGCAAATCACTATTAAGAGCGTTTTTGATTCAGTGCATACTTTTGGATGGGAGGTAAGGCAAAAAAAGGGTAAGATTTTGCCGTCACAAGCCATACTAGTGCGATATATGCAAATGACAAGTATTGGCGTCACAAGCCATACTAGTGCGATATATGCAAATGACAAGTATTGGCGTCACAAGCCATACTAGTGCGATATATGCAAATGTCAAGTATTGGCGTCACAAGCCATACTAGTGCGATATATGCAAATGTCAAGTATTGGCGTCACAAGCCATACTAGTGCGATTTATGCAAATGTCAAGTATTGGCGTCACAAGCCATACTAGTGCGATATATTTATGCAAATGTCAATATTGGTGTCACAAGCCATACTAGTGCCATATATGCAAATGTCAAGTAATGGCGGCACAAGCCATACTAGTGCGATATATGCAAATGTCAAGTATTGGCGTCACAAGCCATACTAGTGCGATATATGCAAATGTCAAGTATTGGCGTCACAAGCCATACTAGTGCCATATATGCAAATGTCAAGTAATGGCGGCACAAGCCATACTAGTGCGATATATGCAAATGTCAAGTAATGGCGGCACAAGCCATACTAGTGCGATATATGCAAATGTCAAGTATTGGCGTCACAAGCCATACTAGTGCGATATATGCAAATGTCAAATATTGGCGTCACAAGCCATACTAGTGCGATATATGCAAATGTCAAATATTTGCGGCACAAGCCATACTAGTGCGATATATGTAATGAGAATAATGAGAACAGAACACAACAGGTCGAGACAAAACATGAGCATGAGCATGAACACGCACCAGCCTTTCTTAACTTCGTTCCAACCGAGTCACTCACCACTTTTTTTTTATTAATAGGTATTGGCGCCAGCTCATCTACATATTATGATAAGAACCTGCTTATTTTTAACTGCATTAATTAATACCTAATTAATAATTATACCTATTTCAAATAAATTAAATATTCAATCAATAATATTTGTCAAAGCTAAATGTACTAATAAACAAATATTGCTTCAAGACAGTACTCGCAGACTATTGAACTCTTGTTATGTAGATAACAGGAGAGTTGGTCCGAGAGGTCACGGGTCGGCTCTATAGCGGCCAAACATTTCGATAGCAGCTCCAATTGGTCCGGGCACTAGGTGGCAACATGTTTTTTTATAATTGATAATGTTTTCATATTTGGGCCGATTTTTGTTTTGTTGTTGAATTATTTTCGTCAGATTTGGATAAAATTTGGTCAATTGTAGATTTGTACAATATAAGCGCATGTCTGAAAAAAACTTTCCACTGAGTTGCGAAAAAATGTGCTATTATTTTCGTAACGCAACGAAAATTTTTTTTTTTTCGGGACACGTTGTGATTTCGTAATTATTCCGTCCAGAACGAGGAGTTCTTCAAAACAGCCAAATATTATCCAAATCTAACAAAAGTAAATGGACAACAAATAAAAAATCGGCCCTTTTATGACATATACCAGGGTATTTATCTATCTGTTTATCCCATAATTTAAATTTACATATCGTTAGCCAAAATGTTCCAGAAAAGCTTATATTATATCTGAAAGGTTTTTGTTTGATTACTACATACAAAAATGTATTCATGAAAATATCCGTTTCCCACGTATCCGAGAGAACCCTAAATTATTGAATGTAATGGGACATGGGACAATTACTGTCAATTAACAGGATTTAATTTAAAATACAAGTATACAATAAAATAAATAAGGTACTTACTGATGAGTTAAAAGATGGCGAAAATGGCATATTTAGAATTTTATTGAGTAATACCTTTACGTAAGGCATACCGATCTGACGTTAATGTTTAGCACAACACAACTGCTGAACTATAAATCTCGGATGCTGGGCAGTGCGTAGGCCCGACAAAAACCTACGGGAACTAATGCTAAAACATTTTTTTCTATTGTTTTGTCAAACATTCTCTCTGTATGGGAGCATTTGCATAAATCACGCTGCTACAAGGAATAAAAACCATAAAACTGTTCTTTAAGTATCCGCGAGTCCCGCTACTGACAAGGATCAACATGAATTGTATTCTGAATAGCATGTATTTTAATTGGGGTAGGTAGGTACTTGATTTATATATAATGTTCCTTACATGTCCGCTTAAATTTAAATTAGTAGGTATATGATATGTAATGAATGTGGTATGGTCTCAAATGAACAGAATGTGCTCTTCTAATTGCCCTCGTTGTTTACAACTTTGTTTTCTTAAAGGCTCCGTCATACAGGCGCGTTTTGCGGGCGGTGCGGGGCGCGCCGCTTTTACATATCACGCTCACGCCCCGCCCGGAAACGCGCCTGTGTGACGGAACCTTAAGTTAGCGGTGTTTGTTGCTTTCTTACCTTCGGAGACCAATACCCATGGCATCTTAGTTGTTGTAAACTTGTTCTACGCGTGCCAACAAGATATTCCGAATCACTTTTGTTATTTGATTGTCGCAGCTATGCAGTTTCAAGGTTGTTCGACTCTGTTGTGTAAAAGATTGGGTTTAAAATAGTTTTGTTTGCGCTCTGATAACCGACGATATCATTTCGGGTGAATTCGGCGCAAGCGACGCCCGTGCTCCCCCTTCCCCTTCCGTTGTCCCCCCTCCCCCTTTACCCCTCCTCGACCGCGCATGACACCCGTGTGTGATTAATCACTGCATCGTCCATTCAGTATTACTACGTCGTAGTCTTTGTAAGAGTGAATTTTTTTGAGACACAAAAAGTACCCATGATTAATTATGGTATTTTAATAACGTTATGTGTAATAGTGCACATGTTGTTAACTGTATTTTTTGACTAGGAAAGAAGCTTAGCGACGGTTTTAATGTTTCATTAATATTAATGTATTATGATTTATAGAGTAAACATTTAGAGCTTGGCAAGTATGTAGATCTTCGAGTGATGTGAGTCTAATTCTTCTTCTCTCTGCCGTTATCCCACGTTATGTGGGGTTGGTACAACTTGGTTTTCCCTTCCATTCTCCTCTGTCTTTCGTTACCTCAGCACTCGCTCCTTTCACACAACCCATCCATCGTTTTTTGGGTCTACCTATTCTTTGGCCTATATGGCATGTGAGTCTAATTGCTAGTGGTTAAATATTTTATGTGGAAATATGCACGTCTCTAATCTAACATACGCAGCTAGCGTCATTGATTAAACGACAAGTAAACACTTATCTTTGTAGGCATAGCCCCAAATATCAAAAACCCGGTATTATAAGTGCACTTGTTGTGGTCTTAATTATTAATGAAAAAAGGAGAAGCACTCCCAATGAAAACTGGGTTACATTTAGTACTTATACGATAATCAAATACGTTGATATTTAGAATTACGCAAACCGAAAGGTGTTAAAAATATTAAATATAACATTTATTTCCAAAAATAATAATAATAAGAAGCAGTAGAATCATTATTGTAAAAGTAGGGGACACCGGGGCAAAACGACGTTCGGGACAGGATGGGATATCTATTGTTCGTGTCTGGTACACGCGAATGACGGCAGCACTATTGGCAAGCACTGAAACAAAATAAGTAAATGAAAAATTTGTTCCTGCCTCCAAAAGGTACTCAGCGATTGTCGATTTCCGTGCTTCTTTATTATTGCACGCTCAGATATGTTCTGTAATCCGGCATGAGGTAGCCTTTAACCAGATTTATCTACTCGTATGTAGGAGCTGCCACAGCTGCAGTTTATTTTAAAACCCCTGGACGTTACAACGGAAAACTGTCCTTAGACGTGCAAGATATTGCGACAGCTTTAAACAGACTTTATTGAAATTTTAACAGAGATCTCAATTTGTCCGGATCTATTTTTATGTATTTTCCCCGATTTCTCAATGACAGTTGGACTGGCTTGGAAAACTTTATTTTTGCTTGAAACAGGTCCCCCATTCTGTTGTCATATAAAGTCAGGATCTGATGATGGGATCCTACAGAAATTGCGGAATCTCTACAAATATTATAGGCACACGAATAGTGATTTTTTTTTGCTAATATTTGTTTAATAAATAGTAAAAATTTTTAGAGTCATAAAGGTGAGTTTAGGTATTATACTTAAACACATGTGATTTGGTGTTTAAATGTACAGAATTGTAGTTATAAACAACCATGTTGGCTAAAAATAGTAGACTCATCCTGTTCTCGTCGGATATAAAAGTTAAACCAAGGTTTCACTCCATTTAAAGTTTCTATATGAAAAACAATCTGAACACGTGGACAAAAGCTCTTTAAACACATCATAAAAGTGACAGTATTATTAGCTGGTAGATATAAAACTGTGGGCGGGAAGGTTGGATTCATAAATAATACAAATAAACATCACCAGTCACCAAACAAATATTTTATAATTAGCTTCGTTTATATAAAAAAAACTCATCGACGAATTCTCTCGCAACTTTGCCGATCCTATTCATAGTCGCACGGCACTTTATGAAAATGACTTTACATTTTTGATAATAAATTCTAAAATTACCGTGCGCCGTCTATTTTGGTCCACGGTACTGTTTACTTTCCTAATCACTGTCCGCGCAATAAATAGACGCAGTGCGGCTCGCGAGTAAATATATCTCGACCCACTTTCTAAACAACCACGAGAAATGGGTCTTGGGGTTGTTCTCGAGCTCACCTGACCGGCCCTAGTCTAAATTCTCGACTTCTCTGATATATGTTTCTAGTTTTGAGATAAGCAGCCTTAATCTAAAGGGAATGGGAATATATTATATGAAGAAACTGTTGGATACGTCAGTGTAAGTTTTAGTTATAACAATTGAAAAATAATACATTGGTTATTGGGAAAATATTTTCCTTACGGATTAAAATTCTAATTAAAGAAAGGTAATTATAAAACAATGATAATGTCAAACAATAATTAAAAATATCGCTATTTGTTATTTGTATAAGTTATCATAATAAATTTGCGACAGACCCACCAAATTTTCCATATAATGATGAAGCCGCTACATTATATACAACACTTAAAAAAACAATATTTAACTACAAGACTGAATTGAGATAATTACAATAACAACATATTAGCTAGTCAAATAGTAGTTTCGAAACTTTACAGTACCTAACAGTACCTACCGTGACCCGTGTAGTTAAGAAAGCATTAGTAAGCATTTAGTACCGAAAAATGGGATGAGTTGGGCTAGGGATTATGGGGGCAATTGGGTTATGAATGGGGTGAGTAGGGATGGTATTTTTAGACCAGAGTTATCACATTGTTACGTAAATACTTTATTCTCTTGAGGAGTCAAGCTATTGTAATATTGTGTCAATTCTAGCAATGTCCCATCTCATTCAATTCCTATCCCCGCTAACTCCGACTACGGGGTGAGCTGGGATTTCCTACTATTTTGTGTTTATCGTTGAATCTATGAAACAACAGATTATCATTGAAAAACTAATTTTTTTATAAAGGAAGAGCCATATCATGCGACAGAAATCTTAATAAAAATATGAATGTGTGCTACTGTTGTAGTCACAAAGAGGCACGTGTCCGCGTGTTAAATAATTATTTACTAGTGAGTAAAATTACACATCACTCGTTCGATCACTAGAGACGCACCGATTGCACCGTCTCTCTGAGCTCGGTGCAGTCGGTACTCCTGTCTAAGATCCTCAAAAACGGATCAAGATGTGTCGGGCGTTTAATTTAAACGACTAAGGCCCACTTGCATCATTCCACTAACCCGGGTTAAACGGTTAAAACTGCAGTTACCACGGTTACCAGTTCAATTAGACACTGGGTTAACGGTTTAACCGCTTATCCTCAGGTTAGTGGAATGGTGCAAGTGGGCCTTAATAATACGTGACGTGAGTAACCCATTTAAAATAATTTTTCTCAAAAATGGACGGCAAAGTCGACTTTGCCGTCTAAAAAATAGGTCGCGAAGCGCGTACTTTATGGTCAGTCAAAAATTAAAAAGTAAAAAACATTGCAGTCTCGATTTTGAGACTGCAATGTTGCATACAAATTCCATTATTTGTCGAGTTCCAAACTTTTTAAAAGTTGAAATGGCCATATCAATTGAAGGCACAGGCCCATTAAACAGCCAAACAGATGATTAGTACCGCGACTATTTAGTTGTCTCAAATAGGTTGGCGTATTTTCGGCAGAAAAATACACTTCTATTTTTTTATTAAAAAAATAAAAAGGCGGCAAGGGCTTTCTTCTGTGAAAATATATAGGTAACAACGTTGCTTTTGTAAAATATTTCTATGATATTTATATTTCTTGCACCATTTTTGAGAAAAGCACTATATATGACTCGGCTGGAAGGCTACTTGCTGGCTTCGGATTCAATTAAACGGACTCCCAAGGTCGTCCGTTTAAAACGAATCCTCAGCCTGCAAGTAGCTACTTCCGAGCCTCGACAATAATGTACTATTAATGAAGTGACTAGTTGTTTACAGGCTGTCAAGCGCGGGAATGTGCGTTGCAGCAACATGTTGGACTACGGAGCCGGAACTTGCCGCCTGCCAAATTATGCCTCGGATATAATTAGCGGTGCCATTAACAATTATCCTATACGTTTAGTTCAATTCTCGTGTTCCGATAGGATAAAACAGAAATAAATATTGCTGGAATTCATTCATTACCTACATTACAAGTGCATTGCAGTTGACAGAAAACCACAGCAAACGCCAGAAATCAAACAAACCAAACTTTGTGAACGTTGTCGTGACACTTTCGAACTGTCTGCGCTGCCTTAAGGTTCCGTCACACAGGCGCGTTTTAGGGCGGGGCGTGAGCGCGGCGTGAGCGTTTTATATGTAAAAGCGGCGCGCTCCGCTCACGCACCGCCCGCAAAACGCGCTTGTGTGACGGAGCCTTAAGTTTGCGAAATCACTCAGGTTGTTCACTATTACTTACTTCACACTTCCTTTTTAGATCTTTACCTGTAAAGATCATCTTGTCACTGTATCATCCTTTGACTGTAAATATCATCTTAGCACTACCAATGATAGGCTGTTTTTTTGCAACCATGATCACCTAAAACGCCTATTATGTACTGTATTGATTTATTTACGAAATATACTACTAACCATCTGCTTTAACTTGGTACAATTTGTATACCGTACAGTCCGTACAGGATTTAAAAGTCGTGGATGGATTTTCCATCGACGCAGATGTATTTTGATTATAGTGCGGGAAGCCGGGAATATACGAGCCAGCTCCAATCAACACCGAAATATCACGTTTAACCATTGCCCAGCTACAGCGTGAAGGTCAAATAAACAATCATACCTACTTTCGTATCGCTAGTATAAATTTATACGCAGTATCGCGTACTGAAAAATCGCAATATAGCACAATCAAAACAGTCATAAAACATTTTCTGTTATGTAAAATGCACTTGTAATATATTTATTTACATATTATATTTCAGTAAGCTGGTGGTCTAGCGGTAAGAGCGTGCGACTTTTAATCCGGAGGTCGCGGGTTCAAACCCTAACTCGTACCAATGAGTTTTTCGGAACTTCTGTACGAAATATCATTTGATATTTACCAGTCGCTTTTCGGTGAAGAAAAACATCATGAATCCCAATAGGCATGTTGACATGAATCGCGAATATATAACATGTTATGTTTTTACCATAGCAGGGAATATTAGAATGCTGGAAATCATATTTTGCAAGTGTAAATATGCGTAATAAATTAATTAAAAATAATCAAAAGTATTTAAAATAATGCCCAGTATCACGTGACTGTAAACGCCAATCGGAGCGCGTGACGTCATGACATGAGATACACCACAGACAAGTCGTCAAACCTGGGGCCAAATTCGACATGTACAACTGTCAGATTTCGCATCCACGTCAAATCAACAGTTGATTTTATTGCATACTGAGTGTTGATTCCATCAACGGTGGATAATATCATTTGGTACAACCAAAACTCAACTCTAAACTAAGGCTGGTTCGGTTTGGTTTGCTTGTCACCTTAACTGTGGATTGTTAATGTCAAATTTTGACATTGTACGTATTCGAGAACTTATGATTTTTCCCACATCAACGGGAGATCAACACGATACGTCAAACGTCGCTTGTCGAATAGGGGTCCTGACCGTAATCCATACGATACCACCAAAGAGTTTGGATGTTCAAAAACTGTATGTATTTTTTATTTCTACAATAGACATTTATTACGTACAAAAATATTATTACATGACATAAAGTATATATTTATTTGTTATTTAATAAATAAAATGTTATATAATACGATATTTCACCAAAAACTTTTTAATAATTTGGCTGAATGGAACTATCATTGCCACGTTGGCTGTCGGAAACATAAAAAATAAAATTTAAAAAGTTATATCTGCGCCCGCTATATTTACATTAAAAATTTTAGTTGTATCATAATAATTCATCTTAAATTGTAACTGTATGTAAGTGTTTTTACGTGAAAGCAGTTATTGTGATTCATTTTTGAAATGTTTTTATCATCGCTGAACGTAATATGTATACATATAGTGCGCAATTAACAATATCATTCAAGTCAAAATTCGTAACTGCAACGTAAGTATGTATCATGTAACAAATATTTGTTTTATACTCTAGGCTCTTGATTGTTGTTCTTTTACACATAAGCACTGCATAAGACATGTAAAACTTGTTATTCATTATTTTAGCTTATATATTTACGTAATACTTATCTTTTAGAAAGAGAGATAAATTAAATACTACAGCTTTTGATCTACTCTAGGACTGACATTTTGGCAGCAGTTTGTTTATTTATCTTTTTGTGACGTCACGTGACAGCTTGGAGCGTTTAGGCTCAAACTTTAAACACTAAACTAATTAAGCTCAGATATTTAGTGTTTAAAATTAATGAATAAAAATTTAATTTTTTTTTGTGATAATTACGTGTCTATCTATAAAATGAATACAGTTCTAAAAAATTGTCAACATGCATATAAGGTCTAGTTTACCAATTTACCCTCTGGGTTGGAAGGTCAAATGGCAGTCGTTTCCGTAAAAACTAGTGCCTACGCCAATACTCGTGATCAGTTGCCAAGCGGACCCCAGGCTCCCATGAGCCGTGGCAGAATGCCGGGATAACGCGAGGAAGACTACATTATATTTCACTAAAGAAGTAAGCAACAATATGGAGTAATATATGGGTAACAGAAAAGACTCTTCGCGGTCGTCACACACTGGTGCTCCCTATTTTGCTAATGCGATGGCAATCGCTGATTTCAATCGAGTCCACGTTTCCACGTGTCAATTAGGTTAATTAAAAATAGGGCTACACAACACATACACATGGGCTGTTTCAGTTCAGTATGAGATAGTGTAGTGTGGCTACCACCAGATTGGCACTGTCCATTCATAATCCTTATTGCAAAGTAATAAGGTATATTAATAGTTAGTTAATTGTGTTAATGTAGTCATGGACAATACTTGCCATTCCTGTGTACCAAGCGAGCGTACGTCAGAGTCAAACGCTAACGCTATCGAGAACGTAACTTTACTTTCTATGCATCTCGCTCGTACATGGATATTACTACGAGCGAGATGTATATGTAGAAAGTACATTACGTAAACGTTAGCAGCGTGAATGTCAGTTTTGACATTGTCAGTGACTCAAGATACCGGTAAAGGAAACATAGGTAGGTGGTTCGGTTCATAGTTTTACTTGTATTAACATATTAATGAAAATGTTGCAAGTTGTGCGTTGCATGTTGCGTTTAGTGAGGTGACCATGCGTTTTCTGAAGTGAAGGCTTCATAAATCGGATCCATGTAAGGTAGTCTATAGTCCCACTGTCCCGTTTTGTTGTTGCTGTAAACAGCGGAACAAAACCAGACGGTTATGATACTTTGACGTTCGCCAGAATCTAAGATACGTTAATAAATTCGCATAGCCAATTCAAACTGCGCAATGTGGCGAGGTCTTTGAGCTAGTACGGTATCGGGGGCCAGGTAGGTTGCAGCCTCTCGGGCTCCGAATCTGCCCTCCTAACCAACGCGATGTCGGTCGACGACCGTTCGTCATCTCGTTCCAATTAGCCACGATTTCGTAGGGGCCTCTATTGCTTGCAAAAACCGCTTGCACACGGACAATACGTGTTGAGTGGCTGGTTAAGTCGGACAGTTGGAAAACTGTCAATGATATAAATTAACATGAAATTTAAGGACTACCGATTATTATTGAATGTTTTGTAAATTGATATTAATACATGTTAAGTAAATTGTGAGGCATTTTCTAACACATTTTGGACATGTGTGACAGTGGTATGACATGTAACGCATTTTTGCTCGCTAAGACCCTGATATTTCAGTTTTCTTTGCCGGATTTCACAACTAAGTTAAACGCTTGTGAATTTTCTTTATTTAAACACCCATAGTTACAGTGCTATGTGGCTCCCGATACGAGTATGGTCCTACATGTTGGACTAGCTGAGAGGAAGTAACCTGGGACCGATTCCTCGCACCACCTTAATAAATATGCCTCGAAAAATAATTACCTCGGGAAGGCTATTCCGAACTCGTGTCATTGTGAAACGATTTTCAAGACCTAACTTTCCACACTATGCTGTTCCGCACTATGCGTCACCTGGGCTATAACCGCGAAAATCGAAGTTCGCAAATTGCGGGCATTTTTCTCTGTCACTCTAATTACGCCTTCATTGGAGTAAAAGAGAAAGATCCCCGCAATTTGCGAATTTCTGTTTTCGCGGTAGCCCCTCTGTTAGTATGTTGCAGGACTTGCAGGTGACGTACGGCCAATGCGACTGCTAAAGTCGCCCCCTACCTGAGCGCATGCGCCGAGCACGCTCCACTTTGTTTTTGCGTTCAATGTCAGTGTATCGGCTAATTTTATCGCGTCTCGCACACACTACGTAACGAGCTTGTTTGATGAGGCCAAAACACGGTTTGTTTTGGTTTCTCGCTGCCTAAAATAATTCTTGAGGTTAATGAATTAATCACGCAAATCTTTGATATACCTATATTAGTAAGCGACAAATACCGGCCAAGTGCGTGTCGGTCACGCACTCACGCATGTGACGCATGAAAGAGGGTTTCGTACTCTACATATATGAAAATGAAATATCCACAGAAATAAGAATAAGGTACCTTTTTAATATGTTCTGTGGAAAAAGCGATACAAGCGAAAGGTCGTGCCTTCGCGGCAATTACGTCCTTTTAATAGAAATAAGTTTTTTGAAAAAAACTAATGGCTTAACTTAAAAAGTATTTTATGTAGGTACGCCCTGTTCATAAGTTGCAGGATCGCAGAACACATTTTTTTTTACTTTCGAAGCGATTAATTTCTAAAGAATTCACTTCACTTTATTACTTAAGGAAAAAAAACTTCTTTTTAAACTTTTATATTAAAGACCTACTAAATGCTCTGCAGCTGATTTATACAAAAAAAAGTTTTAGTTTTAGTTACATTATATGGAGTGCCCCCCTAGCAGCTCTCAAAATACAGTGGAACCTGGATAATTGCAATCTCAAGGGACCGGCCAGTTTTTGTCAATTAACCAGGTTTTTAATTTAAGCAGGTCGTGTCAATTAACGAGGTTCAAACAATAGTTGTGTCAATTATAGAGGTTTTCATTAATAGAGGTTGCGTTCTGACAAATTTCTTTTATGGAGGTGCAAATAACCATTTAAAGTAGATTTACACGCTTACGTTCTGGGTTTCTGGTCTATATATTGCTTGTGTCGATACTTGCACTTTTACACTACATTAATTTTACCACTTTATTTTCTTATCATTTGGGTTTAAAAAAATCCCTTGAATTGTAGAAGAAAGTTTTATTAGAATGTAAAAAGCATACTTTGTTTTTTATTGATTTAAACTATTACAGGCTGTGATAGATACCCAATAAATAAATTGAATTCTGGATGGAGATATAAATAAAGTGATCATTGCTATTAAAATATTGTTTCTGCTGTCTACAACTACATTATTTCAATTACAGAGGTAATAAGTAAGACTCGTTTCAATAATAGAGGTAAACACAAGAGCAAAATAACAGATGTTTTTAGCACAGTGTCAATTATAGAGGTCTCAAGTGCGATGTGGTCAATTACAGAGGCAAAATTACGAAAAGCACTAAAATCTAAATAACAATTATAGAGGTTCCAAAATTTCAATTATAGAGGCCTTTTGGTCTCAAGGGACCGGGACCGGACTTTTGGTTGCAATTATTGAGTTTTTCCATTTATCCAGGTGCCAATTAACCAGGTTTCACTGTAAAACTATTTTTGTTCATAATTTTATTAAAATATAGCTTATAATTTTCGTGTAAATTATTCTACGCGCTCTTAATTTTATCTTCAATTTATGGGACTTTGACAAAGTTGCCAAACACAAACATTCAATAAGAAAACTGCCAAGAAGATGACCTTCGCAATGGCAAACCACCTGACTGTACAGTTTAAACATAGTATAATGACATAGTTTCACATCTTATTTACATTATAAAGCCATAAAACATGTGTTGATAGTTCTAATGATCCTTTGATTTATTTTTAAGAAAGCCCGGTAAATGGGTAGTGTAGGTATTTGTTGCTGCCAACACCAACACCACGCTGAGAAATCTATTTATTTTGGTCCGATTTTCTGTACTTATTTGTTGTTATCCAATTTACCCATGTTACTTATTAAAAATTCATGATATTGACCTAAAATTTATTCAGAAGTAAGTTGTTAACTTAGAAAACCAGGACGTTGAAGAAATTGAAATATTAACCATTTGCGTCACTTAACCACTGTGCAGCCAAGTATCGATCCAGGAAAGCATGCTCTCGTAATGTATCCGGATGAGATACGATCTCTCACTGCCAAGAAAATTGTGCAGTTCGTTGACTTCCTAAGTCCGGACGGTGAAGAGTAAACATAGGCGTTAACAACAGACTTAGAGTTGGATCAAGATAACTCTGCAACGACACACACACAATTTCGTAGAAGATTGACATTAAAAATAACACTTGCACAGTCTGGGCTATCAATATCGCTGCAAACTTATCTTGGTCTAACTCTAGTTATGAGAGAGAAAATTTAGATATTTGCATCACGAAGCGCCTACATACGCACTTACATACGTCATCTTTGAAATTTTTATATCAAACAATAGAGCTCGCGTATGTGTATGTCGTCATCGAGACGTTTGGTCTTGTGAAAATATCCTAGTACGTAAGAACGTAGTAGGTATATTCGGTTATTGGACGAATACCAGTTAAGGATTGGAGTGCGGGAAACAGTGGGCCGGCATGCGCTGCGCGGTCGCAGTGTCATTCCAAGTGCGGGCGAGTGGAGGATGTCGGGTAGCCAGTATATGAGCGCTTTTCGATGACTAGAGAATCTGGAGGTCACGATATACAGGTTGCCGTAGTGTTGGTTTGCCTGCGCTTACGTAAGCTATACGCTGCGCACGCGGCGCGGGGCCGGGGTGAACGTGCGCCGGCGCTCGCGTCACGATACGACGAACAACGCTTTTCGTCGCTATTTCCGCAACAAGTGTTGTTTTGCGAGCAGAGGCCCGAGCGGGCGACCCGCCTTTCCACGCGACGAACGCATTGGTGCCCGATGCCCGATCATTTGTATCCGTGCACACAATAACTGTTCGACGTTGTAACCATTAATAATAATTGGCCTAATTGTTGGTGACACTAGGCATTCTATACAGAAATTGAACTCTAATTCGGCCATTGTGTCCTCTATTGAATATTTCAATTTGAAATGGTAATTTGCTGAAAATGCTATGTTATATGTCATATATCAAACATGTTTCAACCGGTTTCAATTGCAATTGTATCTAAAAGAGTAGCGTGCCTAAAATATGTATGTGAAACGAATTAGGTACAACGGAAGTTTACGAGGGGTAGACGTCACACGGTGCGCAAATATTATTTTACGAGCTCTTCGCCTCAGAAATCCAGTATCCAGTGGGATCTCCGAGTACGTCAAGTTGTTACACTTGTTACTCAAACTTATACTAGTTTAGTTTGAGGCGATTGCTCAGTAAGCGACGGTAATAACGGCTTTGCACACATTTGACGCGTCATCGTCATCTTTGCCATTTCAAGATGCCCCAGTCCAACAGATCAATAAAAAAACACTTCATGTGTTTTCTTTGTCTCCTCTCTTAAGACGAAACATGAGCTGAGTTTTAAATATTTTAGGTAAATATACCCTTCTCGCTAACGGAAGCGGCACCTAAAAGTTAGTGCGATAAGGACAAGGCGAAAAATCCTGCGCAAAAATCTCAAAAATCGAGGTTTCGTACTCCTCTGTTTTCTTCTCCAAAACTTAACCAATCGTAACCAAATTTGGAAATCTAAATGATTATGAAATTATCTGTGTCGGACCGTTTTGCTTTTTTGGCTAATTTATATCAGTTTTGAATGCCACGCCTCTCATTGCGGCATAGTCAATTAGGCCATTTTGGCCATTTTTGAAGGGCTCTAGCGCCTTAAAAAACAAAAATATCAAAAAAAGCAAAATGGTCTGACATAGATATTGACAATATTAATCTGTGTTGAAAAAATCATTGCTCTAGCTTCAAAAACTACGGAGGAAAACGAGGAGTACGTTTGTATGGAGAAATGACCACTCCTGTTGGCTCTTAAGGAGGGGTGTAAAGGATTAGAAGGAAACAAAAGACATGGCGCGTCGCGCGAAATTTGCGATGGAGGATATAGCCCCCGTGCGGGATGCACTACACATATATACATCTGAATATAAAAATATTCTGATATGGTATGCGGGAATTAGGATAACGATATAAATACAACTGAAAATATATTTGACTATTTTTCTATGTAGACAATTTTAACCTTTTAGTTGGAGTCTGCCCTTGCAAATATAGTGTACGTACGTGGTTTCCATGTAAAATAAAAATACGACTTAGTACATGTTCGGTGCTTTTAAAAGATACTTGGGAGAATAAATCAAATTTTTCAACATGTTCTATAAATCTACATTCACGAGAGCGGCTAGAAGAATGTTTTCAAGATCCTGCTCACCGGCATCCGGCTCTTCCGGCTCTTATTTGGGTGACCTATAAAAGAAAAATTGCTATTAACTTCAACCTTTTAGTTGGAGTCTGGCCTTGCAAATATAATCTACGTACTAGTACGTACGTGGTTTCCGTGTAAAATAAATATTCGACTTACTAAGTACCTACATGTTCGATGCTTTTAAAAGATACTTGGGAGAATAAATCAAATTTTTCAACATGTTCTACAAATCTACATTCACGAGAGCAGCTACAAGAATGTTTTCAAGATCCTGCTCACCGACATCCGGCTATTCCGGCTTTTATTTGGGTGACCTATAAAAGAAAAATTGCTTTTTGTAGACTACACCAATCAAGCCAAGATGTTTGATTGATAGAGAATACAGAGATTATGATTTGGAGTTTGCTTATGGTATTAATCCACTAGCTTTTCGAAATATTTATTAGATATGGTATACACAGGATTTATCACGGACGTCATGGCTAGTCTTGTTTAGCCTTGGTAATCAAATAAACGGGTGTTATACATTTTACATTTAACATGTTGTAAATTGTGGGCTGCCATGACGGCTACAAAGATTGTGAAGATTTTTGTTTTTACAAGCTTTTATTTGACTTGCCCTGTTAGTATATAAGTTTGTTAGTTGGTTAGTTAGTGTGGGTCAAATCTGGGAAGCTAAATTAACCCCCTTCCCGATTTCCGCTCGAGCTGAAAAAAATTTCATACATTTTGTACCATAAATTATTTTTTTGCTAAAAACGTATTTAAAAAAAGGTTGCCAATTTTGCCACACATTGAAAGGGAAACTAATGTACGCTGTAGTAATATAGGTAGGTACATATTAAATATTAATTATCTACACTCGTTCTGTTTCTTTAAACACCTACTTTGTCTGTCTTGGAATTATTTGAATATTTTTAAGACGATAATTGGAATCCCATCAAAATAAAATACTTACGATACCCAGGCACTCCTAAAGCGAAAGCATTTCTCCCGAATCGAGGTTAAACTATGTAGTCTCTATAGCCGAAGTTATCCCTCTTACATTATTTTGAGTTATTTGAATATTTTATGAGATATAGTAGAGGCGAGTGGGAACCGGTTGACGGTTCGCGAGGAAGGGAGGGGTGGGGGGGAATGCAATCCGGCGTGCATTCCGAACGCATTCCGCGGCCGGCCCAGCGAACGACAACGACCTAGTCGAGGTCTCGCGAATATGCGGTTCCCATGCACTTCCCATGCTTCGCTTGCGATGCACGACCACGATGGTGACTTGACGGTTTGTACTTATAGCGTAATCTGCCGTTGCGTTAATATAAATAGAAGCTCATTGAAGCATCACGATACAGTAAAGGTCTAGAAAACAGATTTTATCCTCATTCCTATTGTTTTAAGAATGTTTTGTACAAAACATGCAGTACATGCTGAAAAAACGCCTCTGGCTGGATTACCCTCTGGTGTGCTTAATAAAAATATCTGGCCGTATATAAAATTAAGTGGTTTGTTATTTATTTGAGCAGTGAGCACATGTGTATCAAAATGACTCAGTATTTTTAATTCAGTATATTTTTTCGTAATTTAAAAAATACTATAGTTATTTTGTTCAAAAAAGAATATTTTATATGTGCTTAATATCCAATTCACGTTCCACATTTGCATCAAACCTACTAATAAAGATGATAACATTGCATATAATAATTACAACGCTATATGTATGATGTATGTATCAGTGGCGGCCCGTCCATAAAAGCCGATTCCCACCGGCTTGCCTGTTTTTGGACGTTTGAGCAGAGTTGTAAAGGAAATATGTAAGCCAAATTAGCCCCGGCTTGCCTATGGATATGTTTGACGCGCCGCCACTGGTATGTATTTGTATCATCGAGTTACAACTGGAGAGTCCTTGCTTAGGTACGTCATGGATGTCAATTAACCAATTACCCAAACGATCATTCAACTGCAACAACTTGCATTCAATTGTCGAGTTTACTCTCCAATTTGCACGTTACCAAATTAATGCAACTTGTTACTTAGCGGGCAGACGAGCAAATGGATGTTGGATATCACGCGAATGTAATGCGCAATAAAGCGGTCTAGGAATGCCGCATGAGGGGGCACCGTCTCGAGCGAAGGCCTCGCAAACAGACCCCCTCTCTGGGGGTCGACGACCGAAGGTTCGCGACCATGAAGTCCGATCCCTTTCTATCTTATAGAAATATGAATTGGCTTAGGGCTAATGGCTGATCAACTGGTCGTTAATGAGTCACCGGTTCGATGTAAACAACAACGTACGTCCTCCGAGGCCACCGCTCAAATAAACGCGCCTCGCATGGGTGTAGCGCTCGCTGCCGCCTCCAGGCCACGTGTTGACATTGCTTGACGAATCGAGGGCTCAGATCAACCAGTGCAATTACGTTAAGGGAAGTAGGAAAGCGCAGAGCGCAATTATTAAATAGGACCCTGCGTGACATTTGATCAATAATATGCAGTGGCTGTGGTTGTTGATAATGTTGATGCAAAAGTGCAATTTTGTTAATTTAATAGATGAAAGGCAAAACAATAGTTATAGTGGAACATGATGATGACGGCATTATGAACACTACCTACACATGAAACCCATTACACCAAGTATGTAGGTACCTAACAATTTTGAGAAGGCACCATACCAACTTGTCTGCCATTTAAAATTTTATAATTGTTGTGACATATCTTATAAATATTAATAATATTAATATGTACTTACATACTCAATTCCTGACATGTAAATTAATATTGTTTTTACCAATAAACTTTCTAAAATTTCTCATTCTATGAGTTGGTAATAAAGCAATTTTGACACCCACAATACTTGCTTTTGATTTCGATCCACTTGCGCTTAGTAAGGTAAGACATTGGAATCGGCTCAGCGGCCGCGCCGGCGCATCCGTCGGCGTAAACAAACACGGCTCTACTCCCAATTGTTCACACTGGTACTGCCAACTGGTTCGCTAACTGATATGTTAATCATAATTACGTTTGTGTGGAATTCGTTAATAAACGCTTCGTCTGTGAGAGTTACTTACGAAACGACGTTTAATTAGTAATTTCGCAGAAATTTGTTTTCCTACACAGTTTTCCTGGTAGATTTTTAATGTTAAAATGGGCTTGCATAAGCTGTTTGTATTTCTTGGTAAATATTACTGCTAACTTACCTATACCAGGTACGTATATCTGGTCTTACCAGGACTCCTACATGTCAAGACACGCTTAATGTATGAAATCGCGCGACTTTTGTTTGTTATCCTACATGGTTTTTAATGTTAAAATGGGCTTGCATACAGAGTTGTTTGTATTTCTTGGTAAATGTTACTGTTAACTTACCTATATCAGGTTCAGGTCTTACCAGGATGCCTATGTGTCAAGACACGCTTAGGGCCCCCCCACATCTAGCGTCTTTCGAGCGTCGGCGTCTGTCGGCGTCTGGTCAGCGCTATGGAAAATGACGTCGCTGCGCAGTTGCGTCGACGCTGCGTCGACGTTGCGTCGAGCAGCGGCCATAGAATTGTAGACGCCGACGCTCGAAAGACGCCAGATGTGGGGGGGGGGGGGGGCTTAATGTATAGTTCGTTTTTTTTAGCATTAGAAAGAACTTCGCAGAAGTAAGCTTGTGGTTCCAAATCCGGCACTTTTAACGGTAATAAATTGAAGTAAATTATATGTATTGACCGTGCTACATTAGATAATTCAATAATTATTAAGAATTAAAGAGGCTGATAGAAACTGTACGCTTACTTCTGTGGAGTTCTTTCTAATGCTAAAAAAAACGAACTATAAGTATGAAATCGCGCTACTTTTGCAAGATAGGTAATTTTATGGCAATTAATTGGTAATGTTACGTAGTTATAAAATAAATTAATAAATTCAATGATATGTAAATTATTCAGACATTTGCAATCAAAATATGTAATAACGAAAAATGTATTCTTCCGTTTTCAACGACTCCAAAAATTGGCGCTGTACGTGCTTCTAGCAATAAAAACGCAAATTGTAATGCACCGAGTAGTGTAATTGTATGTATTGCCTGCCATACGGCGGTTAAGTACATTTTGATAGGCAATAAATGTAAGTGCCAAAAATGTGTACTACGATTGTCCGAAATTGTCTGTAACCAACGGATTTGTCATACTGGCTAGAAACACGCCATATTTGTTGGAACGTGCCGTATTGTGAATGTACCTTAAAGTGAGACGTGAATTTTCCATTAAATACTTATGAATTTGATATTCGTCCGTAATAAACACAGAAATTCGTCTGCTTCCCGAGTAACTAGACTTTTAGCTGTCATGAACCCTATCATCGCTTATCGTCAGGATAGTCAATTACTAGTCCGTAAAAAGTATAATATAGATATATAAATAAATTTTTGGCAAAAATTTCATTTTTGGTACAAGCTTTTATCGCTGACTGTACTTTTCTTACGACTGACAACTAATACTCATCGAGACAATTCTAAAAACCCCTAACACTAATCACAGAGTTCCTATGGCCACCTCCTGTCTCCATCATCAGATCAGCTCGATGGTACCATAATATTGCATTGTCATCCGATTTATACACGCATGCAAAATTTCAGCTCAATCGGAAACCGGGAAGTGGGTCAAATTTAACTTGCAAGATTTGATTACAGACAGACAGACAGACAACGGTCAGGTGAAACTAAATAAAAGCTTGTAAAATAGAGGATCATTGTATGCATCAGGGCATCCAATATCGGGCGATTCTGAATAACGCTACGTCTTACGTAGGCGAACAACGCGCGAACGCGGCGCGGCGCGGCGCGGCGAAAGCGGCCGCCGCCGCGCCGCGCCGCGCCGCCTGACATTCGCGTGCAAATCGCGCCGCACCGCGTTCGCAACGGGATCGCTTACGTAGGACACTTCTATGGGCATCAAAGGATTGATTTCGCCGCGCCGCGCCGCTTCGCGTTCGCGCGTTGTTCGCCTACGTAAGACGTAGCGTTACGGTATTGAAAACGAAGAGAAGGACTATAATTATATTGAAATTCAATATTAGCTCTTAATATCGAAATTCCGGAATATCTACATATTGTTTAATACCATTTATTCTGGAATTGATACCGTTATTGTAAATCAAATAAAAAAAGGTAAAATCAGTTAAATAATCAATGTTCCGTTTTTAGTGTTTCGTTACACATAAAATCGAATATAATCGAAGCTATTTCTAACCACATCCGTCGTCTATTACACGAAATATTCGCAATCTTAATCGTAATTTAATAATATTCACATAAAGCTTAACAAAAAAATCCAATACCAGAATTTCGACATTGGTCCTCTTCAATTCCTCTATTGTCATATCGTAAAAATCGATCCCATACCATATTCCGGTATTCCAGAATAATTACAAGTATGCTCTTGCTATGCTTCAGCTGTAAGTACCTGTGGTTATTTCTAAACTGTCACGAGCCTACACCTTCGATTATGACTGTAAGAACAAGTTGTAGTATCAGTAGTAGCTAAATTATGTACTCCATTATGTATTTAGGGCCTTATGATTTGGGCGGATGTTGTAATTTAATCTTTAATAATCACAGTTAATCACCAAATACGTATATTGTTTTGACTTCCCATTAAACTTCTTGATAAGAATATTTCCTGTTTTCCTCCTTGATAAAACTGTGATGCTTCGGCATTAACCGCCAAAGCCCACCTACCTACGCTTGCGTATATCTTTTCTCAGAAACTTTTATTGCTTCATAAAACGCTGTTTGGTAAATATTTACCTGTTTCAATCCAGTTGTGCGGTTAAAAGTAAAAGTGAGTGTGTAAAATTCCTGAGCTGACCGTTCAGAAAGTTAGCATAATATATCCAATACAATCTTAAACTATCGCTTATATAAGCACGTATTCTTATTGTGTAGTCGATCTCAGGAGTGCCAACGACGAAAAAAATGCATCTAATTGTTGTAAGAAAGAATTGATAAAATTAAGAACACATAACATGTATAGTTTTATTTTTGTCAATGATTCAAATGTGCAAAAAATTTTGGCCCACCCAACCTACTTAAGATCTGATCTGAGACACACTTCCACTAGTTCTTCTCAGGCGAACGCTCGCCTACAATACGGTAAATAAGTTATATTGATATTGATATTTATTGAAATCAAATTTTACAGCATTACAGCTAACACCAATGCACTGTAAAATCAAGTAGTAAAATTAAGTCATCATCATCATCATTCATTTAAGAGTTAGACTCTTTTCGGTGGAGCGATTTCCATGTATGTCGGTCCTCTGCCTTCTCCTTGACAGCCTGATACGACACGACGAGTAAAATTAAGTACCTAAGTAATAATAAAGCGATTAATAAGCTACTAAGATATTACATGTTTGATTCGCAAAATGTGAATCAACCTTGGGTTCAATAGGGTAGGTGTGTTTTTCAGAATAAATGGTTGGTATTTCGATGTCGAAGGTAGAATTTGGTTGGATTAGGCTGCTATTACAGCGTCATATGGCATATCGCGTAAATAGTGTCTGTGGTGATAATTCCCTAGGCATGTCACGCGCGG